>NC_052018.1:100611352-101211352 GCF_015832195.1 Motacilla alba alba
ATACGGCCTCTGGGCTCCCTGCTGTCCCAGGGCAGCCCAGAGGCCAGGCTGTTCCTGTGGGAGCTCTGGGGAAGTGGCTCAGGGTGTTCCCCATGACCTGCTTCATGTGTCTGCCAGGAGGAGCATGCTTCCCTGTGCAGCTGTTTAGAAGTTTCCAAGGAATCTGTCCCATGAAATATGGAGCTTGAGATGCTTTAGGTTTGCATTGCGGGCTCTGATACATTTTGTGTCTCCACTTTGCAGGCCTGACTGGCTACCCTCTTGCCAAGAGGTTTTCCCTGGCAAGTCCCTCCATGCTCCTTCCCTCCAAGCCGCTGCCTCCCATCCAGAGGAGCTCTCCTGCTGCCATGCCAAGCAAGATGTTCCACGGAGAGCAGGAGACTGGGAAACGTGGCAGCAGCTTTGAAGAGCAGGGTGGAAAGAGCGAGGAGCTCAATTCAGAGGGAAAAGGAATTAAGGTAAGGAGATCAAGCAATGTCCAGTGTGGTAAATTTTCATTTGATGTGCTGTTGGCAGAGCTCTGAGACCTCTTCCCTGACAGGAACTGACCCTTTCAGTGAAGTTTGAACAGGTCCTGGTTTGGCTCTTTAGCTGGGCCAGAAATGATGGGATACTAAGCATGGGTGTGCATCTGCCCCTGCTGCCTTCAGCCCCATTCCTGGCCATGGCGTGGTGGCCCTGGAGCAAGTGGGGCAGGCAGAGAGCTTGCAGAGAGCAGCAGGGCAGGGAGCTGTGCTGAACTTCCTCAATGCCAGTGAGCATGAGGTGATGGATGTGTGGGAGCCTGAGAGCAGCGAGCATCCCGAGAGCTCAGCAGCATCTGGGCTCCAAGGCTGCTGGGGAACTGTAGGAGGGAAGGGCAGCAGCAGCAGAAGGGAGGGGCTTGAGAAAGCAGGGGTTGACATCCTGCAGAGTGGCTTTGAGGGGACATGGCTGGAGATGAGCCCCTGGCTGTGAGGCACCTTAGGGTCAGGGAGAGAACAGAGATCTCAAGGCACTGCCATGCCATCCAGAAGGCCAGTGGAGGCAGTAGCACCCCAGAACATCTTCATGTCAAACATGTGGATGCCAGCTGGGAATGCAGTCACATTTCCAGGGAAGTGAGAAGGCATGGAGAGCTCACATATGTGTGCCATGGTCTCTCCCTCACCAGTTCCCTTTTTATTCCCCATCCTGTGCCAATCTGCTCCATCAGTTTGACTTGTTTATTAATACCAGGTCCCAGCTGAGGGCTTTTCCAAATAATCTTGAGGCATGAATGGGGGCAAGGCTTGATCTGAGCACTGTGTTCTATTCTTTCCAGACCTCCTTGCCGTATTCCAGCGGTGGGGAAATGAAGAAGGGGTCATTTGGAAAATCTATGATCCCAGTAATATGCAAGGCCGGACGTCCCCGTGTTGGCAGCGCTGCAGGGTCTCTGCGAAGCTCTCTCCTGGTAGACTTTAAGGAGTCCCGGGAGATGAGGTAAGCCAAGGGGTCTGCTGCTCCAGTGTGTGCTGTTCACCTCACTCTTCCCATCTCCTGTGGTGCTTTTGCACAGTCAGCTGTCCCATGTATTTCGGCAAAACCTCTGTGTATTCAGCATGTGGCCCATCAATGATGATCCAGCACAATGTCAAACCCAAGAGCAATGCCCCAAGAGCAGAGGTGGTGGTGGGGAAGAGGAGGCAGGGCTTCAAAGCACCTCAGGATGGGTTCCCATCTGGACTTGGCTATTATTTCAGCCAGAGCTTGGCCAGCTCTGTGTGACTCCAGCAACTGAAAGCTGAAGAACAATTAATCAGCTTTGCATCCTCTTGGGTTTATATGTTGCATTTCCGCCTTCATCAGAGTGACCATGCTAGGAAGGTTTTCCTCCTTTCATGGTACAGTCATTCCCTCCCTTCTCCTTCTACCTCCTCATATGTTCTTTTGTCCTGCATTTTCTCCAGGCCAAGATCCAGCAGCACAAGCCAAGAGAAGACGTTGGAACATGAAGGTAGGTAGAGGGCATGTCTGTCCCAAAATGACCTTCCTAGTCTTGACTCTGAGGTGACAATTGGAAAGCTTGTTTGAAATGCAATCGTTTGAAAATTTCTTTAAATTCATTTCAATTTATTGACAGGCTCAGTGGACTGTCCCAGAGCCCAGTCCCTGGGAGTGTTCTCCAGTGGTGCAGTGAAAATTCCTCCAGTGTGAAGTGTTGAGTGGCAGGAGCTGGACCTTGGGGCCCTAGAAAATGCTGTGCAGGAAAAGGAAACATTCCTCTCCATCCTGCCCATGCCTCTTATCTCCCTGCAGCCTTTCTAGTGTCCAAATGAGTAGAGAAAAGGAAGGCATTTAGCATGAAATGAGAAATGTTCCCACTCCTTCCTCCTGCATTTGAAGAAGAAGCCCTTTCTTTGGGGTAGTTTCTGAGCTGAACCCTTTGATATGTGAAGGAGATTGATGGACATTGCCTGGTTTTGCACTGGCAGAAATAGGGAAACCTCCCGTGATAGAAAGGCCTTTTGACTTTTCCAATGAAGGAGCAGGAGACTTGCAAATGGCTGCAGCCTAGGCAGGGTGTGAGTTGGTGATCCTGTAATGATGACTTTAGAGGCTTTTGATTTCCTTTGTGGACTCTGTTACATTTGTGTCTTCACTTTGCAGATCTGACTGGCTACAGTATTTACAAGAATCTTCCTCCTAGACGTCCCTCTTCACTCCTTCCCACCAAGCCCTTGCCTCCCATCCGAGAGAGCTCTTCCTCTATCAAGCCAAGCAAGATGGATGATGGAGAGAAAGACAAAGGGCAAACTAGCACTGGCTACAATGATGTCAGAAGAAGCAGCCAGGAGCAGAGTCCAGAGGGAAAAGGACATAAGGTAAGGAGATCAAGCTAAGTCCTGTGTGGTAGATTTTCCATTGATGGGCTGTAGGCAGAGCTTGGAGACCTTTTCCTGTGCTGTGAGCCCAGGGAAGCAGCTGAGGCAAGGAAGAGCTCAGCTGGACACTGCGCCTCTTTGCAATGGATGTCTTTGCAATGGGTGTGTAGTGCAGACTTCATGTCCTCAGCATGTATCAATAGCAGGAGAGGTCTTGGAGTGGTTTCTGGGCTCTGTTGTGGTTCCCTGTCTGTCTTATTGCTGAGAAAACAGCAGCAAGCAGTCAGAGCAGCTGAAGTTGTCCTGTCTGGAGAAGCAATCCTTCTCCATTTAGTAACCTGTATGTATTTGTGAAGCATCTCTGTGTCTTGGTGGTGTTTTCTGACAGCTGTGTCTGCTTTGGATGGAAAAAGGTGTTTGCTGGAACCTGCAAGCCAGGTTGTCTCAGCTTTTGAGTTGTACAGCCATGGCCCCTGCACAGTTGTCTCTGAAGCTATTTCCAGACTGCATCATCTTTTGGAGAGTTGTGTGCTCTGGCATGGCTTTGTCCAGAGGGAAGGGCTGGGAGGTGGCCATGGGGAGAGCAGCCCAGAGCCCCGGCACACGATTGCCTTTGCAGCAGGGCCAGGACCTGCACTTGTTTTGGGTTTGCCGTGGGGTGCAGGAGAAGGCAGATGAACAACAGCTTTGGTGGACAGAAAGTCCAATCACAGGCTAGGCTGCTTGATTTCAGCCTCACAGAGAAAGGGCCCAATGTATCCGTGACAGGAACTGACCCTTTTAGTGAAGTTTGAACGGGTCCTGGTTTGGCTCTTTAGCTGGGCCAGAAATGATGGGATACTAAGCATGGGTGTGCATCTGCCCCTGCTGCCTTCAGCCCCATTCGTGGCCATGGCATGGGGACCCTGGAGCAAGTGGGGCAGGCAGAGAGCTTGCAGAGAGCAGCAGGGCAGGGAGCTGTGCTGAACTTCCTCAATGCCAGTGAGCATGAGGTGATGGATGTGTGGGAGCTGGAGAGCCGCGAGCATCCCGAGAGCTCAGCAGCATCTGGGCTCCAAGGCTGCTGGGGAACTGTAGGAGGGAAGGGCAGCAGCAGCAGAAGGGAGGGGCTTGAGAAAAGCAGGGGTTGACATCCTGCAGAGTGGCTTTGTGGGGACATGGCTGGAGATGAGCCCTGGCTGTGAGGCACCTTAGGGTCAGGGAGAGAACAGTGATCTCAAGCCACTGCCATGCCATCCAGAAGGTCAGTGGAGGCAGTGGTGCCCCAGAACATCTTCATGTCAAATGTGGATGCCAGCTGGGAATGCAGCCCCACTTGAAAAGGAGTGAGCAGGAGGGGAGAGGTGTGAATTGGGTGCCATGGTCTCTCCCTCACCAGTTCCCTTTCTATTCCCCAACCTTTGCCAATCTGCTCCATCAGTTTGACCTGTTTGTTCCTGCCAGGTCCCAGTTGAGGGCATATGTAAATGTCTTGAGTCATCAAATGGGCAAGGGTGCATGATTGATCTGAGGGCTGTGTTCTATTCTTTCCAGGCTTCCTTGCTGTATTCCAGTGGTGGGGAAATGAAGAAGGTGTCACTGGGACTGCCTTTGATCCCCCCAATACGCAAGGCAGGAAGTCTCCCTGTTGACAGTGCTGCAGGGTCTCTGTGCAGCTCTCCCCAGCTGGATTTCCAGGAGTCCCGGGAGATGAGGTAAGCCAAGGGGTCTGCTGCTCCAGTGTGTGCTGTTCACCTCACTCTTCCCATCTCCTGTGGTGATTTTGCAGTCAGATGTCCCATGTATTTCGGCAAAACCTCTGTGTATTCAGCATGTGGCCCATCGATGATGATCCAGCACAATGTCAAACCCAAGAGCAATGCCCCAAGAGCAGAGGTGGTGGTGGGGAAGAGGAGGCAGGGCTTCAAAGCACCTCAGGATGGGTTCCCATCTGGACTTGGCTATTATTTCAGCCAGAGCTTGGCCAGCTCTGTGTGACTCCAGCAACTGAAAGCTGAAGAACAATTAATCAGCTTTGCATCCTCTTGGGTTTATATGTTGCATTTCCGCCTTCATCAGAGTGACCATGCTAGGAAGGTTTTCCTCCTTTCATGGTACGGCCATTTCCTCCCTTCTCTTTCTACCTCCTCATATGTTTTTTTCTCCTCTGTTTTCTCCAGGCAAGGATCCAGCAGCACAAGCCAAGAGAAGACCTCTGAACAAGCAGGTAGGTAGAGGGCATTTCTGACTGAAAATGTCCTTCCTAGTCTTGACTCAGAGGTGACAATTGGGAAGTTTGGTTAAAACGCATTTTTTGAAAATTTCTCTAAATTCATTTCAATTCATTGATGGCCTCAGTGGACTCTTAGTGTAATGATAGGAAAGATGAGACTTAAAAACAATTCTGCTGATTCAGAAAAAGGGGGCAGATCGCCTGGTCCATTTGCTCAAGGTTATTTCTGCCAAATCCTGGGTTTGGCTCCCTTGGAATGACTCCTTATTTGCTGATATGCTGCTGGAATGCTTAATGCAGTTAGGGAGAAGTCTTACTCAGTAAGTAAGGTGAATGACTTATGTCATTCGTCCTTTCCTGTCTAACTTTTATTTCTGACCTGAGCATTCTGCAGGGTGAAAGAACCCAGTTTTGAGACAGGCATTTCTCTCATAGTGCTTGGCTGCCACATGATTTTATCCCCTGTGAAGCCGTGTTGGGAATTAGTTCTCTTAGTTCAAACAGCTCTGTTGGGGAGTATTTCAGAATGACCGGCCATCAGCTATTGCCATTAAGGACATTTGGAACTGTCAGTATTAGCAAGGTCAGCATTGTTTTGAGATAGGTCTTGTTTGTTTGGGTTTGGGTGTCTCTGCTGAAAGGAAAGCAGAGAATAAAGCCCTGGAACAAGTAAGTAGAGCAAAAGTGGAACATTTGGATGAGCACTTTGTGCCCTACAAACACAGGCTCACTGAATATTGGGCACATCTAACGGGGAAAGCAAAGCTGCTTTTGTGTCTAACATGTGGTGCCATAGTTTGTGTCCCAGAAGTTCCTTTGTTGGAAAGAGTAATATAAAGAATCCCCCAAACTGCAAAACCCGACCTAGAATTGAGAGGGAAATACGAAAACGAAGGCTTTGAAAACTACTTTTGAAAACAATTACTTCCTTACCAGAGTCAGACTCTAGAGAGCACTGTACATTCCCAACTGTTTGGAAGGAAAAGATCCTGTAGTAGTGGGGAGGCAACGGGCACCACATGAAGTACTAGAGCTCTTCTCTCTTGGCTTGCCAGCTCCATATTGTTCAGAGAAATTAAACTGATGCTAGTTTCATGAAAAATAAACAACCAAGCAATCTTTCCAGTAACTAAAACACACTTTGAATTCCTCACCCATTAGAAGGGCTGACTCTAAAGGCGTGCATTCAATTAACTCACTTCTTCTCTTGGACCTGGTCGACAGCTTCTTCTGAATCTACAACAGAAACCCAGAGAAAGAAGGAAAAGAGCTCTCAGTGTAAGACAGGACCTGGGATGCCTCTGTTCCCAAGGGAACTCACGGACCCCTTCAGCTTGGAGATTCAAGTGCCGGGTGCCGGCCTTGGGAATGGAGGTCTCAGCTCCCAGCCGGCTCAGGGGGCCTTGGCCCAGGAGCCCCAGGAGCATGGCTCAGCCTCACAAAAAGGTAAGGTGGGGGCTGGGCCACTCTCTGTTGGGAGGAAGGGTCTTGTGGCTGCCCAGAGAGGCTGTGCACATTGGCAGGGAAGAGTTGTGCCCTGCATGTGTCCCCTGCAAGGAGCTGTGCTGCTGCCAGTGCCCCGTGCAGCTGTAGGGCTGCTCAGCTGTGGGGCAGGGAGAGGAGCAGGAGGGTGCATGTGCAGCTGAGGCATTCCTGGAGAGCACAGGGCTCTGGGCTCCCTGCTGTCCCAGGGCAGCCCAGAGGCCAGGCTGTTCCTGTGGGAGCTCTGGGGAAGTGGCTCAGGGTTTTCTCCTGGCCTGCCTCAAGTGTCTGCCAGGAGGAGCATGTTTCCCAGTGCAGCTATTTAAAAGTTTCCAGGAAATGTATCCCATGAAATATGGAGCTTCAGATGCTTTAGGTTTGCGTTGCAGCCTCTGTTACATTTTGTGTGTCCATTTTGCAGGCCTGACTGTCTGCCATGGTCCCAAGGAGGTTACCCTGGGATCTGTATTTCCCTGCCGTCTTCCCAGAGGCTACTACCTTCCAAGGCCTTGCCTTCCATCCAGAATTGCTCTTCTTCCTCAAAGCCCATATCTTACACTTCTCTATTACTAAATTGGCCATTCTGCATGGGGCAAAAAAATCCGGATTTACGAAGTTGTTTTTTTCTACTTTGTTGCCACATGATTGAATCCTCTGTGAAGCTGTTCTTCTGAATGATTAGTTCTCAGAATTTGAACAGCTCTGTTGGAGACTATTCCAGAATGAGCTCCATTGTCCTAGTTGCATTAAGAAAATCAACCACTAGTCAGGCTGGCCCGAAAGTTGCCCAGTCTCATGCAGTTTAGAAGGAAAATCCTTGGGGAAAATGAATTCTCTAGTGTCAAGAGGACAATTCATATTTGGGTATCACTCTGGCAACCCGAGGCTTTTTTTTGAATGTCCTCTAAAATATTCCAACCGAGAAGAAAATGCTGCTCTAAATGCATCCAGGTATTAGAACCCAGGACTTCTTTTAGGAACCGGAAAGAAGACGTTCACTAAAATCAGCATGAATAAGGGCAGAGAAGAATCACTGTCAAGAGCAATCTCCATCTCTGTCCTTCTCTATCAGACACAGAGGCTGTCTCCAGCATGCAGGGGCTGAGGCCTTTGTCATGCAGCAGGTTTCAGTCTGCTGGCCAACAGAGTAATGTCATGTCTGCTGCCAGTAGCCCATCCCTTGAGAGAGGGTCTAGGCATTGCACCTTGCTGCTCTCAATCCCAATCTCTGTGTCTTAGGAGAGCTCTGCAATCTGGAACCTGTCTTGCCTGTTGCGCAGCATGGCATTTTTGGGGGCTTGAAGTCTGCCAGAGATTTATAGGAACCTTTGCTTCCATTCCCAGGCCTCCCACTGAGCCAGGCCAAGGAGACAGACCATCCCAGCAGTGCTGGTCTTACGAGGGACAAAGAGCTGAGGGCCAGCTCTGCAAAGGTAAGGGCTAAGGACAGGGATGAGCAGACTACCTTTCCAGTGGCTGTTTAGTGCTGGGCCCAAAATGTCCCTGAAAATCATAATCTTCCATTCCTTGGGGAATTGGGGTTCTCTTGGGAATATATTTGACAGCTACAGGGCAATTGCTTGGCCATTTCCAGTGGTGCCAAGGTCACTGGCTTGGAGATGTTGCTAAGGTGATGCCAGAAGCATTCTAGAAGTGCAAAGGCTGTTTTAGAGAAGTTCTGAATGGCAGAGCAAGCTTCACATCAGTGAAGGTGGGCAAAGTGCATCCTTGGCAGCAGAGAAGCAAAGATTCTAATGTTGAGTGTAAGCAAGGCTGCCAAATAAAATGGGAGACTTTGATTGTTCCTGGTTACCCTTGTGGCTGTATCTCACAGGCCTCTCATTCTCAAGTTTTCTGCTCATGAATATCAATGCTTTTGCAAGTTGTTTTCACGGGACTCCTCCTTTTGCTCTGCTGGTCTCAGAGACCAAGTCCTTCAGAGCTGAGTCCTTCAGAAGGCAGGAAGTGACAAACAGCTGCAATTCCTGGCCATCAGTGTTAAGCAACAGCTCATTAGCCCTCCTTGCTGGCTGTTGCACATGATTTTCATTCTCCTGCCATGGCCTGTAGGAACTGAACTGCCTGCTCACTGTCATGTGAGCTCTTCATCTGTCTTGGAGCACTCCTATGAGTTTCATGCTTCAAGCAGGGCTTCCTGACATAGGCTGTGGTTGCAGTAGTGGAAGGTTGTGGCAGTGAAGTGTTCCACCCCACTGTGTGTAATTGCCAAGGTGAGGATGGGAGACATTCCTCTGAAACTATTGGAATGTCTATGGAGCTGCATGGAAGCCTGTGGAACTCTCTGGACTCTGTGCTCCTGGTGGGATGCTGTGTGTGGTTTGTGTGTCTCTGCTTACAGTCTGTGCTGTATTTCCATTGCACCTAGGAGCGTGCTACATTGTGCAAGTTGGCTCCAAAGAGCTCAGCGTGGAAGGAAATGGAGCTTTTGGTAAAAGAGCTGAAGAGGAGACAAAAGGAAACATCCTTGAAGCTTCTCCCACAGACAGTTGAGCCTGGGGATGCAGCTGAAGCAAGTAAGTGGTGGCTACACTTGTGGTGGTCCTTCTTGACCACTTGCTTGCCCTTTGCACAATGTTGCAATCAGACTGGGGGGCTGTTCCGCTTGCATCTGAGTGGAAGCTTGCGCTAGGATTTAATTCTGTTTCCCAAAGAAAAATACAGAGGCATGAAGTGTCTTGCCAATGGCCTCACTCAGTCAGTAAGAGAATATCAGCTTCCCAACTTTACCTCGAAAGTCTTTCAGAGTAGAAAACTCTGTCTTGCAAAGTACACTGGGGCTTCAGACTCTCTCCTGGAGAGCAGCCTCCAGGGAAGGTGAGGCCAAAAGAATGCTTTTCAACCGGGGTGCAACCTGGAAGAAACAAAATTCACGTTCTTCTGATGAAGATTCCAGAGATCCTTCTCCTGCTGCTCCCTGCTGAGGAGCTGGCACTGTAGAGCTGTGCTGAAGCCCCAGCCAGTGCTTCTGCTGTAGCCCCAGGAGCAAGCAGCGTTCCCGACTGCATCCCGGCTGAGGGGCTCTGGCTGCAGGGCTGTGAGCGCTGCCCGAGGGCGGCAGCAGGGCCCTCAGGGGGCAGCGCTCAGCCTGAGGGCATCACGCAAGGTTATCTGCACTTTCTTCTGGTAACTTTCCCTGCCAGCCTGTGGAACAGGAGAACAAAAGCAAAGCAGTACTGGGTTTTTCTTGTTTCTTAGGAAAAACATCACTGCAGTTTGCTTTTAAGCTAGAAGAGGGTAGATTTAGATTAGATATTAGGGAGAATTTGTTTTTAAAGGAAGGGGATGAAAAGCTGCCCAGATTTGCCCAGAGAAGCTGCTGTTGGGCTATCCTTGAAGGTGTTCAAGGCCAGCTTACATGGGGTTCTGAGGAACCTGATCTAGATGAGGATGTCCCTGCGCACAGGGGTTGGACTAGATGGTGGTTAGAGGCGCCTTCCAACCCCTACTCTTCTAGGATTCTGGGATTCTGTGATCACTATCCCATGTTAGTGTGCCATTGTTATACTTGAAGATCTTTGAGATAACAAAGAGATGTTACTCAGCTCCAGCAACCTTTCTGGCCCTTTCCATTGTCACCCTGTCCAGCACCCTCCACTGACAAGCTTCTCTTTGGTCCCTGTAGCCTTTAGCCTCCCGCCTGTCGCTGGCACAGCTCCTAGTGTGCAGAGAAAACACCCTGGTAGTGCCATGAAGAAAACGGTCGTCAGAAAGCAGGACAACGTGCCACTGCTGCCCAGTACGCCCACCCTCCGTGGGGATGACAGCTTCCCACGCAACTCCTCAGGTAAGCCTGCCCTGTGGCAGCTTTTTCCTGCAGGGGTTTGTCTTTGCACAAGGGGCACAAACTGCCTCCTGCCTCAGGCAGCACAGCTGGCATCTTGGGTCCGTGGTGTGTCTTGAAAATGAGCAGCAAATCTACTTTGGAGTTACTCCAGCTAGATAGTCTAGAGCATTTGAAGTCAATGGAAACAGAGGTCATGAGTGAAGGGTCAGGTGTGGCTGTTCCCTGGTCCTTGCTCCATGGGGATTGAGCTGGGCCCAGCAGGCTGGGTTGTTCAGGCTTGGCTTGGTGCTGTTGCGAGGCAGGTGCAGGTCTTTCCTCAGGGAGCTGCAGAGTGCCCCTGTCCTCAGGGCTGGGAGAAATCCGGGTGCTGAGACAGGAGAGGCAGCTGAGGGGTTCCCTCCTGGGGTAGCCAGTCCTGCTGTCAGCACTGTCGGGCAGGGAGGGGGAGCTCTGTGGCCTCAGGAAGCTGCCGCTGGCTGTGGCAGCTGTGGCACTTGGGAGCTGGCGCTGTGGGGGCAATTGTCAGGTTTAGCCTGGAGCTGTGCCCAGCTGGGGGAGGCTGGGAGCAAGCAAGGAGCCCCAGGAGCCAGACAGCAGGGAAGTCTCTGAGCCAGTGGCAGTGTGTGCCACATGGAGCCCTGGCTGGGAGATGGGGCTGCAGGCCGCTCCATGGCGGGGTGCCTTGCCCGCGGCTGCAGCGCCCATGGCCGACCCTCTCCTTACAGTGACCTCGCAGTCGGCCACTGGTGCCAAGCGCCGAGAGGAGCCACTGCGTGGGCACGGGCAGAAGGACAGAGCCTTTTCAAACCCACAGCAGTCCTTGCAGGAGGCACTCTCCATGCTCGGCAGCGATGACTGGTAAGAAAGGCCCCGTTCCCTCCGTGTCCCTCTCAGCGTTCAGGTCTGTTAGAAGCGTGTCTTGCTAGTGCCTCTGAGCCCCGAGAGCCCAGAGGGCCAAAGGGCTCTGGGGAAACCACAGCAGAGCCGTGAGAGCATAAAGATTGGAGAGCAGCCTTTGCTTGGCCTTGCTGTGCAGCAGTGCTGCAGCTGCAGCAGGTCCCTGCTGTTTCCTTGCTTTGCCTGCTGCTCCATGGAGCTGCAAAGGAAATGTTGAGGGAGGAGAGAAAGCTGTGGGCCGAGATGATTTGCTGGCTGAAGGCAGAAGCGGGATGGCAGCAGTTTTGAGTGTTGAGATTTGGGTGCCTTGGGCCACTGGCCCAGTGGGACTGAGTAAGATTCCTTCCTGCTGACAGCAATGGCAGGGACTCCTGCATGCGAGTCCCAGAAGCAGCTCCAGGGAGCTCCTCTTTTTGAGGAATGGACTGAGTTGTGCATTTTCAAGTCCCTCAGCATGCCATTACTCCTGAAGGGCTCATGACAGAAGAGAAGGGAAAAGAAATCAAATTCTCTAGGAATCTTGCACTTTGGGCATTCAACTTTTCCTTCTCACTGCTTCATATGGGCCTGAGATGTTTTGTCAACACTCACAATGTGTCCCAAAATTCTACACAGACAGAAGGAGCCCCAGAAGCGATAACCCTGTAAATGTTAGGTGATATTGCTTGCCTTTTTGATGTCTGGGTTAGTTAGCATCCACTCCCTGGTGGCTGCTTCATTCTCACAGGGATAAGCATGAAAAATTTGCCACGATGCATTTCCTTTGCTTTGCCCTTTGTCTTCTGCTTTCTCTTCCCCATTTCTCTTGGTGCCCTGTGAGGTGCAGAGAGCTTCTGCAGGTGTGGGGGGTCCTGATGACACTCAGGGGTGCCCGTGGGATCGGTCACCAGCCCTGTGCTGCAGCCCTGATGCCTCACATACCTTCCTGAGGCTGAGGGCCTGCACAAAGCAAGTGCTGAGAGAGGGAGTTGTTTGCAACTTTTAGGTAACATGTTGCTGCTGTGAGGGTTGTCATAGGTAGGAGTGTTCTGGGAAAAGCCAGAGTTTCAACAGTTTTTGCCCAGGTGTGGAATCTTAATCTTCTGGGACACATCCTGCTGCCTTTTTGGGGAATGTGTGAGCTGGAGTGGAGTGGGTGACACACAGGTGTAGATTGTAGAATGGAATCACTCAGCTCCAGAGTGGCAGTGCAGAGTCTCAGTGCTGAACTGCCTGCTGGGGCTGACAAAGAAGGAAAATGTCCCAGTAACAGCCCAATGGGACGTGTCTCAGGCACAGGTCCAGAGAGATGACAAGAAACAGCAGCATGGCCGGGCCTCACAGCTTCTAGGAAGCCGTGACTGAGGGACTTAATACCAGAGATTTTCAGAAAGGCCCCAAATGAAGACTCTGAAAGCCCCCTATTTGCCTTGTGGGTTTGTGTATGCTTTTGAGAGCCACAGCACCCTGTGGCAATGTGTTCCACGATTTTATCAAGTACTCCTTGAAAAGCACCTCCCATGGTTTGACTGAGCTGCCAGCCTGGTCATTTCAGAGGGTGCTGCCTAGGTCTTGGGTAGAGAGAAAAATCAATCTTTGTGGCACTTGCCTTTCAGGGAACAGAAGAAGAAGGGACTCTTAAACATCACACACCTGGCTGAGTCCCATTCCGAAGTCCTGCTTTGTCGACTTCGTGAGATTTGCTTGGCAGTTACCAGCGAGGTGAGAACATTGCTCTGAATTGTGCCCCATACTTCATGCCCGGCTTGTAGAGTGGATATGTGCTTGTTCATCTCCATGTGTGCTCAGGGACTGCCTTCATTTCTGGTTTTAGACCTTCTATTTCTAATGTCTCTCAGCTATCTGCAGGATCTGTGTGTACGTGCAGCTGTATTTACTGGCAGGTGGCGTATCTGGCACTTGTCTTTGACTGTGGTGCCATTATAATGCAGGGCAGAAACGGA
This sequence comes from Motacilla alba alba, assembly GCF_015832195.1. Lineage (NCBI taxonomy): Eukaryota > Metazoa > Chordata > Aves > Passeriformes > Motacillidae > Motacilla > Motacilla alba. Next base: position 100,624,538 of record NC_052018.1, read on the forward strand.
GACACTAATGACATTGTATGCCAGAGTGCCAATCTCTGCCCAAGCTGTAATTGAACACTGCAAATGAGTCTGTAGACCCGAGCCTGTGTTTTCTGTTTCCTGTCTGAGTGCTTCAACTACAGGTGTTGCTTTTTGGAACAGGAGTACCTGACTGATTTATTTTTCTGACTTGTGCTTTATGGTTTGAAAGCATCCCTTGCTTTAATTTGCTTCTTTGTGTTTCAAATCAAAGGGCCTAAAATCAAAGCAGCTGACATTCTAGAGAGTTTAAGTAGAACACTTGAGTGAAACATATTTTTTTTTTGCCTGCAGTAAGCAGGTGTGGGGCCAGAAATTGGTGCCAGAGTGAGTGCCTTTGTGTGCTTGGGCTCCTCTGCTCTTCCAGTGCTTTTATGTTCCTCTCTACACAGTGGGACGTGTTGTGATTTCCTGGGAGTTTTGTCTAAGGAAACTGGTTTTCTTTTCAAGGTGATTCTTATGTTTCCCCTCATGACTTCCCCAGGTGACCAACCTGAGGTCCAAGGTGTCGTGCTCTGCAATTGTCACTCTGGGAGATCTCTTTGCCATCTTGAGGAAGGACATGGACTCCGAGGCGGATGAGGTTGCTGCGGTCCTTCTCCACATGGTGTGGAACTCCCCAGAGTTTATTCAGAAGGCAGCCTGTCAGAGCCTGGGGATGATGGTCGAGAACGTGACTCCTGCACGAGCAATGACTGTTCTCATGGACAGGGGAGTCAAGTAGGTTCTTCTTCTTTTAGTGATATTCTTCAGCTTCCAGTGTGTGGGCAGGGGAAGGGATGAGAGAGAGAATGGGAATGCTGGGAGGGAAGGGTCCTGTATCCTGCCTCTTCTGTGGACTCAGTGACTTGATTCTCCCATCAACCTCATTTCTTTCCCCTTGTCACCTATTGCTGCCCTCCTGCAGCCCATTAGGTGACAGAATCACAGAACTGTAGAATATGGGGAGTTGGAAGGGGCCCGTGAGGACCATGGAGTCCAGCTCCTGGCCTTGCACAGAACGACCCAAGGGTCACACCGTGTGCCTGAGATTGTTGTCCAAATGCTTCTTCAACTCTGTCAGGCTTGGTGCTGTGACCACTGCCCTGGGGAGCCTGTTGCAGGGCCCAAGCACCCTCTGGGTGAAAAACGTTTTCCTGATATCCAAACTAAAGCTCCTGTGACTCAGTTTCCTGCTGCTTCCTGGAGTTCTCCCAGTCTGTGAGAGTTTCCTAGACGTGGTGAAGGGTGGGGAAATGCAAGTGCCTGCAAGGGCTAAAGATAGAGCCTTGTGCTTTTGTGGGAAGAGGGACAATTGCAGGTGCAGCTGTGAGCTCTGTTGCATATTTCACAGCGCTAACCACAGAAGCCCTGGGGAAAACCATGTATCCTCATGATGCCATAAACTCGAGAAATGAGGAGAGTCCTTGCTGGGCCATGGAGCACATGGGGACAATGTGCTGGGTGCAGCTGCTGCCAAAAGGAGTCTTGTGTGACTGTCCTGGCCTCTACTTTCTATCCAACCTGATGTTTCATGTTAGCCTTGAGAGGATGAATCACTTTCCAGGCACCTTCACAGGCCGAGTGCCATGGGACAGCTGAAGCAAATGCTGCCTTAAGTGTTGGTGCTGGGCCTGATAGCTCCCAAGAGACAGTGTCTAGAGCAGGAGAACCTGGCTAAACTGACTGCCACCCTTTCCTCAGCTTTGCAATAGTGTAAAATGCTCAGATGTATCCCTTGCCACGCTTTACAAAAGAAACAGGCGGCATTGGTGGTTATTCTGCAACTTCATGGCCCACAGCGTGTTTTCCCGGCATTTGTTTTTTCCCTGAGGTCTGTAGATTTGGGAATCAATGGGTGGAAAGAGCCTCATCCTGCTGCAGCTCTGTGTACTGGGTGCCCTCTGATGGGTCAGCATGAATTGTCCTTAATTTCTAAATAATTCATATGTGATCTATCACTTTAATCTTTCTCCGAGTAAGTTTTGGGAAAGGAATTGTGTATCAGATAGCGCAGGGAGACTGAATTCTTCCCTCTTCCCTGCCGGCAGTCCTTGTGTACAATGCTAATTTAGTGTTTATCTGAGGACAGAAGCTTCTGCAGGTGTCTGAAGCTGCAGGGAGAACCCAGGCTCCTTGCCCCAGCAAGGACAGGGAGCAGGCTCTGGCCAAGGCCTGTGCTGCTGCTGCTCCTTCTCCCTGTGCCCCAGGGTTTGCTCTCTCCTTCCCAGGAGCCGCTACGTGCAGGTGCGGAAGTGTGCGGCCGAACTGCTCCTATCCTTGATGGAGAAAATGGGAGTCACGAAGCTCGCAGGCACACCCAAGGCTGAGAGGCTGGCAGAGGCGGCAGGGACGCTTGCTCAGGACTGTCACAAGGACACAAGGTAATGAGCTTCATTTCACCTCCAAAACCAGGAGAACCCTTTTGTGTTTGGCTTGAAAGGTAAAACCACACAAGAGTGGAAACTCAAGGAAATAAGAAGTGACCTCACTGTGTGGATAAGGGTTATCAAATCATGGAATGTGCTGAGCTGGAAGGGACCCATGCGGGTCATCAAGTCCAGCTCCTGGCCATGTGCAGGAGAGCCCAAGAGTCACTTCATGTGCCTGAGAGCATTGTGCAAACGCTTCTTGAGCTCTGTCAGGCTTGGTGCTGTGACCGCTGCTCTGGGTTGCCTGGGGGAATGACTGCACTGGGTAACCTGAGGCTGGCCAGCGAGAAGGAGCATTGCCAATTTCCTGTGACTCGAAGGATTCTTTACTGAGATCCAAAGAGCTCCGATTAGCCAGTCCAACAGTTTGGATTGGCCTTAGGTGCACAAGAGAAAGCCAAAGTGCTGGCTAATGTCCACCACTGCAGGATCCCAAACATCTAGTTCATATTAACCGAAGACTTCCCTAGAAATATCTCCGAGGTCTTTAGGCAACATCTTCAGTCTTTCTAAACCTCTTCTGCAGATTTCTAGAATGCTGTTTTCTGTGGCTCACTGACCTCCAAATTTCTTCTTGAAGAAAACTGTGCTTTCCTCGTGGCAAAATCCCCCCAAACCACCAAAATCCCCTTCCTCTGATGATGAAATTCCCATTAATAGCTGCCAAGAACATCAGAACAACCAGCTGCCCCTGTGCATACATGTAGTATAGAATAATCAAAAGAAAGGATGAGGTGTTTTGTCCTGGCTTTCCTGCCAGTTAAAGAAAGGTAAATTACTGTGCAGTGGCAGCAGGACACAGCTAGTAGGCTCTGACAACAAAGCAGATGCATTCTGCTTGTTCTCTGGGATCCTTTGATCCCACAGAAGCACACCCCAGTTTCAGAGAGAAATGGTATTTTTCTCTTGCCCCACATTCTCCTCTTGCCTCTTGTGTTCAGCTGGCAGCACTGTGCAGTGTCAAGTGAGGTAAATCTCCTTCTTTGTTGAGTAGGTAGGATGCAATGCTTGCAATCTTCATGCAAGGATTGCACCTGATGAGTTTAAGGCATCAGCCTCTCCTGTTAACACTCTTCCTTTGTTCACTTTTCTTTTGTTTCCTTCCTTAGGCATTATGGACAGGAGATGGTGAAGATGTTACTGACCCATCAAAAATTTAAAAAGCTTCTGGAACAAGCTCTTTCCACACATGACCTGGAAGATATCCTGAGAAGAATTAAGAAGAAAGTAAGTGCTTGGCAGGAGAAATAGCTCCTTTGTGCAAGTATTGGCACTACTAATATGAGATCAAACATGCCCAATGGCTCTTTATCTCATTCCTCCTCTGATGAATCATTTGGCTCCTGGGAATGAGCTGTTAATCCTCAGCCTGCTCATCTGCAGACCACAGAGGAACTGATATTATTAGGGGAAAAGTGGGGTTTTGAATACCTTGAATATGGGTCACAAAGAGGAAAGGGAAAGAGGAGCAAAAGGGTTTACACTCACGTGTCAGGCCTCCACCACACTCTCCCTACTCTGCCCCCAGTAAAGCAATTAAGTGACAATAGTGCTCCTGAAGATAACAGAGTCATGGCAAAAGAGACTGGAAGTAGTAGTGCCAAGGGAATGTCCCAATATACAAAAGATGTCCAGGTCAATCCTAGTTACTACAATTACTGTCTGTCTTTTGGGAATACTGCCCTGCTGTCAAGCCCTGTGGAGCTGGAAGAAGCTTGGTGAATTCAGCAGCATCCAGTGGAAAATCATTTGTTTGGTTGGGGGGGATATTGTTCTTTTTATTTACATTACAGAAGGGAGTGTGTCTTTGTGCAGGAGCAGGGAGAGTAAGCGCTGAACCAATTCTACTTCCAACACAATGGGCCAACCCCCAAAGAGTCCAATTTTTTTCTGGTGCTTCCTTTAAGACCACTCCTTGCCTATCAGTTTGCATTATTCCCATTTATGCTCAAGACGAATGAATTTGGGATTTTAGACTGCTGCTCAGTATGGTAGCATCCATAACCTGCCTTGGGCTATTGAAAACAAAGAGCTGGCATCACTGAATCTGTGGTCTGTTTATCTCTGTAAGTTAGGAAATGTTTCCCTAAGCCTTGGTAGCAATGATCCTGGTTCTGACTTGTGTTTCAAAGATAGAATTTTCTATTTTATATTCTAAAGATTAATGGGGTTTCTTTATGTCTTTGTAGGGGATGGAAAGCCAGAAGGGTGAACGCCCACCTGTCAAGGAGCCGGCGGAGAAGAGGAACGATGGCCCGAAGGAGCCCCAGGCCACATTGCCTTCAAGCAAACGGTACTGAGCACTTTTGTCAGATGTGACCAAGCACAGACAAGCTTTACATGCCTCTTCCTCAGGCAAATCTTTCTGGTGGAGATGACCAGGGCCACAGATTGTTTCCTTTCCCTACAAATGCTCTGGGATAAAAAATGTCTACTTCTGCATTGTGTTGAACACAACTTCTCTGCAGGGCTTTCCACAAAAATTGGGCGACAAAAAGACACCCATTGGTTGCAGCTCAGACGATCCAGTGCAGTGGCAAGGGCAGTGCTGTGGAGGCTAGGAGAGGGCAAAGTCTCTGCTGCCTGACTTGAGACAAGTAAATTCAACCAGGGTTTTGTTTTTTTCCTCCAAGTGGAGTCAGATGGGTGTTTCAATGAGAAGTCCCAGTCTAGAAGCAAGATGCCATTCCCCAAAGAAGCAGTTCCTATCCATATGGTTTGGCCTGGCTGATTCATGGTTTTCTTAGCCTCAAACAGTACCAAGTTTGAGTAGTAAGGAGCAAGGCAATTCCTGAGCCGTTTTGGTCAAGAGGGGTCTCAATGTGGACTTTTTGTCTTGATATTCCTGTACTTCATATAGTTTGCTTGATGGGCAGCATGTTTGGTTTATTTGCCCCTGTGCTGCAATCAGCATTTAAGACAGGAATTTGGTCCTTGCTGTCTCTTCATGCCACTGGCAGAGCTACTTGCTCCTCTGATAACAGAGGGAATTTATTTAGCTCTGTCATGCTCAGCGGTGGCAGGAAAGTGACCACATGCCTCAGGAGCATGGCTAGCATGCTCATGGAAGAGACAGGTTGATCCATGAGGATTATTGCCAGTGGATTTGTTAAGCTGTGCATCTGGTCTCTAGGGAAGCAAATGAAATGTGAGTGTAGTTCTGGCATGTCTGGCTTCCGTTTCTATCTCTGTTACTGATTTTCTGGATCCTTCAGAGATGCCCCTGTTCATCTGTTCAGATGCATCTGGGCTACTTTTCTGGATTGTCATGCCTGGGTGTAGAGACCCTTCTTCAGAGTGATGCTTTTCCTTATTATAAGACATACACATCCCATATGAGGAGGCATTTAAACTTGGAAGTAGTGTTTCTCTTTCCCTACAAAGCAATGTGTGCCTTGGAAGCCATCTGAAGCTAGATCAGATGCATCTTTTCCTTAGGGAGCAGTGGGGAGAATGTTACTTGCAGATTGTCTCCCCTAATGATTGTCATGAGGTCCACGTTGTTTTCAGAGCCTCATCATTTTCTAGCTCGAAATCACCTCATTAGGAATGCTCCTCAAGATGTCTGGCTGACAATTAACTGAAGGTATTATCAGCAGCAGGTCCTAATTTGGTTTTGTTTTCCAGGGTGAAGTCTGCCACTGTTGGACGCCTCCTACGCCGCCCAAAAGCCCAGGTCACATCACCTGCAGCTGTGAAAGGAAGGGAGGAGCTCCAGAAGCTTTACCATCTCCTGGAAGCCAAGGGGTTTCAGACACGGATGGAAGGAGTGGCACTCCTCCTAGACCTGTGCAAAAGCAGCCCCCAGCTGATCTCTGCCAACATTGTCCAAGTACGTAGGGTATCTTCATTGTTCCTTTCCTTTAGCTCCTTTCCCAAGCCTGCAGAAGTAAAGTGAATTCAGTGTGTCTTGGCACTACATCCTGTCTGTTTGGGACAGGCTGGTCCCTCTTACCCAGACAAATGTAATTCAGCTCCAGGCTTCAGGACAAGTTATTTCAGTCCAGCTGTATTTGTCTGGCAGGTGCCTATTGCTGCTGTTGATCAGATGATGGCAGAATTTTCTGCTGGTGTAACTGCTGCTGTCTCCTAGTCCCAGTTGGGTTAAGTGAAGGGAATCCAGCCATTGAAAGCATGGCCATTATTCTCTAGACAAAAAAGAGGTTTGCATGGGGAAGAGAAGTATCAGGCTGGGTTGGTTTAAGCGAAATGTTTTTAAAAGGATACTGCTGTAAACTCCATCTTGTCTTGCACAGGCACAACTCTGGCTGCGCATTTCCATCCTCAGCCCTATTCCTCTTGGTAAAGACGGTGCTCACCCTTGTTGGGAGGCCTTTTTTCTCTTTGGAAAAGGAAGAAAACAGCTAAGGAGAGACCCACCCTTTCTCCTCCCAGTAGCTGCTTTTCCCCTTTTTTCCAGAATATGGTGCCTGATACTGTGGCTGTCAAGGGACAGAACGTGCTCTAATGAGAGCTGTAGAGCACATTACATTTCAGAAGTCTACCTGTTAGTTAGAGAAATGGTTTGGATCCTGGAAGAGTTGATCAGAGCCCTGCCCTTCTGCAGACACAGGTTCTGAGACAGACAAAATAAAACTTCGATCTCCTCCAGCCACAGTTTTGGCACAATCAGAATTGCCCTCAGTACTTGAGGCAACTGTCTAGAAAAATGGGCATTGTAAATATCAGCTTCCATACTTTGCAAGCAAAGGTAGACTTTTGAATTAAAAAATGGAATTGATTTAAAGATTTACAGGTGGAGAGAAACACCCTAGGAACTATTCTGTCCCCAGCCAAAATTCTTAAAAAGAGATGACAATCTTTCAAGCAGCATCAGGTTGAGCAGCCATTCCAGTGAGTGGCCCACAGGAAAACGGTGAAATTGTGCAAGCAAGGGCTGACCTGACAGAAAGGATCTCTTTCATCTTTTACATTGCTGAGTGCTCATTTCTACATCCCCTCTGAAAAAAGGGCCATATTTTATTCCAGCTTTCATGTTGTTTATTCTCTTCCCAGATTTTTGATCATTTTGTCCTGAGAATATCTGACACTCATAAGAAAGTGAAGCAGAAGGCGCTGGACGTGCTGGCAGAAATCATAGGACTCCTGGAAGATGCCCTGAACCCAGTGATGATCCGTTTGGTTGAAGGGATAACAAAGAACCTAAACTCCAAGGATCCCGGGGTTCATGCCGCAGCTGTGAAGGCACTGGACCAATCTGTGGTTCATCTAGGTAAGGCTGAGCCCTGGCATGGACTCTCCTCAACTGTGTCTCTGTCTCTCCAACACAAGAGAAGGCTGAGTGCCTTGGAAGCTGCTGTTGTCTGTGGAACGCTGCAGCTGACCCCCACCAGGAGCTGCGCACGTGCAGTCCTTATGTACCAGTCCCCAACAGGCTGGAATGTGCAGCAGCATTTCCCAACAGTCCCAGGCGCCCTTGGCTCTGTGCCACTTGTCTGAAGACAATGCCCTGGACTCAGCTTTGCTACAATTCCGGGGCAAAGGGGCTTTGGAGTTTGCTTGGGCCCTGTGTGACTTCCCAAATGAACAGCTTTGCTGTTGGCATGAAGGGACAGCGGCCCATCAGAGCTTCTGCAGAGCAGCCACCTGGAAGGCTCTACATTTTAGGCATTAACTGCCTCTTTTCCACCTTTCTTCTTTGTCTTCTTTTTCCAGAGGGGAACTTAGGATTCACCAAGTTAATTTCGTTCTAACAAACGGGTCTAAATCCAGCTGTCAATGATGCCTTGTCCCACATGTTGTTTTGCATGGGGCAAGATGGCAATAGCAAATAGCTGCCTAGGCAAGGGCTTCTGTAAATTCCTTGGCCACACAGATTGATGTCAGCTCCGAAAATGCCCCACTGGGGGAATACGCCTGAATAATGGAGTGTTGAAGAGGCAGGTCTTCGGGGGCACTTTCCACTTGCTCCACCTCAGCTGCTCTGTGAAGTCATGAATGGCCTGACTCAGCACCTTTCTGTGTCCCAAGATGGGCTTCTTCCTTTTTGCTCTGGGATGCAAAACCTTCTACCTGCTTCCATGTGACTGAACTCTTGAGGTCCCTGGTGGGAAATGTTTTGACATAGCTCCTGGTAGAGCAGACAACTTTGGATTTACAAATGTGAAAGGAGAGCTTTTCTTTTGGAATTTTGAACCCTGCCAAGTAAGGTAGGTGGAAGGAAGGAAGGCAGGAAGGAAGGAAGGAAGGAAGGCAGGAAGGAAGGAAAGGATTCAAAAAGGAGCAGAAATTGACTGAATTGTATAAAATGGGGTTGCCCCTGCCGTTTCTCTTCCCACTGTCCTTTCTCCTATGGCCTCAGAAGAGTGAGCAGAAACGTGTGTTTCCCTTGTAGATGAAGTATCACTGATGAAAGAGCTCAGCCACCAATGGAGCCAACTGAGTGGCCAAGCTCTGCTGGATGTCACAGAGCGGATCACAGGTATGGCCTCCCCTTCTAAGCCAAGAGGTTTCTGAGGGAGTATTTCCAGGGAATGCCTGTGAACAGACAGTAGAGGAGCTCCTCCACATCAGGAGGTGCTGAGCTTGTCCCTCCTGCCCAATAGCCAAGGCAAGTGTATTTGGCAGGCTTTCCCGGGCTGCTGCAGAGCTGTGCAGCATCTGAGATGGGGGCAGCGCTCGGCCTCGGGGCTGAGCTCTCCCTGGGGCTCTTCTCAAGTTCCATAGTGACCAAAGTCTTGAATTGCATTTAAACTCAAATGAAGTCCCATTTTAAAATGGGTACCAATACCCTTTTCCTGCTTAGCAGAATTGGTTTGGGGGCCTTTCAGGAGCTGTTGGAATGTTGAGGACTGCTGGTGGATGAACAGCATAGAGAAGATGAAGTCTCTTCCACCACAGAATAGTAATTGGCTACTACATAACATTTTGCCTGATCAGAAAATAAGACTGGTCTCCTGAGCATTTCAGGCTTTGATCTCGCAGCCAAACCTGCCATGCAAGGAGCCAGTTGGAGGTCAATTTTTGCCTGTGTTTGCTGTAGTTCAGTTCAGCAAATGAGCAGAGAGCAGATTGCAGAGACAGTGTGAGAAAACACTGGTGTTCTGGCTAGATTTCAGTCCCCCGTGTAGCCTTCTTCTCTCTCTATGCCCCTATTTCAGTGCACATTGTAAGAAAAAATGCCATTCACATTGGGAGGGGAAATGCCATTCAAATGTGGAGATGCTCAAATGCCAGGGCAATGGCGTCTGGGTAATTCTCTGAGACACCTTGAGGTTTGAAACAGCTCTTGGTTGGAAGCCACAAAAGCATTCAGCCAAAGACAGCAGCTAGCCACTGATGTTTCTCTGCCAGCTGTCAAGCAGCAGCCATTTCTGGTGGGCTGGAGTTTCGAAGGGTGTTCTAATAGTGCCCTTTGCTGTGTGCCACTGAGCAAAGGGAAGAGCCAGATGAGACCTTTGGCCCTTGTCTTCAAAGTTAAAAACTAGAATGATTCCTTTTATTAGAAATCTCTCAATTGCCTCTCTAGGGTGCATTTTCAAAACTTCCATGTGGGTTTAGACAACTTGTTAAAGGAAATAGAAGGCAATTTGACGTTTCATTCATTGTTCATGCAGAAACCAATTGTGAAAAAATTTAGTAAAGGTACAAAGTCTGCCACAGGTACAAGGCTCTGGTTGGAGAAATGAGTCCTGAGGGGTTGGTGGTTGTGTTTCAAGGATGATCAGCTGCTTTGCCCATTGTTGGGTCATGGGGCTCTGTCTGCTATTTCACTGATCTTGGCCAGAGAGGCTTGCAAGAAGCAAAACCAGAGGCAGATCCTTGTTTGCATTGAGGTTGGTGGCTAAGAAGCTGTGTCTCTCTGCCGGCAGTGCTTGTGGAATGGGTTTATGCCAGGAGCCCTGAAGTGGTCCAGCGCTACGCCCTGCCCGTGCTCTGGTCCTGCCTGGAGAACAAGGCGCTGCCTGTCCGAAGCGCCAACGTCTGCGCTGTGGTCACCAAGCTTGCCTGCGCCCTCTGCGAGGCGATGGGCGCCCAGATAATTACTTGTGCTGCCAGCAAGCCTCCACACGTGCAGGACAACCTCTCCAGCCTTTTGGGCTGGTGAAAGCATCGTGTTCTCCAGAAAGCGGACCAAGTTCTGAGTTGGACACCTCTGGACGTGACATTTTAGCTGTGCCAAAAATGACAATATACAAAGGAAGGGTGTGCATCTGCCCCTGCTCTCATGATCACCCTTCCTAGTCATGACATGGGAGGCTCGAAGCGATTGCAGACCGAGGAAAAGGTGAAGGCCAAGCATGGACCAGCATGGACCAGCATCACACAGAGGAAAGCGGGGAGGTGAGGTATTCTCTGTTGAGAGGAAGGGTCTTGTGGCAGCCCAGAGAGGTTGTGCACATTGGGCTGTGCACAATGCACACAGGGAAGAGTTGTGTCCTGCATGTGCCCCCTGCAAGGAGCTGTGCTGCTGCCAGTGCCCCGTGCAGCTGTAGGGCTGCTCAGCTGTGGGGCAGGGAGAGGAGCAGGAGGGTGCCTGTGCAGCTGAGGCATTCCTGGAGAGCACAGGGCTCTGGGCTCCCTGCTGTCCCAGGGCAGCCCAGAGGCCAGGCTGTTCCTGTGGTAGCTCCAGGGAAGTGGCTCAGGATTTTCTCCTGGCCTGCTTCAAGGTGTCATCCAGGAGGAGCATGCTTCCCTGTGCAGCTGTTTAGAAGTTTCCAGATAGTCTGTCCCATGAAATATGGAGCTTGAGATGCTTTAGGTTTGCATTGCGGGCTCTGATATGTTTTGTGTCTCCACTTTGTAGGCCTGACTGGCTACCCTCTGGCCAAGAGGTTTTCCCTGGCAAGTCCCTCCATGCTCCTTCCCTCCAAGCTGCTGCTTCCCATCCAGAGGAGCTCTCCTTCTCCAAGCCAAGCAAGATTTGCTGTGGAGAGCAGGAGACTGGTAAACTCAGCACCGGCTGTGATGAAGAGAGTAAAAAGAAACAGGAGCTCGCTTCACAGGGAAATGGATGCAAGGTAGGAAAACCAAGCAATGTCCAGTGTGGTGAGTTTTCAGTAAATTGATGTGCTGTTGGCAGAGCTCTGAGACCTCTTCCCTGACAGGAACTGACCCTTTCAGTGAAGTTTTTACAGGTCCTGGTTTGGCTCTTTAGCTGGGCCAGAAATGATGGGATACTAAGCATGGGTGTGCATCTGCCCCTGCTGCCTTCAGCCTCATTCCTGGCCATGGCATGGGGGCCCTGGAGCAAGTGGGGCAGGCAGAGAGCTTGCAGAGAGCAGCAGGGCAGAGAGCTGTGCTGAACTTCCTCAATGCCAGTGAGCATGAGGTGATGGATGTGTGGGAGCTGGAGAGCAGCGAGCATCCTGAGAGCTCAGCAGCATCTGTGCTCCAAGGCTGCTGGGGAACTGTAGGAGGGAAGGGCAGCAGCAGAAGAAGGGAGGGGCTTGAGAAAGCAGGTGTTGACATCCCTTAGAATGGCTTTGTGGGGACATGGCTGGAGATAAGCCCTGGCTGTGAGGCACCTTAGGGTCAGGGAGAGAACAGTGATCTAAACCTACTGCCATGCCATCCAGAAAGCCAGTGGAGGCAGTGGTGCCCCAAAACATCTTCATGTCAAATGTGTGGAAGCCAGCTGGGAATGCAGCCACATTTCCAGTAAAGTGAGAAGGCGGGGAGAGGTGCAAATGTGGGCCATGGTCTCTCCCTCACCAGTTCCCTTTCTATTCCCCATCCATATCCAATCTGCTGCATCAGTTTGACTTTTTGTCAAGGTGCCAGTTAAGAGCATAGATAAACTTCTTGAGGCATCAAAGAGGCAAGGGTGGATGGTTGTTTTGAGCACTGTGTTCTACTCTTTCCAGGCTTCCCTGCCGTATTCCAGTGGTGGGGAAATGAAGAAGGTGTCACTGGGACTGCCTTTGATCCCCCCAATACGCAAGGCAGGAAGTCTCCCTGTTGGCAGTGCTGCGGGGTCTCTGCGCAGCTCTCCCCAGCTGGATTTCCAGGAGTCCCGGGAGATGAGGTAAGCCAAGGGGTCTGCTGCTCCAGTGTGCTGTTCACCTCACTCTTCCCATCTCCTGTGGTGATTTTGCACAGTCAGCTGTCCCAGGCAGTTAGGCAAAGCTCTGTGTATTCACCATTTGGCAAACCCAAGAACAATTCCCCAAGAGCAAAAGTGGTGGTGGGGAGGAGGAGGCAGGGCTTCAAAGTGCCTCAGGATGGGTCACCTGCTGAACTTGGCTATTATTTCAGCCTGAGCTTGGCCAGCTCTGTGTGACTCCAGCAACTGAAAGCTGAAGGACAATTAATCAGCTCTGCATCCTGTTGGGTTTATGTGTTGCATTTCCGCCTTTATCAGTGACCATGCTAAGGAGGTTTTCCTCCTTTCATGGTGCGCCCATTCCCTCCCTTCTCCTTCTACCTCCTCATATGTTCTTTTGTCCTGCATTTTCTCCAGGCCAAGATCCAGCAGCACAAGCCAAGAGAAGACCTCGGAACATGCAGGTAAGTACAGGGCATTTCTGTTCTGAAATGACTATACATGTTATGTCTCCACTTTGCAGGCCTGACTGGCTACAGGCTTGCCAAGAAGTTTTCTCTGGATGCTTCGGATATTCCCTTATGCACAAAGTCCTTGCCTCCAGTCCAGAAGAGCTGTCTTTCCTCCAAGTTCAGGAAGAAGCACCCAACGGTCCGAAGAGTGTTTCAAGAATAGGATTTTTTGTTAGGCTTCGTAGTTACAGATGGATATATATTCTGATATTTAGATGTAGTTTTGAATAAATCTTTTGATTGTATCTTTAAATGTTGTTGACATCTTTTTAATTGTATATGTTTTATTTTAGTTTTTAAAAACAATAAAGAAATTTTATTTAAAAATCAAGAAGAGAATGTGAGAGAAGGACCTGCTAGCCTAGAGGCTATGGGGGTGCAGCTCACTCGATGTGCCAGTGTCTCACCACATCCTTTCCTCGCTGCGCATCTCCTCTTCCTCTTTTGCCATGTTTTCTTTGTGTTATTTGCTATGTTGTTTTTCACTTGTCACTACAACGGGGCCACACATTGACGTGTTTGGGGGACAATGGATCCAAAAGATCCTGTACGGTCAAAAGTTTTCTACCTAGATGTGTTCTGAGCTCACCAATGGCCTGAGCAAAGAAACCAAGAGAAGTGTGCCCAAATGGCAAAGCTTTGCTCCTTTGCACTCTCACTCAGATCTGGCTCACAGGTGTCTTCAATCACAATTTCATTGGTAAGAAGAGGTTGTGTATTTCACAGGGAAAAGATGCACTGCTCTGGAAAAGTCATCACAGCAGTCCAGCTGTGTTTTTTGAAACTTCTTTGCAGAAGGATGAGTGGACTGTGAGGCCAATGATGAGTGACAAGGGTTCCTCAACTCTACACTGCAGCCTGGACGCCATTCAGCCCAGGCCCTAGGGATCATTTGTTCCCATGGATCAGTGCTTGACAGTGTAATGAAATCCTGCATAGCTGGAACAATCAATTCTGGATTCAGCTCCTGCTCTTTAGTGGGCTGCATGATCATTGACAATGCTGCCTTTCCAGAAATTATTTGGCAGTTTCCTTTCATAGTCATTTGAAGCTTTTAAACTTCACATTTCAATTTGCTTTGCCTTAAGGAAAACCACTTCTGGTCCCAGTGCATACTGTAACCCTTTGACAGCAAAGTCCTCGTGGTTGCCAGCTTCTGATGGTATAGAAGAAACTGCATGGGAATGTCTTAATTAGGTTTTCTGATGGAAAAACTCTATGCCATGTGGCTGCATGTGTTTGCTTAGTTCTGGGTCTAGTCCTGGCCTAGTAAAGCCCAGGCAGGGTGGCATGTCGCAGGGAAAACTAGTCCGTGAGCTGATGAGGTTGCCATCAGCAGCAGAGTGAATGTGTCCTTTAGGGATTTCTCTGGAGACTAAATTAGGGACCTGCTCCATGCTGCAATATTCTCGTAGATCTTTCTAAAATAGCCTAGAAAAGGCAATGAAACTTCACATCTCCTTGCACAGCCACTGTTTCAATAGGGGCATTCTTGTCCCTCCTCCAAGCCATTGCTCCTGCACTCCAGAAACATGAACATCCACCAACAGGAATGCTGCATGCTCCTCCTGCTGCTGCTTCAGAGCCCTGGGAAGTCCTTGGCTTACAAAACTGGAGTTAGGTATTGCTTGGGTCTTGGCTCAGTTTTGTGGAAGTTTAGAAGGAAAAGAAAATCTGAGATAAGAAGCTTAGGATAATTGGATACATTGGCCCCTGTGCTAGCTTTCTACCTACTTTTTTTGCAGGATTGGCTTCTCATCCCCAAATGAGTGACTGGGAAGTAGTCACCCCCCGAGCTCTTGCTTTGAACTTCTGGAGCACATCAGTCTCCAAGGAATTATCATGCAAAGAGTAGAGAAACACACACAAGTCCTAGTCTCCTTTTTTGCTGCAAGGAGTCTAAGTTAAACCTATCAAAAGACTCTTAAAATTACTAAGAATTTATTTAAGAGGCTTTAGGAGTTATTAAGCTTATTTGAGGCTATTTTTACTGGTTTGTAAATAGCCACTGAAAAGGTCACAAGAATCTTCATTTTGTGTTGGGAGAAGACAGGTTGCAGAGCCACTCATCAGTCCAGGGAAACTGGGAATACACCAAGCATCTAAATGCCTGCTGTAGCCCTTTGCTTTGGTGTTTGCAGTGGCTGCTCTTCTGTGGAAAAGCTTAATACAGTTATTTGGCTGTCAAGGGAACTCTCTGGGGCTGAAAATGGGACATCATAGACTTGCCTGGGCCAGAAAAGCTCAGAGGTGCAGTACATGCTTTCTTCTTCTCCTGGCTCTTGGTAGGAGAAACAGTTCTGAAGTACTGAGGTTTTCAACATGAAGAGCATAGTATTTCCTGTGGGTTTTAAAAAATTGTCCATGGTGTGTTTTAGGTTCTTTCTTTGTTTTGTGCCTTAGAGGGTTTTAGTTTTGTAATTCTTTTGCACTCTGTTTCAAGCTGTTGTTGACATGTTATTTGGACTAATATGAAATTTGTCTAAGACTCATAATTAGGTAACTACGTACCAGGAGTCCTTTCTAACTAGATGCTCAGCTGCAGAGCACTGTGATAGCAGGGTGCCCCTGGTGCTCCCTGTTTCCTGACTTTTCCACATGAGAAACCATGCTATGAGAACCTACTTGCAATCCAGGTCACTTACAACAGTTAAGATGTGCAGGTATATGCATGTGTTTTCCCTGAAATATAAAGGTGAAAGGATCTGCATGGATATCTGGTGATTGATGAAACCTTCACTATTCAAAAAGATCCAAAAGATGCATTGCCTCGTGCCCTGCTTGTCCACATTAACTATATTTACTAGCAAAGAGACACAAACTTCCAAGAGGAGTAAAACTTTCCAAAAGTAAGGCCATTGTATTGTACTGGCAGGTTGAACTTGCAGTTTGGATGTAAGAGATACTAAACTTCTACGATTATAAGACGGGATTAGGCTGCAATGAAATGGCCCTATAAGATTGACAGAGTCACACTCAAGAGCCAAGCAGCTGGTAAATTTGTTGGTTTAGATTTTCACTGCAGAGTCATCTCTGCCTTGCCACATATCTGTGTCTCTGCTGGAGTGCCTGGAAAGTTTTGTTCATGGCTTTAAAGCTACTGCTCTGGGGAAGGATGGTCTTTTTTAGCATCCTCAGGCTTGAACTTGGGTTCACTCATATCCTAAGGAGCCACTGGTTAGGTAGTATTAATAAATGAAGGGCTAACTGTTGCATTGAAAGCTTTCAGTTTCTCCTTAATTGCTGTACAATCAATTAATCTGTGCCTTGAGGAAAACTTTACTAAAGCAGGAGGGATAGATATGGAGTAAGATAGGCTTATCAATCCTTTTTCCTTTGAAATAACCTTGGTAAGGGGTGTGTACTATGCAGTCCAGCTTCAGAAATTATCACACTATTATTTAATGCAATCACAGAGTTGTATGTTAGTCATGAAAGAGAAGAGAATAAAGGAAGAGACGTAAGAGGTGAGATTTTGAAAATCAGGATGTCACTGAGAGGAGAACAATGAGGGGTTGTGAGGGCTGTAGGTAATTTTGCGCTAGAAATGGTGGAACAGGATAGGTGCAGGGCAGGTGTCACCATCATATTTTCTGAAAAATCTCTTAGCCCAGGATTCTTCTCCTGGGAAGCTGAGAAGCCTCAGAGAAAAAGGAAAACAATAATTATCTGATTTGCTTCTTCTGTGTTTGGCTGCTTTGGAATGTGTTTGGACATTGTCTATCCAACAGGTGATTGTTTCATTGGTTTCTGCTGTGAATCGTTTTGACTTATTGGCCAACTGGGGCCAAGATGTATTGGACTCTGGAGAGAGAGTCATGAGTTTTCATAAGTATCTTTCTAGCCTTCTGTTTGTATCCTTTCTGTATTCTTTAGTATAGTTTAGTTTAGTATTCTTTTATATAATATAGATCATAAAATAATAAATTAGCCTTCTAAGAACATGGAGTCAGATTCATCATTCCTTCCCTCGTTGAGGGTCCCAGAAAATACAACAGGCAGGTATATATGAGACGAATGGAAAAGGGATCAGAGGGATAATGTGGTCCTGGGCCTTGGTCACCTTGTCCTGCTGAGCATCTACTGTCTCTATCTGTACATATTTTCTTTTCACATGAACATTTTCATTATTCATCCAAAAAGGACTGTGGGCAAGAAATGCAAACGTGGGATCTTTGCCCCCCGGTTTCAGATGATCCAGTATACAACTGTGAGTGTTTTATGAACCTTCACCTTTACCTGAGGACAATGTGGGAGGGAGCCCCAATCCATACTGCAGGTGCTATGGATCTTGCCCACAGGATCATGCCCAGGAAGATCAAAATCACAGTTTGAAGTTCACACCTGCAAAATGCATCTCCACATGATGGCACTGGGTACATTTGATGTGGAAGAATTAATGTTTTGCTAATCTAGCAGGTTTTCTCCTCAGGAGATACTGGCAATTCTTTACTGATGAGACATGACAGTGAGAAGAGTTACTTTATCTCTGTGTTATGGTTTCTTTCCTTCCTATAGCAAAGGTGATATCTTCTCAGAATATTTCTCTTAGTGGTAAAACTTCATAAATGGTTATGACATGCCTTGAATGTTAAGAGGTGCTAGCACTGCAATATGCTGAATTTATTGATAAGCTGCACAGCATTCTCAGCCATGTTGCTAATCACAGAATCAGAGAATATTCTGAACTGACAGGGACTCACAAGAATCATCGAGTCCAGCTCCTGGCCCTGCACAGAACACCCCAAGGGTCACACCATGTGCCTGAGAGTGTTCTTAAAACACTTCTTGAACTCTGTCAGGCTTGGTGCTGTGACCACTGCCCTGGGGAGCCTGTTCCAATGCCCAACAACCCTCTGGGTGAAAAACCTCTTTTTAATACCCGGTCTAAACCTCCCCTGACACAATTTCAGGCCATTTCCTCAGGTCCATTCACACAGAAGATATCAGTGCCTGCCCCTCTGCTTGCCTTGACAAGGAAGTTGTAACTGCACTATGTCCCCCCTCAGTCTCCTCCAGGATCTGAGGTAGTTCTTGAAGTCACAAAAAAGAACCTGGAGTGTGTGTGGTGCCTTAGTGTTCTAGTCATCTTCAGATGCCAAGGGAGTGAAATGACAACCCCATTAAAGGTCTGAGATTTGAGTAGTGTTACTGGAAACAAGGGCAGCTGCCAACTTTTTAAAGGTCTGCAGATAAAGTGCAGCACAGAGCTGTTGGCTGCTCTTTTCACAGCTGTGAAGAAGCCCTGGCTGGGAACCTGATCCTGCTTCACTTCGTGCTCAGTCCCTCTGCAATCTGACTCCACCGCAGCAAGTGCACTCTGATTTTAACCCTTAGGAGCAAGCCACTGCTCCCCTGAGTTAGCTGTGGTTTTACACAGCAACTCCACTGAACTGAGTACAAGACTGCCAGGTAGCTCAGGCTTAAATCAGGGCAGGGGAGGGGTGGAAGCACAGCTGACCTATGCTCTGCTCTGTCAGTGCCCAGGCTGGATTTTGTAGCCTAAAAGAAGACATATTTGTTGAATGGAAATGCAATCTAAGCTAATTGATGTACCAGCAAAACACAAAACAAGACCAACTTGTGCTAGGATGGGGGAAGTGGAAACAAATGGACTTTTTATAGTTCAGGGCAGTAGTTAGTGCACTAAGGAAAGCATCAGTAGTATAACATTGGGCTACGATTGAAACTGGTTGCATACAGAATATGGGAGATCAAACTCATACCTTGCATATAAAACCTCTGTTTTATTTACATCAGTAAAAAATAAATGTTTAAATCGAGTCTGGTCTTATAAAACAACTGTATTCCAGAAATGTTGTATTTGTGAAAAAATTGAACTGTTGACCGAAAACCTGTTAAAAAATTAATTTTTTTGTAAAAAGTGAAGAGGCAAACTATCATTTCCTGCATACTAGAGTTACTCTCAATTTCATGCTTGCAACACAAATCAAAAGTAAACACCTTTTTTACAAGAGTCCTGTACATTACTGGGCTAAAGAGAACCTCTTAACTACATGTAATCATGAGTTCACATTACAAACTTGCAGATCACTCCCGCAGAACCTGTGTCTTGCGTACAATGCCCAGTTTGCTGCAGCATCCTTTGGGCAGCATGGGAATCCTTCAGCAGCTACAGTCTTCAGGTGGGACTGTGTTTGCAAGGAGCCTCCTGATGACCACAGCCTCAGTCTGAGCCAGGAGGGAGGGATGAAGTCCAGGATGGCAGCTCATGTACGCATCCTCAAGGGAGCCTCGATTTGGGCAAAGATGCTTTGGCTGACTCCATGTCCAGAGAGCACATGTGGGAGGAGGTTTCCAGCTTGACTGCTGAAGTGTTGTCCCTTGTGCTGCTGTAGCAGAATCTCTTGCTTGAGGGATGTAAATATTTTCTCTAATATTTTCTCTTATTCCCCATCAGGGGTGCTGGGAAGTTCCAGCATGAAGCCATAAAGAGATGAACTGATTGCAGCAGCTGAGGAGAAGCTGTCCTCCCACTCTGCTCTGTTTTCCTCTGCAAAGCTGCATTCAGGCATGCAAAGTGCCAGTTTCCTGCTGTCATGTTTCTGGTTTGCTTCTCTTCTGGGGGGTTACTGCCAGCAGAACAAACCAACCCAAACTGCATGCAAAAATGCATTTATATTCTTACTCAGGAGGGAGAGAACTGCACTTCTGATGAGGGGAGGACTGACTTGCAGAGCTTACACTGCTGCTGAGCTTTGCCGTGTCTCCCTGGGGATTTTCCAGCTTGGCAGGGGATGGTGCATCTGCCTGTGTGATTGATTACACAGTGGATTGGTTGACATCTCTATGGCTATGGCTGCCTGGCCTCTTTAAGCTCACAAACCCCTGACCATCCAAAGCATCTATTCACTGCTTGCCTATACTCAAACGCCCACTTTAAACATAATAATTAAGGTTTCCTTGTGTCTGTGGTGCAAAATGGCACTGTACTTGGTGAAAGATGCTTGTGGTTAAGGCACAGGACTAGAACTCAGGAGTTCAGTACCCAGAGTAACCCTTGCACTGGAGAAGGGGAAGCTCCCAACAAGAAGGTGGGCAGAAAGGGTAAAAATGCTGTGTGAAGGTGAAGTTCCCAGACACCATCTTGATGAACACTGTAGGAAAAAAAATTAAACTATTCCTAACAAAGTTTGGTACAAATGGCTTTTTTTTTTTAATTCTGGATCTTATTCTGCACTAAAGTTGTAGATGAAATGTCAAATGAAACTAAAACTACATTACTTAAAAGCTACATCTTAACCATGATGACATATTAGTTGGGTGAGGAAGATCCAGTAATTTTTGAGACTGTAGTGAATGCTGTAAAATCTTAGGATTAATTGACTGTAAATAACTTGTGTTTTTATTAACAAGAATCTATCTAGACTATCCAGTGAAATTACAATGAATACCCTCAAACTGCATAAATCAGAAAAATAATATGAAACTTTTCCAGGGAGAACAGGATTCTCTGTGGTGCCATTTTTTCCTTTTGCAAAAGAAAAACCAAAAAAACAAACCCAAGCAAAAGCTCCAAATGTGTCCTTAGATGCTTTGTGAATTATAATGTTGTTTGATCAGGCGATTGCAAAACTACTCTAATCAGGATTAAGCCCTGTACCCTGGAAACTAGAGGCGATAAGATTATCTGGTAATCAAAGGTGATTTAGAAGATCAAAGGCTTTTTTGAGGGAGTAATATCCCTAATTTTTTTCCTTCAAAATGGGTTGCTTTGTGTTATTCTCTCCCTTCATGTAGATAAACACCTAGGGTCAAAATGTGGCTTTGCTGAATGGATGTTTAATTGCAGTAACACTCAATTGGTTCAGGGTTTTACCTCCTTCAGGGGAAAGTCACAACAGCCCTTTTTACACAGACTGTGATGCCTACTGAATAAATAGCGTGCTGAATAATGATAATTTGTGTTAGCTTTTAAAAAATCTTTTGTCTAAACTGGGGCAAAAAGGACTTGGCTATAGGTCCTGTCTTCATCAACCAAATTTGCCTCAGACTCACCCAGCTACAAAGTGTTTCTTTTGCTCCATGTGGATCTCTGAGCAAAACCACGGCATGAAAGGAGAAGCAGCTGGCTGGTATTTCGTTTGATTGTTGAGCCCAGTTTGGGGATTTTGATGCATCATGCATTTTGATGCAATGCCATCGTACAGTTTCCTTGCAAGAGAAGATGAAGCTGTGTTCTGGAGGCTTGGCTAAGGCTGTTTCCTCCCTCTGGGGTCTCTGGCCTTGCTCTTGCCTCTGCCCCTGGGGGTGCTCCTGCTGTCAGTCCCTCTGCAGCCCCTGGCCCACGACGTAGAGCTCGGGGTGGGAAGCAGATCTGTTGGACTCTCTGCTTTCAGCAGCGCCAGAGCTGTTCCAAGAGTCACCTGCTTTTCTAGGGCTCTTCTCCAAGCTGCAGAAGGAAAGATGCTTAAGAGGCTAATGAATCATGACTTTTTAAAACAGCACTGATTAGAGCATGTTAACCCAGGAAGCACAGAAGCTGCACGACACCCTGTCATTCCCCACACCCTGTCATTCCTCCTCCCCTCCTGAACACGCTCTCTTGATGTGCACCATCCAGATTTTACTCCTGTCCTGCCAAATGCACTGTACTCTTCCCTCCCAGACCTCTCTTGGGAAGAAAACATTTTGTATATTTAACAGGGGATCGGTGTGAGCCTGGGTTTCCCTGCAGATAGGGGCAGATTTGAGTGAAAAGTCTAGTTTCAGGCTGCTGAAGGAAAGGAAAGGTCTTACCTCTGATGTGCATCTGCCTAGCCTGGTTACAGTGATTTCTGAGTACACCAGCATGACTGTGGGAGGGGAATTATGCTCTTATAAATCTGCTACTCTCACTCTGCTGACAGAAGCACTGAGACACAGACAGTATAAATTATGTTCTTGAGGTTGCTGTGGCACTCTCTAGGGGTACAGGGACTTTATGTATCAAGACTGACCATAGCAGTGGATCTAGTCATGGGTATCTCACGCCCTGTGCCTTCCTGCTGCAGTGTGTGAAGTGTGCTCTGTGTTGCTGCAGCTCATTCATGTCATTTAAGCTCAACATGGGGAAATATTTCAGAACTATCTGGGAATCATGACTGTATTTTAAGTGTATAAACTGCTAAACTGAATGAGCTTTCAACTACAGACAAGCTGTTATGTTCCTACTCTTAACTGCTAGGACTTTAATGATTTGAACTGCTAAATGAAGAGATTTGTGATACATGTCCAGTCATGAAACTAATCCAGATTCAAATATCCCCCAGTTGCAGAAGGGCTCATTTGGGCTATTTGCTTTGAGCCCGATTCAGTTAACCCAGTCCATTCCCAACCTCTCACTGAACAGTAAGTTAAAGACAGTGGCATTTTATCTTCTCTCTCTGCTCTACCACTTAGGAGAGGAACAGTCTTGAAGAAATACTATTTTGTTAAGGTGCATACACAGAAAGTGTGCTACAGATTAACAGAATTTCTATGAGCAGAGCAATTGTACATGTTGTGCCTTACTGAGATGCCAATAATTGCTGATTGCTGACAAATGACCAAGCTTAGAAATCAGCCAAGTTATCTCAGTCTATCCAACCACAGGCTGGTCAAATGGGAACCAGTTGAACTGACTTGAGAACTGAAGTTCTTGTCAGGTGAGATCCAAGATTAAAAGAAAAGCTCCAGCTCCAGCCCTAGTTAGGGCTACTAATGTTTTAAATTCTGATATTCCTTATAACATGGGATGGGCAGAAAACATACTTGGAAAAAGTGGGTTTTGCCTCCTAGGAGAGCAATGAGTGTGCAGGAGACACACAAAGCTGTGCACAACGCTGACATTTAATGCCCATCAATGCCAGCTTGCAAAATAAGACGGAAGTTGGCTCTTTTCTTTGTCTATTTCTGCTAAAAGGGGGTGTGTGGGAGAGGCAACTCAGCTGCCTCTTTTTGCTTGTACAAGTTCTGCCAGGTTATCTTTGGCAACCTACTTCTCATCAAATGGATGTTTTAATTTGGTACGGGAAAAGTGGTGGGATTTATCTCTTATATCCCTGAGTTTGTGAGCATGGGAGAAACTGGATAACCCACTGGTCTTCAGAATGTTTTTCCTATGAAGGATTGACAGTATCTCAGGTTTGACTCTGTGTTCTCACCCTTCTACTAATGAAGCTGCTAATAACACAGACAAATAACACAGGAAAACACCACACAGACCAAAAAAAAGGCATTGTTACATTTGGAAAGAAGAGGTAAAGCAAGGGGAGGAATGAAGGAAAGGAGACTGCCAGCTGTGTGATAATGGCTTGTAAATTTGAGACCAGATGCAAACATTGCTGGAATAAGGACGTTTAGGTTTAGGTTTAGACATTTTGAGATTTTCCTCTGTCAGCTGGATGAATTACAAAGCAAAGAAAGTCCTGGCTGGTTAATGAACTTGGAGGAGAAGGATGGATCAGAGTGTGGTGCTTTGTCTATTGAGGCACCTGCTAAAAGAGCAGGGCTCAGCATCTGCACAGGGTGATGTGGTGCTCACAGCTGTGGCAACCACCCCAGTCCCGAGCAGGAGGAGAGGACCTGCAGTGATGTGAAGAGCTCTCAGAGCTTTCTCCCCGTGTTCATTCCTAAAATGGTCCTTCTCTGCCCATCAGCCCTTTGGCTGTGATGTTCATTTTAGGCCATTCAATGCAAGGTCCATAAAATTTACTCCAGGCAGCTTATTTTGGGTGTAAGAAAATACACAGTTGTGTATTGCATCTTAAATCAGTGTGTGTGGTAATTAATGGTCCAAATTTCCCTTTTGCTTATGTTGATATAAATTTGGCATAACTGACTAATACTATTGTTGGTGTTCATTGGGATAAATGATAAGCTGATTTTGACCCAGGATATATTTAGTTCTTCCAAAATACTTGCAGATCATAACACTAGGATATATGACTTCCTTCACGAAAGGGATGATTTTATTTACAGTGAGTAGTTTTGTATTACTCACTATACTCTGACAGACTATGATAGAAAAATAATACACCCCATTGAAGTATAAATTAGCTAGCAGTTTATAATAAAGAAGTAAAATGCATCCATAAAACTGCCTGGGCTTTTGTCTTGCAAGGTTTTACATAAAAACTCTTTTGAAAACATTTATTTCTGCTGGCAGGCACTGGAGTAGACAAAGCAGACTTTGCACAGTACATAGAAATAACAGAAAACCCAGCAGCACTGCACAGGAATTTTAGGAAACATTCAACTGTCAGACTACAATGCAATATTAGAACTGGGAATGCAAAATGGTTTGCATTTCCCAGTGTTTTTACATGTTTTGTTCAGCACATTCCTCTACTGCCAGCATGGGATACTCAGTCCTTATTCTGTCTTTGGGGTGGGAACGCCTGGAAATCTGTCCTCAGTGCCCATGACTGTCCCTGTGCTCACAGTGCCCTGAGTGCATGTGCACCTACAGGTGCAATTTCATCCTGTTGGGGTTGATCTTGCAATCCCTAATTCCCCCTCAAGGGAATGAGTCATGTGACTGCAGCTCTTCTGGGGCAAGAGCAAAAATACTGCTCATGTGTGGAAAGGTTACCAGAGAAGCTTAAAGCTTAATTGACTTACACATCCTAAGATGTTAAGAAACTAGAATAACAGCACTGTACTTCCAGGCTGTTACACATCTTTGAGTATTCTCAAATATCCACTTCTATTTACTGGCTGGTTTTATGATTTTTTTTTTTTTCTTTAGGGGATAGACAAAATTTAAAGCTAAGCCCAGTTTTGTACGAACAGGCCACCATTTTTTGCAAACATGGAACTGGCATGTGTTGATGTTTAGATTTCTTTTTCAGAGCAATGAATCTCCAGTAGCCATTGGAAGATTTTGAAAACTGGGCTTGGGTGGTTGCAAGCAAACTTGACATCAGCACCTAGATCTGAAAGTGTGCACGAGAAGCTCAAAATGCCAGCCTGTAATTTTGTCCACACAGATCCTTGCGTATATATTATGTCTCTCATTCTTGCCAGCTGAATTGAAACATTCTCCCACAGCTTTCAGATGAACAGTTTATACTGGATAAGAAGCTGATGATAGAACAACACCCCTCCCTCCTCTTGGCTCATGCGTATCTTCTCATAAATATTTATGTTTATAACCTGAAGGCTACTTCAGAGCTTTTTAGGAATTGAAAGTGGATGCCCTTAGCCCCCACACAAAAATGGGGAGTTCAGTGCCATGAAACCAACACTGAACTTTCCTTGGGGTGCATGTCACAGCTTATATGTAAGGGTAAGTCTTGAGCAAGCCATGGAAAGTTAACTCTTCCCTCCATTCAGACTGGCAGTCTACTGAAATCTGAGGCAAGAAAATAGATTATTTCAGTTGGAAGGGACTGACAATGATCATACAGTGCTATCCTTGCCCAGCCATCTTTTCTGCACATGGACAGGACACCCTTCTGGGAAACCTCTTAACAACTTTAAATTCCCACCAGAAGTTTAGATAGCAAACACGGGTGCTATAGGTCTGCTTTTCTGGCATGAAGTTCCTTACCTTGCCTGGTGAAGTGCAGGCTCACTGCCAGCTGTTAGAGGAGCTGGGAGATGAGGCTGGGCCCCTGGGCGGCGGTCGGAGAAACTTCTCCTCACGAACGGCTGAGGATTGCTGGTGCTCAGGGACAGCTTCCTGGGATGGTCACCAGGCTGCCGGAACAGCAGGCTGCTCTTCTGGGAGTGTGCTGCAGCTTCAGGCTGGCTGGTCCCCTCAGCAGGGCACTTGCTGGGTACCACTGGAGGTCTGGCTTCGAATAAGGAAGAGGTGGCTGGGCAAAATATGGAGCGGACATTGCTGCCCCTCTTGGAGGAGGAGAGTTGGTGATTGTCCCCAGCATCCAGCCCAGCTCTTGGCCCCTTGTAGGAGGGAGATGGGGAGGCTGGTGGGGAGGGGGTGGTGGGGAATGGAGTGGGGGAGCCTGCCAGCCGCTGTGCTGTTGGTGAGCTTTGCCTGTGCCCCACAGGAGGGCTGAGTGGTTTTCGCTGCGGTGGTGGAGAGGGTAGCTTCTTCTGCAAAGGTGGGCTGGGCACCCTGGGGCTGGAGGGGGGACTGGGTTTCCTCTGCAGGGTGGGTGAGCTCGGTTGTGTGCTGCTGAAAGCCTGCAGAGAATGTCTGTGATGCGCTGGGGGGCTGAAAAGCCGTTTCTCAGTTGGTGAAGAAGGAGCAGTTCTCGATGGGGAGACCCTCCTGGTGAACAGTGAGCCCTTTTCGCTGCTCCGGAGCGGATCGGGAGAGCCGTGCTTCTGGCGTGGCAATGAAGGCGCAGGTGGGTTGGGCCCCTTGCTCTCTGAGCTGCTGCTGTGCGGGTTTGAAACCCCACTGGGGTTCTGAAGGGGAATAATTTTATGGGTTTGCTTGTATAAATCCGCGGCCTCTTTCCTCTGGGTTTCTAATATCTCCTCCTGGCTGGGGATGCGCACATTGGTGGGGTTCAGCTCCAGGGAGTACCTGTGCAGTTTCTCATCCCCTGACCTGGTACTCCTTAGACCTTTATTAGTCACCGCACTGGGGCCGCTGATATTTTTGCTTGGCAGTAAGTCGATGGACTGAAGGGAGGCTTTCATTTTTGGGGAAACTTGTGATCTCTTAGCAGCATGCAATTCTGGTTTGGTGGTCTTTTTGGCATCTTCCAGAGAGCTTCTTTCTATTCTTGCAGCTTCTTCCGGCTCGGATAAATTTTCAGAAGAAGTGTCCATTAACATCTCAGGTGGTGGTGGTGGCAGGTTCTCAGTGTCTTCATCGGTCTCTTCCTTTATGTCCTTCTTGCTTAATTCTGCAGGTGGTGCAGGAAGAAAGGCATTTGGAAAGCTAGAAGAAACATCATTGGTGTTTGTGTCTTCTACTGGCGAAATACGATGCTTAAGATTTAAAGGTGCCAGGCCTCTCTGAAAGGGAGTAGTGGGTGGCATGACTGGAAGTCCAAATTTTCTGATGCACTTTATTGGTCCTAAGGATCTTAGAGGTTTGGCTTTTGCAAGATCATCAGTAGGACTGAAGGTTTCAATCAGTTTTTTGACAGATTGCCGGGGGGTACAGCTGCTGCCACTCAACATTTGTGCTCCAGGAGGGTCATTTTCTTTGCCTCCTGATGTCTCCTGGGTAGGCACAGTAGCTCTTACAGGCTTCCTGACTCTCTTTTCATTCAGCAGAAGGACAGGATTTTGATCAGATGTGAACAAAGGGACTTTATCCTGGTTAGGCAGGATGCTGAAATTTTTTGAGAGGCCTGCCTTCAGCTTGCGGGAGGACCTAGATGTAATTTGATCATCCTGCAAATAAGGTGCTGTTCTTGATTTCCAAAGCTCCAGGTTGTTGGCTATATCCTTTCCATACAATATTTCCAGCCTTTTGCTGAGCTCTTTTTGAGTCCTCTGAAGCTCCAGGAGAGTCGGGTCCTCTGCCTGGCTTCTGAGAGACTCCTCTGACCTGGACCGTCGTTGTTTCCCAGACCTTCTCTGTCTGCCTGTTGCTGTACTGGGCCTCTTTGCTAGGACTGCTCTTCCGCTCTCATCCTCTATCCACTCTTTACGCCCGGATTTAGCTGGGACGAACTTGATTTTTTCACTGATGGCATCTTTCATCTTCAAAATGATTTCTTCTGTATCTACATTCTCTGTCCTTTTGATGGACTGCCTTTGAATGTTATCAGTGAGCGCAGGTGAAGACTGGGACCTCGGCAGAGCATCCTTCCCCATTTCTGATAAACTTGTGTTGTCATCATCGTCCCCCAGCGTGCTCTCTTCTTCATCATCATCATCATCCTCATCCGAAGGAAAATCTGTTGATTCACAGATTTTGAAATGTTCACCTTCCTGAGTAGAATCAGACTGCAAGGAGTTGTGGCTTTTGCTCAAACTTGCATACCGGGGCATGGTAGAAGTGCCTTCTGTTACTCCACCCTGACAAGAAGTTGGTTCCCTACTTTGCATGGATGAATGAAACATGTCTTTAAAATGCCTTCCAAGAGCATAGCCATGGGATGCAGCTGTGCCCATGCTCACACGCTCCGCGGTTCCGGCATGCTTTCGGGATGGATGTCCATGTGCACAGGAGTCACCTGGCTGTGCTCCATGCTGGCTGAGAGCACTGAACTCTTTGAGGGATTCGCTGTCCACACCAATGCCACTGTCCTCAGAACAGAGAGTCCTGTCATCACCGTGGCACTGAGAGGGTCCCACAGTGGAGGCTTCAAGCAGCTTTACCGTCCGTAGCAGGTGCTCATCAAAGCTTTGCTTTGCTTTTAGTTTGCCTTCCAAGTTGCTTGCAGCCGACTGCAGGTAGCTGCATGTCTCCTGCAGGGCGTTGGACGTGAGGGAGGCCAGCATCCCACTCACCAACAGCATTTTGTTCACCGTGTACTGCAGTAGCTGTTGCAGAAGATCAGGGTGCTCCTTCAAATCGTCCTTTTCTGCCGGCCATGCCAGATTCCCACCCACATCTTTGAGAAGATTTTCCCCATCGTTGGCAATTTCTTCCAAGAGCTGGTTGATTTCATCAAAGCGAAGCACAAGGAAGCTGATCATCTGCTGCAGGAAGAGCTGAGTTTGGGTGGCCTGGTTGGCCATGTGCAGAATAGTTTCATATTTGGAGAGGTTGGGGTGTAAGTAGGCGTACGCACTCTGGTGAGCCTTGACGAGCAGCTCTGGGAAGTCTACCTTCTTCTCTGTCTCACACGGGGCCAGAATGGACTTTTCCTTACTTTTGTTGGGTTGACCTTGCTTTGCCAGCTTATGGGTTTTTTTCTTCTTTCCTTTCTTTGGGATTTGCTTTGCATTGCTTTCATTCTTGTCATCCCAGATGAAAGCTGATGCTTCTGATTCGCAGGAGGTTTGCTTTCTGATCTCTATGGACTCAGTGATGTGCTTTTGAGACTCAATCAGTTCAGACATGACGACTTCAGCATCTGTGGCTCTCCTCTCAATTTTCTTGTCTTCCCTGGAAATCTGGGAATCTGAATAAGTCTTGGAAGACAACTGCACATTATCATTTTTGTCCAGCTCTGACAGTCTATCCTCCTCCTCTTCTTCCAGGTAGTCCTTCCTCTGAATCCCATACTCATCAATATTGTAGCAAGATGAACCTTTAACCAGCAGAGGGATTCCCTTATCTCTCGAATCAATCGGCAAAACACTTTTGGGTTTATTCAAAGCCTTAAGACCACTTCTTGCAGCAGAACTATCAGTCTCACTGCGAGAAGGTGTGCAGCCCATCTTTCTTCGTCTTTATTTTTGATCAAAAATCCAGAACACACGTAAAAATCAAACTCACTGTGTCATCCTGAGCTGCAGACTGGCCTGTGTCTCAGGAGTTTTCCATCATGGTCCCAGTTTTGTTGTCAGTTTCCTTTGTTGTTCACCTTAAAATCCCATGTGCTTATTGCATAGGATCTGCTCTTGAAGTTGTGCCCTGTTCCATTGTACGTTTTCCCACTTGGGTTTTCTTCTTTGATTCAAAAAAAGGAGTGTGAGAACTCGGCTGGATTTAGAGCTAATGGATTAAGAGCACTTGCGTACCTCACTTCTGCCCTGACAGATGTCCTCTGCAAATAAGATTTTAAGCTCATTAGGGTAAGCAGGCTCTAGCCAGTCAGCACCAGTGCTGTATTTATAAAGGCAGATTTTTTTTTTATTCTGTGTATTGGGGAGCAGAAGGACTTGGTACCTGTCTCTGCTTTTTTCCCCTTGTTGCAGAAACATAACATAGAACTGAATGCAGAGATCCAAAGGAAGAGGCTGCATTTTGAAGCCTTTTTGAAAGGAAACTATCTGAACATGGCATGTAAGCATCATTAGATACTCCTTAACTAAGAAAAGGGTGACCTTGACCACGGATGTACCCACTGGAGAGTAAAGACAGGAAATCAAATGGGTCAGAAATGCCTGTTAAGACTTCTGTGTTGAGAATCTTCAAAATTTCCCCCTACTTGCAAGTGACAAGCTGTTTACTTTTTCCTTCTAAGACTTCCAAATGAGATTTTGCAGGTTTTTTTCCTCCCTCTCAGATGATCATTCTTGTAATTTTTTTTCCTTTCTAGATAGTTTCCCAACCTGAAAATCCTAACTGCACAACAACAGTATTTGAATTAAGGAATTCAGTAAAATAAGTTTTGCACATCTTGTTGAGACAGCATCTTAATCTAGTGGATCCAAACTGTTTATTTTCAAATTAAAATTAAAAATCAAATGAAAATTCATTTTTTCCTTTGTCTGAGTGTCTTGGGATAAAATTTGAACTCCCAAGAGTGACTTGCTTACCTTTATTTCTTTTTCATTTGCCAGGGCTTAGTTCTCTTAAATGCAAGGCTTTATGGGCCAGGACTCTAAGAAAGAAAAAAACTAAGACATTTAAACAATATAGACCCATATCTGAAAAAGAAAAGGGAAGGGAAGGGAAGGGAAGGGAAGGGAAGGGAAGGGAAGGGAAGGGAAGGGAAATAAAAACCTGTTTGAATCACCTCTAAGGTCAGGATGGTATAATACTACTCTGAAGGAGAAACTAGGGAAGCCAAAGTTGGAATTGGATGAGGCAGAAGATACTTGTCTTTTCCAAGTATTTATTTGTGAAGGGTGGCATGTGGAAGCAACCACCCCCAACCTTCCTCTTCACCACTCAGACTGGTCAAAATGGATTTGTTTTTTCATTTCCAGACACAGCTTTTGTCCTGAAGGTGGCCCTTCCTCGGTGTTGCAGGGGTCACAGACAACAATGACCAACTCAAACGCTGACTAGAAGTCTACAGCTCCTCTCTAGCAATTTCCACCTGCATGGTCATGTGTGTCTTGCCCAGTTCCCACAAATCTTTACATGCTGCCCAGCCTATGAAACATTCTCAGACTTTAAGTAACTGCTTACATGATTGATTCCTGGACTGCAATCTGAGAGGGAAGCTGTCATTCTCTGTAGCCCTATTGTTGAAATCTTTTTATCTTTTCAGCAGAGGCAGCAAAATTACCTTATTTTACTGGGAAGAAGGCACTACAGTGATTCCCAGGAAGATTGTTAATTTCTCCAAAGTAATTTTTCAGGAACACATACCTTGTGCTGAATGTACATGATGACATAGCCATTTCCCACAAGGTTTTTCTGGGAAGCATCAGGTAATAACCTCCTGACTCTGCTTCTGGCCAGTCATTCAGCTCAGACTCTGGCTGCTTCTGTGTCTCACCACAATGTGTGTTCTGCAGAACCGTCCCGACACGTTCTGTATTCCCTTTTGGACATGTATCTAATGGGTTCAAAGTGGGGAAGTGGGGAAGATTTAGGCAGCTGCTTCATCCTGGGGTTGCTAATGGTCAGGATGCTGTAGCCCTCCATGGTTAGCCTAGGAAAACTCAGGAGATCAGGGAAATAGCCTTTTTGCCCTTCTGCTGCTTCCAGTGTGACTTGAGAGACATCTCTATGTAACTGCTTAATATTTATGCTTTGAAATCTCTGGTGCCTTTTTTTCACAAAGCAGCTCCAGCAGCTCCATTGCTCACACTGGGGATTTTGACAATTAACTCTTTGTGAGTTGGTGTTACTATTCAGGAAGTTCTTTTCCTTCCCTTTGATCTGTCACGTTACTTTTTGTTTGAATTTTTCTTCTACTTATTTTCACGGCATGCATTAACATTTTACAGGAAAAAAATGTATGGTTAAGAACTGCAGAATCCTGGTTTATTATTCTGAATTATGCAGTCCTTTATTATTTTAAATATTATTAGTAAACAATACACATTTTATTATTTATTTATTACTAAATAAAGATCCAGGCTCATTGAAAATGTGTTTCCACAAGGAATCTGTTTTATCCTGGCTTTCATTACTATCTGCATGTTTATGCAATATTACTACTTAATGTTGCACCAGATTTATTAGCTTCCGTGAGATCTTTGATGTGCCTGTTTCCAAACACTTCTGTAGCTGCATTTTTCTTATCAATACTCTTATTACAAAGTAGGCATATATTTCTTTACACTTCTGAGGCACTTTCGAAAAATACCAATGATTTACCTCAGAAAAAATAGCAAGGAAAATACTTTATCTCATGATCATTCAACAAAAGAGAGGATAAAACAGGTAATGCTCATAAATGATCATGCCAGGTCTCAGAAATCTAAGGTTTGTATTTGTGGAAAAGAGCTCACTGAGGAATTATGGAGAACTTGAGTGATAACAACACTTTTGAAGAGCTATTTTACCCTTAAAGAAATGCCCTTTTTCTTCTTTTGTGTGAGCAAATTGAATACAACCAGGGAGCTGTTCATATTGCTGTCCTGGATAGCACTCAGTAAATAAGAAATAGTCTCTTTTTATTTCAGCTTCTCCTGCAGAGCTGACACCAGTTTGGGATATAGAGTAGGTTCTCTCCATTCTGTAGCCACTTGCAGAGATACATAGGAAGCTTCCTTTTCTTTCCCCTGTGGAAATCTGTTGACAATGGTAAAGAATAGGAGCACCATGGTTTGAAGGAAATGTAGTTGCAAATAATTGAATAGAACCAGTGTGTCTGTACAGAGCTTTTACCAGTGGTGATGATGCATATGGAAGACAAAATTCATCTTGATTCTGGGCCAGTGATGCACTTCTCAGAATTGGCTTTTTTTTTTGTTTTGTTTTGTTTTGTTTTGTTTTTTGTTTTGTTTAATTCTAAGCAAAGTGGTGCAGTCTGATTGCATGAGGCTATAAATGTGACCCCAATGCTTTCAAAAATCCGTTTTGCAAAACCATCTGGATTTTCAAAACAGCAGAAGAACAATTAAAATAAAGTTCTTGAAAACAGCTAGGAAACCAGCTTCCCTCTCCAGCAAAAATAATTTATAAAGGAATTAATGAAGGAAGAAATGGAAGTAGAAAACTGAAGAGAGTCATTCTGGGGGGTTTGCCTGCACAGGCCTGTTGCTACACTCAGGTGACCCAAAGGGGTCCAGAAGAATTGTGTGACTAGGGTCAGCAGTAGTTTTGTGCGATATATTTACATTTGTCTGTTATTTTTGGAAAGTGTGCTCTAGTCAGTTAATCAGAGTTTCTCTTTGCTAGGCATTCCATCAATATTTTAGGTGCTTGCTATCTGCCCCAGCCAATGCATTCACTGCTGGTTTCAGTGGGTAAGACAGTGACAGCCAAAAGATGAGAGTTAGGACAAAGAACTCTGTGAAACAGCATGAAGCTTTAGGCATGGATTTCCAGAGTTATGCAAATCTAGAAAATTAAAAGGAGAGAGTTCTTCTGGCCTTGGTGATTTTGACATTAGTTCTTATGAGTGAAAGCAGGTTTATGGTTGTGGAGCAATTTCAAGGCAAGTGAGCTCCTTTCAGGTGAGGGACTGGCAATTTAACTGGCTGGCAAGGGCTGCAGCACTTCCTAATGCAAGGTGGTAGTATTGATTTTGGATCTAGAAGTGAGGTCCTGGAATTTGTGTTCCTGAAAAATATCCCAAGATGCTACAGAAAAGAGTGCAGCTATTTAGCCTTATCCAGTTCCCAGTAGGTTTCCTTACCTAGAGCATCTCAGGCTTTCCCTGAAAACTGAGGTAAACACAGGAGTCCTCCTGGCTTTCTCTCAGAGAGTGTCTCTAACCACAGTGTGTGTGCACACGCACTGTCAGAACCCCCCTGCTGCCCTAAGCCTTGCTCCAGAGTGGCTCTACTGAAGCTGCAATACCTTCCCAAGCCGTTTTAATGATTGCCTCCCTCTGACACATCAATCTGTGGACATGAACTGGTTAGCAATGCTCCACTGCTGCCCAAAGAAGAGACAAGAAATTAAATAATGTTTCAGTTGAAACAGGCTTGCTGCTCACAAGCATAGTTTCCCTGTCTTCCTCCCGAGGTGGTCAGAGCTGGTGCAGCCCATTGTTTTGAGCTCTCCAGGTGTTCAGCAGCCTTGCTGCCCATGGCAGCACCAAATGACTCAGACAGGATGGGCTGAACAGGCTTTTTATTTTCATTCATATCCTGGCTTGGAGGAGTGGCTGAAAAAGACAATGTGCTAAGGTACAGAAAGTGGTTTAAATATGTATTCTTTTAAAATTTCCATTGCAGGGCCCAGAGGTGGAAATCCAGATAGGCAGGGGTTTTGTCAGGCAATGGCATCCAGCCTCCTCTGCAGCTGCAGCACTCAGGACTCACTTTGAGCTGAGATGTTTGGGGTTCTGCCATTGCTGGCCTGATCAGAAGGATCTTCTAGAAACAGCAACACTTTGTTAGGTCCTTGCTTTCATTTTCTAGCATGAAAAATAGTCACCCAGTTTTGTCCTCACATTCAACACCACCTTCGAATTCACACCCCATTTTCCGTGGCTTATGGCAGATGGCAACTAAATTCTCTGTCTCAGCTTTCATTCTGCTGCATCAAACAAGCTGTGCTCGGGTAACCTCCTCAAACAGACTCTTCTTTTCCTTGGCTGTGCTGACAAGCCCTCTCTAGGCAGGCTGGATTAGCTGCTGCTGCTGCTGAAGGGTGCTCACAGCAATATGTGACTCCCCAAGGAGATGGCCAGACCAGCTGGCACGAACACTTCACTTCCCTGCCACAACTCTCCAGTCTCGCATCCCAAGATAAGTATTTGGTTTTTGTGCCATTGTTTCATATTGGTAATGACGCCCCTCAGTTCATTCCTTTCTGGCAGCAATTCTTTTCTTTTTGCTTTTCTATCTCATCAGTTTGCTTGGGTTTTTTTCCCCCCAAAAAAGATATTAAAGGAAAACATGAAACAAAGATTAGCTCCAAGGATAACATCCCAGGATGTCATCAGTAGCCTCCCTCAGCTCAGCACTTTGCATTTAACATTAATACTTCACACTGTTTCCCCCCGTGCCTGTGCTTTACCTTCATTGAAGTTCTCCTAAATTCCAGTCTTCTCCAGAACTAATAATTTCCATTTCAGGCTCTTCACTGAAGTCTGTTATTCAGTATCAGCAATAAAACATTTCCTTTGCCCAGAGCACCAAGCATCTCAAAAAAGGCCAACGTCGACTGGTTTCAGCCAGCACCGAGTTCACATTTGATCTTGCTTACATGCTTGTCTTTATAAAAAGAGTTGGAACCTAAGTGGCCTTGAGGTGAAAGTAGCAGGCCTGCATTTTCCTGGAACATTTTCTCTTTGCCTTTTCCAAGGTATGGAACATTCTAAGAAGCGGAAGAATTTCCTAGTTTTTTTTGTAGCTGTCTGCTATCCCGTTTACTCTCACAACTGCAATTCAATGCTCTCCTGCTTTCAGCTTTGGAGTCTCTGAGAGCTGAAAGAATTTGCAACTTTTGACCTTTCCAGCACTTCACTTACGGAAATTCCCACTTGCCACTCCTATTATTTGTCCTGCCCTCACCCCTTTTAATATCATCACTGGAAAAACAACACCAAAAACCTGATTGTAAACATCAGTTATGTTTATTTAACAGTGACCCACGCGGAGCACAAAACCACAGCAGCACTTGGCTGAGGTTTTATCCACTTCAAATTCCCTTCATGCAGCCTGGCTCAAGCGCGATGCTGGGTTTACCACCGTAGGCGTTTCCCGGAGAGCGCCAATCTTTGGATTTACATCTTTATTAGATTTTACAGCACGGGACGAGCGAACCCTTTGAAAATCCTCCTTGGGGGTTCCTCCACCTGGCTACTGAGACAGCCGGGGAGTCCCGACGCCAGCGCCGAGTGCTCAAACGCGCCAGTGCTGCCGCGTGGCCTCCAGCCCGTGCCAGCCCGGTTCCTCCCGCTGGCCCCATCCCCGCATCCATCCCCGCATCCTTCCTCGCATCGCTCCCGCCGCGCGTTCCCGCTCCCGCCGCGCGTCCCCGCTCCCGCCGCGCGTTCCCGCTCCCGCCGCGCGTTCCCGCTCCCGCCGCGCGTTCCCGCTCCTGCCCGGCCGCCGCGGGGGGCGTGGTCTGCGGGGCGGGGCGGGGCGCTCTGGCCGCCCATTGGCCGGAGGCTTAGGAAGGGGCGTGGTTTGCCCGCGATGGGCGGGGCCTGGTGATCGCTGGGCTCGCTGGGCTGCGGGCGGGCCCGGGCGGCGCGCGCTGCGCTCGGCCGGCGGCAGGTAGGGCTGGGGCGGGGCCGGCGCTCTCCCGGCACTCTCCCGGTGCTTTCCGAGCGGTCTCCCGGTGCTGTCCAGGCGCTCTCCCGGCGCTTCCCATCCTCCCTCGGCGCGTCGTGGGGGGCGGGGTGGCGGTGCAGGGACCGCCGCAGCGGGCGGGCCGCGGCCGGCCTGGCTCCCCCCCTCCAGCCCGGGCTGTGGCGCACGGGGCGGGCGCGGCCCGGGCGGTGTCACGGCGTGTCCGGGAGACCCCCGGCTCCGGGGCTGCGCTCTGGTACCGCCCCGGGAGAGCGGGGCTTGCCCGGGTGCTGGGGAGGTGTGCCGGGGAGCTGTGGCGGGCAGAGCTGGCCTGGAGGGTGCGGGAGCTGAGCTGAGCTGCCGGGAGTCCCGGCTTGCCGAGGCGCCCGTCCGGGGCCGGTCACAGGGGTGCGGGTCTGGAGCATCCTTCTCGTGAGGAGAGACTGCGGGAGCTGGGCCCGTGCAGTGCGGGGGAGAGAAGACGGACGGGATCTTGTTAGGGCATATAAATGTCTCTAAGGCAGGTGCCGAGGGGATGGTGCCAGGCTCTTTTCAGTGGTGCCCGGTGGATGAGGAGCAGTGTCTGTAAACTGAAACACAAGAAGTCCCACCTCAGCATGGAGAGGGATTTCTTTACACTGAGGGTGGCCAAGCACTGGCACAGCTTCCCAGGGAGGCTGTGGAGTCTCCCTCCCTGGAGACATTCAGACCCCACCTGGACACGCTCCTGTGTCACCTGCTCCAGGTGACCCTGCCCTGGCAGGGGGCTGGACTGGATGATTTCCTGAGATCCCTTCCAACCCTGACAGTTCAGTGAATCTGTGAGAACGCTATGTTGCAAAAGGGCCCTGCACACCACCCAGATCTTGGGTCTACCCCCATGTGCATAGCATGTCTGCCACCTGTGCTGTAAATGTTCTGAACTGGGCAGGTGGTGTATGTGCAAGAAACTTGTTCTCTGAACTTAATTTTTCTTGAGCCTATCTAAGTACATGATAAGGAGTCCACTTTACATGGTAGTTGTCAAAAATAGCATCACATTTGTGACAGGTTCAGCTATCAAAGCCCAGAACAACTGTATGTTATAGCACGAAGTGCTTTAGCACTTGCAAGTTCTTACCGCACTTTCTTAAAGCAGGAAAGCTTTGTGCTTTAACACAAATTACAAACTAGAGTACATGAAAAAGTTGGATCTTCTCTTACGGAACTTTTTTTATATGTATATGCAGAGCTACCATGCATTACTGTGTAATGTGTGGATATCAAGAAACCTGTTGTTGCTGTTCAGTTTTGTCAACAAAAGGATGTGTGCATCTGATGACTCTTTGGAGATTTTCCCCTGATATTTGTGTTTTTTTCAATTTCAGATATAATTCAGTTGGAAGAACGTATGGCTGGCAAATAGTAAGTATGATACTCTCTGCTGTGCTAAACTGTGCTCAGTGGTAGTTTGACAGTGCTGTGAATAGAAAAATTCTCTCTTTTATTTCATGTAATTTCTCTAATAGTTTCTGCTCTAAACTCTTTTGCTAATACAGGAAAGTCACTGCTCTTTTGGAAGGCCTCCCATTCCACTGCACCAGGACTTTCCAGCTGAATCTTGGTGGAAGTATGTTTTGGGTATTGTTTTGGTTTTGCTCACAACAGCAGTCGTTATGAGGATGGCATGGGGATGCCTTTTCACTTCCTTTGAAGTAGTTTTCAGCCTTTTCCTTTGCCTTTGCAGCTGTGTGTGTGGTGTCAGCTGGCTGGGAGGCTCTCACAGCTGAGCTGGCAGCCCCTGGAGGTGGTTGTGGGTGCAGAACGTGTGGCCTTGGTCGCGTGGTTCAGTGCTGGCTGGTGACACGTGCCCCATTCCAGAGCCAGATGAAAACCCCGCAGTGTGAGGGTGTGCACACTTCACTGGAGGTGCTGGCACCTAAATTAATTCTTTATGGAGTTGGGTCAGCATCTGCATTGTAGCCCGTGGGACTTGGTGCTGCCTACCTGACAGCACGGGTTGTTTCCCTGCCTGCTTTGCTTTGGCAGAACACAGATGGTGTTCTTGTCTGTGGCCCTGCAGAGTAAAAGATGCCCTGGGTACTTGCACAGGTTGTGTTCTGTCTGGTCTGCTTTCCTGTGTGCCACAAACACTCTTTCTTGTATTCATTTTGAAATGC
Organism: Motacilla alba alba; assembly: GCF_015832195.1. Taxonomy (NCBI): domain Eukaryota; kingdom Metazoa; phylum Chordata; class Aves; order Passeriformes; family Motacillidae; genus Motacilla; species Motacilla alba. The sequence goes on from NC_052018.1 coordinate 100,662,708, forward strand.
CTCTGTTGATTTCAAGTTCCAACGACTTAGGCTGTCCTACTTCACAAACTCTCACCTTCTCCTGTTACCATCTGCTCAATCAGGTCTGGCTACTTTTCACTGTGCTCCTTTTGTTCCCTCAGTGTAGGGCTGTGCAAAAAGCTTTTAATTTCTTTTGTGTCTTTTTCCAGCTTAAGAGGCTCAGCTAATATATCTTTTATAGTCATGCATATGACTTGTTCCTTTGTGCATTTTGTGAGAGCTCTGGGGTGCTGCCTGTGAGAAACTTGTGGATTCATGTGTCTTACAAAGCTTTGTTTTGTTTTGCCGTAGCCTCTGAAGAAATATCAGATTGTAGCAGATTTATTTCACTGTTGCCCTTCAAAAGCAATTTAATTAGGTATTTACAGCTTAAGGGACTTCCTAGTCCTTCACACCAGAAAGCTGTCATCTTTATGATGACTATTAAGCCATTGAAATGTAAACTCTTAACTTTTCCTGACTGTAAGAAAATACTAATTGAGATAATTAGAGATATTTTTGGCCTTGTTGAATAAAAGAACACGTAAGCCAATGCAATTTGATAATGCTGTGGGAAAAAATAGTCCTGTCCTTCCAGTGGCCTCCTCCTTGATCTTCATGCCAGAACATGAATTTGTACAGCTGTATAAGACTAAGGAAATAAAGTAGTCGGGAGAAAAATGAGCATTTTTCATGTGGACCTTTATTTCCAACTTGAGAACAAGGTGAACTGTGTATGATGGGTAAGAAAAGGAGGCTTTAATTTATTTCAAGATTAGCATCTGCTAACGCTAAGATGCTTTTTATATTAGCATGTAGATTGTGAGGTCCCAAGCAGTGTGACAGATTTATTTGGGGAAATATCAGACTAAATCTACTCATATAGTTTGTTGAGTGATAGATACAAAAAACCAAAATAAGTCTTCTTTTAGTTTTTCATATTTACTTGGGTATAAATTAAATGTTATATAAACAAAACATTCCTTCAAGCTCCACGGCTTCTTTCTGTCCAGAAGGCTGGCTAAACAAATTCCTGAGAAAAGAGCGCTGTATAGCAATTCCAGAATAAAAATGTAGGTTGTTTAGCAGAAATGTTGCTTTTACCCCAAGTGTTTAATAATGATCATTCAAGATGCAGAATTTAAATTTTTCAGCTGCGAGATGTTGCCTCTGGTGGTGCAGTCATATCTATTTCTATTAAGAATAATGATTTTTTTTGTTATTTGTTAATGAATTTGCCTGTCTTACAAGTGGTAGCCAGCTTTCCTCCGATCTCAGCCTGGGAACCATAACTAGGATGTAACTTGGGCTGGTTGTTAGATTTTTGTCACTACAACCACTTAGTCTTGATTGTCTCTCCTAGATTGCTGGAAGGCCTGGGAAGTTGACTGGAAGCAGCAGAAGAGGGTGAAGGTTCCAAGGCTGTGGTAAGTTCGCTATTTTAAACCAGCCAGGAGAAGAGCTGGGAAAGGAGCTGGTATGGAACCGTGAGTCCAGGAGTGAATCACTCGGTGATGAATTGTCTGCAGCTGTGTGTGGGAAGATGAAAGAGCTGAGAATTTAGAAAGAGGAGGCAGCAGTAGCTGGCAGCATGTTCTTGGTCATGGTGAAGGGAGGGAATGTGCATGCAGAGTATGAGGCAGGTACTTGATGCTTCACATTTTCATAAAGCTGTGAAACACACTAATCCATTTATCCTCAGCGTGTGTTTGCTAATTAGAGCATTAATCATTTCTTTACTGCTCAAATGGGAAACCAGGGAGAAGTATGATGTTTTCCACTGGTGAAGTGCAAGTTTAGTGTGGAAGTCAAAACTAGAAGTTGGCTAACCTTGACACCATGCTCTGTGAGCCTTGTTCATATATCATTTTCTAGGAATGTAATGGTAGTAATAGCTTGCCAATTTAAGATTTTAGTGTGATTGCACGTTATATCTTACTATCTAACTTACCAATCCAAAGTATTTCCAATGAGGTTATTTATTGATTTTTTTTCCTCCTAAAGTGGCTTTCTAGAAGATGACCATAGAAGATCTCCCAGAGCCTTCCTTCGAAGGAGATTCCCTCATTGAAAGAGAACGATTCTTATTCCCCAACTCTGAAACATCTGTTACTTTTTCTGTTGCTGCAGCACCAATGCCTTCAGACTGTGGTATGTACTTTAAACAGAAAATGAATTTGTGATCAGCAGAGAATAAATTTGAATAATAAATTTTTAGAAAAGCTGTCAACTTTTAATTATTTCTATCCAGAAAAAGTTTTCTTCTTATTAAATGGATTCTCTGTTAAATGAAATGAAAGATGAAGACCCACGCTTTTTCAATTTTTCTTATTGCATACAATATAAATTATTTATTTTCCGTTGTACAGTTCTGTGCATGTGTGGTCATGTTTGTACTTTCACATCTCAGTGTAGAATTGGATATTGTGTTAAGATGTAACATTGGAGTAAGTAAGGGAAGTTAATCTACACCACATTTAAAACCTCTAGAGTTATACTTTTTCTTGTGCTTTAGTATGTAAATGATGTACTAGAAGAGGATATTTCTGTTGGAAGTGTATGTTTTGTGGTGGTAAGGACTGTAAAGCTGGTAAGGTAAGGACTGTAAAGTGGTAGAAAATTATACCAAGTATCAGTGATCAGCTGTCAGAATAATATTTGCCTTCAGTAACTGTCTTCACGTATATAAATCATAATAAAATTTCTGACTGTATATAATATGTTAAAATGTCACTGTAGGTAAGGAGCTTCACTGATAGCTGCAATTATAATGCCTTTGAATGTTGCAGAAGATATTAATAGCATCTATATACTTCAAAAATCACTCCTTCCACTTCTGTGTTTCCCATGCATTGATTAGAGCAATCAGCTGTATTCAGGAAGAATAAATACATGTGATGTTCTGTCTTTGAGAGGCTCAGCATTCTTGAGACCCAATTTATAAGTTATCTCAGGTTGGGAATGTAAGTGTTCCATATGATATGTTCAGTACATGGATGTGTGTCTTTACATGGTTTAGCCCTGTTCTCATCACTTCTCTCTCCTAGTCTGCTCTAAGTACTGCCATGACTTATTTCAATCTACTTTCTTATCCCTTAGATAGTTTCCATTTGCCTTCTTTAAACATTGTTTTGTTGTGGTATCTTCTAATAACCCTATGATTGCACTGCTATGTGTTCTACCTGGTTTCTGCCGACTCACTGAATTAAAAAAAAATTCCTTTTATAGGAGATTGCTATCACCTGTGTAACAGTAACACTGCTGAATCTGGGTAAAGGAGGTTAAACCATGGCAGAGAGAGATTCTCGGTCTTTACATTCAGTGCATTTATTTTCCTTTATGCAGTTGGGCACTGTGATCAATCCTTGGGAAAGACAGAGGGGGAGGAAGTAATATTTTAAGGTATCTTGATGCCATTGCCATCTTTTCATGGGATTCATTGCTTTTAACAGATTTTCTGTAGCATTGCTTTGTTTGCAAAGACTATAGCTGATCACCTGTTAAGCACTTAGGGTGGTTGTTTTTAATCCTTGATACAGTCTCAGATTTTTACCCTACCATGCTGATTGTAAAAGTTAATTTCTGATAGATGATTTGGATCAGGTTTGTGGCTAGAAATCTTCCTGGTGGAGTAAGAACTGTGAATATTGTGCAGGATCATTATTCTTGCTGCCTCGTTGTCTGTTTACTTCATAGCTTTCAGCTGTAGATCAGCTGTGGTTTATGTGGAAGGTAAATATTAGTGGATAAATCACTGGATGTGTGTTAATGCATTGGATGTAGGGAAGAAGCACACTTCTTGTAGTGCTGGGAGATAAAACGTTTGGGGTTTTTTTATATGCTAGGTGCAAATAAAAATTAATGGTAAATGTCAGTGAAAGTTGTCCTCCTTTTCCATTCTTGTTGAGTCAAGGTGATGGAGTTTGAGGAACTCTGAATAGCCAGGAAGCAAACTCAGTATGTGCTCTTATCTGTTAATCCAATCTAGAAGTCAGGTATGCTGTTTCTGGGGAAAGGTTGGGATGATTCACCCAGGAGTGGTTTATGCCATGTCACACACCCAGATGGGTGATGGTGTGTGTTGCTTAACCTGTCTATCCTGTCTGAGATCTGTGAATCTGTGATGGGTGTGAGCTGAGTTGTACATTTATCCAAAACCTGTTTAAAAGGCAGCTTCCTAATGGCTGCAGCAGGGATAAAAGTTCAGTGTTTGCCATGGTTCATTTGCTGATGCTAGTAGACTCTGCTTTCATTCCCTCTCATTGCCATTGCTATCCAGATTCTTTTATAGAATTTTCCAGAGCTGGAAGAAATTCCACAGATTAAAAACAGAGGATGTGTATATACAAGCACACACACACCTGTGAGTAATGTGACGTACAGTTTTTTAATAAGGTGTTCTATGCACTTACAGTTTGGGTTGCCTGAAAGAACATGACGCTTAAAATCTTTATAAGTGGTGGTTTTTTTTTTTCCCCTGGTCTTGGTGTCATAATTTTTGAAGGTGTTTGTTTCCTGCAGCTGCCACCAGCTGGGATTGATGCATTAATGAAATACTGAAAATAGCAGAGGTCACAGAATGCCTTTGTGATTAGAGTGTGTGTTTATATTTTAGTATGTTCCATGTAAATTGTGATGGAAGAAGTTTTCTCTCTGCTGTTCTTTGCATCTGAGTTTGAAAAACTAGATGCATTTTAAACATCAAGGTCTTATATAGACTCTTTTCTTTTTTAACAGAGTTTTCCTTCTTCGATCCCAATGATGCAGCATGCCAAGAAATACTCTTTGACCCCAAAACATCAGTTTCTGAATTGTTTGCTATCTTAAGGCAGTGGGTTCCACAGGTCCAGCAGAATATTGATATTATTGGGAATGAGGTGAGATACAAATGGAGATCCTTGAGTGCTCTGTGTTAAATACTGTGTTGACAGTGAATAAAACCAGGTCATTCAGAAGCAGAATTAATCATAAATGCAGATACAGTTTCTGCCTTTTAACAAGTAGTGACTGATCATGCCTTGTATTCCACATGTTGTCAGATTTTATTTGGAAAAAGATAGATGATGGATAAAATTCAGTACATTTGCATAGATGGTATAAACAATGTTTCTCTCAAGGCAATTGTGTTGAGACCCTTCACCTTGGTGTTTCAGTTTCCTACTTAGCAGTAATCCCAAACTCAAACCCAAAAAATATATGAAGTTACCGTTAAGCCTGACCTTAAGGGCAATATTTCCAAGGCACAAAATGTGTTTCTAGTATTTCCAGCCTACTTTCTTATTTTTCTTCTGGATTACAGGTTTTTTTTGGGAACTGTATTGAAGATGATCCCTATCATATTATAACTGGGGACTTCTTTTTGGGGTTCTGTGGGAGTGGGGTGGGTAATTGTTGAGAGATCAAAGAACAAGGGGAGAGCTTCATAAATCATTTTCTCATGCAGTTAACTGCTTAGCTTTTTAGCATATGTTAGAAGGAGCAATATGAAGAATTTTTTTAATCTGTAAATAATGAAGGTTAGTTATAATGCTATTTATTACATTTGTGTGTGTTGCTCAGTTCTGCAGTTTAGAGTCTTTTCTGGCAGGCTTCTTTGTTGCTAGCCATTGCAGTGAATCCAGGAGTCAATATATCTGCAATAGCTTAGGAAATAGTAGTGATGTCAGAGATACTCCAGAGCTAAAATGTGTTCGTTTTCCACTTGCCTGTCAGATCATTAAAAGGGGTTGCAATGTGAATGACAGAGATGGACTCACTGATATGACTCTCCTACATTACACTTGCAAATCAGGGGCTCATGGCATTGGTGAGTAAAAAAAAAGTCATTATAGATGTAAAACCTAATTGACTCACATAAGCTTATCTCACTGACGCTTACAGAATTTTTCCTTGCAGTAGATTTTTTTTTTTGTGCTTGGTTTTCTCTGTTCTAGTGGCCATGAGCAAGGAAGATGCAGAACTGCAGCTGTAGCCATGAGGAGCAAGCTGAGTTAGTGGTATAGGTATTACACACAGTAGTACCAGCTTAAACAGATACTTCATGTAGCAAAGGCAGTTTCAGACTGAGGTGCAAGCTGCAAGTTTGCTATGGTTTTTGCTGCAGTTTTTTTACAGCAGAACATTTAGGTGGCTGGCTGTTCTTTCTGTTTTCTTTCTTTCACCCTGTTTGTGTCAGAAGAGAACAATAAACTTTGTTTGCATTATTATGGTCATAAATACTGGAAATGAGAGCACATTTAACTCTGTTTGAACACTCCTATTAACTTCTCTGTGTTTTGTTAGTTTTTTGTTGACCTGAGCCCACTTCTCCTCTGAGTTTGAGAGAAGTCTGGCATTGGTCATCTTCCCTGGTGTTGGCACAACTTTTAACGTAAACTTCAGTATTGTGATGTGCGATTCTTTTTCTTCTGTCTGATACTAAAACTCCTAGGTTTGCTGGCTGACACAGTACTTACATTAGAGAAAAACAGATAGTGTTGTTATACACTAGATATGATAAAGGGCAAATATTTCTGGATCCTAATCCTAAAAAAGAAAGACATAGTAATAGTTCTGCTGTGAGCTTGAAAGGCTTAATGTATGTTTTGTTTTACACATAAACATGTTATGTGTTTTTGAGGTCAAATAAATCACTAATGCATACTTTACAAAAATTACCCTGCAGGTGATGTTGAAACTGCTGTAAAATTCGCAACACAGCTTATTGATTTGGGTGCTGACAGCAGCTTGCGCAGCCGCTGGACAAATATGAATGCCTTGCACTATGCTGCCTACTTTGATGTTCCAGAACTGATCAGTGTTATTTTGAAAAATGCAAAGCCTAAAGGTAGGCATTGTGACCTTTGTTTTATGTAGTTGTTCATATTTTGTAGATATTAAGCTGATGTATTGTGGTCTGTAAGTCTGGTGTTCATTTATCCATTATACATAAATAATTTCTTATTCTTTTATTCAGCCTCATTGGTTCATTTTTCTCTTGAGCTATTTTTTAGTGCTTTACTGTCCTGTTTCCATTGCTGGTTTTTAAACTTGAGCTTTGTACAAGACAATAGAAGTTTCAAATAGACTGGAAAGCAAACAGGTTATTCTTAAGCTATTGAGAACTATGAGAATGTTTACAGAAAACCAAAGATACAACTATTTGAGTAAAATCTTGTGGTTTTTAAGGTTGCTTAAACATTGAGAAGTATGTTTGGCATGAGGGGAGGAGGTTAAAGGAGTAGTGGGGATTGGCAGTTGCATGTTGCAAACCTGTGACTGAGGCAATTTTGACATGCTCATTTTTCTGCTATATTTCTCAGCTATATAGAAGGTTGTGTTTAAGGAACAGTTTGACTTTAGTGTTTGGCATAAATAGATAACGCTTTTGGAGTGATACTGTGAAGGATTGGTAGTTGGGGCCCTATTTATACTAATGCACATGGAAATACAGAAATGGTTCTGATCAGAACTGTTTGTTTCTAATTTGGTTAGGACTGCAAAACCAGTAAGGAACTTCATCATTAAAAGTGTACAAATGTGAAATTGTTCTACTGTATATCCTTCTGATTGTGCTAGTTTGCAAAAGGATTTTTTATCTAGGGGACTCTGTCTTAGCAGTTTGAAAAGCTGGTAGGCTTTTGGAGTACCCAGGGCTTGCTTACACATCTTGAATCTCCATGGAGGTGATTGCTAAGCAGTGCTGTTACTGGTGTGACTTGCTTAGGAGGTGACAAGTGTGGGTAGGTAACAAAAGACAAAATCAGACTGCACAGTAGTTAAGTCCACATCACATTTCCATAGCCTGGCTTCCGTAATTTGCATCAGCAGTTCAGGTCTCCTTTGACCTTGTTTGCATTTGGTGTTCTCCTCCTGTGCAGTTCCTACAGAAGGCGTGGGACTTTGCTCAGATTTCCAAGGATACCACTCTGGTTACTGGGCAGTTGGCAATTCTTGGATAAGCAGCTGATATTTTTAATCTCAGGAAATATGTAAAATTATTTGCCCTGTGACATGGAAACAACGGATAGTCTGAATTAATAGAATAATTTTAGCTCTATACTTCATCAGGCAGCTTGCAGAAAAGGAAGAACATACATAGAAGGGCAAGCGTGCTTTGGATGGATCCATACTGAACTGGATAAAAAATGGTTGTTAATATAAAAATAACTTTTCGAGATGGTGGTGTGCTGACTCTGAGACACCCATTGTGAAGCACAGGTGTTTCCTTTTGATTTACTGCTGAACTGCTTTCTTTATGACTCTGTAGTTAAAGTCTTTATACAGATTTACTCCTCAGATGCTGCAGGAGAGAGCTAGTTTGGTCTTAGATTTTTAGAGGTTTTAAATACAAAAATTGTATATTATTTTCCTCTAGATAGTTTGGGGGTAGCTACCAGGTAACATTTGATACTTGTTTTTCTTTCTGTCACCTCTACTACGCCCACTTAGATCGAAGCTGTAAGAGAACTGTTCAGAAAATCTAAGCATGAAGCTTGCACGTCTGAGGAAGTCACACAGTCTAACTCAAAAAACTAAGCCATACGTCAGTTGTTTTTAAAAATCCTATTTTGATGCATGTAGCATCAAAACATGCACCTGTTGCTGGCTTGGTAGCTGATGCTACTGACCAGTATCTCTGCAGATTGGTTCCTATGTGTGCAGAAAATGTTTGGCTGTATCCCATGGAAGTTTCAATGGCTGTATACAGCTCCTCAGCTTCTAGCTGGTTTTAAACGGGCAATGTCTTCTGACCTTTGGTGCATAAGGGTACATCTGCATGAGTAGCTCTCATTATGACTGAGCATGTGAATACAGTCTTTTTTCATGTTTGTGTTCAATCAGTGCAATTGCAAAACTGTTAAATTCTGATTGCAAATTTGTTATAAAGATCTTTGATCTTTATCAAATTGAGTCAGTTTTATTAGTATGTATGAACTTAACATGTCTATACAGACATATATAACTGTCTATTTTCTATATTGTTGATGTTTTATTTGTTTATTTAGTGTAACTATATAAGGATGTTGATGCAGTTGGGATATACTTTGTTTATGACATTGTGAGAAAGGCTAGTATTTTTTGGGATGGAGACCGATACTGGAAAATGTGAGGAGACTCTTCAGCCCTGAGGTGGAAAGTTTTATGTTCCTCACTAGTATTTCAAATTGGAACATGATTGCTAATACTTGTGGTCTTTGGCTTGTGTATTAAATCAGCTGGCATTTTTAATTAACAGTGCTATACCTAACTGACTCTAAATGCCATCTCTCTAGTGTAATTTAAGAGAGGAGCCTCAGACTAAACAGACATTTAAACTCCAATCTTCTAGAACAGTAGTAACTTCACAGCAGGTTGGAAGATATATTGGGAACAACTGATGGAAATATATATTGTGCTAAATCACTTCCAGTCAGATGCAGTGCTCCATTTTCCAAACTATCAGTGTGAGACCCTTCAGAGTGCAATTCTTCGAAAACAAAGAAATTATAACAATCACCAGCTCTTACTTCATTCTTGGCCATTAGTAATTAAATCAGTAATTAAACCAGTAATTAAAGCAGATGTATAATCAGTTTTCCCTTGCCCTACTGCCTGCTCACGAAGAAAAACAACTGGTTGAAGATGCATCTCATTTTAATGTTTGACACCTAGAGGCAGTAAAATATAAATGTTTCTGAAACATTAAAAATTTAATTTACTTGCAAACCTTAAGTTACTCACTTGTTAATCTTGGCACAGTAGATTGGACACCCTGAGTAGCAGTAACTTTGCAGTTAAGCCATCAATATTAAAAAATGAGTGAAAGTACATGCTCATCTTCCAGGTTGGTTTGTGGTATGAATAAACAGATGCAAATAAGGTTGATATTCTATGTAGAATTACTTCTTATATGTGTTTGGTACATAAATAATGGTGTGTCTGTGTAAATGCTAACATAAACTGTAAGAATGAATGTCCTCTCCAGGAATCTGTAGGGGGAAATGTTCATGTAACAGACTTGTATACCTCACATGTGATGTTTAATTGCAGATGTGGATGCCACCTGTAGTGATTTTGATTTTGGAACAGCTTTACATATTGCTGCATTTAACCTATGCACAGGAGCTGTCAAGTGTTTACTGGAACATGGAGCAAATCCTGCCTTTAGGGTAAGGAGTTAGGTTGTAGACTTACCAGAAGGTGAAAAAGGTACTTGAATAAACTGAACAGTCTGTCCAGGATTTTGACTAGCTAAAAGTGTGCTACATGGAGTGAGAGTGCCTCAGAAAAAAAATATTTGCAACTCATAGTGGATGATTTTGTATGCTTTGTCCTACTTGTGTGTTGAAATTTGTATTTTTTTTGTCGTGATCTGGTTCATTAGTTCAAGTAAGTTTCAAGAGGTTTTTCTGTTTGTGGTTTGAGCTTTCATTTATTAATACTCATGGTTGTCTTGCATCAGCTGGGTCCCCGTGGCAGTGGGGGATCTTTTCAGAAATGAAGGAGTGCAGTCTTTGCTCTCCAGAAGTGCAATGTTGTGCTTAGCAGTGAGCCTGGTGTTAGCATGGGTAACTGAGAATGCATAAACATCACCTGCTCTCCTTAGTAACCTAATAATAGGCATAGGTTATAGTGCAGAGTGTTGCTAATATATGTCTAGCCACAATCTTGGGTTTTGATTGAGTTTTGTGTTTGATTTGGGTGTTTGGGGTTTTTTTCTTGTTTGTGTTTTTGAGGGGAAGAGCTTGGAAGGTTTTCTTATTTTAGCAAAACCAGTATCTCAGTTCTCTGTTTTCAAATGCAGGGGGTTATTTTAAATGAGAAATCATAGTTGTTTTAAGCATACTCAAAAGTAATTTCATGTGGCACTGTTGCTGTTAAATCTTCTGGAACGTTATTGTCCGTACAGTTCTTCATGATATTCAATCTAGATCTCTTGGAAAATGGTGGGTTTCTTTTTGTCCCTTTATTCAGTGTGCATGACTGTGTCTCAAGTTCTCTGGCAGCTGTTATGTTTAGGAGTCTGTTGTCACAGGCAGTGCTGCTTTGTAGTTGCACAAGCTTTCTGAGCTGGCAGAGGTGGCTGTGCCCTTGAGAAGGGAAATCCTGAGCTTCCACTTCGCCTTCTTGCCACTGCTCTGCCCCTGCTTTGTGTGGGCACAGAGGTTTGCAGGGCACCCTGGTGGGCTGAATTGTGGGGCTGATGTGACCAAAATAATCTCTAATGTCATGACTACAAACTCAAACTCCCCACCCAACTTTAACCCAGCTATTTCCTGTTTCTAAGGTAGTGTGATTTTTACTTACGAAGTGATTGGAGATTTTTAAGGAATGGTGGGTGTTGAGTTGCTCAAACCTGCAGTAAAGTTTTGACTAGAGACAGTGTGTAGAGTTTGATTATTTGGGAACAGCAGTGTAAATTATGAGTAAGTATTATACTTTTCTAGCTTTGAAATGGGTTGAGAGGGGGCTCAGGAAACGTTGAACTTCTAGTCTGTTTTGGAGGGACCAAAACAAAATACAGTTTTACTCTGCATGATTCCTTCTGGTAATGTCTGAGTCCAGGGGCTCAGTTGAGACAAATTTGGAAGACTGAGATGATTATTTTGCTGCAGGTGTTGTGAAAATGGGCAGACAGCCAAAGCTCCACACCAATGGCTTTGCTAAAGAGTGTAGGTAGAACTGTCCCTGGAGCAGCCTGACAGTACCTGCTGTCTGGGCAGCTGGCCTGGAGCTGAGGTTAATTCCAGGGGAGCTGGTGCTCCAACAACTCATCCTGTCACATATGACATGCAGGGAATCACAGCCACGGCTCTCTGGGACAGGGACATGTTTGGAAAGAACTCTGTCCTTAATCCATCTCTCATAGGATAGTCTGTGTCTAGATAAACCTGAACAGATTTATTCAGGCATTTGTGTGAGCCATCACATTTGCATATTCTATACACACAATGTACTTTTAAATTCCCTCTTACATGTGGAATAAGTCTCACCCAGGAGCAGGCTATATGCTGAGTAAAGATAGATTCTTTGGGAGGAGTTGGCATTTAGGTGTTGTCATTACAGACCAAAAGTCTGCCTTGCTTTCCTAACTCTATGTTCAGGTACACAGAGGTACCTGAACACACAAGTGTCTTGTTTCAGGTGTTCTGAGTCCTAATAATGTTCTTAAATTTGAAAATGTTGGTTACCTGTCAAAAATTTCAAAAATTAGATGCTGTACATACTAGCTAATTTATCTAAGGATGTTTTGGTATCCTTATTTGAAAATGTGGATTTTTTCATAGTTGTTTATATTCTAGGAAAAAAAAAAATCTAATAAAGAAGATTAAACACTTCGTGAAACACTGTGGTTTCACCTGGTCAGATTTATCTTGTAACAACATTAAATCCTGTGCTATGTTATGTTTTTTCAGAATGACAAAGGGCAAATTCCAGCAGATGTGGTTCCTGATCCAGTAGATATGCCACTGGAAATGGCAGATGCAGCAGCCAGTGCAAAGGAAATCAAGCAGATCCTGCTGGATGCAGTGCCTCTCTCGTGTGACATCTCCAAAGCCATGATTCCAACCTACGACCACGTCACAGGCAGGGCCATGCTTTTATCACTTGGCTTGAAGCTGGGAGATCGTGTTGTTATTGCAGGACAGAAGGTATGGCCATGAACCTGGCACTACTCTCATAATCCCTGGGGAGTCCATTTATTTACCACTTTGAAGACATACCTCAATTTGAGGGTCTGAAATGCTTTCTGGAAAGTGTGATCTCTGGATGGCAGCAAGGAACTGGTTAGGGAAAGTAATAAACTGAAAAGTTGTGTGACAAAGTCATTATTATGAAAAGCAGTTTTGACAGGCATAGGCTGCATTTTGTGTCTTTAAATGGTTTTTAACAGTCTCCTATAGTACATCAGCATGGCTTAGCTTTTATTAACATTTTTGGTGTCACATCAAAGGGATGGTAAAATTCGCAAATGACTTTGTGAGTTGCCCAGCTTTGTTAGGAGTGTGCATTCGTGAAATACTCCTGATACTTTCCAGAAGGCAGGGAAAAAACCCTTCAGTTTTGCTTAGCCTATAGTAACCCAATTTCACTGGTGCAATGCAGCTAAAATCTTTGAAGCAGTGCTGTGCCAACAGGGTTGTTACATGGTTCTGTGGAAGGATAAGGATGTAGTTAATAGAGGTCCAGCTCAAATGTGACTAGCTCTTTAGAAGCTGCCACGACAGCCACCTTTCTAAAAGCATATTTTAAAACTGTAGCATTAATATTGCATTCAGTATTCAGGCTTTTTATTTGCTCTGATAGCAAGGAATCTAAGTGCTAGAACTCTTTCAGAGAAGTACCTTTTTCCTGGTAAATACTAAAAGCATTTGTGAGCAAAATTTTATATTTTAATGGCTTTCGCTTTAATAGCTTTCCCAATATAACTTCAGATTTGTAACTGTCACAACTGAAAGATTCTAAAGTGATCTCCAGCAAGAGTGTGAAGCAGCTCCCATTGTGTATTTTAATTTGGTGTATTCTTGAAATTGGGTCAGGGAAAGCAAAGGAATCACTAGCTATGCAGAAGGCATTTTAACTGAAGTATGTACAGAAAGCCACTTATTCTTTAAATACAGAAGTTTCTTTATCAGAAATCACAGTGGCAGCAAGAGGAGATAATGTAAGTGCGAGTTAATGGAGGCTTTAGAGCACAAAAGTGATGAAATTTTTGCTCTTGTGTATCTTTCCTCTAAGTAAGGCCCACAGAACAGTTTGTACTGTAATGTGCTCATTGTGCATGGATAGAGCTGCCTGGGTTTGATTGCTTTTATTCTTCTAATTGATTATGCTGTTGCAGTGTTTTTTAAGGAGTTGTTGGAAGTTGTTTTGGTGCTGCCAAAGGCCAGCAGGGCTTTGCAGCTAGCTTGTTTTTCTTTAAGGAAGCCAAATCTGTTCTAGAGCAGGTGGGAAGAAGGAATGTGATTGTGCTTTTTGAACTTCCATTTTCACAGCAGCTTTCCTCCCTTCCTTCCTTTGTGTGCGAGGAGCTGTTGTGCATACTCCCACGTTGCTTCCCACCCCTTTTCTCCATTTGCTTGAATGGAGAAGTTGTTCTCAGCCCTGCCTTCCCCTCCTCCTCGATACTCCTAAATTCCTTCAGGGTGGAGCAAAACTGAAAACAGGATGAGTAGAATGGTGCCCTGTTTTTAACCTTCTCCTGGATTAGTTCTCATTCTGGAATATGGAAGCTGGGATGAGGGCACATGGAACAGCAGCATTTTTTTGAGCTACATTTATGGATTCCCGTTGTCTTTCCTGCTTCTGCAGTCTCCTAATACGTCAGCTTTAATGAAGCTTGAAAGCCAAGCACAGTAGATGCCAGAGGGAGAATGGATTCCTCTCCTGACCCCTACTGTGCCTGTCGTTATGGTTGTATTGCAGGGTAGGAAGCTGTGTGAGCAGGTGTTCATGTACGTGATTTGGGGCCCCACAGCTCCACCAGCTCCTGCTCTGCTAGACTGAGTGTCCATTTGGATCACATCTGATGAAATGGGAGTGCAGGGAGACCAGCAGCTGGGAGAAAGCTGCTCCTGCTGTGTCTCATGCAAGAGAGATCCCCTGCTCCTTGCTTGCACAGGTCCTTGGGCAATATTGGAGCTGCAGTTTTGCCATCTCCCACCTCTGATTTAAGATATTGGCTGTTCTCTCTGCTCAGTAAATGCCCTTTGGCTGGTGCCTGGAAAATAAGTGGAGGAATTCTAGGAATCTGTGGGGCTGCTTGGCCAAACTTCCCCTGGATGAATTTTTATCCCTGTGTCAATGGCTCAAGGGTCTCAGTCTAGATTAGAGTGACATACCTGCCTATAACAATGAATTTTAAGGAGATCTTTAGCATAAGAGAAGAGGCTCTGGGTTGTGTTTATTTCTTTACAGACATCAGGAAAGAGTAGCTGGAAGGTTTTATATTAAAAAAAAATTTGTTTCTATCTGTTTACTCTCTGAGGCTTGGATTAAACAGTGGAGTCATAGTGTAAAATGAACTAATATTAAGGTCAAGTGAGATGAGGAAAACTGAGCAACTGAAAGATCAAAGTTTTTTCTTACTAAAACTAATTTAAAAATCAAATATAAAAATGAATTTAAATCAATGTTAAATGCATCTCTTGTAGTTATTCCTACCCTGTAGTTATTCCTACCTAAGGTAGTTATTCCTACCCTACCCTATTCCTACCCTTCCTATTCCTACCTGTTTGGTTGAAGTGTGTGAACTTATAATGTGTTTTTGTGGAGAATGAGGTCTACCAGCAGGACTGGTCTGTCTTGATATTCTTCATATGCTTATCTGTTCAGAGTTTATAGTATTTATTGAAGCAACAGCAAATGTTTAAAACATTTTAAATGTTTAAAACATTTGCTGACTTTTAAAATTTTGTTTAATCATAAGGAAGGAATAGAAGACTTATGAATCTTTTCCAAAGAAAACATTAGTTATGCTCTGAAGTTTACCCTTGAACCTTTGCCATATAAATATATATGCTTGTGTGCTTATGTGCACACAGATTTGTCTTATATTTCCATGGAACCTCCAGTTCAGGAAGATACCTGACTCTGGTTCTGGAATTATTCTTGTATAAACAGTACAAGTAAAACCTCTCATTGGGCATGTGCTCCTTGCTGACCTAGAGCTGTACAGTGGTTCTTACTGTCTAATTCTTGTCTGTTGAGACCTTTTGGAAAGTGTATTGAGTGGTGTTGAAAGGTAGGAATGTGAATAAGTGAGGGAAATGATGTTTGCATTTTTGTGATGGCTTGTCTTGCATTTTGGAGATGACTTGCTGTCTCTTTCATAACCGATACTATTTTCTCATGAACAATACTTGTTTAACAAACCCATTCTGTGTTGATGCTTTTTCTCTTAGGTTGGTACCTTAAGATTTTGTGGCACAACGGAATTTGCCAGTGGCCAGTGGGCTGGTGTAGAGCTGGATGAACCAGAAGGGAAGAACAATGGAAGTGTTGGAAAAGTCCAGTACTTCAAGTGTGCACCAAAGCGCGGTATAGCCTTTATTTTATTTTTTCTTCAGTTTTTAAACCCCAAAATTTTAAAGAGTACTGGAAGGTGTGAGGTGTTGGGGAGGATAAAATCAGGTAGCAGATTCTGTTGCTTTTCTTTGCAGTGCTTTGTTTGATTTATTGGTTCTTTAGCTGGTCCTAAAGTTTTGGCTGCAACTGTTTGCAAAATGTCTGAAACAACCAACCAGTCAAAATTTCTGGTTATTTCCTTGAAACTGTGAGATTTCCTGGTTTTTCGTTGATACTGTTGAAATTACTTGTTTGTACTGTAAAAATTAATAGCCATGTTTCTTTACCTGCTTTGTCTTCCTTGGTCAGACATTCCTGCTTGTAGTTTTTTAATTTTAATTGAGGTGCCATGGCCACACAGGGCATACAAAGGTGGTGTGTTTTCTAGCAGTAGAGGCTGAATGTTACTGTTAGGACAAAAAGGAGATTCTAATTGATAGTCTGAGTGTTTCCAACTTACTCTGTTCAAGTTGCTTGATAAGGATTTTGGTTTCACTGTTGTCTTCAGCTTGTCCTTCCTCCCCTGCAAGTGCTTTGTCAGCATAGCAAGTTATGATGATGGCTAAAAAAACCCCTAAATTAATTGGTGTGAGAAAAAGTAGCTGCAAAGTTTCATTACTTTACCATTATCCATGGTTCTTTGATGGCACATACAATTTTCTCTGCAGGTATCTTTGCACCCCTTTCCAAAATAAGCAAGGCTTCTGATCACAAGAAAAGCTCCGTACGAAGCTCTTCCGTGCGATCTTCACCTTTGGTCAAATCCAAGAAAGTAGATGTGACACACGTAACTTCCAAAGTGAATTCTGGTGAGTATTTTCTTGCATGTTGACACAGGATGGAGAAATAGTAATCTTCAAGAATTAGTGTATCTTGGAATTAAAATTCTTGTTTGGAGTTAGTTCATAGCCTGGGATAAGGTGATAAGGTATTCATTAACTCCATGTTGTCCTGGTTGGAAGTTCACTGGCCTGTGGAGTGGTACTGGAAGGATGTTGTGTGGAGCTGTGGAGTGATTACAGTGATCTGATGTACTGTGACAGTGTCTGCTCTTTACATACTCTATATAGAAAACCTCTCACCATAACATTTATTCTTGAGCCATTAAAGTAAGTACTAATTGGCTGTGATACCAGTTAAATGTCTCTACTTAATGAGGTTCTATTTACTAAGATATTCCTGGAGAATTTGCAAGGGATGAAAATCTAGTAAGTAATCTATACACCTTTATGCCTAGAAATTGAAGAGATTTATTTGCTGACAAAATGATAAAGAAACTATTTAACTCATTGTGTTTTATCTGCTAATTAAATTATCTGAGTAAAACCAGTGCCAAATTAGAAAAGAGAGGTTGACCTTGTAATAAGGCCTCAGTGTACTGGTTGGAATTATGGGCTAAGTCTCTGGCTCTGGTTTACTTTCTTAGTAATTTGCTCAAATTACTTAATCCTTCTGTGTAAGTTCCCTCCCTGTGGAGTGAATGATCCATGTTTTCTGACTGTTCAGGTTCCAAGTTGTTTGGAGAACAGGCTCTTCCCTGCTGTGTGCAGTGCTGGCCATGCATAATCTGGCCCCCCGTGTTTGGCTGCCTGTGTACTAATGTCAGTAAATATTTCGTTGGCACTTCTTCTGCCTTTTGAGCCCTGTTCAGGTGACTCACACTAAGGCAGCACAGCTTAAGGGATGGAGATAACATACATTCCCATCAAATGTACCCAAGCACCCTAAAACAAACTGCACACTTTACCTGTAATATGCAGGGTATAGAAGCAATGCAGCAGGCTGGTGCCAGGAAAAGATGCATTTTGACAGCTTTTTGGGTGACTTATGTAACTTTTCTCTGCATAGATTGAGGGGGAAGTAAGTTTTAAGTGTCTGTATTTACAATTAGCACAAGATTCAAGCTATTTATAAATGGGCATCTTGCATAAAAAGCTTCTTGGGATAAGCAGTTTGTTAGGAGTATTGCTCAGGAGCAGATCTTCTTTTGTTAAATATTTTCCAGTGTTTGATTCACTTTGCTGTGAACTGTTTGTAACCCATTAAACTGTAATGGGAGAGACTTTTCCTTTGTCACTTCACTGACCTAGTTCAGTCATAACCCACCTTTTCTGTCCCAGAGGTGCAGTTGTGTCTCTGTAAAATGTAAACATTTGATACCTTGCTTTAAGGTAGAGATCAGAGTGAGTTAAGCATCATCTGCCCAGGAGAGCTTACATCCACTGGATGTGAGTGTCTGGAAGCTGCTGTGTGCAGGGAGTCCTTGCACAGAATTCCATTGCAGTTAACGTGACTGGCTGATTGGCTGGCAGGAGTGGGGCAAGGACAAAGCTGAAGAGGCAGAACTTGGGTTTGCAGTGTTTATGTGCAACACCAGGTCACATTTCTTTCCTTTGAACTTCCTCTCTGGATTACATATAACGATTCAAGAAAAATTCGTATGTTTTTTGTAGATAAGGTTATAAGCTGCAAAGTAAAATATAATATTTTATAGGGGTTTTGAAATTTTATTTGGTTCTACTGGATTTGAGTAATCCATCAAATTGATGAGAAAAGAACATTTTCAAGTTTCTAGGAAAAGGATTACTGAGATGAAATTAAGAAATGTGTTACCAGTCCCAAACAACTAGTTTTTTGATCTGATGCCTTAATGGCCATAAAAGTTTGGGAAATACTCTACATTCACAAACTAGTTCAGTCCCTGTGGCTCAATTAGGCTGAGAGATGTAGTTAAATAAAAAAGGTGTGATTTTTCTTTCATGCCAGGGAGGGGATAAATCATAGATAAGCTTGTTCTTCATTGAGTTAGGGTAGGAAACTCTGAAATGCAAAATGACTGTTTGCAAATTGTAACTTAGGTGGCAGTATAAGTTCCTACACATATCACAACATTGCTGCTCTGAGAGTTAGGCTCTTCAAAATCATACTGACATGCTTACATCATTATTTGCAGTATGAATGAAGATTTGATCTCAAATCTCTCTCAAAACCTTGATGTGTAATTTTTAAAGCAGAAATTATGAAATTAATACTGGTGAATAGTAGACCTTAAGTCTATTAGAGTGAATGTTATAGATATGAATGTTTGAAAGATTTAAATAAAACTCCAATATAAAAATTAGTATTTTATAGACCATTTGCTTATTGTTTGGCAAGATAGTTTGGACTGGTTTAAAGTGTTAATGGGTTTAATATCTGTGCTTATCCATCAAAACAATTCTGCAGTTCTCATTTTACCCATTTATCAAGTGTCTAAGGAATTGTACAGTTTTATCAATATTGCATGCATCCAGTAGTCTGCAAATCTGCATAATCTGCAAAAATTGTTTTTGTATGTGACTTTCCTGTAAAATTATTGTTACTTGTTAGGATGTGTATATTTAATTTTATATATTCTTTTTATAGGCCTTAATATTGCAAAAAGAGACAGTGCTTCTGAAAACAGCTTTCTGACTGCTAACAGGGGAAAAACTGTACCTGCAAAAGATGGTAATGAAATAATTTTAAATTTTTTTTAACATCTTAAGAAAAATTCTTTGTATGGCAGAAGCAGTATTATTGCTGCCCTACCTCTGTAAAAGCCCTGTATCTATACTGTAGAAAAAAGTTGCCATGCTTGTTGAATTCAAGTCTCAAGCAGGTTGTAGGTATTTGGTTTTCTAGGAGCAAAGTAATTTGTGTGGATGTTTGGCTGGTGTTCTGTGTTGGTTTGGTAACCACTTTGTCTGAATACTTGAGCAGGAACATAGAAAAGCCCTTAAAGCTGGCTCTTAGTAAATGATCTTGAAGAGGATCTGCAGCATTACCAGCTGAGGTTTTTGAGGGAGACCTTTTACCCTATATTGTTGCTGCCTAGATTTTAATATTCTGTTGGCTTTTTTTTCCCTCTCCTCTATCTGTATGTTCATGCTTCTGTAATAAAGTGTTACCATCTAACAGTGCTTAACAGTCTTGGTGTTGTGTCATGGCAGACTCGCAAGAACAGGCTTCAAATATGAAAAGTGAAACTAGCTTTTAAAGAGTGCCTTTTGCATGTGAGTCCTTCCCTGCAATTACCTAGTTTCACAATTGGATAACTTCTACCACAGCAGTACTTGCTGAGATTGAAACACAAAGGGACCTCACTTTCAGCTGTCTTGAACAAACCCTAAAAGTTGTGTCTCCTTTGAGGTTTTGTCTATAAAGTCATACTGCAAGTGTTGGTAAAAGTAGTGTTTCTTTGGAATAATTTGGAGTGTGAATTTGAATGTTCCTTCTTTAAGGCACAGAATCACAGAATAGTTTGACTTGGAAGGGACCTTAAAGATCATCAAGGGTCATTAAATATCATCACCCAGCTTCTCTGGGTAACCTGTTCCAGTGCCTCCCACTCTCACAGGAAAGAATTTCTTCCTAATATCTAATCTAAGCCTCCTTTCTGTCCATCTGAAGCCTCTACCCCTTATCCTGTCACTGCTTCCACTCATGAAAAGTCTGTCCATCTTTCTTGGAGACCCCTCAGGCACTGAAAGGCCACAGTGAGATTTCTCTGGGGCTGACCAACCCCAGCTCTTTCTTATCTCTCAGCCTTTCCACATAGAAGAGGTGCTCCATTCCTCTAAACATCTTCATGGTCTCCTTTGGACTTGCTCCAGCAGGTCTGTGAAGGAAAGCACCTTTTTATAGCTTCTGTGACTGAACAGTTGTGAATTCAGAAAAGACAACAACAACTGTATTTATAAAACAGGATTTAGGAGTAAAGACTTGAAAATTGTGAATTTGTGATTAAAAAGCCAGAAGATAAGAGGCATAAAACTGGAAGCTTGGGAATACAAGGGGTGATATAACCCACTTTGCATGTGTAGTGAGAGTAAAAAACCTTGATCTAAACTGCTGGTGATTGAGGTTTTGTGTTGGAGGGGGAAAAACCCTGTAACACTAGGGATAATTATGTGATGAGATACACTACTGAGGAAGTCTTGAGATTTCCCTGATGGGAAGTTTTTAAGACCAGGCCAAATACTCACCTGTCAGGAGTATTGTAACAAATAATTGTTTTGCCTGAAGGAAAAGGAATCAATTATATGGCCTGTTGAAGTCCTTTCTGCTCTTCCTTCTCCCACGCTGTGATTTTCCACAAAATGAAGTATCTTGATGACAGGTTTAGTTGGAGCAGTTCTTGTTGCATCCCTGTAAAAATGGTGGTCTGACCTCCAGTGAATCCATTTCTGGAGTGGCTTTTAAATAAGTACATGTAGTGTGTGTCTGCAAATGTGCATTTGTGTTTCTACCTTGGACATGGAGCTGAAGTTTGCCTGTTTAGTCACTATTTAGTCAGTAATTTGCATTTTCTTTATTGTAGCCCAACTGCAGTGAGTGTCTCAGAGTCTTCAGATTTCTATCCTCAGCTTTTGTTTGGACCCACTGCCTTTGCCTTTCCTCAGTTCTTCCTTACTGTCTTGCAAAATTGGAGAATGAAATTACATTGAACAAACGAACCCTGCGTCGATATAAGCTGTTTGCCAAAACTAATGGATTAAGCTTCTCAAAAATCAGGAAAATTTGATAAACAATATTATCTTAATTTTTCACATTGATAAGCTTGTCTATGAGGCAAGACACATAGATGTGTCTTGCTGTACCCTGCCTCATTTTGGGCAGAAGGGGTTAAGAAAGGGGAGAAGAGGAAGAGCCTTGAAAAGGAAGCAGATGAACATAAGTCTTATTGGACAGTTTAGACTTTAAGGTTTGCAAATGGAAATAAAAGTGATTTATTTCCCATTCTTGTTTTATAGTACAGATTTTAATATTAATACAGTATGTAATGGAATATAGTAGGCTTTAATCCAGGCAATAATTCACTCACATAACATCACCTTCCTTTCACTTCTCATCAAATCTTCAGTAGGCTGGATGCTGAAAGGCTGGTGGTATGATCTCTTATTACTAAGGCTCATGTATTTTAATAAATATGCTTGGGACTGTTTAGATGAACTTTCATAGACTAATAAAGATGGGCTTTTGGGGACCTCTTCTAGCACTCAGCTATCACCATATTCCCAAGGCAGGGTCATGTGCCATGTCATGTTACCCATGTCATTCCTGACACGTGTTTGTGCAAATGCTGCATAATAAGTTCTAACTTAGGCTCTTTACTTTGTATTCTGTGGTCCATGGAGAGCAGATAACTTCCATATTACAAAAGCTTTCCCTTCTGCTTAAGCTGTCCTTTTCCAAATTACAATCCCTGAAGGACAACTTTCATTTATGTCTTTAGGTTTTCCTGGGTACAGCAGCTCTTCCTCTTCTACTGCGTCCTTGGAAGGCAAATGGAATTACTCCAAGAAGAGGAACTCAACGAGCAGCAGTAAAAAGGCCCTGACTAGAGTGTCTTCTGCCTCATCTAAGATTAGTGCTGGTATGGTCTGTTGTATTGAGGTGTATTTTCACAGGGGATAGTTGACTGCTGTGTTAAAGTACTTATGGAGAACTGCTTGTGTTGTTTCAGAATCTGAGATAGTTTGAGAAAGACACTTGTGAAGTAGTTTAACCATAAACATAAGTTTAGCAACTTGTAGAAAGATTTTTGTAAAGTTTTCAAGATGCAAAGTGTTTTTATAGTTGGCCTTTTACTAACCTGTACCTTTTCAGAGCAGGGAAAGGGCTGTAGTCCAGTTTTTGTGCTGCACAAAGCAAGTTTTTGTCTAAGCAAAATTTGTGTTGCCATGTGTGGAAGGTACACTATGTTATAGATAAATACTCTGTTCACTAATCAGTTGGCCTGCTATTGAAAACTTTCTTAAAGATTTAATCTCACTAATTTCAGATGTTCTTCTCTTGACCAGGGCTATATAGTTCCCCAACCACGAGGAAAAATGCTCTTGATGGAGAAATCCAGGTTGGAGACAGAGTACTGGTGGTGGGACAGAGAACAGGCACTGTTAGATTTTGTGGGACAACGAAATTTGCACCAGGTATGTGTAGTGCTCTGTGTATGTTGCCTAATCAGTATGGAATAGTTTACATGTGAGCACATGAACAGAAACCCATCTTTTCCCTCACTCCTTCCAAAAGACTTCTAGAACTTCCAAAGAACTTCCTCCCAAAGAACTTCCAAAAGAGTTCTAAATTTAAAACTGTTTGTTTCCTAGTTCTTTCTTTCTCTCTCTCTCTCCCCCTCTTACGTTTCACTGAATATTTTCTTTTACTTTAATGCAACTATCAGGAAAAAATAATGTGACTTTTTTATGTTTAAAATGTGACTTTTACTTGTCTGCTATCTTGACTTACATGGGAGAAATATTTTGATGTTGAAGTTGCAGGGTATTACAGAATCACAGAATATTCTGGGTTGGAAGGGACTCACAAGGATCATAGAGTCCAGCTTCTTATCAAAGCTTTCTGAAAATCCTCAGTTTAGTCTCTGAAGGGGTGTATAGTTTATTGAGCTCACATTCATTTACTCCTTAGTTTTTGTATTAAGGATTTTTGATGCACTTGTCTTTTGCAGTAATGGCACTCTTATGTCATGTACCAGTCTCATTTCTTAACTTAATGTTTGCAGTTACCCTCTTAAAGATGCCAATAAAATTTTAACTAACAAACCTTTAGGTCACAAGATCAATAAAGTTACAAATATCTCAAAAAGCCCTAAGCCCTACCACCGTTTTCTCATCCTTCTCCCTTCCCCTTGCTAAAAAACACTTTGCAGTGAAGCCAAATGCTGTCAAAGGCAGCCAGTTGTTCTGCGTTGTGGAAATCAATTTTGAATCTA
This sequence comes from Motacilla alba alba, assembly GCF_015832195.1. Lineage (NCBI taxonomy): Eukaryota > Metazoa > Chordata > Aves > Passeriformes > Motacillidae > Motacilla > Motacilla alba. Next base: position 100,686,490 of record NC_052018.1, read on the forward strand.
ATATTATCTTCTCTATGGCTCTATCTATAATCTTACTGCAAGAGTAATGCAAAAGAATTGGCAAGTGTTGGTGTGAGCACCTGCTGTGGGTGAGGGCTGTGTGATTGGTGGGTGGTTGGCAGTACTCTGTTGTGACACTGGGTGGCATCAGCATTTAAAAAACCCTGTCAGGATGCAAGGTCGTGGTACAGGCTCTGTACTTGTTTCATCCCTGCCCCATTTCCCAGTTTCACTGTAGGCAGCCCTTGCTCACGTACTGCAGTGACCTGAGGGACACTTCAATGTCATCACTCTCTGTGTTGTTGCTGACAAAGTGATCAGGGAGAAAAGGGCTCTTTCCCACATACACTGACAACTCTGAGATCAGAAAGCTGTTTGACAATGTTAAGTCTCCTCCCTCTCTGCTTGAAATCAGGAACATAATTTTTTGGAGGAAAACATGCTATTGTAAGAAGTGAGGATGGAAAGATGACAAATCATCTCCGTTTGCTAACCCAGTAATTTATAGAAAATGTAGCAGATGCACGTTTAAGTATTTCAGTTCTAATGTGTATCAAAGCTCTGGAAGTTATCCAAGGTTTGTTCCTTCTGCTGCAATGCAGATCTTTATTTAATTCTAAAAGTGGGAAGGGGAGAACTTCTGATATACTGAGCCCTTCTAATTCATAAGCTGTCATTCTTGAGTTTCTTGAGCTGATAATTAGAATTACGGTTTTATCCAGTGCCTTAGTACCAAGTGACTTGAATTAAATTCTTGAATCTTCTGGGGATGGATAGCATAAGGACTACTAATGGAGTATGAAATTTAGCACCTTTGTGTAATTAGCTCACATTTATCACAGGTTATGAATGATCAAGCTCATTAACATCGTGCTGCCTATTCAGTGTTCTGTATGAGATTAATTGATGGCCAGTTCCAATTTTTGCACCCTTCTCTTGATATCACATGACCAGCCGTGCAATTTGTATTAATTATAACCTGCTAGATAGAGAGAAAGAATGAATTAATATCAAAACTTTAATTTTACTGTTGATGATCTCAGATGAGGCATAAACCATGCGGTCAGAGGAATGAAGAGGGAAATGTGAAACAGCAGTGCTGCTCTTTGCTGTCTCCTTGTTGTCCAGTAGCCAGTTATGCCCAGTAACATTCTCTTTTACTTCAGTGTGTACGTGTATATATGTATGTGTGTATACATTATATATATATATATACACACACACATATATATTCCTCAAGTGTTTTAACTTTTTTGTAATAATCAAAATGTCAGTAATTTTACTAAAAACATATAAAATGCTGAGATAATTAGATAATTAGGGTGTATTTTTTTCATAATTCATAGATAGCTATTTTATAATATTCCTATTTACTGTTAGCATCTTGACATTTTCTGGCTAGAAACTTTCTTGATGTGGGTGAATGCCAACTGTGCCAGTGGTCTAGATGAAGAAAAGCCTGTAGTGTTTTGTTCAAAATGCTCTGATTTTACTGTTTTGCAATGTAGGGTTCTGGTGTGGAATTGAACTGGACAAGCCCCATGGGAAGAACGATGGCTCTGTGGGAGGAGTGCAGTACTTCAGCTGCCTTCCCAGATATGGCATATTTGCACCCCCATCTCGTGTACAGAGGTGAGCACTGAAGCTCTTGTCATGTTGGGGTTGCCAAATTCTTAATACATTTCCAACGTGGAACATATTTTTGAACAGATACAGAAGGTACATTTGCAGAAAACATTTGCAAGTTTATAACCTCCATTAAAATTCTGGTGGTTTTAGGTCAGCTTTTTGAAAGCAGAGTGTAAAACTAGAGATACATCTCTCCTGTTTCTCTTGCAACTACCCGAACTATTTTTATTCCAGGGCCTCTGATACTCTGTGTTCATTAAACCTTACTTTCATGAGCCAATATCAATGTGTTCTGATAAATTTAATTACAATAGGAAATTGCCCTTTTATCCCACCACAGAGGATCCAAAGCATGCACCATTTGCTGGTAGTCTTTTTCTTAGGTTCCAGGAAGAGCATCCAAGGAGTTCTGTACTCTTTACCCCTGTATTTGTATGTAGTTACTCTGCCAGACATGTTCTTGCTTTTATTTCTCTGAATATGCCAGCTCAGGCAAACTCTTAGGAACTTGCCCAGAATCATATCTGCTGTCTCAATGAGGGAGAGGCAAGTGACTCAAATACTCTGACTTTCTCCAGGCACTTCTTGCATAGCAGCCTGAGTGCAGCAGGAATGCTGGTGTCTCTTGGGGGCAGATGGAGAAGGAAAGAATGAAAACCTCATCAGTGTTTGGCAAGAAGCCAGTAGGTTTGTTCAGAGTTGAGTTGAAATGACCTCTTTTGTGTTACTGCTTTTCAGACTGACTGGTTCTCTGGATTCTCTCACAGAGACTTCATGGAGTAAAGTAACTCACACTTTTCCAGGTAGGAGTGGGAGACATTGGGATTTGGGTGAGGCAGGCCCTGCTCTGCAGCCTGAGCCATCTGCACAAAGCCAACTTCTCCAAAAGCACAAGAGATTTTCAGGGACCCCAAATGCCAGCCAACAGTCTGGCTGCTCCCTTCCTAAAAATCTAGCCTGCAGAAGGAACTGTGGAGTACTGTATTGTTCTTAACACTCTACTGGCAGAAAGCATTGTCAGTTATGATTGTTGGCAGTCTTCCCTTACTGCAAATATTGCATTCTAATCAGAGAGAAAGGGAAGTGGAACCTGGTCCTTAACACAAATTGAGATTGATAAAGGGATCAGTGGGGGGATGTCCCTATGAAATTATTAAAACTCATGTGAGGTACTTGAAGTAGTTGGTTTTCTTTTCCTCTACTTTAGCTTCTTGTGAAAAGACCTTCATATTGCCCTTGTTTGGTTGAATTTAATTTCTGTTCCTTCTGAAAAGCCAAACTTATTATGGGCATATATGTTGTGAGAAGTTTCATCATTTAATTTCCATATTAGAGCGGAGAATGTGCAGCAAATGTTAGTGGAAGCAGGATAAAAAAACCCACAAAGAATATGCATTCGTAAAGGTGTTTTTTTTTTTTCCTTAAGAAGTCCTAGACAGCTTATTAATCTTTCCACTCAGGTTTTAGACGCAGTCTAAGCAGCACTTCTGCATCTTCACAAAAGGAGATAAACAGAAGAAATGCCTTTGTTAGGTGAGTGTTAAGAGTTTCAAGTGCTTGGGTGAGCTGGCTGTTAGCTTTGCTCAAAAAAAACCCTTCATGCATATAGGATATCTAGACTTTTTTTTGGGTTTTTTTTTCCCAAATGAACTGGTAGTATACTATTTTTCCATGGGCATCCAGGAGTACAGTCCTAGAATTCACGTTGGCATTACATTTGTTTTCCAATCATTCATCACTGCATCTTCTCCAAATTCTTGTATTTTCACACAGCTGGTGAAGTTCAGAGGCTCTTGTTAAAGGACTTCACATTGTTCTGGTGATCCTGACTGGCAGTTGTATGTTAAAAGTTGTTTTGGTTAAACTGTTTTAAGCCCCAAATAAAATGTTTTGTATGGCTTAATTTACCAATACTATCACCTGCTGTAAATACTGTAGATCCTAGCACCGGGTGGAGGAAATTGCTTTTCCAATACTTCAGACTGCCGAGTGTAGCAAGCAGCCTGTTACTGTTATTTCATGGTTTGTTAGTTGCATGAGATCGAACCCAGTTTTTCTAAAAAGGGATTTGAGGGTGTGTTTTTTCCCCCATGCGCTTCCTTGAATTACAGATTCACCTTGGATGTTTTATAACAAAAAAAAAAGACTTTTTTTTTTTTTTGCTCCCTTTCCTTTCTCCCTAGATCCAAGAGCTCAGTGCTGCGGCGCAGCTGGAGCAGCAGCGCCACAGCTCCCTCCGAGGGGCCCGTCAAGCTGCACGAGGGCTCCCAGGTCCTCCTGACCAGCTCCAATGAAATGGGCACCATCAGGTACATCGGCCCCACAGACTTTGCCCCGGGGGTCTGGCTGGGGCTGGAGCTGCGCAGTGCCAAGGGCAAGAACGACGGCTCCGTGGGGGAGAAGCGCTACTTCAGCTGCAGGCCGAACCACGGCGTCCTGGTGCGCCCCAGCAGGGTCACCTACCGTGGCATCAACGGGGCGAAGCTGGTGGATGACATTTGCTGAGCCCCCCAGCGTGCTGCTCACAGAGTGGGGAAGGAGTATTTGAAAGCACAAAGCAACCCCGCCTAGAATGCAAACTTATTTTGGAATCTTTAAATCTGCATTTGCGTTTTACATATATAAGTATGTATGTATGTGTGTGTATATAATATATATATTTTATATAAATATATATATATATATATATATATATAATAGAGAGAGAAAAAAGTGTTCAGTCATGTTAAGAAGTAAAACCACTGTTGAGTTTCTCTTACTTTAATGACCCTTGCCTGGAAGGTTGATAAAGCATCTTGGGTTTAAGATGCTGCATCATTTGAAAACCATTCCAGTTGGAGAACAGCGTGTCTGCAGCGTTCTCTAAAGTTCCTGTGTGGTTCATGCAGTATTCAGAGGGTTTTTCTCCATGTAGTAATGAACTGGAAATGTTTGTGCATTGCCTGCTTTTGACAGTGGAGATGGTTGATGGGTGACATTAGCCTGGTTCCTGGGCACTTTGTCAATTCCAATACCAGCTGCTAGCAATAAGAAAGGAGGAAAAATAAAAGCCAACCCCCCCCCCCCCCCCCCCCCCCTTTTCCAAACAGTTGTGGAGTATTTTGGCATTTTACTGTTCAGATCTCTCGATCTCTCTTCCTCTTTCCCTCTCTTCCTCTTTCCCTCTCTTCCTCTTCCCTCTCCTCCTCTCCATAATACAAAAGGGCTGATAAATATAAGGATTTGCCCCTCTCCTAGTGAAGAGCAGCAATTAAATAAGAAGCCTTTAAAAAGCACAAATATGCTGCATGTCAGTCTGTACAGTAACAAGCACTTTTTGTTCTGCATTTGTAGAACGAGCTACATACAAGATGCACTCTTTAAAATAATGCACTTTGCACTCTCCTGGAGAGCTTACCCTCATTTTTAGAGACTATATTTTTGTTTGGGGTGCTGCAGGCAATGAGTATCACAGCTGTAAAATGCAAATAAACCCAGAGTGGAAGACATAATTCCCTTATCATAAATATTAAGTCTGTATAAATACAGCCAGGTAATTCCTGCCAATGGTATGGAACAGATACAGGGTTTTCAAGCAAGCTGTTGCCATAATTTGATTAGTTTGTGATACTGTTTCTTTTTGTTTGCTTTGGAACAGTTTCCAGTATAAATTTTTTGTGAGATCTTATGATGACTTGAGGATAATTTTAGGTACGGCACTGTAATGGGACTTTATGTGACATCATTTGTCTATCAGCCTTTTAGAACAGCTAATTTTTTGTCCATGTTTTAAACATAGAATGTATTTTAATTGCTCAGCATATGTAAACATTATCTTAACTGGATGGGTTTGTGTTCCAGAACAGTAATTTTATGCTTAAATTATTTGCTTGCTCTTGCCTACTTGAAGAAGAGATACTTTAAATCATAATAGCCTATTTTTAGACAGAATCCTACTGCTGTAACCTTCTTCTAAATGTTGCTGTAGTTATTTTTCCTGATCTGTATTTAAAATAATGCATATTGTATTCTAACTCATGGGAATTTTAATTGAATATAGAAGCTGTAAATTTTGAATGACAAAAAAAGTAGTGCTTTATATTTAGAGATGCAGATATTCAGTGATGTACTGAACTTTGTCTAATATCTGTTTCTTGCTGATATTAATAAAATGAAACCCTGTCAAATAGTAGAGCAAAAATAATTTTCACGGGCTCTTTACAGAATGTACATTTCTTGCTTCTCTTCTTCTGTACAATTTAAGCACAGGGAGTTCAGTGTGCTGTGAACCAGAAGCTTTTCTCCTGGCTGTTCAGCACAGAACTGCCAGCTCCAAACAAAGCCTTTGCACAGCACTTTCTAGTGCTCCTGGGAGAGCAGTGGAGTTTCTGTGAGGAGACACTCATCATCAGGAATGCTCTTTTCCCTGCCTGCTAGATGGAATGGGTGGAACTGCTTTATCTGAGGGGTAGCCAGAGTTCTCCAGGAGGTAGGTACGGGAAGAAGTGTGTGGGTGAGGCAGCAAGCTGGGGCAGCTTGTTGGAGTCACAGCATTTCTGTGTGGTATGTCTTGCACAGATGATTCAGTGGGAGCTTGTTTTTCCTGCAGGGGTGTCAGGCTGCACCTTGCACAGCTCTGTAGCTCCACACAGTTCAGCTGGAAGCGGGGCCTGGGCCTCACTGAAGCTGATACCAGCTGGCACTGGTGTATTGTGCTCTACCTTCCATTTCAGCGTCAGCCAGCAGCACATCTCTCCTGGAAGCTCTGGCTGTAAGTGGCTCGAGCACTGTAGCTTAGAGGAGCAAGTCTCACTGTTATCAGGATGGAGCTGTTTTGGTAGCTCTCAGAATCTTCTGCCAGGAAGCAAGAAGCACTGTAAAATTATGCTGTCTGAAACAGAAATAAATCGGTCCATTCCAGAAAGGATTACTGATGGCTCTCTTCAAGGTGATGAGGGGAAGGGATTTGTGCTTCCCTAAATCCAAGGTAAGTTGCCATAATCCTTTACTCCAACTCTTACAGGAGGACACTGCGTCATAAAGAAAATTCTGAAAATAAGTGGCAGTGAAGTTTGAAATTAGGTGCTGTGCAGAGGACTGTACTATCAGAGCTCCTGACTGGTTAGAAAAAAAGCCAAATTATCCTCAAAGTCCCAAGAAACTACGTAAATAAAACATTTTGTGTAGTTTTTAAATAAATACACAGATGGTCCCCAGCAATTCTTTGCTCTCTGTGCAGACTCTGAGGCCAGTCCTTGTCCCACAGCACGTCTCAGGTCCTGATAAAATGTCCTTCAGTACTCTTAGCAATTAAATCTTTCAAGTTTTCTTGAACACTGGCTGGAAAGGAGAGACCACAAGTGCATGGGACAGGGGATGAGAATTTTCTTGAGGTGTCTGAGGATGGGGAATTAATTTCTAGGGAGCTCAGCTCAGCTGGACTCAGTGACTGTTCTGCAGATGGTGACAGTAATGGTTTTCTGGGCAGGGATCCTGCACCTTCAGAGTGCTGCACACGGGTCCAAGGCTGGCTCTGCAGAGCTGCAAGACACAGCGTAGTTCCTCTGACAAGTTAACTCTGTCACCTGTGGGAGGTGGCACATCCAGCTTGTCTGTCATGGCTGTTCCGGAGTTCAGAGTTTGCAGAAACCTTGTCAAGGACCAGGTGGAAACTGAAACTGTCCATGAAAGCCACATAGCAGAGTACCCACCTGCATCCTTTTCCCTGCCTGGCTACAGACTGACAACTCTGGAAAAGGGGAATTACAGCAGAGATTTCCAGCCAGTGCCAGATCCAAACCAGGCTGTGGTGGCTGGCTGCTGACCAGCCCTGTTCCTGGAAGAGCACAGGAGAGCTCCTTTTTGAGTAAAGACAGGAGAGAAAACAGGAGGGAGGGGAGAGATGCCTACCAAACCAGAGCACTATCCTCCTGTAGAATGAGCACATGAAGGAGAAAATTTATATATAGTAAGTCAGTCCTAATTTCAAGGAGCATTTCATGAGAATGCAGCTGCCTGGGCCATAGGAGGGATAGGGGATGGGATAAAAAGTGAGTCTTTCAGGGCAGAAGCTATCTCTTCCTAGAATTGTCACAAGATTCAATAGTGTCATTTTCAATACTGAAAATGAACTAAAATACATTTTATAGGTTGACCTACCCTCAGTCCAGACTCAAAGGCTGTCTTAGATGCACACATTTAGGAAAACACCCAAATGAGATTTTCAGCCATATCCTTTGTTTTATTTTTGCTCTGGCCAGTTTGCTGTGGGTAAAAGCCAGCCTTCCTTGTGACAGAGGGAAGGGCACGTTCCCCTGTAAGAAACTTGATGTGTAGCATCTGCAATGCAAAGGGGTCTGGAACAGCTGCTGCAAGCCCAAAAGGTGGCTCGGGGTACCACCAAACCTACTCCTTAGGGTGTTCATCACCTTCATACCTCTGCAACTTTGCCAAGTAAAAATGGATGTCCAGAGACATCTGGACATTGATCCAATCATTGCACAGCCCAACACGGAGAAATCCAGCTACTGTCACTTTATTTGTCTTCATGCCTTGTGATTCACTACACTTGTTTACAATACAAATACACTATTCAATACAAAATACTCAATGACCATATATTAGTATTTTTCTTCATAGTATCCCTGAAGTGCACAGGCCCTTCCTTTATAAACAATGTTGCATAAACGGCTGTACATGAGACAGACACTCCTATAATGAACCTTGGTACTAAAAGAAGCCAGGAGCGGACACTAGGGACGTTTCCCTGCGATGGGTTTAACTCTGGGACAGACGAACAGCAATGTCTTTGCTGCTGTGGAAGGCTGTTTGATGCTATTCCCACCTCAAGGTTCTCATCCCCCAGCAGCCAGGCGTGGTACCAGGAGCAGATATGCCAAGTAGCACCTGCCATTCCCTGTTTCAGCTGCGGCTGCTCCCCGTGCAGGGCAGCCAGAGCAGCCACGGTCCAACGCCGCTGTCCGAGACCGACTGGGCCAAATGAACGCAGCCCTGGGGCCTCCCTCCTGTGCTCCCTGCACGTCCTCTCGCTGTGGCCAGGCCCCTCTCCCACCCCGAACCACCCTCGCTCCTGCCCTGCTTCATTCCCAGGCACGTGGTGGGGAAACAAGGTTCAGTGGCACAAAGGGAAGATGATGGGACAACTGGAAAGGTAGAGAGACAGGCATCCGGACCTAATTTACCTCCAGCAGCTCACGGAACCAGAAATCTACTTATCCTCTATAGGAAACCAGGTAACATCCACATGGAAATAAGCCATTTTCAGAGCATAAGCACAGGGTGTTTCCCCAGTTGTGCTTTACATCCTGTAGATCATACAGCTTCCCGCGTTTCCACTGCAGAATGAGGAAGACATAAATCAGAACATCATTATTACCACCACAAAAGATTAACAGTCTTAAAACAAGTTCCTTAAAAACACACAGTGTGTCAATAAACTGTAATTTAAAAAATAAGTCATCGACAAAAATGGGTAAGAGGGTTAAAATAAATTGAATTTGTTTTTCTCCTAGCATGGAAGGGTTTGATAGAAGAATTTGGGATTTACAGAGTGCTTTGGTCTGGTGAGCCCATGGTGACTTAAATCCCTTCTGGTTGCTGCAGCTCTGAGTACTGAACAAGTGAATCGTCCTAGACATAGAAATTAAAATTTCTGGTTCATGCTCATGCCAACTGCAGCCTGAATACAATCAACAGAGCACCCTTTGGTCCAAGCAATTAATGGTAGTATTTGTTTTCTAAGAAAGAGGACAGGCAAACACGCCAGCTCCTAAGTGAGGAGATTTGATTACCACCAATACTTACAGAACAGTTTTTGCAATCTGGGGTACTGTGCTTGGACAGCACACAGAGATAGCAAGCTTGCTGTGGAATAGCTCAGAAATGGTATGGTTTTAACATTAAAAATAAGCCCAAAGTGGATTTCTGAATTCCAAGAGTTAAGAGAGAGGGATTAAAAAAACCCCACAACAATAAAACAAACAAACCCTAAAACTCCAACCCCAACCAACCAAGAAAATCCAAACCATTAAAGAATCCCCAACAAAGCATTTTGCACTGGAGACACTAGAGGAAAGCTCACTTAAAAGCAGCTGCCCATGCTGAACAGTATTTGTCTCAATGCACTGTATTCAGCAGACTGGAGAATTTCAGTAGTAATTCACCATCTCCCCTGATCAGAATTATCTCTTGACATATTCCATAGGTAAGAAGCAGGACTGTGTTTAGCTCCTTCATTTTTTTTATAACTCCCATTCTGTAAGAAGTTCTATGATAAAATAACTGCACAGCACAAGCTCAAAGCAGTAGCCATACCTTCACCACGGCTGGGAGAGCCTGCCTTTCACACCTTAAAATCATCTCTTGCTGCTGCTTGTGCTTTTTAAGTTTCTTTAGAAATTCCACCTTTAACATCATAACCTGGCAGCTTATCTGCATTTGTGCAGCATCGAAGCTGCTGCCCCAGATCCAAGAATTAATAATTTCAGCTAGTCAAAGATCATTAACTTAGCAACTTTTTGTTCTTGTGCATTCTTTTGAAAACACTCATCAGTAAACAGGTCAGCTTCTGCCCTCAGTATCTTTGTAAGCCAGCAAAAACTCAGATGTGCTCCTTTCCAAAGAAAGGCTAAAGAAAACAATGAGGAGTTCAGCTCTTCTGAAAATGAGAAAGCTGGAATACTTAAATGAAAATTGCTATTATATGTGAATAATGTACTAGTGTAATAAATTGTTCAGATGGTGCTTGCCTTCTGAATTAATCAGCTTTCCTGAGACTGGAGAAACTACCCCACTGACTTTACTGAGCTGGAGAGAGAGAGACTGGTGTGACACTAACACAATCCTAAGCTAGACAGAATCTCTCCCCAGTGGCTATTTCACAGCAAGAGCTGTGGGCCTAATAACCTGGGAGATGACAAATACCCTCTTAGCTCAGCTTAAAGAAGCCTGTAAGTGTGACCCTTGCTATGCCCCCTAACCCATGCAGCAGCAGTGGGGTGGATTCCTAGCTGATGGACATGAAATTCAGAGCAGGCCCTGACCCAAGCTCCCCAACATGAGCACAGCCTGCTAACCAGTCACCACATCTGCTTTTGGCCTTTGTCTGAATAAAGGATTTAATTCTGTGAATCAGAGGCATCAGAAGGCAGATTAGGAGAGCACACTAGTGCTCCCCCTGCAATGTGTTTTTTACAAAGGGGGGGGCCCAAGCCAAGTCCTCCAATTTCAGTCTGCCCATCCCAAAGTTTAGGATGTATAAGGATTCTGGTTTGTTGCCTAATGACAGGAAGCTTACCTCAACATTTGGATCCAGGGCCAGACTCAGGGTCACTTCACTGAAATGAAGAGTCTCAGACTGAAGAACACCTTCCCACTCCTTTGCTGATGCTCCAGTACTCCCATTTCTATGGAAATAAGCACCCCTTTTTTTTGGATAGCGATCATGCTAAAAACAGCTCCTCCCAACCCCAAGCTGAAGTTACTAATGCACATCTTAACACATGAATTATTTCCTACATCTATGTTTTGACAATACACTTAACTGGAATATTTTTCATGCACGGGGTGTACAAAGTGAGTCAATGGAGTGTTTGTCCTTAAACCACTATCATACACGTATTTTGCCAAAGGAAAAAGGGCTCTAAACCCTTCAGGACAGACAGTATCTGGCTTCCAGACAGTGGCACAATGTAGTCTTCTGCCTTTATGGTGTTGTTCATACAGTGTATGTCAAAGGCTATTTCAAACCTTCGAGGTATGCAGGTGGCTGTCCCTTTGCAGGGCATGGTGAAAGTCTCTCTCATGACCATGGTCCTTTAAAGCTTCACCTTGATTCCACTTGATACTTCCACATTCCTGATGAAGGGCATCCCTACTTTTGTAGGACAGAAGGAATTTTAAAGGGCTTCACTTGCTTCTGGTGGTTAAGCATAGGTGAACAAATCAAACCAAAGAAAACCCCAGCCAAACAATGCCCCCCCTGAATGCCTCATAGCATCTACACCCATCCACTGCTTCCTCTCCCCTCCCCTTCAAGTGATGCAGTGTGACTAGGGTTTTTCCATTGCCCTGCCAGCACCCCCACAACACTGCATTCAAGGACTTTTGAAGACTGGACTGCAGCTGGAACAAGACTTGAGAACGTGCCATCACATCATCATTCAGCGCTGTCATTTTTTTTTTTGGTTTGGATAGAGGACGCTCTTCCCAAACCCACTACAAGCCCTGCCAGCAGCAGACCTCCAGGTCTTCCACAGCAACGACAAGTTTGGCACAGAAAAGCCCAGACATGAAACACTCATGGCAGTGAGCCGCGGCTTGACACGGAAGCAGAGGACGCACAACTGGGAAAAGCTCACGGGAAGGGCATGACGACAACCATGCGGATGAGTTGATGCAACAGCAGCTGGGCCTTGCAGTTAACAACAGTTCCCTGCATCCTCCCTCCCCCTCGTTCCTTTGACTCTGCTGGGGCTCCGGTGGTTTGAAGCCTCTCGGGTTAGTAGAAATTACAGCGTCAAGGGTGGCGCTTTTGGAGCAAGTTTGCACAAAACAGGAGGTGATGCTGTCCGATGCCTTGCTCGTGGTGTGTTGGGTAACAGGACATCTCTTCAAGGCTCAGGGGCCACGGGGGGGAAAAGTCAAGAGAGGGTCGAGGGCTCTCAGGGCCCCTGCTGGGTTATGTGGCTCTTGTTTCTTAGGACAGGGTCCTCGTAACTGCTAGCGCAAGGTGGTGTGGAGCTTTCCAAGGGTAAGCCCTGCTGCTGGTATCCGTAGTTGACGTTCCCACAGGGGAAGTGGCGGAGCCTAAAGAGAGGCACTTCTTTAACGCTTGCGGTTAGGGAAGATGGCTCTAAGAGCAGGGAGGAGCCTGGCAGCCTGCCAGTCACAATGTTGGGCCCCACAGTACAGTTTCCTTCCTGTCCCAAATTCTCCCTCTCGGGCCTCTCCTTCTCCAGCAGAGAACTGTTTCTGCTGGCCTGCTTCTCCGCAAACCAGGAGCCGTAGGTTGGATTCCAGAGGTTGGTGGGCTTGTTTCTGGAGCCCCGGCTCTTGTGAAGCTCGGAAGGGGGATTGGACTGGGCATAGGCCATGTTGATGTGTCCCCCCCCTGTGGCTGACTGCACCTTCCCCGGTGCTGGCCGTTCCAAGGCTCCCACTTTCCCTAGAGATTTTCCAGCAGTGACAGCTGACGCTAGGGGTGGTGGAGATGGCAGGGTTTGCTTATCATCCTTTCTGTCTTGGTGTGTTGAGACCAAGAGAGGAGGAATTCCCTCTGGATCGTCGGGGCACATCGCCACCTTCTCCTCCTCCTCAGCCGATGGGCCGTATTCTACCGGCAAGGAGGTGTTGATGACATCAGGATCCTGCCAAAGGGAACAACGGGAATTTCTCAAAGCCTGCAGCCATTGCACATCTAGCAGCTGTCATGCTATGATCTCAACACATCCCACTACTCAGAGCCCACATTCCATGAGGAGAGGAGGTAGACAAAGTGCAGTTAGGTGTGAGATGCAACAGGATATCCTTAAAATCCAGCTCTTTACAAGAAAGTAACCCTTAAACTCACCACAGAACAGCAGAGGCACAAAACCAATGAAAAGCATTTTTTATGTCCAGCAAAATTTCCTGTGGGAATGTTTTTTGGAATCTCTATCATCTCAGAGTTCATAACACTCTCAGATAATATAGAGAAAGTTGGAACCATGTAAATATTGCCTCCACACAAGAAGGGAGGAATGGGAATGCAGAGTGAAGACAATACTGGCAGACGCCTTGGAGCCTGAATCCACAGGGGCTGTGGTTCTGAGCTATTTAAGCAGTTTTGAAAATTAAATTGAGAGAAAATGCAGTGATCTTGGCAACCTTTACTTATTGTTATATGCCATGGCAAGCTAGAGATAGCAGAAAAAAAATGCCTCCCAATCCCAGGATCCAAACACACATAAAAACCAGATCAAGCTTCCCAAACAGCAAGGGAAAGCAAACTGAAGCAAACAACAGTGAGATCATACAAGGAGCCTGTGCTGATGCAGGCAGGAGAACATTTTCCAAACCACTCTATTCCTCACAAACTAAACTGGTGGTAAAATATAAGTAAATCAGATTTTGGCCTGGAAAGCCAGCCACATCTTTTCCCTGTTGCCTAGCCAAAGAATCTCCACTCCTTTAGCCCGGCCATCTCTCCACCTGCCTACTCCAGCACTGTCAGATTCAAAAAAATTGCCAACAGCTGCTGAAACCATCTGCAAAGGGTGCTCTGAGCTGGGACCATTTCTGTTCGGTGCTGACTATGCCTTAAGGGTAAACACTGGGATGGAGTGGCTGGGATGAGGCATGAGAAAGCAGCACAGGTGCTGGCTTGTCTTTGATCTTTTGCTTGTTGGAATCTGCACCTCTGTAAGCAGAAGCAGGGCTACAGGTGTGCTCTTTGTAGAGCTGGGTAAGCCTGTGTCAGCCTGTGCCTTTCAGCAGCAAAAGACAAGAAGGATTAAGCACCTGATGAGGTGAATATCCCAGCCAGGGGTCCCAGGCTGACATCAGTCTCCCTGGACTGCTGACTGCAGTAGTGCAGTGCTGCCTCCTCATGTCGAGTCCTGGCTTGTCTACACAGCTCCTCAAGAAGAGCCCTCTCCACCCCTCTCATCTGAGGCAAATGAACACTGATACCTGAGTGCAGTACTCAATCCTCTCTAGGATTATGGCAAAGTTTGGCCGGTCTTCAGGCTGGTGCTGCCAACACTGGGTCATAATGCGGTAGCTGGAAGGGCAGAACAGGAGACACTTGTGAATGGCAGATCCTGTGGGATGTGACAACTACTCATGGCAGCTTGGGAATCATAATTCATCACCATTCTTGCTTCTAACAAATGAGAGTTCTCTGCCTTCCCTGGAGTCGGACAACTGATGCACTGGTGGCCACTGGAATGTGACCACTACTGGGGTGAAATGCACAGTCTTTCAGAGAAATTACTCATCCACCTGAAATCCCTTGGACAACACACTAAAGGTAGGCAGGGCTACAGATAAAGGAGCCCAGTTTTCCCTGCCTGTGAACAGTCTGATGCACTGAAGTTTCACAGCTAACCTAAGACAGAGAAATATTGTGTCATCTTTGACCAAACAAACAGTGGCCAGGACTTCTCCAATGGGCCCTGAATTATTCTCCAAAACAACAGAAAAATTAAATATTAGAGAAATCACTGGCACTAAAGTTAAATAAGGCAGATTAGCCATGATTAGGTCAATCTTAAAAGTCATTAACTTTTGAGTAGAGAAAAAGCATTTGATACAGAAACTTAGTTGCATGAATATATCAAAGTTACAGTCTCATACACAGGGCCAGGGCAGTTTTTAGGTGGATCCATCCTTCCTCCATTGGTGACAAACTCCAGAACCTCCTGGTTGCTTTTGCTGGGGTAGGGCATGTATCCCAAAGAGAATATCTCCCACAGCAATACGCCGAAGGACCTGAGTACAGAAGCAAAGGAAAACAAAGTGAGGGATACTGGAATGACCATCACCAGTGGGCAGCGCCCTTAGGTTCAGTACCACCAGCATTGCTCTTTGCAACCATTGATCAGGCAGCTGGTGGAAATCCTGCTGTAGGATTCAGACATAAATAAGCTGCACAGTTGTAACAGTGAACTTTAAAACCTTTCATATAAAATAGCAGTAGTTGACTGTTAGGTGAGTGTAGCCTATGTTGTAGGTAGGTAAACATGGCTGCTTTGCCCTTGCACTCAGCACTGCTCAGCTGGAGGTAACTAAAGTGAAAGCAAGGTTACCCTTTTCTGAGACACTGACCACTGCTGATAGAGAGAAGTTTTGGCAAACTTTTCCTCTGGGAATAGCTACCCTGCATGAAATATCTTGCTAGTGAATCCCCACTGATGCTCTGAGGCCCACAGGTCCCACCCGTCACTCAGAGTACAATGAAAACGCTCCCTAGCAAACACAGCCCTGGCCTGGGTGCTGTGGCCTGCAAAGCCCTGGGGACAGTGGCTGAGACAGCCACTCCAAAGCATTCACCTGGTCAGTGGCTTGGGAACCACAGCCTTGGTGGTTCAAACTGTAGAGAGATGTGCAGCAATGGGAAACTCCTCTGCTTGGTGCTGAGACACACAGAGCTCACCCATACCAGGCTGTGGACCTCACCCCTCTGCTGGGGCTTGCTCAGGAGCTGTGTCCTGGCCCCAGCCCCTTCCCCCTCCACACACTCCCTGAGCTCTTGCCTCCTGCTCTCCCAATTTTCCTCCCCACCTCTGGCCACTCAGGAGCTCCAAGTGCTGCTGTAGGCCAGGAGAAAGGCAAAACCCACAATGCAGTACACCCTTCTCCCTGACTGGCAGGATGGATCGTGCCTGCAGCCTCCCATGCTGCTTTCCTCAGTGTGGGACTGATGCTTTCCTGCTGGAGCAGCACCTGCATCTGCTCTGCTCTCCCCTCCCTGCCCGCTCACCTGCCCTGCAGCACCCACCTCTGCACAGGTCTGACCTTTCTGCTCCCTTGTCTCCTCAAACACTGCTGGCTCCAAAAGACCCAGATTGTCTTTTTAGTGTGTGAGAAGTGAACAAGAACGTGTGGTTTTTACAAAATATTCACGGTTTACAAAAGAGGTTCCAACAGGGACAGACGGGCCAGCGGAGGAAAGGAAGCGCACCATGTGTCTGTTTTTGATGTAAATATCCCTTCCATGAAAGCCTCAGGAGGCATCCATTTGACAGGCAACATTGCACACCCACCCTTACGATAGTAGCTGGCTCTGCAAAGAACAAACAGAACAAAAGAGTCAGCCAAGAATTCAGAAAATGCCATCAATATGGGATTTTTGTAATTACAAATATTAAAATGATGAGCCAGAGGAGAGACTAATTTAGGTGGAACAATCTAAGTGCTGGAATGACCTGATTCTTCACATAAAAGTAGTGGAGAAGAGCAAACCATAGAAGTGCTGTTTAATCTACTTCACTTCAGGCCTGATCTGGTACAGCAGTTATCCTCATCCTCCTAGGGAATTACTAACATAGTAACTACTGCTGGCAGAGCTTCCTCCTGCCCTTTTCAACCATAGCAAGATCTCCTCACCTCATCTTGTACATGGTCATCCTGGGCATACCCAGCAAGAATAAACCAAACCTTATCCCATATGTACCCAGTCTAAAGCACTGTGACTAAAATCCAAACCCCTTCGCAGGAACAAGGAACTTGTTGAGGACGATGCCAGGTCATTAGAGCTGGGACAGTAACACAAAAATGTTCCTGGGACAGGAGTTACAACAGTCCTTTGGAGTTGCTGTCATTTAAAATAAAACCTGCAAGCCCCAAATCCCATGCTGGCAGTTGCAGGAGGCTGCTCATGCAGGCTGGAATCACTGATCACAACAGCACAGCGTGAGCATCCAAAGGGTATTCCTGGACAAAGAAACACATGCAGGCTTCAAAGGCACCTTTGAAAGCTCAGCACCGAAGTGTTCATCTTGGCAGTCGGTTCTGCTGATTGTGTGAGGGTGACAGATGCTACTTTGTCCCAGCAGAGCCCCATCTGACAGTGGGGCTGCATGGGGGCTCTTTGTGCAGGGAAAAACCCCAAGCAGCTCTGATACACTTGGGTTTCTGAAGGTAGCACTCTGCAGCACCTCAGGCTGTGATACTGTCAGAGCTCAAGCTAAGCAGAGCCAAACCTGGCTTAGTAATTGCACAGGAGAATCCCCAAGTGGGGAAAAAAAAGAAGGCAAGGCACTGGAATAAACTGTGCAGGTGACTGAGCATGAGGCATTCCTTCTTCTGAGTCAGGGCAAATCAATTCCTCAGCACAGCAGGATATGGAGCTGCACTGCTAGAGGTGCTCTGTGGAAGATGAGACATCAAACTGCAGCCCTGACTGCTTATGGTCATTAAAGATTTTCTGGCACTTCTTGCAAGAGCAAAGGTAGTTAACCCTGTGTCCTGGCTGAATTCCAGTTTGGGTGATTACATTTTCCTGACCTTCTTCTACACCTTCCTCCTTTAGCTGCAGTAAATTGAAGAAATTTACTGATGAGACCAAACCAAAGGTGCAGGGGTAGCACCAAGGAGAGAGATTAAACTCAGAATGATTTGGGATCACAAAACAAAGGGGCACATCAATGCCATTCAGCATGGAGAGCATAAAGAAAGGAAACTGAGGACAGAGTCTAAGAGGGAGGAAAACCCTTCCATGACTTCACTGCCCAGAGGAAAACTGTCCAGGACAGTTTAAGGCAAACATCAGGAAGGCATCATCTGGGATTCACCAGGCTGGGATATCTGCACTCTTGCCTCACCAGGGTTACACGGAGCAGCACAAGAGGCTGCACAAACACTGCTCCTCCCCCATTTCAGTGACCTCCCACTTGCGGGTACCCTGGCCTTGGCTCTGCTACCTGTATATATCCCGGGCCATTCCAAAGTCTCCAATCTTAGCCACTCTCCCTGGCCCTCGACAGGTAAGGAGGCAGTTCCTGGCAGCAATATCCCTAAAAGGAAAGGGAAGAAAAGAAACAGAAAGAGAAGAGCCACTTAATCATTTGACAGTTTTTCAAGTCAAAAATAAAACAAGATATAGTACCTAAACAGCCAAAAAAGTCAGTGTTTATGGATACCTGCAATGTCCCTAGTTCCAATCTATCCCCACAGCAGTAACAGTTTTGTTCTTTAATATTTTCTCTTTAAACTTCACATAACATCTTCCAGTTGAAAGGGTGGCTCTCCCGTGAGCCTCCCTTCATCCCAGGAGTTATTTTTAGGTCTCTAAGAAGTGCAAGAAGAGAAGCTGATTTCAGAATGTACTAGTCCCCACATCAAGCTGTTGGGGTAATGATCCACTGATCTGTTCCTACTGTGCTTGTTCAAGTGTTGTCAAAAGGCTGTTGTACTGCCAGAGACAGGTGTCAGAACACTGCCAGAACAGTGTGCAGGTGTTGCTCTGAATACTGAAGCCGTGGGCCTGAATCTGTGTATGCAGGTAAAGCTCCAAGCTCCACCTCCGCTGGGCTGGAGTAAACCTTGAGGTCTGAATAACGCAATGGCACAACTTGTGGGTGACTCTCAGAGCTGCAAACTGCCACCTCTCTGCTCATCTCTACTGGACAGGCAGATTCTGGATGCTTGCCAAACACCCTGTTTTGCAGGAGCAATGGTCACCTGATGTTGCCCTTCTGCCTGTGCTAGTACAGGTGCTCTTCGAGGGGGAGAAGAAAGAGCTTCCAAACTGAGCAGACAGGCACTAAATAAAATTCATGACAGGGAGAGCTTTAAAGACTTCTGCCACAAGATTGTGCCCATTTGCAGAGTAGGCTGCAAAAGTGCAGGCCCTGAGACAGGGCTCAGGATCTTTGGCAAAACCACAGACCTTTGCCAGCCTGATTTATAGCAGCTCCTCTCTTTATTGCCTCTATGATTCTGATTTTGTCTACCTTGTTTAAAGGTATCCAGCCACTAGAGTGCAGCAGGACACAAACATATGGAGCAGGGCATTATGAGCCTGTGCTGGCCTGTCTGCAAGTCCTGCCCAGGCTGGGTCACCTACCTGTGAATGAAGTGGTTCTCCTCCAGGTACTGACACCCACAAGCAATGTCACGGGCCACGTGGAGCAAGTCCAGCATGGAAAGGGAGGAGGGCTGATTCTGCCAAAAGACAAGGGACACACATGGGTTAAAAGCAGAGATATGGTGAGATTTGTTGCTGCTACAGCACTGGGAGCTCTCCAGCAAGTGACAAAGGAATTAGGAAAATGCACAAGAGAGCGTTCATACCCATGAACTATGAAAGGATGTGCAGACACAACGTAATACAGATCCCAGAGACAGAATGAGAACAGACAGAATCAGCTGGATCTGACTTTCCAGCTCCATTGGGATGCCCCTGAAAGAATTTCCCCCCAAAACTCCCCCCAGTTCTTAGGGCAGATTCTTCTGAATTTTCAGCACAATTTTTGAGATCTGTAGCCTGAACTGTTTTTCACTGACTTTCTTTGTATTACTGCCAGCTCCTCTCTAAAGTCACCTTGAACCGCAGGAATGACATTTTGTATAATGGCATGAGTCACATTTGCTCTTTCCCTCCTCCACATCTGTGTAGGTTTTATCTTGCCCCTTAGAGCACTGACACAGTTTTGTGTAGCCAATGGCTCTGGAAGACTAAGGCTGCCAACTCCTTGTTCCTGCCCCTCTGATGAAGCCCACAGCCCTTGCCAGGAGGAGCCAGATGCTTTAGTGGAAAGGACAGGATTGACACTCAGCCCCTGAAGCCAAACCACAGCTGCTGCCCTGAGGTGTGACTCAGTGATGCCTGAGGTGTGAATCAGTGATTCCTGTGGTGAGATTCAGTGATCCTTGTGGCCAGTCCAGTGGGAGAGGGCAGAGAGCTGCTGCCAGCCCAGTGATGAGAAACTGCCGGGTGGCAGTGACTGCTCATGGCACAACAACCATGTCATGGCTAAGTGTTTATCAGCCTTAGTTACTAAACCAAACAAGCTTATCCCACTCCTTGGCTCTCTCTTAGGACACCAACCAGTCAGCCTAGTCCCCAAAAGGCACACCTGTCCCTGGGTTCTCACACCAGTGCACAAATCAGCACAGCTTCTCCAGTGACAGGCACTGCTGCCTCCTCAACCCATCTCCAGATGCATGCCATGCTGTGCTGCCCATCCCACCTGATCTAAACTCCTGCAAACTGGGACTGGAAATAAGTCCAGGCTCTGCAGCAGCCACTAGCGAAACAGTGGTCATTGGCTGGTAAAACTAAAAATCAAAAATCAACCAAACAAAAAACTAAAAATCAAAATCAACCAAACAAAAAACCACAACCAAAACCAAACAACAACAACAACAACAAAAAACCCAACAAAAAACCCCCCAAAACCACAAAAAAAAATCCACAAAAAAAAAAAAAAAACAAAAAAACCCACCCCAAAAAAACACCAAACACAAAAGAAAACCCAAAAAGCCAAGCCAAAAAAACAAGTAAATGTCCTCTGATGATATTAGGAAAAAAACCCAGCCTCAATACTTGACTAATGAAATAACTGAAAAATGGTGCATCTCTGTGTGAACAAAGCCTGTTTTGTTCAATGCAGGGCCATAAACCAAAATGTGATCTTGCTCCACCTGCCTATATTTTATTATTTACACATTATAGTTCATTGCATATAAATACTTCACTGATTTTTTAAAACACTGGACTGCATCTCCTCTTAAACTTTCCTCCCTACAGAGTAACTATTTTCTGCAAACATAAAGCAGCTCTTTCCCTGCCATTTTGTGGGGAAGGGGGAATAATCTCTTTTACCTCTGTGAGTTAAAGTGACTCACCAGCTACACAAGATGGCTACAATAAGAAAGAATGCACATCTTCTTTTTCCCTTGCAGGGCATAACCAAGGGGAAATTAAAATCTCATTCTACCCATTCCCTGCTCTTTCGTGCAAGGCTCAGAAACCTGAAGTGAAAACTGAGTAAAACGCCCAATTCTTTACTCTACAATCAATTTCAGACTCGGGCTATACTGCAAAGCAGTCTTTAGACTGAAGCCACAAGCTGATTTGAACTGTATAGCTTTTTTCTCTTTTTTCTTTTATTTTTTTTGCTTTCCTTTCCTTCCTTGGATGAATTCCTTCCACCTTTTATTTGGCTAAATACAATCCTAAAACAGATGTGACTGCCCAGCCAAGGACAATTTAGCCATGCAATTTGTTTGAAAAATGGAGGTTTGGGATTCATTTTGCAAGGGGGCAGCCTTGAGACACACCAAAGGATTCGCTTTACAGCCTTTGCTCCCCAGATGAATGGATGATGCCAGCTGCAATGCTCCACTGCTCAGGGCAGTGGGCATGCTGGAACCACTGGTGTGACACCTCCCAGGTGAGGCTGAATCTTGCCAAAGGTGAATGAAATTCTGTGTATTGTTCAGCATAATCACTGCTCTGTGCAACAGGCTGCACAGCACAAAGGAGTGGAATCATTTCTCCATATATCATTTCTCTCCCAGAGCTGGGCTTTGATTGCTGTGCTGTGTGTGAGAAAGATCAGCACTGAACCTCCCAGAATGGACAATTCTGCAGTGCTCACACTGAGCTAAGGCTCCAGTTCCAGGAGTCCCTGGATCTAGCAGGTTGCCTCTCTGCAGATGAGGGGGAAGAGGTAATCCTGTAATAGATGTGAAACTCTATTAGGAATGGAACAGAGAAAGCCTTCAGGGCTGTCAGCCATGGACTCATAGGGAATTATGAATCTGAACCTTATGCAGTGGACCTAGCTGGCATAAACTGACATATTCCACGAGAATCACTGGTCTTGTATCAGTGATGATCATTCTTGCTTAAAGTCCAGAAAAATCACTACATATTGGCTGACCTGAAACTTCATTTTTTTACATGAAGAACACAGATGAACAACATGCATCAGTGCTGGCAGCATCTCTATCTCATTAAGTTGGATGCTGTGTTCTGATACCTCCTGCAGCTGCTTTAGCTTTCCATTTCATGTCCCTTGCAATGCCTTCAGTCCCCCCTTCCCTTCATTCACCTTCTCCTTCACCACTCCCTGCTCTCTTTCATGCTTTTCAGTGTGCAAGTGCATGGCAGTGCGCTGCATGTGTCTTGTTCCAAGCCACACAGATTGTAGCTGGCCAGTGGCAACTGGAGTCTCTCCAGTATGGTGCTTTCTTTTTCCATAAGCCTTGGAATTAGTGCCAAGTTAATGTCTTTCACACCTCTATTCAGTCTATCCAAAACTAGCAAATGAATTTGATGTTACTGGCAGGGAAGTGCAAAGAGCAACTGGGGGATGAAGGTAGAGACTGAACATGTAAATCTCATTTTTTGTAATTAGGCTGAAAGCAAAAGTAGGTGGGAAAGATAAGGTAGTAAAAGAAATTAGCTGGAAAATACAAAGTGGAAAGAAAATAGGGAGAAAGGCAGTAATTCATATGGTGCTTACTGCAGAGTAAGAAGTGCATCTCTGCCACCCACCCAGTCAGATAAGGCTTGTGTTCAATTAATTCATTTTGGAAGCAAAGCTCATCAAAGCCTCTTTACTCTGCATGGTCCCTTGTCTTTCCTTTCCTTTAATGGCCCTGAAAAGCTAGACATCCAGCCTGCTATGCCTGCCTTCTGCCTGTCTGCAACAGGAGGAACAAAGCTGCTCAGGGTTAATTAGGAGCAGTGCAAAGATACATCCACCAGCACTGAGCCACAGGCCTTATGTACAGAGACTCTGTCACACCTCGAGTGTATGCAGAGGGTAAATCCAATGCCAGGGCTGGATCTCATACTTCACAGAGCACAGTGCCCTGCACACATCTCATTTCTCATCAGTCATAGTCTCCTTGCCTCGCAGTTTGTGAGCCAGCAGTCAAAAATGCACCAGAGGCTGATTTCTCAGCACTCACAGGTGCCATTGGCCCCTCAGAAGCTGCCCCAGCAGCCAGATAATGAATTACCCTGCCATCCTTGCCAGGCAGACACCACATGGGATGGTTGCAAAAGCAGGGCAAGGAAAGGGGAAAGAAGGTATTAGAATGGAGCAAAACAGTGTGGATCTGTGTCTGCACAGAGTCAGGCTGTCCACATTCCCCCAGCTGTTGAGGAGGGAATGGAAACTGCTTTTCTGAATCAGTTCCAGCTTGCACTACCCATCCGCATTTGAAGCTCAGCTTTCCCAAAGTGTGGGAGACATGGGACAAAACAGAGACATCAATCCAAGGTCTGCTTCACTCCTGGGAAAAAGTTAAATGCAGAAACCAGGAAGAATCTTCAAGCTGCCAGCAAAAAAGCCTTGTGCCTGGTAGTTGCTATGGTCAGTCTCAGGTAACCTCAAACAGGTCAGGAAATACCAGTGTCTTAGGCTGGAAATGGGGTTGTGTATTCTATTTACCATTGTTAGAGGTGGGGCACTTATCTTCTGTTCATTGGGCAGTTTTCTTTATCTCTTCCACAACCAATCCTCCCTCTGGGAAATATCTTCTGTTAATGGGCCCTTGGGTGTCACTGCATGACTGATAAAATTACACCATCCCACTGGGAGATGCTCCACCCAGGGGAAGGAGCCAAGCATTCCTACCTGGATATAATCTGAAATTTGGAAGACCACAGGCAACCTTTTTCCCACTGGATTCCCAGAGGAGCAGCTTTCTTCTCCACTGGATTCCCAGAGGAAGACCAGGCCCATCTACACTACCACTGGGCCTTCAAAGGAACACTCCACCCTTCTACAGGATCCCTGCTCCAGCAGAACCACACCTGTCACTGCAGGAGGGCTGCAGCCCCTGCTGCTGAAGAGGACAGTTACCACCACCCTGCCCCACAGGGTGTCTGGTTGTATTCTGACTCTGTCAGTGGTTTTGGTTTTTTTTTGGTTTTTGTTTGTTTGTTTGTACTATTGCATTTGTATTTTTAGTTTTCCTAGTAAAGAACTGTTATTCCTATTCCCATATCTTTGCCTGAGAGCCTTTTAATTTCAAAATTATAATAATTTGGAGGGAGGGGGTTTATACTTTCCATTTCAGGGGAGGCTCCTGCCTTCCTTGGCAGACACCTGTCTTTCCAAACCAAGACAACAAGGAAAGAAGAGGAATGGAAGGAGCGATTGTGAAGGCAGAAAGAGAAATACTAATGAAGCAAGGGAGAGAGCCATCAGCCTCTTCTGCCATGGGCTTTCACAGGGGTTGCACAGAGCTACTGCTGACAGGAACAGAAGTTGTGGTAAGAAAGAATTCATGACTGAGGTAGAGCCAAACAGAAAAAAAACCTCCTCAGATCAGAAGGATCACATGACTTCATCCTGTCAAGATAAAGGGCTATTTCATCTACAAAAGGAGCTGGCTCATTTTAGTGCAAGTGGGTAAAAATTCCTGCTGTGCAGGACTAGTGTTCTTGGTAGTTCCTCACAAGATCTGTACCATCACTGAGCTGGCTTCTCTAATTTAAGCAGCCAAACCCATCGAGTTTCACCTGCCCCTTCCCACATCTTGCACAGCCTGACCTGGCAGTTTTGAACAAAGCACTTACCTGGCAGCATATCTTGTCTGTGCCATTTTTCACTACACTGGGTGAGAGTGGAGACCACGTTGCAGAACATGAATTTCCCCATTCACCTACCACCAAGTTCAGCCCATTTGTAGGAGCATCTCTAGGTGCTTCAGAAAAACAACCTGTATTTATAAAGTCTACTTGCTCAGATTTCAGACTTTCCTTTCTGGGTGTTTAGCCTCCTTATCCAGGAAGGAGCCCCTTTACTGCAACCTGTTCAAGACTGCAGTGCTTCTGAGTCTCACAGACCATTTTATATGTCTGAAAAACCACACTGCATAAAAAAAGAAATAAAAAAGTTTATCTGTTTCCAGATGCCTCAAGGAAGAATCTTATTGATACCTGTTAGAGCAAATTTGTGTCTCTCTTGTACTGATAAAATGCAGCATTTTGTCCTCTGTCAAACTTAGAGACAAATATGAAGCTGGGCCCCGGCCTTAAACTTCAGCAATATCTGTGTGCCTTTCTGACCCAGGGACTCAGAGAAAGCTTTATTCTTCCAAAATACTGAATTGTCTCTAGAAGTCATAATTTATTTCTTTCACATTTCTAGCTAACTGTCTCTTCCTATTGATGCTGATTTCAGTGGGGAAAATCTTTAAAACTCTGGACTAAAGATATTTTCTATTAAGTTGACAGCTCCAGGCCGGATTGTCTCCTTGCCTATGCCAAATTTGAACTGACAGGTATCCACAGAAATGCATCTGATCAGCAGTTTAAATAATGGGTTTATTTTTTTAATATTACTAGCTCAACATTTCCCCCCTGCCTGCCCCCAGCTGGTGATAAGAAGGTAAGAGTTGAGTTTAACTTTTTTTTTTTTAGACTTTGCTTTTGTTCTTTTTTTAGGTTGTATCTGCAATGTCATCTAGCAAAGTCCAGGGTTGAGGCACCTCTGCATAATCCCAGCAGCATCTGTTCCCTATCCTGCTGGCTCCTGTCTCCACAGTGGTCTTACAACAACAGAAATTTTGTGACCATCTAAAATGCTGGGAAATAGGATCTGCATCGATGAGCTCTTCTATAGCTAAGTGTTTGCCTCGTGGCAGCAGCTCTCTAAACAAAACGCAATTTACTCTTTCCTCACCGGCCTAGGGCGTGTCTCCCTCAGGAAGGATTTCAGGTCTCCTCCAGCCATGAGCTCCAGCAGGATGAAGCGGGGCAGGGCCTGCAAGCTCACCCCGATGCAGCGCACGATGTTCTGGTGGTTGAACTTGCTGTGGAGACAGGGACACCCAGTTGTGGAGCAACTTTGACCCAAAAAGCACAGTAGCAGAAAACATTCAAACCTTTTTTGCTGCAGGGAATGTTATTTTTTTAATGCTTTTTAATTTTCTTTTTCCCCAGAAAATAACAAAACTCAAAGGTAGGGCAACTGGATAAAGCTAAAGCACTACCCCTGTATTCTGTGTCTGTCTGGGTAGTGTAGGGACAGACAGAGGTGGGGAAGCAGTGGCTTTTGGCTGCTTTTCCACTCCCTATTTTCTGCATTCTTTTTGGGCTATAGCAAGACTTGTGGGGCATAGGAAGCAGAATATGTCTGATAACAGAGAAAAGTCTGCTCTTAATCTCCCAATCCAAGAGGCAGAAGTTGGGCTAGGGCAATGCTGTTCCAAGTAACACTGACATGGGGATCTGCTTGTGGGGGATGTTTCTTGAGGTCAAGTCTCTAATACCTCTTTATTTCCCCACCTCTCAAATGTGATGGGAAAGTAGTTCCATGGATTCTGTGATTCAGACACTGACACATGACACGACAGCAGCATAAAGTCAATGCTGTCTGTTAGTTTTGACTAGTCAAACCCAAATTCCTAAGGTATGTTCTCCTCTCCAAGAGAAATCAAAAAAAAATTATTATCAATTCTAAAGTCTGGGCTTTAAATTTTTCACTTTTGGTAATGACAACCAATGTGGATCCTTTTGAAAATTTAACCTTTAGTCATTTGGTGCCTCTTCATTTGTAAGAAGAACAGAAAAGCATGGTAATGCCTATTCTATTTGTGCTAAAATCTAGCTACCGTATAGATGTGCTGAGGGGACACCACCTATGAAGAACCTTTTTTTTCTTTATTTTGTTGGGCTTTGCAAGCCTACACAAGCGGTGTTGATGTGATTCATACCCACCTAATAATGAGAGCTTCCATGAGGAAGTCAAGCTCATCTTGCTCTGAACACACTTCTGGCAATGTCTGGAAAAGAAAGAACAGGTTGACAAGGAGAAGATACTTCAAGTTACAGATCAGAACACCTGGCACTAACATTGTCTGCAGCAATCCTTCTGTCTCAAAAGAAACCTCACTCTAAGACAACCACTAGAGCATTGCTAAACTAGACTGTGAAGCCTGTTGAAAGGTAAGTATCAGAACTCCTGGCCCATCAATGCTGCTGTCATCCTCCTCCCAGCAAAGGAAATAGCCCAGAGTGCACAGGGAAGTGTTCAACATATGGGACTCTGCTGTATAGAGGATGAGGAATGAGATTACAGCTCCTGAGTTCTCTGCAGTTCAATGATCCTACCTTCCTGCAAGACTGGGATCTATAACCAGCAGCAGAACTGTGCTGCTATGTAATCTCTAACAGAAAACAAACCAGCTAGACTGCTGAAGGCCTGGACCACTCTACCAAGGTCTCTTAGGATTTAGGTTCACATCCAATGCATATCCATCCTGTAAGGGAATGGTGAGATCCCTGGAAAACTATCCATCTCCTACTTGCAGGGTCTTTGATGCATGTGCCAGCAGCTTTTGGCCCTGTGAAGACTTTTGGACAGATTACCAACCAGGTGTAGCATGGGGAGGATGGACAGAGGATGGATTTAGTTCTCATTCCTGCAGCCTACTGTGGCTCTGTGGAAATCTATGCCTGTTTGCTATTCACAGACCTCTTTAAGTAGTCTCACATACCCATATCCTACAAGCTGTACCATTGCTGTGATGGATTAAAGTGCTGCAACAGAGCAGCAATATTTCTAGCCACATCCTTCAGGACTTATAGCAATGCTTCATTGATCTTCATTGTTACAATGCATTGGGACTCTTGGGTGAAAGGTGCATGAAACCATCATGATAACTCATTCACTGTCACTTACTTTCACAGCCACCTGCAAGGGAGTGGGGTCGCTGGGGATCCCTGTCACCTGACCTTCATATACCTCACCAAAGGCTCCGTGGCCCAAACCCCTGGACAGACCAGAGAAGACAAGAAGGTTTTACTACAGAGAACACACATTATAACACTGTGGACACAGCTCACGGAACGGGCTCACAATTTTCATGGCAGTGTAACAGGGAGAACTGGATACTGACAATATGATCTCACCAGACCTTGGTGAGGTCTTTCTTGAACCTACATTTTATTTAATTGGAAGGGAAAGCAGTCCGTGGAAGTGAACATTCCCCAGTGAAATCGAGCTGCTGGCATTGCAGCACGTAACAGAGAGCATTCATCTATGGCTTTGGTATCAGTGCTCAGTGGTGGGTGCTCCAAAACAAATCAATAAAGACAGGACTTTAGTCTTGGTGTTTACACACCCTAAACACATTAACAGTTCCCCTGATATTTCTGCATCACCATTAAACAAAACATTGAGCAAGAAACTAGGAGGCACAATGATTCTCAAAAGATCTGAATTCTAAACCAAATAACTTTTCCTGACTTATTGTGTGATTCTGGGCAAGTACCTTAGCCAGTAAATGGTGATGACAATGCTTTGTAAAGCACTTAGCTCTAGGAATTTGTGCTGAGAATCGTTTCTGGCTGTGATCATGTTATGAAATGTACAGTTTTATTTTGAACAAGATTACAAGAAGAAGAGAAAGGAATAAGAGTAATCATACAATAGATCTTGTTCCATGTCCTTGTGACACAGATTTTGCATACCTGTCTATTCAGTCCTCGCTCTCTTAATGTTAAGTCACCTGGTACAACAACGGCTGTTTCACATCAGTGGCCTGTCATAATGACATGGTGAATTGTGGCAGGGGATGAGGCTGCACCCCAAATCTTGAGTCCCTCTTAACCCTGCATGGGCTGCACTTCAGGCAGTAGTATTTCCAGCCTCTAAGAGGCATTCCTCCATCTCAGTCTGGGGAAAAGGCTCTCAGTAAAGCTCTCTGCTACAGCATGCACTCTCCTGTTACAGCCAGGTCTGGGCTGAGGGCTGCATTGGTTCTGTTCCCTGCTGTATCAGTGGACTGCTTTTGCATGGGCTCTTGCCCTCCTGTCCATATGAACAAGGAGGAACAATCTGCTCTGCTGTTCCATAAGCTCTGTCTGTAGTTTTGCCAGGATAGAACCAGTCTGGGCAGTGAAACCACACCGAGGACTTGTGTTGCCTGCGACACAAACATTTTGTGTAATAACATTTTGTAGGTATCAGCTTGAGACACCATTCTTGGCTCTGCCTGACCAATCTTACAAACTGAGGGGATAAGCCAGATCTTTACAGCTCATAACTCACCCACCTTCCAAAAACTCCACTTTCCCTTCCCTCATCAATTCCCAGCTGTATCCTCTGCTATCTGCTTGCCACACTTCAAAAATCCCTTCAAAGTCCAAGTGACAACAGGAGCAGCAGCACAGGGTACACTGGAAACCTCCAGGTGCAGTCCAGCAAGATGTACAGGGAAGGGGGAATGAGATAAGAGACAGCAAAACATTGCAGACTGCATAGACTGCTCTGAGCATAATTTTTTTTCAGCACCTTAAGCTTCCCAATTTTCCAAGGACTCCTGTTTCCACTTTTTATTTTTTTGTGCAACACTGCATGGTACCAGGGTACTATCACATTCACAAGTATCCTGCAGTAGAGCAAAGTGTGCAAGAACTCAGAATTTTCAAGTTTTTCTTAGGAGACACTTTAAAGCTTTTCAGAAGTTCTCATCTAGACGTGATTATCTTGCTGGCTTTATATCCCTGTCTTTTTAATACTGCCTGGCATTTTCAAATCCATTCCTTTCCTTGCTATTGCACTTAAGGATGTCATTGTCTTTAACAAAGATCCCATCAAAAATTTAAAAGAGCCTTCTACAAGCTTCAGCCATCCCAGAATTTCATCAGCTCATGGCAATGGGCCATTCACCACATATCCTGTAAAAGATGTAACTGAATTACTGGTGGTGACTATTCAGTTCTCCTCACAATCCCAGGAGATGAACACTGCACCTGTAGAAGGTCAAGGTGAATGCCAAAATCTAGTCCCCTCCACACGAGCTTAACTACTGCAGCTTTACATTTTATGAAGAGGGGTATGAACCTAAAAGTGCACAAGAATTTGCACAGAGCAGTGCATTCACACTGGAGAGCTGGGATATGTGGGTGTACAACGTGAAGGGTGGGGAAGGCAAAGATGAATTTACCGGATGAGGGAGATGTTTTTTCGAGGCACCTCTTTAAGGTCACTAATGGATGTGGTTTTTCCTGCAAAGCAGTAGTTGGGGTTGTAGTCTGTCATGATGGTGGAGGTACGCAGCTTGCTCAGTTTGTATTCTGGGCTCTGCAGCTCCATCTGCATGGCTTGCAGCTCCTGGTGCTTGCGGCGATACACTAAACATGGAGAACACAGTTAACCACGGCCAGAGACTGGATTTGGGACAGCCCTTCTCACTGGGACTCACGGTGGTGTGGCCAGACTTCAGGGAATCAAACCAGCCAGTGACACTGGCATATTTCTGTACATCAAATAATTACAGATAGAAGATGGGATCTGAAGATATCCAGGAACCTTTGATTTACACATCTTACAAAGAAACAGGCTTGCTCATGGACTGTCTGGAAAAAGTGAAATGAATGTCACTTGGAGAGATCTCAGAGATCTCAGATGTTCCATTAATGCTCTCTTTAGTTTAACCAGACCTTCCAAATACAAGTCCAGTTTGAAACTTGTGGGAGGTGGGGTACAGCTGACTTTCCTAAATTACACAGAAGTGACTAAAGTCTGAAATTAATTCTTGCATCATATTGTTCAAAATGGAAAACCTAAGCTGTTTCCTCAGAATAACACATTGTACATAAAAAATAGCTAAATTTCCAAAACTTGCTCTGTTTCTAGACAAGAGAGTAGGGTCACATTTGAAGTCAGTTTATAGTATGTTATATTCCTTGCATCACTTCACTGATACTTCTGCAACACCATTAAAAACCACACCTGAAAGAAGACATCCTGAGGATATTTCTTGAAATAGTAACTGATATTGCAGGATTTTGTCCAAAAGAAGATGACAATCAGGAGCAGGTTAAATCACTATTGATTTCTGTGGGAGCTGGATTGAGCCCAAAGACTGTGACGGCAATAGTTATTGCATCTTCTCCAGCAGATGTTGCTCAGGGGAAAAATTTAAGGGGTAAACATGCACTTGCAAAGGCAGATGGATGTAATGACCTATCCACAAACCCTTCCTGTCCTCCATTTTCCTCCTCATTGCCTTTGCTTTGATTTTTTAAATCGCTGCCCTTTCCTGAGATGGAAATGATAGGCTCGTTGGATGGAAAGAGGATTACTCTTCCACTCCTGAGAAGTATTTAGTCATTGTAAAAAGGCACTGTCAGGACAGAAGTCATAGATGTAGGACCATGTGCATGCAACTGATAACTCCTGAAATTCTTAAAACCGAAACAGCTGGGCAGATCTAATTTCCTGCTCTTGGTTCATCCCTCTCCTTCCCTAGACCACACACAGTGTGGACAAAGAAAGGTGGCAAAGCCGTGGTTTGAATTCCTGACTCCTTTTCATAGATTAAAATCTATTCTGCTTGCACCAAATGCACGTGAGCGGGTGTTTAAAATAACAACAAGAAAAGGTGAAAAATACCTTTCAGAATTTCAAATAAAAATGCCAATACCCACATCCTACTAAGGAGCAGTTTGTGAAAGGGGAACCTGTGTGAGAGTTTAAGCTTAAATGTCATACATTAAGAGGTGAAATTTGTACATAGGCACACAGATAAAGAAGCTTTTAGGCATTTAACAGCACCAGATCTCACAAAAAACAGAAGCAGCTGTGTTCTGGCAGCTGCACAGTACAACAGAAAAAATAATGTCTCTTTTGAGATGCAGTCAGTAACTGAAGCCTCCTCGAATTGGTCATTGTGGTTAGAAACAACTACAGAAATCTGAAGATGTGTGTGGGAAGGTGTCATTAAATACAGCAGTAGCTCAAAACCTGAATCCTTTTGCCTCTCAGGGTCCAATTATCCCTAGCTCAGATCCAGCCCTCATACGAAAATATCTTTTGCAGAGAAACACTCACCTATCATGATTCCTGAAAAAGCCAAAATTAAAGCAGCCACCAATGCTGAAGTCACTACAGACAAGACCAAGGAGAAAGGGAGACGAACCACTGGCTCAGCTGCAACAGAAAGAAGGAATTACAAGTTTGAAATTATCTTCCAGGAGCCACTTTTTTGCCATCAGATTTCTTTCTGCTCTTCTTTCCATTTATTCATCTGCTGCTCCAATAGTGTAGAAGCAACCTCTGGCATGACCAGTTCTCAGAATCTATGACTTCTCATACCTCATTGTTTCACTTTCCTCAATTAATATCAAGCCATTAAAACAGATGGTTCACTATTAATGAATTAACATGTGAACTCCCTGGGTACGAAAACAAGACCATAAAAACCAGGGGCAGGAGGTTGGGGGGGGTGAAAAGAACATTACATTGTTTGGGTTAAAGTGCTGCTATCAATGCCAAATCACAGCAAAAGCAGGAGGACTGCAATATATCATCTCCTAAATGCATGTAATCCAGGCAGAAAAACCTGATAACAGTGTAGTGAAGCTGCATCCTCATGTGGGATCATGCTATTAAGGTTTACTTCACCTTGACAAAATGACCATACTTTTTACCCATCTTACAGGCAGGAATGGTAAAAACACAACAATTTTCCCATGCCAGTGGCAAAGCTGAAAGCAGGATCCCAAACCCCTGGGGTGACCTGCTCTAAATGCTGCACAAGAATAGGAAGCAAACCCACTAATGGATCTCTGAGCACCTGGTTTTGAAAGAAAGGCAAGTACAGGCACTGTATTTAGTTTTTCTTAGAGAAATCTTGCACAGAATTTCTCACAGTTTCTTAAATGTCCAATTCCTCAGGAATCATATTTTCCTTCACCTTGCCTTTTTTTTTCCCCCCTTTAAAGAACTAGTCTGAAATTTAAGTTCAACTGGAAAATTCTTTCAGCGAGCAAACTTTCAGGATTTCAGAGAAGACTCTGAACACCAGCACAAGCAGACACAAAATTTGACTCTGCTCAGATCTGCCCAGGATGCCAAACATATGCCGTAGAGCAAAACAGCACTGCTGCTCAGTGCCCCAGTCCTTACTGTTGCTGAGGCTATATCCTGGCAAAATAGCTCTGCAGCATACACCAGCAGGAAAGAAAATAACATTCAACTGCAGCCAGGTTTAAGAAAGATTAGACAGCACTTTCAGGATGTCTTACAGTCCAAACCACAGCCTTTGGCCATGCATTTTCTGTCCCACATGTTAGCAGTACCCCACACACCTACTTACCTGTGCAAGACACACCATCCTCTGCCAATTCTGTGCCTGGCTCACAAAAGCAAATGACTTTTTGAGTCTCAAGATCAACATGGCACTCGTCCATCTCACAGTGACTGCAGTTAAGGTGCAGCCTAATTTCCACCTCTCCGTGCCCCTCTGTCACTAAGGAGTGGATGAAGAAGCTCAGTTAATTACTGTAAAGACCATTCTTATAATTTCCTTGGGTTCACCCTTTTCTTTCCTGGCCTTTAGTCCCTCCAAGATCAATCACTGCAATATCTTCAAGACTTTCTGGCTGAATCCACCAGGCCAGAGTGCATCTGTATTTGAAAATACTTCTGGCTGTTCTAAAGGAAACGTCTGTTTTTTTAAAAACAAGTAGATTTTTTTTTTTGGTTGTTGTTTTCTGAACACATTGCAAACATACTAAAGACACTGACTTCTGGAGTGGCACTGCTGGGCAGCACCTGGATATTTTACCAAGGGATGCTCTAAGGAACTTGTTTGTAAGTGAATAGTCGGGTTTTTTGTCTGTTTCTTTCCTAAATTATCAGAGCTATGAGGTTACCACTTTCCTTGTCCAAAGTTATTCTGTAGGCTGGAAGACTGTACTGCTGGGAGTGTTTCCTAATAGGCTTGATGTTTCCACTCCCTGTTTTGTTCCTGCTACTTCTGTCTATTCTCTGCTGTATTTTATATACTTTCTGCCTGCTCATGTTCATGACACTGAGCTGTACCCCAAAAGGTTGTAAGGGGTCCTACTATTTTTAAAATGAAATAAGCCCATGAGAAGACTTCTGACCAGAAGGAATACCTTTAAGTGCTGGAGTGTATAAAGTACCAATTGGATTAATAAAGGACACACCATCCTCCCCATCCATCTCTGGGTCATTGTCCACTGCAGCATTGCCACCTATGTCAAACCAGAAGTTACCTTAACAGACTGAGGCTCATAAAACAATAAAACACAGATAAACATGGCAACATGCATGAATTCAGCCTATTTAGGGAGGCATCCAAATGAAAAAAGAGAAAAAATAAAGCATTTAATATATAGGGAATATTTAGCAAGCTGTGGCTTGAACTACTGGACTTCAGAACTTCAATTTAATAATGAAGCTTGTGACAATCAATCAGTTAGCTCTGTTTAGGTAGACTGTTGCAAACTAAGGCACAAACTTCATCTTTAACCATTTGGATGCTGTGAAATATACAAGCCCTTGTTAAAATTTAGGTAGACAAGAGACTGGAAAGCACCAGTCCTCCAGGGCTAAGTTAGTGCCCTTGCTGATCAAGGCATGTACTGTGTCAGCAGAGGGAAGGGATAACCTGATATCCTTCCTCTCCTCTGCACCCTGAAAGCAGGGTGGTCCACCAGGAGCGGGGACTGAAGGAATTTATGAGTTGCTCATTAGTGCTTGAGCATATGGAACACACCAGAAGCAAAGTATGGGCAATAGATAGCAAATATTAGGAACACATATATTTTGGACTTCAAGCATGCAACGATTCCCCCACCCCACCCAAAAATAGCTTTTTCCCTTTAATTGTCTTCAGTGAAATTAAAAAAAAAATCATGTGAGTCATTCTGTTGGAAAAAGAAGCATTACACAGGAACATTGGTACAAAGCATGCACTTAATCATTTAAACTCATGACTTCCTCTCAAAATTTCTATTCTACCATATACTTAATTTAAGCTGTGGAGAACCAGGGGTTAAATAGTCCACCACAGTGCAGATGGCTGCAGAAACTATGTGGCCCAGGAGACTATGGGTTAGTAGAGATCTTGAATCTGGCCCACACCAGTTGTAATCAACATAATGCCATCTGACAGCTGCCCTGAGTCACAGAGGCACATGAAATTAGCTCTTTGTTGACTGAAGTCATATTAAGAGGGGTGCTGGCTGGCAGCCTGAGCCTCTGCCCCCAGAGACCACCTGTGCAGGACCAAGGCTCACCCACAGCAGGGCAGGGGAGAAGCTGCATCTTTCCCCTGGCATAAAGTGTGACTGCCAGTCTCCAGGACCAAAGTCCTCCAAACACAGGTGCTGGCAACAGGAGCACAGAGCTGTGGCTCCTCCTGCTCCAGCACTGTCACCCCAACATGAAAAGCTCAGGAATCACAGCAGCATCTTAATGTCATGTTTTGCAGAGCGCAAAGCCAGAGTTGCAGCTGAAGGACTGGCAACTGGCTCTTTGCTCAAAGCCTAAATGAGTTCATCCAGTGCTAAAAAGGCAACACACACACATACTAGTACATAACAGTCAAATATGCTAGCTACAGGAGAGTTATCATCAGCATGTTGCTGATCATTAGCACTAAAGGAGGGGAAGGGACACCTTGAACACGAAGCCACTTTACCTATATATCCTCCGCCTCCTCCACCTGAGGAGCACCCCCCTCCACCCCCTCCGAAACCCCCTCTTGTCTCCCACCCCCACTTCTTCATGGCCTGGGGGCAGGATCTTCCTCCAGTAGCACCTTCCAGCAAGGATTTTCCTGACCACAGGAAGGAAGTGTTATCATTCCAGCCACCTCCACCACCTGCAGTTGAGAGAAGAGAAAAGGCACAGCCAGGGGTAACTTTTTTGTGTAAAAAATGCTGGAGGGATCTGCAGGAGAAGCATCCATTCAAAACACCTCAGCTGAAAGTCATCATCTGCATCTCTTTTCACCTACCATACAAGGATGAGTATTTTCTATAGAAAAGGTAGAAAAGGTAGGAAGATATCCCAACCTACTCTCCAAACACTTCTTTCTCGTTTTCAGAGCCTTCCCCTTCTCTTTGACTAAAACACTCTTGAAATAAACCAGTGCCAATTCTAAAGTAGAAAAAAACTGAATTTATTGTAAAGGGTGTGAAAACATGTCCCACTCCTGCTCTTCACACAACATACCAGTGATTCACTTTCAGCTCTGCTGTTTGCTCAGTCCAAGGTTTCTTCACAGAGACTTCTAGACATGGTGCGATTATACTCTTTCGGCATAAGCCAGAGAAACTCTGAGAGTGTCCACACAGCACAAAACAGTGCAGGGACCAGGACAGTCACATTGGCACTGCAAACTCCCACATTAAAAATCAAACGACTTTGTTTATGAGAGGTACTGCATTATTTTGGGAGAATGTAGCCATTGTTATGACTATACCATCTCTGATAGCCTCATTTACCCCAAGTATCCAGCACTGTGGGCACCTTCTATTTGCATCTGTTATTACCCTCTGTTCCCCCCGAACTGTATTTTCATGAGTTTTGCCTCACATTCTTGTGAGGAGGAGGAATCTGGGAGTACCAGGTATTCACAAAGGTTTTCTTAAAAAGAATAAACTCTCCTTACCTGCAGCTCCTGAATTTCCATTCAACCCTGGAATAGAGGAATCATTCTCCAGTCTTTCTGGATGGAATGTGTCCGTTTTGGCCCTGTAGGCCCTGCCACCACCCCCTGCTGCAATTATCAAGGGGACCGGTTCTCCGTTCTCCATCTTAACAAATTCAGAAATAAAGACAATGTTTAAAATGAGTCAGACATGGAAATGGAAGTTCAGCCACATCATAGTTACTGCATGTTGCACCAAGCAGGCATCTAGGGCTGCTCAGCACTGCAGACTGTCATTGCATTATTTATGTACCCACACCCAGAAAATTATTGAATAGAAAAATAAAGAGCAGTCCTACCAAGTTCTGCTACAGGAAACAGCCATGTCAGTAGCTCTGTGAATTATACCTACCATGGTGATGGCTCTTAGAAAGGCTGTAATGTCCCATGTGATGACTGGTATCAAATGAAACAGCTAAGGAGCACTGTTCTGCACAGTGTCTCCCCTGAGACCAGTGTTTGGAATGAACACTGTCTCAGCTAGCACAGGAAAGGAAACACCAGTGGTCCACAGCTACAGGACTGCCAACAGGAAACATGCAGGCTATCCTCAGCTTTCCTTGTCAGGCTAAATGTATAGCTGATGTCTCACATTCTGCAATGCCAGAGGTGAATAAAGTCCTGCAGAATTTGCCCTTTGCTGTAGAACTATGCATCAGCATCTCAGTTTTTATTGAAAAAACAAACAACCCAGTTCAACCCATTATGTTTGCAAATGATACTTCAAGCCACTGAAACAAGCGTGGCCATATTAAACAGCAGTGCAAAGAAGCGTGAAGGGCCAGCCCAGATCCCTACATCTCTGAAGTGGAAATTAGGGATACCCAGAGGTCACTCTGTGGACCCTCTCCCTGAGGTGCATAGGGGATTTTTCAGAGGCAGGTGGCAGGATGTATTGATGCTGAAGGTGCATGGGGACTGTGTTTCCATACCTTAAATATGTAAGTGGCACCGCCCCCGCCGCCACCTCCTCCTGCCCATTCATTGACACTTCTGTTCACACGAATCTCTTCTTCAATCACGTTGTTCTCTCCAATGCAGACTTTCTGGATAACATCATTTGTCTGCAAACAGAAGACCAAATCTGAATTCAGGTAAGAAACCTCCACTTCCTTGCACACATAGAGACCTCATGAACCCTTCACCATCCCAAAGCAAGAAATTGTCCTCCAGGGAAACTACATGACCAGAACCAAATGAACGCTCCTCTAGAAGAATCTGGCTTTTTGCCTCAACCTTCACCAGAAGAATTTGTTGCCAGTTTTAATGGAATTATTTTGAAGCAAGCCCAGTGCTGATACCTATTATCACATAATACACTTCCATAAACTTCTAATATACAAAATGTAGCAGAATTTGCTGCAAATATTTCCCAGCACTAACAGTTTGTATTTCACAAATGGCGAAAGGGAGTAACTCAGCAAGGATGTGCCTTGTCCCACGTTCACGACAGCCAAATGGCAGACAGAGAACCCAAGTTTATTTACCTCATTTCCTGTTGGTTGGGCCAAGCAGCCAAGGTGCATCTCTGATGATCTTAGTAGCAATTTTACTGCAACTACCAATGGCTACCAAAAGAGCAGCAGTCCCATCTTTGACTGCAATGTTCCCCTGATGTTAATGAAAATACCTCACAAAAAAGCCTCCACATTTCCTACTTAGCATTTTTCCCCTTCCATCAATTATCATTGAACACAGTGAACTTTCTGTATTAGGCAAATCCCTGAATTCACTAACTGATTTCAATCACAACATTAAACCATGATTTATACCTACTTCAGGACTATGACCTAACTAATGTTTTGGTTTAAAATTGGAGCACTAAAAGTGCATGACAAGCAGGACCCTGCTGTGAGCACTTTCAAGCTGCAAACTTTGCTTCTAGCTTATTTGACTTTACAGGTTTTGTCTCAGTAACACTATCGTGTTATATTGCACATATAATGCACACTGAACTTACTAAACCAACATCGCTTTTAGGGGAAAATGCACAAACATTTGCTATGGTAGGATTGACCTTCTGCTTCCTTCTACTTTCATGTATGTGTTTTCTTTTGGAAGAAGAACCTGATAAAAGCATAGTCAAATTACAAATTATTCTGCTGACCACACAATATATTCTAAGTTATGCTAGAGAATGAGTGGCATCCCTTTTGTGTGCCGACTTGCCTAAAGAGCTAACAGTCCTCCTTTCTCTGTTTTTTCCCTCTCCTTAATTGATTTGGAGTTGGGTGGGAATGATTAATAAAATGACAAAGTCAATGACCCAAAGGAACCACTAGATTACAAAAAAAATAATCCTTCATGGCAAAGACATAACTGATTACAATCCAATCTAGTAAAAGTCCCCTCTACAAGTCAATGCAATCTCTTTGCCTCAATGAAAGAATTACATTAGCACTCAATAAATTCTCACTAAGATTACAGTGGCCTGCAATTTAATGAGTCCATATATTACCCTCAGCTGGAATGTCCTAGTTAAAGACGCTGGATGGACGTTTGAGTTAGGCCATTTCTCATTTCAAAAAGGCTTTATATTAATGGTTTGTTTGCAGATATGTGTAATTCTAGTTTTACCATTATTTACTTCAGCAGCCAGCCTTGAGAACCCCTTTTACTTGTCTATATCCTTCAACCTTTCTCTGCTCTTACAGACTGCTAGGCTTTCATCTCTTGGAAGCCAGCCATTATCAGCTGAGAAATGCACATCCTTTAAACATCCAGCTCAAACCTGTAGGTGAAATTTCACCAGGAAATGCTTAGTTTGCTCCATGAGAGTGTCCTATTCCCACATCCTCCTCCAAAGAATACTTAACAATTAATATACTACTGTGCATGCAAATAGTGCCCATCTTTCTGTCAAGACATTTGCAGCAAGGGTTGGTTAGTAACATAAAAATCAGGACTGACCCAACCATGATTGATTTGTCTTTCCTATTCCCCTACTGAGTAACCAAGCAGGCTCTGTGACGTGGGTATCTCTAGAGGTGCAGAGAATATGATAATGGCAGGGTTGGGCTCAATAGTGGAACAAGGGCAAAACCCTGCAAAATCAGCCTTGAAGACTGATCTCCAGAGGAACGGAAGGCAGGGTTGTCTTTTGTCTCCAAGCCCTCACACAGGTGCTCTGAGATACTCAGACCACTCAGGAACCTGTTGTGTATTATCAACAGGGCCCAAATGTTGAAAAGAAGCGAGCACAGGGACATGGTGCTTCATGCTCTCCCAGTAAAACTGCACCTATTTCTTGACTCCTATAGTCCCAAACCCCTCGAGGACAACGTTTTTCTGTGTGAAAAGACAAAACTCCATGGACTGGTAGAAAGGATGAAGGCAAAACATAAAGGCAATCACTTACACTAGGACAAGCATCTTCTCCTTGCTGTCCCACCAAGATATACAGGGTATCATCCTTCTGGAGGTCAAAAATTCCCAGCACAGACACTCCGTGGGACCGCACCATGGTGTTCTTCCCTCCTTTCCCACCTGCAGCTCCATAGCCTGAGATGCTGCAGAAGAAAAGACAACAACCTGAATTGTCCCAGGCAGGTGGAAGAAAATACAAACCCCTTTGGAGCACTGAGCATTTTGCACACCTGAACACAGTGCTCTGAAGACCTGGTGTTCTAAATAAACCTAAACCCAAAGCCTGAAGACTGATTTTCTGCTCTGTTTGAATCTGTGAGCTTGAGTAGCTACAAAACAGATTCTTTCACATTGATTATTGGGCAAACAAGGCTGAGAACAGAGCGAGCAAGTTCCTATAGTTTCCAGCTTTAATATATGAAACACATCTTGTTTCCCAGAAGGCACATCCTTGAGAAGTTTGCAGCAAGGAAGAGAAAGAACAGAAGCAGGAGAGCTGGTAAAACCAGGACATATGGCTAAAGAGAACATTAAGCATGAGATTGACAGAGGGAGATTTGAGAAAGCAGACAGCATAACTGGTCCTGGTAGCATGGACCAGATGGAAAACAGCTCTCTTATTCCCAGGACCAGAGGAATACAGAAAGAAAAGTAGATGGAGATGACACTACCTGCAGTAAACAAGGAAGGCAAAAGCCTCCTGGCCAAACTCATGGTGATCAGGAACATCTCCCTGTCTCCAGCCAGGAGTGGGCAGGTCACACAGAGGCTGCTGCAGTCTCAGTAAAGGCTCTGGCATTTTTATTTCAAACAGCCAGATTCAGAGGTGCTTACTGTTGCTGCTGTACCCAAAGATGTGGCTGTAACATTGTATTTCTCATCTCCTCCCTCTCCCTTTCTAACAATGGACATACTTACAGCAGCTTTTAGCAAAGGATTTTAAAGCACTTTTAAAAAATCATGATAAAACACACATTGCTGAAACAAAACACAGAGTTACTCAACTTTCTGAGCAGGTGAATGATGGTGCAGCAACCCAGTTTGGATCTGAAATAAGCAGGTAATTCTCCACTGACATTAGTACCTTTCCATGTGTTTCTGTGAGAGCAAGATTCCACCTGGAGCATGTAACCAGAGACTGCAGGACTCAGAACTCAAAAATTGCACTCGGCTTCCTACCAGGAACAGCATAGGTGCTCTGCTTTAACACCTTCTTTCCTCCAGCACCTGGCTGCTCTCTTCCCAGCACAGTCCTGCCTGCAAACAGGCAGTGTCTCATAAAGCATATTAGATCCTGGCAATGTGACATGATTATGTTCATGCCACTGCTGATAACCAAAGCAATCAGTCCTCAGCTAGGCTGTGCCAGAGCCAGCAGAAAAAGTGATGGACACAGCACTGGGCCACCCTGAACAGATGCTGCATGAATCTGAAAATTGAGTTGATTTACTGTAGAATTTTGCAATAGCTAATGAGGTGCACTACCAGGCACAGCAAGCTGGCAGGGCTAATTGGCAGTAGGGTCCATACTTTTCCATGTAAGAACATATTTTGCATACAAGCAGTGATATCAGAAAGTTCAGGAAACCCAGTCTGGCCTCACTCAAAGGCTGAAGACAAAACCCAGTATATTCAGGCAGCAGCCATTCCTTATTCAAAACAGCTATCTCTATTTAAACAGCTATCTTGACTTTAAACCTTAAGAGGATCCCCTTCATTAGCAACACTTTTATTTTAGAGGTGGAAGGAAGCCATTTAACCATATTGGCCTTGAAGAAAGGTTCAGCCCATTCAGATCAAGAACACAGAGTACCTCCCACTGCCTTCCTTCTTTTTTTTTTACTATGACACTTGTGGAATCTGCAAAAGAAGCTCACACCTTCAGGAAGGGTCAGGATGGGCAGAGTGCAAACCAGGGCTGAAGAAAAACATGCACCCTAACATCCAGATTATGGGAAACACTGGAGCTAGCCTTGAGAGTATGAGAAAATGCTGTACTTAGCCTGGCTGACTCAGAATGACACTTTTTTGCACACCACTGGGCTGTGTTCTTGTGCCACCTTACAAAAGGAACCATGAAGAAGAGAGGACAGTGGAAGTGATCACAAATGGGGCACTCAGCAAAATGGACCTAAACCTCTTCCTTCAAGAATGGAAAGAAGTAGGATAAAGGATGATGATGTGTAATTTATTACAGTCCATTTCTCTCGTACTTGGTCATAAGACCTAGATGACCAGACCTTCTGAATGCCTAGAAGGAGATCTGAAACAAAAAATATTCTTTTATAATGTTTAACTTCATTGTTACACAATGTGAAGTCCCATGAGAGTGAACCAGAACATGTAAAAACTCCAGTTTTCCAACATGGGCACTACAGTGTGTGGCAGCCTACCCAGACCTCCACAGATGGGATTTTCTGGGTGTGGTTGGTTTGTGCTTGCAGAGTTTTGTGCAAAATTGAGCTGT
Source organism: Motacilla alba alba (assembly GCF_015832195.1). Classification (NCBI taxonomy): domain Eukaryota; kingdom Metazoa; phylum Chordata; class Aves; order Passeriformes; family Motacillidae; genus Motacilla; species Motacilla alba. The sequence continues at coordinate 100,728,881 of NC_052018.1, forward strand.
CTGTGTTTTAATAATGCATATTCTGCCTCATGTTCACAAAATCGATATCCTTCCTGAGCAATTACCAGGAGTGTACATGACACAGTGTAAAACACACTGATATGGCAGAACACCAGCTTTCTCCAGAGCCCAGCAGCCAGCAGGGGGATTCTCTCCCTGTGTCAGGTGTTTCAGCAGTGCCCATCAGGAAAACTTACAGGACCCACACTGCAGCAGGACCGCAGGGCAGAGCTAAACACAGGCAGTAAGTCCAGACTCTGGGAAGCCCTGGCATTGATATTGCAACTTGACATTTTCCTAGGGCTATGCTATGCTGGCAGACTCTGCTGCCCCTTCAGCAGACCAGAATCAGGAAGATGTCAAGTTAATTTAAGCCCACAATTGCCTCCTGCTTTCCCCAGGCTGTGAATTTTCTACTTTAGCCTTAAGAGGTGCAGAAGAGAATGTCATCCCTTTATATTTATGTTATGCACGACATTATACATCTATTATCTATACAGAACTTTAAAGTCTGTTAGGTCATTTATAGGACTTAAATAGACAGGTCATGCCTGCAGGGCCCAGGGGTTGTATTGTGCAGCAAAAAATCAGCCTACAGTTGCACAGGAATTGTGGCTCTTCTTGGACTCTGCTATTAAAGAAATGACAGTGCTGTAAGCTTTTGGGCTATTCTGCCTCTTCATTTTTGGGCTGTACTTTATAACCATATTTACTGGATGCTGGTTCTGAAAAATTCTATTCACCTCAGGCAACTCCTTGTTGATAGCTGGGTAAAGTATCATTAATGCTTTTTGCATTACCATCAATCCTTGTAGGAATAGGCACTCAGGCAGAACTTGTGCCTAGCCTAGCCAGTTTCTCAGAACTGCTTTGCCCTAGACCTCTATTAGAGACTGACATCTGGCCTCAACTTTAGCATTCTTTTTCAATATAAAAGAAAAAAAAAAAAGAGATTAGATCAGAAAATTGTAACTGAAATTTGTTCAAAGCCTTCAACGGAATGCTTTGCTTTGAAATCCAAGACACCATCATTGCTTTCAATATGGAATGCTGCATAAAAACCACCAGTAGACAGTCACTGGTTCAAACTGACAGCTCTGCTTACAAAATGATGCATGTAATGGCTTCACGTTACCATTCAGATACCGTGAACTACACTTTGATTGTACTTCTTTGCCCAGCAAGAGCAAAAGGGAAAAATGATTGGTAAAAATCTGATTAAGTAGCATTGAACCGTATCTGATCACCTCTCTTTGAAAACAACTCCACAGGGAGATTTAAGTGTTAGAACCCTCACAGTATCACAGAGCCTACCATTTAGGTGGCTGGCTTCCAAAATCAATTCTACTGTGGTAAGCCAGGCTTACAACCTCAACTTGCTGTCTCTAGATTCAAAAAAGTGAAGATGCTGAGCAGAGGTTGATGCAAGCTGTCCCGTAAGAAATGCTGACACATGATTGTGTCTTTCATGCCAAGTGAAGGGTGGGAAAAACTCATTCTGATCCCAGGGCTCCATGAATGCCAAATGGAAAATACAATCCTCTTGGTCTGGGGAGGTGAAAATGCTTCATTTTCAGCTACTGATAGAGTTCTCCCAACCTGTGGCCACTTAGGCTAAAGATTTGCCTGCCTCAGAAAGTTCCCTCTCTTTCACCAAAAAGTTGCATCTTCCAGGGAGCAAATCTGAGATGGGAGAGACTGGAAAACACAGGCTCAGTGATAAGTAAAACCCCAGCAGATGTGGCCAAACTTCTGAATGTAATACTTCAAAAATGCCTGGGGTGTATCTGCAGCTTGGATCGTTCTGAGCACAGACACATCACGACAATCAGAGGCAGCTCCCTTACCTGTATGTGTTGGTTGCTGGTACTCTCCAGATCTGAATGCCTTGGAGAATGCCTTCAGCTCCCACCACCACTCTGAGCTTGGAGTTCCTGTAGGCATCGTTGCACTGGCTCTGAGTGGGGCCATAGGGTCCACTGGCACCACAGGTTGTGAACAACCACTGATCTGAAAGGAGGACACGTGCAGAGCATGACCCCAACACCCACGGACCAAGCAGCTGCTCGGCTCTTCAGCTGCTCTGCTTCTTGGACCAAGAGCAGAGCCTGGCCCTGAGGTTTTAACCCAAACAAATACCCCCAGAATTATTTTAAAACTCTCATAGTTCTGCGTACTTCAGTATTTGACAGCTTTTCATCAGCATCTCTAGAAATCTATCACAACAATAAACATAGTTTTACTTTTCCTAAGGCTCAAAAAGGCAAAGAGCACAGAGTAGAGAAAAATCCAACAGAGTCCTCCCAGTTTCAGGCTCTGCTCTCTGGGCTGTTAAGTGCTCATTCATAATCTCAAGGCTGATGCATTCCAGCCCTTTCAGTTTCTAGAGACATTTGGTTATTGAATTTATTTTAAATGGGAAAGTAACTGTTAATTAGATAAAAACCTGTAAACACAACACCATCACAGTGATTAAAACATAACAATAGATTAATTGAATTTTGAATAATTGTTTGCTCACAGGACACTCAAATTAAGCTTCAGAAAGCAAAACACCTGACTGAGGCCTGCAAAACAAGCATCCAGCTCTGCATTTCTAGGCCAGATCTGTGGGTGTAAATCAATGCCTCCCAATTACAGCCATTTTCATCAATTGGAAGTACTGATCCTGTACAAATACATTTCTAGATCAAGGCTTTGTTAATTTGTGCTTCTAAAAAACCTAATTTTAAAAATTTGAATACATGGCTGTGGCAATTATGTCCTTTTCCCTAAAGATTCATTTTAGGAGCACTGCAGTCCCAAGATCACAATGCTTTTGTAAAACCTACCTTGTCCTATTTTCTAGTATATCAGGAAATACTTCATATATAATCAAAACTAAAATCTAGATGGTAAATAAGTGGACAAAGCATTTTTTGTGAACATGACATGATTTATCAAACATACTTATTAATAATCTAACATACACAATCTAATAAACTCTATTAGGTAGTTCTACTGCATTAAAGATAAAAGATTTGGAATCTGAAGTTTTTTATACATATGATGTTGCTCCAGCCAGCCTTCCACAAGGCCTTCTCAAAGGGCACCATTTCTCCACCAGCTTCCACAAAAGCAATGCAGATTCCTTCAGTGGTGGTAGTAAATAGTTCAGACAGGGCATTAATTGGACTCAATGTCCAGGAGTTGGACTCAATGATCCTTGCAAATCCCTTCCAATTTAGGATGTTCTATGATTAGCTTGACCTGCTTCTTGGAATTCAGAGCTATTGTCTAAGCTGATGTGATTTAGAAATGATGGTCTGCACGTGTCTGGATGAGCAAGGCCAAAAGTTCTACCACTGCTGTTACTGGAGAGGTTCACCCTCCAGAAATACAAGAAAACACATTAGCTTAGCCAGGAAAAAAGGTCTGAATTATCTTTTCACAAACTAATCCTGAAGATCAGCTAAATTCCTTCTTACAAAAAGAGTTCAGTGAATGAAATGGATCAAAGAATTTGACAGAACTTTAAGAAATACAGCAACTGGTATTTCTGAAAAATTTTGGTAACACAGTGTTCAGCAAAATTACCACTCTGTAAAAAAATTTCACAGTCTAAGTACTGCTGAGAGAATAATCCCATCTTTCTGAAAAATCTACACCACCCCTTCTCAAAACTCCCCTGCAAGGGTCCTCTACAGATATTGTCACTGTTACTTGTTTCATTTACATACTAATTTCACTTATTTCACCAATCCTTCTGCAGTGGGTGGCAGTATGAAATCTTAAGATTATAAGACAGCAAATGGAAGAACTTTCCTCTCTTCCTTTGCTTCTGATGTACCCCCCAAAAACAGATAAGTGGGTAAAGGCACCTAAGGAAGAAAGGTCTAGAAGTTACTGAAGAAAAATGCTTCAATAGCTCTGAACAGTTTGGCACAAGAAGTTACTTGTCTTTATCCTTGCAAAACCCACTCCAAACCCAAAGGAAAATCTCACACTAACTGGAAGATGAGAGACTCATTCTGTCAGCTATCACAGTGATTTAACATTGCAATACCCCAGCGGGCTTAGCCACCTGCACTGAAACATATGTTTAGTAAAGCAGGCAGGTAAGTGGAACAATAAGAAGCCACTTGGATGTCTCCAGTGAAATATCAAACATGTTCCCAAAGGTAGATGCAGGTGACCTTCAAGGGGGCAATAAGCCCAAAACATGAGAGAATCAAAATGGAAAACTGGAAGTGATAAAACCTAGGACAGAGCACAGCATGTGCAGACTGCTGCCATGGTTAAGCTTTACATTTCTGATTTAGTCCCTTGAAATAATACACATTTCTTAGGTATCTGCCTACCTGACCTTGGAAACTTATCTCTAGATGATTCCATATGTAATACACAGCACAGCTGGACCTGAAACTGGCTGCTCCTGGCTCCCACTGGGTTCCAGGGACTGGGGATCAGTGAACTACATCTTATTCCAAAATGCTTTGAAATGGCCCTCTGGTTCCTCAAAAGCCCTGGTCGAACAGAAGGAGAACGTCCTTTTGCTGCAGACTTTACTCCTTCAGACTCTGAACTGAAGCAACCAGAACAGCTTTTGCATTTTCTGCCTTTAGGGCTGACTAGAGGGGGCTCACTTCCAGTGCAGAGGCAGTATCAGAGTAAAGACAGACATTGCTGGCAATTTGAGATTAGACAATCTGGGTTTTCAGATCTTGAGAGGATGGGGAATGGAAAAGCACAGTTATGCCAGGGAGGAAAATGCAAGGAACCTGGAGACAACTAGCACAGGAGGTGGTATCTTGGATTTCTGAAGTGGTCCTGTTGTAATGGGTACAGTGGTGCATACAAGATTGTCTGTAAAGCCTCCCAGGTTCTGCAGCCAGTGCTAGCAAGAATATTTATTTGCTTTAATCAGGTAGATGGTAGACAAGAACAGGAAAAGATGTGCTTCAGAACTAGCAGAGCTGGGTAGTGATCTTTGCCCAAAACATTGTAGGAGGAAGTCCGGCCCAAGTGAAGTCCATGGAAAGATTGCACCTGATTCAAACCAGCAGGGATTTAGTAAAACCTACAGCCAGGTGTTGCATGATCTCCTCATTTGTCGCTGCTGCACTGATGTGCAAACAGCCCTACTCCTGTTTAGAAATACTGGAAGCCAGTCCAACATGGAACAGCTTTGTCACTGAATTAAATGGGACATAATATGACACAACAAGAAGTTGCCCCTCATTTCAAGATAATTAGAACAGATGGATCTTAGTTACAATTCTGGATACAGACTAAAACCTCCACATTTCCTCCCTGCCATTTCATAAAGCCAACTCTCAGTGTGCAGATACAACAACAGCCCAAGAACTAAAACCTCTAAAACCTCTAACCCAGCAGCAAAACAGAGCACTGCCTGCCTTAATAACCCACCACTACTTTTTAAAAAGTAAGATTTCACTCTCTGCAAAGTATTGATTTTCTCTTGATTCTAGAAATGACTGCAGCATGTCTTATGAGTTTGGAGAGAGCATTTCTACAGGTTGCTGCACGCCACAGCAGTTTACAGTAATTCAGTTGGAAGCATTATTTTGATCTCCAAAGACTAAAGCAGCAGCACTGAATCGAAAATCCTTAAGTAGCTTGGTGAGGAGCATAGATTTTTTCCATCCGTGAATAGCTTGGTCTGTTGCATAGTGCACAACACATCCCTTCTTCCTTCTGCAGTGTGTGGCAGGATAACACTGCCAGCACCTCACACACCAGGGGAAGAACAGCAGGACTTTTCAGGCTAAACCTCCCCTAAAAACTAGCAGATTGTGGAATTCTGCCCAACTTCACACAAGTTACATATACCCAGTGTCCAGAAACAGCTGAGCATTCCCATGACAAAAAACAATAGGTAGTTTAATGTAGGGTCCCTGTATATTCTGCAATTGGTAGTTGCAAGATGCTACCCAGGTTTAAAAAATGGAAATATCTGTTTGGGGTGGGGGTGTGGGGTGTGGAGATTCAGATTGGACTACTAAATTTCAGTGAATAATTTATGCATCAGTTCAATTTGATAGAATCCTCCCTTTTAAAAGAAACACAGCAGAAGAAACATTAGGTTTCTGCCTGTTCACCCACACACTTGCCCTCCTGCTCCCTGGCAAGCTCCCCAACACATTGGCAAGGTCCCAGAAGCAACATTTTGCAAAAAAACAGGTCTTTTTGACTCTACTAAAACAATTGAAAAAAAAATTTCTTCCTTCATAACTTTTCCTTCTGTAATGAATTCACTGATTGATATATTTACACACAGAGCTGCTCATCCTTTTACACAGCAGTAATTCACACAGTTTGTCTAGATACATGAAATGCACAGCAATCAAGGTGCTGGATTTCAGCCACAGCAAAAGCAGAGTGATGTCCTGCTCTTGGAAAACAAAATGAATAAAACCCCACAAGACTTAAAATGACTGATTTGTTTGAAGCTCTGATACTACTTGCAGCCCTAGGCAATGCTGCTGCAGGCACTGTTGCAAATAACAACCAGCAACACTGAAGAGAAAACCATGGAGCAAAGCCTAAGGCACATTTGTACTTCTAACATAGACAGCAATTTCATTGGCACATGTACAGCTCACAAACACCATGCCACAAAACAGACAGAGGCATTCTGGCTATACCTCAAGGGTTTAAACATATTAACTGGCATTTGTCAAATCAAGCTGGTTTGAACCTAGTTTAAACCCACTGCCAACCAAAACTTTAGTGATTTGAGCAAACTGCCAACCAAGCACCATGGCACTTGGCTTGTTTTGGAACCTAGAGCAACACGTTGGTGAAATGCATCAGTGCTTTAAAACAATGTGTAGACAGTTTGTGTAACTTGCTGTGACAACCTCTATTCAGACCAAAAGGCTATTCTTACTTCCAACAGAGTAAAAACCCACATTAATAAGGGCTATAAATTCTCATGTTTCAGAAGCATAAGAACCCCAGTGGCTAAACTTTTGGATGCTATTAATTCTTCCTCACAGAGTCCATTTTACTTCTTCTCAGGCAGATGTCATCAAGCTTGATGCCATGACCAAGTGGAATGTTTGCTTCATATATTTGTAAAAACCTCCATAAGCTTCCCTTGCCTGGCAATATTTGGCCAATATGGGAAATCAGAGGCTTACAGAAAACTTCCCACCATAATCTTCACTAACATTTGGCTGCCACTGGCACCAGGGATTGTGTGGAGAGCTGTAGATTTTACTCAGTGCATGAGCAATCTCAGTTATGCATTACCAATAATTCCAGTGGTCCATGCTGGAAGCCTGTAGGCAAAATACACTACAAGCATATACAAGAAACAGTGAGGTAAAGATTTCAATTTTGCTTTAGGTTCTGCCATTTAACAGTGCTCTGTGAGCAGTAATTGGAGATTATTACCTTTCCCAGGATTGAATTTGCCAGAGATTAATGGGGCAGGGGTTGAAAGATGATGGTAAATGGCAGAACTAGGTTGTGCTCACAATCACAGTCCCATACCTGTTAAGTGTGTCTACAAAATGCTATTAAGGGGATATAAAATGATGATAGAAATTAGTGAGTCTTGCCAGCAATATGAGAACCAGTCACTGAGGTACGGCTAGACTAAGAGAGGTTGGCTTTTCCACTCTTTCTGGAGTTACTATTTCTATCTTTATTTTCTAAATGAGGGCAGCAGGGGAAGACTTGGATATGCCTTTCAGTTCAACAGGAGGAGCATCTGCAGTGATGGCAAACATATGCCTGACCAATCCTAAGTATCATTTCAAAGAAATACTCAAAAGCTTGATTCATGCTTTAGATTTTTCTTAAGTGTTTATAAATAAGGAACACTCCCAGGGCATTCTTGTAGGAAACCATGGTCAGTGTAAGAGGACTAGCTTTGGACAGCAATGAGCACGCCTTGTTTCTTGCAACCTTCTGAAACCAGCCACTGACAAAGCAGCATGAAGAAAACACATTTCTTTTCCCTTTTATGATTCACAAAGAGTCTTCCATAAATGGTGTTAAGTGATACATGCTACCAACCTTTTTGGAATTTCTTTTTGCTCATAATTACAAAGGATGGTAGAAATGCTCGTTAGATAACAAAGACCAAGTTGGGTGGAGGTGGAAAAATTATTTAAAAACATTTTCTGAGATTTACAGCAGTTTCTGTACCATTTAAACTGCCATTCTTAAGAGCAAGCGGCTTTGAAATGTAGGTCTGAAACCTGTGAATTGCCCTGTTTATTTCAAGTGCATGATTAACTCTAGAGAGCAATTATGCCAATTCAACTTTGCTAGGTTGTATCTGGTTGCATGCTGATTTCCAGTATTGCACCGTTGCTATTTTCAATCCTACAGAGAAAACAAGTGTAAACACTGCAATAAAGAAATTCATACCTACATATTGTGAGATCCCACTATTGTGTCTGAACATTTCCATCACTGTTCTGAATGCTACTTTTGTTGGGGGGGGGGGGCACTGGGCTGTTATTTACTGTGTTAATTGATGCATAATACAAAAATACAATTCTGCAGATACCTTTATTGCATTATACCAACAGTTCAGTTAGTATAATTGCATACAAAGAGCAACCAAATGTAATTTTCTTTCACTTAATACTTGCTCCGCTGTCCCTTTCAGCTCCTTCATCTGATTAACTAATGTGACTGAGAGTTCTTCCGAGAAACAGCCATGGAAGTGCCCAAAACAGGACTCTCCCTGCTGGAAAACACAAAATCTGTGCAACCACTAAATGCTGTGGGGAAGAGACTGGAGGAAAACAGTAAACCAGTCTGGGTAAGAAAATTATTTGATGGCAGTTTCCATGCAAGAAATCAGGGCTGCACAATGACTGGTGGATGTGCAGAGCAGAAGGGACAAAACAATGCAAGATTTGAGGGGAGAAAAGGTTAATATTTTTGCATATTGCACAACATGCCATTTTTGTACTGTGTGCCCTGACACAAATAAGTTGTCAGTGGGACAGAAGAGAAGCTGAAACATCAAAAGAGAGGCTATCCTCATGGTATTTAAAGGCTATTCAGAAGCACCAGAAATCTTTAATTAAAGCTTGATTGCTCTGTGTCTTGTTATCTCCTTTTGCCTACTGAGAATCCTATTTTGTCTCCTTCAGCTTCTGTGATAGTAATTTGTTTACCTCGAGTTCCTCATTATTGCTCCCTGTATCTTTACATGCCTGAATTTCCCATATTCTAGCCTTGTGTATAAAAGGAAATTGCACTGGTTTGATATAAATTGACTTTTTAATTGGTAGTTGAATGATAGTATGGTTTGAGAAGCTTTCAGTTTTACTTAAACTAATACCTAACCAATTTAAAACCAAAGCCAAAGTAAGCCTGGGTTTATAACAGAATAAACAGCACTCAGCCTTTTGTACAGATTTAACCATCTCAATGAAAAATCCTGGTTCCATTAAAGCTGATTCAATCTTCTGGCATATGCAGAACTTTTTACAACTGTTTTTCCAGGCTGCTTCTAGAATCAAGTTTCACCTGCAACCTTTCAGCAAGAAGCTGGTATTCCGGCAAATAACACATCATTAGTTAATTGAAAAGGAATTGAAAGGAATGCACTTCAGGTCTTATTGTACCCAGGGTGTTCAGACACGCTGCAGTGGGCAACACATTTCTGGAAGCTTTAGGCTGTTTGACATCATGGCTGTAATTTGTGTTTCGAGTTCTCCAGTGTACATGACCTGGAGGCACTCTGAGCCATGACCAGCAGTGGCAAGGCTGAAGAAGCAAGTCAGTAGGTGCAGGGCCTGAGAACAGAGAGGACAGGGGGGCTGGTGGTGCCAACCATCAATTCCGCTGGAAATGCATTTCCAAGCACAGGCAAAAGCAGCAGGCGTGTGTGTAAGAGGCTGTGCTCAGATACAAAGGAGCAAGTGGAGGGCCCCTGCCCTTGAAAACAACGGAGCTTGTTTGGATCTAATGTTGTGTAAACAAAGTGCTACCTGTCTTTCACACTGTAGCTCCTGCTGTGAAGGCTGAGCTGGCCTGGGGACTTAGTGAGACCATTTTATTATCCTGTTGTCTCATCAGCTTTAGGAGCACAGTTCTTTGTTTTAGTAAGATTTCTTAAGAAGGAAATATTATAGTATGTGATCCATCACACATGTCAAAGACCCTATTAACTGTAATTACTTTTAGCTGAGCTCATATTGGTCAGTGCAGTCTTTGGGACTTCGGGGTGCTGCTGCTGCTGTTGGTTCACTCCCACAACAGTAAATATGTGCCCATCAAAGGAAAAGCCTTCTCAGACTCAGCCTGAGGTTTCTTAAATGCATTACAAGATGCAGAAAGAAACAAGATTAAAGCTGGGTAAAATACATAGCCCAGGGACCAAACAAGCATCTGCAGCGTTTCCTGACGGCAAGCAGGGGCTCAGCAACACAAAGGCAAAAGGGAATTTGGTGCTGCAGAGACCCTCAGAAATGCGATGACTTTCACTGCAAGAAGCTGCCACTCAGCTTCTCTGTTTCTGCCCTGACTACTCTGAGGGCACAAGGGGAGAAAATTGCTGTAGGAGTAATTTCAAACCCCAAGGGCTAGAGACAATTTTAGACAGACTATGAACAAGACCAAGGATAAAGCCCAGAAAATAGGCAAGCTGTTTTAGACTGGAATTGCCTTGAATTTTCACCCCAAGGTCATCACAAATTATTTTAATTGCTCAAAGAACCTCAGTGACCTTCTCTTCTACCCTCATGCAATCTGATTCCCTTTATTTCTACCATCTGAGCCTTTCTTTAAATTGAAATCCTCAGATAGGACAGGGACCAGAAGAGCTAAATGATGTCAAGTCTAGTGACAAGTAGGAAATAACAAAATTCTCAAAAAAATTTACAGCCACGGGATTTCTAGCCCACTAGCACACTTTACATTAACTTTGCATCTAAAATCTAATGTTTTTTTTTCTGTTGCTAAAACAGTAGGTACCCTGGAAGGAAATGTATAGCTGCCTTAGGAAACTACATCACCACCTACAGAAAGTCAGCCAGAAATCCATAATCTACCCCTGCCTATGGATCCTACCATGAGATCACTGACCCAAGGGCTATATTGAGAGCACTTGAAAGACAACTCCACTTACAGGCAGGAAACAGAGATACAGATATTGAAGGGAGAACTTCAAAGGATCTTCAAAGAGAACATATAAAGATACTTTTGTAAATTATACCTTTATGACAGCCCAAGCTCACACACAGCATCTGTAATGGAGCTAAACACAACCTTTTTAGCTGAAGTGCAGCTTCACCCAGCCCAGCATCCTGTCCTATGGGCTCATTGCCTCTGTCTCACTCCCTTGATGCTCCTGACAGTGCTTCTGCACTTTTCTTGCTGCGTGGTGCTCTGCACATAAAACATCAGTAAACTCCATGCGATGGCAACTCAGCTGACCCTGCAGGCTGTCCCCTCAGCCTCTGCTGCCAGAGCTTGCTTCACAAGAGAGCTCAGGCAGCAGCAGCTGCCCTGCTGCGGCAGCACAGAGTGGGCTCATGGATCCAGCTTTTCAGGGAGGCTTTCAGGCTCTGTGGGGCTTTTGGCCACACTGACCAGACTGCTGTCAGCATCAGAACTAACACCTCAACAGAACACTGCAGGGAGCAAAGTGAAACACAGCCTAGAAAAGAACAGATGCAAAGAACTCTTCTTAGGTGGAAGAGCAGAAGGGAAGGAGGCAGCAGGAACAAATCCCTAGGCTTACTGACAGAGCAAAGGAGGCATTTATCAACCCTGCTCTCTAACTTAAGAGGGGAGGTATTTCAAACTGGCAGGTAAGTTGCTGCCCTAAGTGAGGAGAGACAGCTGCACATGGTGCTGGGGGTTGCAGTTGTTACAAGCACTTGTCTCTCCTGCAGCCACCCCTCACTTCCATGGTCAGCCCTGCTGCCACAGGTAGGCTGGAGGTTGTGGCTGCTTGAGCCAGTTAGGAGGAAAGGCTGGCAAGGAGGAGGGAAGGAAGCAGATTCAAATAGAAATGCACCTCTGAGGCCCAAAACAGACACTGTGAATGTGTGGGAAAGCCTGGGAGAAGAGAGAGGGAAACATTTGGGAGACAGAGATGGGAGGGTGAAGGCAGGGAAGGGAATTCTTGCATGTATGTGCCCACACAATTACAGTTAGATTGGAAAGAGCAGCTGAAGCGTAGGGGAGAATAAAGTAACATGAACACACAAGACGGACATTTCTAAATAAGTCCAGTCCTGTACTGTTTCAAATGGACAATGAATATTTACTGAAAAAGTGAGGCTGTGTTAGTTCAAACCAAGTCTGTATCAACTAGAGTTGGGTGTTTAGGTTAATGCTAAACTCAGTCAATTTGGACACTTCACTTTGGTTCCTGCCCATTTTTAGATGACCATGACACCAAACACACTTATCTTATAGTTTAAACCCAGGTTTTACTTCAAGGGGCCCCCTCTGGTTCTTTGACCAGCTGGCAGCCTGTTACAGTTAAAACCATGTTACAGTTAGCAGCTAAAGGTAATCTCTTTCTAAAGCATGTTTGTTTTATTTGTAAGGGACTTGGGAAAAGCTCTAAACAAAGGCTTTGGGGGAAAAAAAATTGCATTTAGCCACATCTAAATGAAATCTGTGCTAGCTGGAAATCTCTCCTATCTGATGATGCTTCTCAGACAGTTACCTGCTGGATCAGAAAAGGGGGCACTGCTGAGCTGGAGATTTCCCAGGAGCTTTTGTTCCCATCCAAACTTCTTCTGGCCACCTCTACTGGTGAGCAACATGTTTGAGTCTGGAGTGGTACCTCGAGGTGTCTTCTCTCCACTGACTAGAAAACAAGAAATCACAGATTGGTTTATGGCTGAGGGGGACTGAGTCACTATGTAATCCAAAATTGAAGCTAAAATAAGGGCTGCAGACTTCTGTGCTGAGAATAAGAGCCTCCAGACACAGGATATAACAGTATTAAAAGCAATGGGCAGATTCACTTTCCATCGTTGTTACGGAACTGAGACAAAAGGAAAATAAAGAGGAATGAGTGGTAGGCAAAACATTAAATGCAAGAAGACACAAAGCAGAAATACAGAATACAACCTTTAGCAATTGTTATAAAAAATTTTAGCCAGCAAAAGCAGGAGGAATTTTCTTTAATTCTATCCTAATTTTAAGATCTCTTTGAATACTGTAACTTGAATTATATTGGACTTATACACAGAACCCAAGAGGTAATACTGCATAAATGGAGAAACTCATGCCCCAGGCAATGCAAATTAACATAACACAAAGCAGATGAAACATTCTGACTGCAGAAGTGGTTTAGAGGTTTTCAGTCCAAACAGGGCTACAGAGGTTGAAGCTCCAAGCGTAGGAGAAGAAAGGATGTGCTTAAGTTCTGTTGCTCAGCCCAAGGCAGAAGTTTAATTTGTTCAGAGTAGCAATTCTCCAGCCCTCATGTAAGTTGTTGGTCTGAGGTACAGAGTGACAGATCATTGAACACATTTACAAATTAAGCTATTCACTATGCATGATATTATGAAAGATGAGTCAGACACAAACGTTTAATAAAAATCTACATGTGCCATCAGAGGTATAGACTGGGCATATCCTAGAAGCCAGTCAATCACAAAGCCAGGATCAGAATCCAAATTTTTCCCCAGAGCAGTCGAGTGTGAAGATCCTAGCTTCTGATTCAGGCTTAAATGCATGTCAGTCTAAATAAAATAACCTTGTTCTAATTTAACTGGAGTATTGTGCCCAATGTTATTGCAAAGTTAGTGTCAATCACAGGATGCCTGTCTTTTCCCAGCCAGTGTCCAACTGTCATTCATTTTGATAACTGTCACACAGCAAACCAGGTCATGTGGAAATCTATAATCACAGACTGGCTTCTGCATCAGCCTGGCTGGACAGGTGATGGTTCTGCCTCAGCTGGAGGCTGATCTCCCACACCCTGTGTCTCACTACCCACTTATGCCAAACTGAGAACCCGCTCCCTGCCCAGCTCCACCAGTAAGGGGTGCACCCGAGCGGAGTCCTCTGCCTAAGCACAGTGATTTCTGACACAGACCTTTCCCTTTCAAGAGTCTTTTGAAGATAATGACACCCAGCCCGTTCCCCACAGTTTCCAAATTTCAATTACATGGCAAATAAAAGACAAGTCGCTTGCAGATAAAAGGAAAACTTACTTGTTAAATAACAGTCCAGACTAAGGGAGACATTGTCAAAAGCAATAATGGCATCAGAACCTTCTTCCCATGAAGCGGTGATCTGAAACCAAAACCTGCACAAATTGGAAAAAAAATGGGATTAAATTCTGCTAAGGAACATGAAATTCAGAGCTCTTCACAATTAAAGCAGCTTTTGAATGACAGAGAAAAACTTTTCACATATAAAAATATTAAATTGATAAAGAATCCTCACTCCTAACAGGGAAAGATGAACTGAGGAGGGGAGCTATACAGTAATATAGGTGGACAGAATAAGAGAATATTGCCCCTCTTCCCTCCAGACAAACAGCCTGAAGGAAGCAGAAGTGTGTGTATGTGTGTTGTCAGAAAACATAGTCCCCTCGATTCTGGCACAAATTAATAATCAACCAACCATCCAGACCCCTATGAGGTTTTATTCTCACAAGTGTTTTACACCCTTAAGTGTTAAGAAAATTAAGTAGGCAGGGTTCCTGAAGTAATTTGAAGTTCCTAAAAGGAACTGGCAATCAAAGGCTGAACCAATTTTAGAAAGTATTTGGTGTTGACGTGCTCTGTAGGAAGCAAAGGGTGTCTAACATCCCTGGCAGTCACAAAAAAAGAGGAACTGACACTGGGTAGTCCACAGGAAGAACAGAACTCATTATCTCCTTGGACAAGCTGAGGAGGTTTGCCTTAAATCGCTTCCTGATTTAAGGAAAGCTGGCTTTTGCTGGGAAGGTACACCACTTTTACATTACCAAAAGAAAAATCACTGTAAATTCACCCTCAGTGATATTACAAGTCAACAGGACAAGCAAAAATTACCCACAACCAAATACTTCAAATCTGACAGTACACTGACCACGCATTAATTGTGTGTACTCATGGATTTAGGTTTTCTCTTAGCTTAGCAAGTTCATGTTCTCTCAATGCTTATCTGCCACATAAAATCATAATACTCTGCTTAGGAAAGAGAAAAATTTCTGAAAGCAGCCAACCATAGCTGAGCAGTCAGATACAATGCTCAGAGGTTGCATCAAGACTATAAAAACCACGAAACGATCACATGATGTAGAACAAGCTGCAAGTGAATATGAAATATTATTTAAACCTCATTCTCTATTGTATCTTGATGTTTTACACCAGCAGAAGTTAAACCATTCGTGGGTCTCTTTAATGTAGATCTATTGCTGGTGCTTCCTGCTCTAAATTTTAGAGATAAATGTTCAGTCAGAATGTGAATTCTTGCAGGTGTTTCAGTTCAGACAAGAAAATGATGACAGAACAAGGTATTTTTGAGGAGCACTCCTATTTATTTCAAAAGGCTTTAGAAATCCTGTCTCTTCCTTGCAGCAAGGATCTAAACACTGCAGATTTTTTTTTTCTTCTCACAGACTCTAGTCCTTTCTGCATGGCACTGGGTCTAAAATATTTTCTCTCAGCTTTGTGTATGTTACTAGCATTCCTATATTAGTCTTGGTGATTCCTACTGTTTTTAAATACTACCTCTCCTTTACCAGCAAGCCAACCTCAAAACCAAAATTCCAGTGAAGCTGCCCTGGTCATGTGCCTATTTACTGTGGGACAGCATACTCCTGAGTTTTGAATGTGGATTTTGACTGACACTCCTGACTCTGTCAGCAAATGTAACCAACCTCCCCGTTGTTCTCCAACACGGGGCAACTTTCCAGAGGGGACAGTGAGGTTTGGCAAAAGCTAAAACAGATCCCAGGGATATTTGTGAGGATAGTTTGAGGATATGTAGATTGGAGTGTCACCGTCTTCTGCAACTGGTGTTCTTGCTAAGCCACAGCTGGGCACGGAGTCAGAAAAGCTGACACAACCAAAGCAAAAAGTCAAACCAGAAAAAATTCCTGTCAGCCTCCAAAAGGTGCAAAGGGTTTAGAACAGACCACAGTCCATCCACAACAGAAAAGATTTCTATAGTTACGATGTTCCTCCTTCTTTATTTCTGGTAAAGAAAAGCAACGATGTTCCACCACTGAAATTTCTCATCCCTTGGAGATATGCATTGGTATATGTATATATGGAGATGTGCATGGAGAGACTTCACTAAAACTGACTTTTTGACCAGCTGCCATGAAAGAGAAGGTGACTGACACAAGTAATAGTGGATATGGTGAAGGAAGAGTATCCCTAGCATCAAAGGCAACTCCAAATTGCAAGATACAATTTTCCTTGCTAAATGATCCATCTTTTTTTAGCTCAAAAGGTGGCAGCTCCATCCATACAAGTCTAAATATCACAAAAGCATATTTTTAGCCTTCCAAAATCCATAAAAAGTGCAACTGCAGTGGGATGCTGCCAGCAGTCTCACAGTTCTTAGCTGGGATACCTGAAATCCCTTGTGGGTATGTCTAGAAGGAGAACAGAAGGGAACATTAAATCCTTGGATATTAAATTGGCTTCTGACGGAATTGGCTGCCCTCCCCCTGCCTCCCTCCCTCATTTGCTCTACGGCTGATATCCCACAACACTTCAAATGAAATTACAGGCTCTAGCATAAACATAAGCTGTTCAGTTTGAGACATGCCATACAAGACTTAAACAAAAGCTGTTGGACACACACAGTGGGCTCTGAATCCAGCTTTTCCTGCAAGTCACAGTGCCAGCAGCAGAGATGATTGAACTGTGTGTGAAACAGGTCCTAAAGCACCACAGGTCACATTCTGCTGTGCTATGGAGAACCAGCACCTACCTCAGGCTGTAAAATACAGCAGAAGCTTCTCCTTCCTTGTTGTGTGCTGCTGAAATGCCCAGGAAGAGGTAGGGTGGAACCTGGCTCAGCTGCACATCTTACAGACAGCTCTGGGTGAAAATCAGTGCCCTGCACACTGTGACCATTGGTGCTGCATTGAAGGGACCAAGTCTGGTGCATTTGAGCCTCAGCCTATTTCCCCAGGGTGCACACTAAATGCCACTTGCAGACAGGGGCACTTTGATGTGAATTTATGTTTGTAAGGTGTTAAGCTGAGGCTGTAAAATTAATTACAAAGACAAATAAGCAATTGCTCTCTGACAGCTTTTCCCTCCAGTACTGCAGACTTTAGCTCAGGGAGGATAAGAGACAAGATACCTCTGCAAAGACTACAGTGCACCTTCTTTCTGCCTCCAGGCAATGGAGCACTTCTAAAAATATCTTCAGGCAATTTCCTAAGGTTCATGCCCCAAGGTGTTACGCACTGATGCACTTTTCATGTCGTGCCTCTTCAGTCAATAAAGGGTTGTTCTTTTGAGAATTATCAAATGTTCAGTTTCCAAGACCTTGAAGGCATGACACAAACCAGTATTTCTGATGTTGAAGGGAGTGCCATATCACATGTCCATATCAGAACGCAATATGCTGCTTTTTACTTTTATTTACAGTTCATTCAAGTTAAGAGACAGCCTTGCTGATTTCACCGGCAGGAACATCAGGACTGGAACTCTTAAGAAATTTCCACAAGTTCATCAGGGATGAAAAAAAAGACAGAAATGCCTCCAAAATACAAAAATTCGGTGAATGCTGAACACTATTAGGACCATCAGTGCTGCTTGGGTTGCCTATTAATCTTATTTTTTGCTAACATGAAACCAATTTCAGTACAAACCTTCTCTTGAGACCAGCATTTCTGCAACATATAGTTCATCATTTTATCTTCCCTTGTTTAATGCCACTATTAATTTAGAAATAAGATGTCTTTCAAATTCCATTGAAAAAAGATCATCAGTTAACCAACATTTCAATCATTAGCTTTGGTGGCTTTAGCTTAATGGGCTAATTAGGGGAAATTTAATCAAAACTCGAGATGGAAATGTCACACATCAGTGATTTCCCCCCCCCCCCCCCTTTCTGTTTGATCCCTGAAGTCAATGAAATAACTCCCTCTGACTTTGCTGGGATCTGACACTGAAGCAGCAGCAGCAGCAGCAGATGTTACTGCAGTGACTCAGAACAACACTGGAGGTGACAATCACCACAAACTGGGGTTTGTGCACAGATCAAAGAGGGGTAATGCTGACTGCACACCCAGCATCTCCACTGGCCCCAGCACAGCACAGATCCTGGTCCACAGCCATGCACAGACACACCCACTGCAAACACAGATGCTGCAGTGAATGGCCAGGAAAGAATATTCCTGAAGGCAATTATACTGGAGCAGCCAAATTACTGCTGGCAAGTTTGTCATGACTTTGTGGCTTAATAAATCCCTGCAACTTCTCCACATGGAAGCCAGATCCTCATCAGGTAAGTCTGTGTTTTAAGCTAGATTTCTTCACAGGAATGGAAGTATGGCAGCTATGAAACACTTTAATGACTTGGATATTAGAAAAATTACAACTTAAGGACTGGTGGAAATGACTTAACTGTCTCCTTTTTCCCTACTCAACCTGGAGCACAGCTAGAAAGAGGATTCCTTAGATGTATGACAACTGGGCAGTACAAGTTATGCCCTGCAGAGCTGAGTGTTAGCTGAGCTGTGAAAGCAAAAACATACAAAGACCTTTTTAAAAGAAATTCTGTTTGAGGCAAATAGGAAATGCTGTACCAGGGGAACACACTCCCCCTCCTCCTTTCAATCTCCTCTCTGGGGAACATCAGCTCCTGTTTGAAGGATACAAATTTTACATACATTCAAAAACCACTCAAGGATGACCACTGCTCAAATATTTCAGTCACCGATAAGAAATGACACAAAATGAGCTTTTTTTGGTTTGTATCTTTGCTCCCCACCTGTGAAATGTCAGTCCAGATGAACAGTTCTTTGAAAGTGTAATCTAACTCAGTTAAATCTGACCAAAACAGGACAACATCAAAGCTTCTGGTCTGTAACCTTTCCCATTCTCAGGTTTTTTGAATCTTGCATTTTATTTCAGCGTGGTCAGTACTTGAGCTTTGCCACATCACCCTGGGTTTTCTGTTCAGCTCATTCCTTTTATTACTTTTTTTTTTTTTCTCGATTCTAACAGAAGACTGGTTCTCCCCAAAACATTTGGGGCTTATTAGAGAGGGAAATGCAGAACTAAAAGTGTGAAGATGTATTTATAGCTATGTTGGTATAGCCTCCATGAGGACAAACTCTTTTGCACACATCATCTATCCCTATATCTTCATTGCACAAAAATGCTAGGTTTTGCATGCATTCTATCTTCTTCTGATGAAAGAGAAAAAAAAAAACCAAACCAAAACAAAAACAAAAAACCATTCTTATTGCATATAAGACCTCTGCAAGCTGATTTTGTGCAAATTCTACAGCTCCCTCCCTTCAGTAACTACTCTGAATTTCAGCTAAATATTGTCCCTGGCTCATACAGACAGTTCAGGTTTTCATTACCCAGACTCAGGCAGCTGCCTTCATGCCATTATTTTAGAAAGCCTCATAATCATTATTTTTTTTCTTTTGATCATAAAAGACAGGGATTATTAACCAAGATTGAACGTTAATCTCCTCTGTACTCAATCCCCCATGCAGTGACACGAACACAGCGTGTCTGTACGTACAAATCTCATTTCATAACTGGTAATGTTTTGCCTCTGATGGAGATGATTTCTCTCCCTACCTAGCTAAAATAATTACAGCTGAACCTGCTTGAGACCGAGGTATTCACAGAATGGAGAAATTTCAGGTCACTAACCCTTATTACATTCGAGTTCCCACTAACTTCTCTGTTACAAATGATGCATTGTTAGCTCACTTCACAAAGGAATACTCACTATTTGGGATAAAAGGCACATTTAGAGGAAATAAGATTATTTGGAGAAATATAAGCATGTTAACCAAAGCCAGTTACAGTGACAGAATTGCCATGCAGCAAGTTACTTAATAGCTAGTAATAAAGATTGAGATTCAAAGGTGTTATTAAAGACAACTATGCATGTACAAAATCTGTCACAGGTACTCTGCACACACTTGTCACCAAAACCCCCTTTTCAGATGCACAGAACAACATTTTCAGAATAACTGTTTCAGAAGGAGGACAGTCACAGACAGACATAATTAATGCTAGAGAGCAGAAGAGCAGTGATCTGGTTGTTAAGGTCTCACTGCTTTTAACAAAGAAATGTGTGGCCACCTCAGGGCAACACAGCCTGAGCTTGTAGGGTGGATGTAAGACAAACCGAAGAGATCTGGGTGCAGATGTGACCAATTAATATATATTCACAGAATATTCTCTGAATTAATGTATATGTGGTAATGTGTAGGCAGACACATGACTAGCTTGTGTGGAGGGTCTCCATTTCTTCTTAGAGAATGGGAAGAAAATTTAGGAATAACATGAGATAAACAGGCCCTGGGTCAAAAATATTGCCAAGAACCTTCCTTTTCCTTTTCTTTCCAAATGGGGAACCTGACTCTGAGAAACTTATAAATAAATTCTGAAAGGAGTGAGAGGGAAAGACAGAGCCATGCAAGAAAAATTACTGGACAAGAAGAGTGCTTGGCCACAGCTGGTGGAGATACAGGGGCATGAGATGAGAGTGTTTCTTTTTACTGCTGCAATGAATGAGAGGCTCCCCAGATGCTGTGGCTGCCAATGAGACCAGAGCTGCTGAAGGAGCCAGACAGAACAGACAATCTCACTCCCACAGACTGAAAGGGAATCCCACATGAATATGGAAACCAAAGCCTAACAAGAGCCAGTGTCGTTTGTAAAAACCCAGCAAGTCAGCAAAATTGGAATAGGTAATGAAGCCAGTTAAAACAAAATAGAAAGTGCAGTTGTTGGGACATGAATTCTGACTTTTTGAAACAGAATATTACCCTCTGAGGTAACTGCTGTCTGTAGGCCTTTCTGCTTCTTCAGGAAGCTCTCATCCTTACCCAGCCTTCCAGGTAAGTCACCTTTCTGATCCCTTCCAACATAATAAAATTCTCAGTCTGTGGTCAGGAGAAGGTCATCAGCAAGAAAATAATTTTGAAGCTCTCCAAGCACTATGGGACCAAAAGAAAATTGGTTTTTCACTTTCTGAACATGCTTCCCTGCTGGAAGGACATGACCTGGCCTTGCTATCAGTGACAAGGCAAACGGTGCTGCTCTTCACGACTGAAAATTTAATTTCTAGGGACCTCAAGTAAACTTCTCTTATTCCTTCCTCCATCTGGCCACTACTCATAAAGACTGGCTAAAAATTTAGATGTTGTAAAGTCAAACCTAAGAAGAACTTAAGAAGAATGGAAACCAAAGAAACCTTTCTAACCAGTAAACATTTAAATTCCTTTTATATTTCTGCAGTCTTCTGTCATGAGACTGCACTGAGGTGGGATAGGTTACTATTAATATTAGCTATTTTTACCAGATTCCCCTTACAGAGGTTACAGTGAAATCTTTAAAAAGAAAAGGACAGGGTTAGTAAGGAGAGAATAGAGGCCTTAAAAGTCCAGAGCAGGGCTGGGCTTGGCTCAGTTGCTGAAGTTGTTGGAATCTACTTCCATGCAACTTCAGCCAGGTTGTAGAGGAACCCAGAGAACTTTTAGTCTATATGCTGCTCCACATGGCTGGCCTCAGCTTCATCAAGGGAGCAAAAATCAAGAGATTTAGAATTTGTTTCTTAAAGCATTAATTTTCCAGTCAGGCTTCAGCCTGTTAGAGTTAATCCTTTTCCACCTCTCACACTCCGTAGCAAACAGTTGCTAAGCGTTGGTGATAATGAGCACCAGCCTAGAGCAAGCCCCAGAGAATCACTTAGTTACATGTGATTGTATTTTATCTACCTGCTGTACCTTGACCACACTGTTTAACTAACAGAATGTTTAATTATTAGCTACACAAATCACTCATCTTCAATTACATCAGACTTCTGTTTGCTCTTGCTGTCACATTCCCACAACATTATCATTACTAAAACTTAAATGCACATGTACTAACTAAAAGCAAATATATAAAAAAGCAAGCCCAAACTACCAGCTACAACATAGTTTTTAAAGACTGTTTCCTACTTGCATTTCTGTGAAGTTAAAAAAGAACAATCCTTGACAGGCTCACCACTTTTCACTGGAAAACAAATAGTAATTTTCCATCAAGTAAAACAATCTTACAACAAGGTGGTTCCCTACTCTACTCTCAATCCAAATGTTGTAGTATTGCACTAATGTGTAAATTCCAGTAAGTACAAATAGCCATTTCTCCAGCTTTCACTAACCTGTGCAGATTATTTGATTTGCAGATAATTCATCCTATAGAGAGAGGTAAGTGGCTCTACAGGGGATAACAAATCACAGCCAGGA
This sequence comes from Motacilla alba alba, assembly GCF_015832195.1. Classification (NCBI taxonomy): domain Eukaryota; kingdom Metazoa; phylum Chordata; class Aves; order Passeriformes; family Motacillidae; genus Motacilla; species Motacilla alba. Next base: position 100,751,271 of record NC_052018.1, read on the forward strand.
TTGTTCATTCATGTTGAGTGTCTCTCACTGGCACTTCAAATACAGCACCCCTGGAGGCGCTGCCTTTTGCCTCTGGTAGGCACAACCTGTTCATCCAACAATTTAGGGAGCTCTTGCCCACAAATGGCTTCTTTAATTGTAGCTGCTTTGATGGCACATCCTTGACCAGGCTCTTGGCCCTTCCTCCCCCATGCACAGAAGATACTGATACCCAGTTTGGAATTGGGTTACAACTCTGTCCATCAACTCTGTTGGTCAACACAACACATGAGCTCTCAGGATTGTTCTGCTAACATCTGCCAGAACAAAAGCAGGTAAATAACTTCAGGAAGATGTAAAGTGCCAGCACTTCAGCTTCTTTCAAGTCCATGCAGAAGAGGTAAGACCTCACACAGGGTGAAATTGTGATTGCATGTGTCCAAGGTTGCCCAGGCTAACACAGAGCTAGAAATCTACCATCCCTCAGTCACAATTTTACTTCTTTGTTTTAGTCCCCCCTCTTTTCTGTTACTGCCAATTCACCTGAAATGCTCTAGCTGTGATTTTTTTGCCAAAGTATAATTTCTCCCAACAGCCTGAGGGATATCAAACATTTAAGAAATGTCTGTTTCTAAAGATAGAGCTGATCTAATTTCTTGGAAGTCTTCCTAATGATTCTTTGAAGTGCTGTAAGCCAAACGTGGAAATTATGGCTAAGCAGCTTTTAAACAAGCATGCTTTTGAGCAGTTTTAGAGCGTATTATCTTCTTATTAATAACACTTTCCATTCAGCTTCCCAGTCACAATAGAATGTGCTTTAAATTTGTGTGAAACTGGTACCCTGGTGTGCTTTACTCGACAGCTTTACTTCTTTGAGGTGATCTAAACTTTCAGCTCCTCCTGTAGGAGCACCAGCACTGTGTTCAATTAACTACTTCTCACAGTTCAATAAAACTGTAATTTCTCTCCATTTATATACTGGAGTCTCACCAGTACCATTTTGGTGTATACTTCCATAGAATTCCTTGCTAATCTGCACAGCAATCCAGATTTCCTAAAAACCAGGTTTTGAGACGGTAAGAAAGATGCTTGCAGTATTTCCAAGTCTCACAGGAGGTTTCTTTCTTCCCAGGAAGGATTGGTTTAAATTAAGTCAATCTTAGAAGAAAAATTCATTAACATAGTGCAGTTTCTGTGAATAAATAAGGCCAAAAACTTTTCAAGAGATACCAAAACTTCAAAGTTTTCCTTGCTTATGTCTTAACCTCCAACAAACTCCCTTCCTTCAGGGAACCCATCTGTCTTTCTCTGTAAGCAATGGGGAAGTAAGCGTGTCAGCACCTTATACATAACAGTCAGCACTGTGTTATCAGCTGAATCCATGATTTCTCATGAAGCACTGCTAGCCTGACTCCTAAGATCAAAGTGTTCTCTGCCTGACTGTGCAGGCAGAGAGAATTTAAAGGAAAGCAATAGTACAAGGGTACAGAATAATTCAGGTACAAAACATTCCCCTGGCAACACTAGGAAATAAATCACATAAATAATAATGGCAAAATAAACCATTCTTCAAAGGAAACACAGCTGAAGGGAATGAAGCAACCAGGTATTTTTACAAATGGTGCTTTACCAGTGACTGCACAATAAGCTTAATGCCGGCATTTTTTAAATCTTTGACGCACACATATTAATTATACATTCAGGACCAAAGCATTGGCAGTGTCCTTGTTGTATTTGCAGCCTATGTGCATCCCCAAGTGCCAGGAAGATAAAAGACATATTCATATAATGTTTGTTCAAAGTTCTGAGAAGGCAAACTACCCCTTAATGAAATCCAAGATTTCTAGGGCACAGGTTTCCAAAAAGACAAGGGACACCAGTGCTCATGACACAGATGGTAGATGCATCTTGCAGCCTAAGGGCCAGGACAGCAGGAGGTGAAGTATGTCTGTGCCTTCTCTAGAAACATCACAAGTTAAAAGTAAACACTGGAAAAGAATATTCCCTCAAAGACAACTGGCAAGAAACAGCTAAAACAACACTTTAAATAAACATATGCTACTAGATAAAGCTTCTATGCTTAAAGGCAGAATAAAGCCACAACTGGCACAGCCCTTTATCAAGGTGAGCTTCTGCTACAGCTAACACAAAGGATAATCCATCAGATGGACTCTAGTCTGATTTTGCAGCAGACTTTTTTCTCACCTCTTCATCCTCAGATCTAGACACATTGAACACCAGGGGCTTTGATACCCAGAAAAAATATCAGCTACTGAGCTCACATCCAACTCTAGGAAAGCACGGGAGAGCACCAAACGCGTGACATAGAACAGGATGCAAAGAGAGTGGTTCCCAGTCAATGAAATGGAGACACAGAAGTTCAAGCCCCTTGCTGTAGACTACCCATGGAATCAGTTTTTGAACCAAAACTTTTACTTGGGAGTTGTAAAATTGTGCGTTTTGCCCAAAATACTCTTATTCTTATTGTCTACTTCCAAGAGAAGATGCCTCACAGAGGACAAAGCACTTCTGCTTGAGGGAACAGCTTCCAGGAGCAATGCTGGCTATTTTCATCGCTGGGTAGCTAGTGCTGACAGGACTGATCATCATGCAGGAGAATGAGGAGGAAACTCATACCTATCCAGTATCTCTGGGAGAGGTAAGATCACCCACTGCCAAATTCCCAAACCTTCGCTGTTCTCGGAATGCCAGAACGTCCAGCTCTGCTCCTTTCCTGTCTTGTTCTCCACCAGCACCAGGGATACATTTCCCAGCAGGACTCCGTGGATGAGCCATGACATTCGCAGCTAGAAGAAATAGAGCATGTGAGATTAAACATCACAAACATTATTCAAAAGTTAACAAAGTTATCAATTCCTCTTTCCTTGCTTTCCAATCACCAAAAAGTTGATTGTGCCATCCTTATATAATCCCTTTAGGAAACTCTACAGATGTGGAAGCCTGTAATACTCAGTACATGCTATTAAACATTGAAACTGGTGGCCGTTTTTGTTTTCTCTTTGTAAAGTTGAGTCTAAACAGTCTGTTTTAGCTTTCACATATGTGGCTAATTTTACAGGGATAAGATTATACCTCTATTTTGAGCAGTACAAAGACTACACTCCCCTAAGATGCCACCTAAGAGATTCAAGTTAAGACTAAAACCTTATTCAGTAATAAATTTTTATATTCCAGCAGCAGTAGCAGCAACAAACACAGAGAGAAGACTGCAATAAGCAGGCGTCACTAGTAATCACATCCTCATCCCCAGATACTCTTTTCAAAAATCAGTTTTTACTTTCCATCCAAGTTTCTACAGATTTTTCAATTAAAGTTCAGTAATAATATGGTGGGTTTTTTTATTAATTAAAATACTTCAGGGAACCATTTTTCTTACATTTCTGTTATGATAATGAAATTTAATCCATTTCTATGTGTTTATCCCTGTATGTAAAATTATTTCATGTAGTTTTCTCATTTTATGACTTTCTCTCTCTCATTGTATAAAAAAGAAAAACAATTCCTTCCACATCAGGCTAGCTTCACAGTCCATAGTATATGAACATAGTCTTCTCATTTTCTTGCACAAAAGAAGAGGAGCTAGCCCTTTGTTGATCAAGAGCACAAGTAAAACACCCATATATATTCTATTCAGGAGCTGGGTTTCATCTTAATAACCAGTAGAGGTGAGAATGCTGAAGGAATGAGTTTATTAAAGCTACATTTACGATGGATGTTTTGGATACAAGAAAGTGTTCAGAACAGTGTCTAGTGTCCATACATATTAAATAAAGTACTCTCTTTATTAGCACTTCAAAGCCACCACCAAAGTCAGGAGGCTCAGAATTCAGTTTGTGTTTTACAAAGGAACACCTGATAACATTACTTCCTTGCTTTGATAGCACAGAACATCCATTTCTCAACATAAAACAAAACTGCTAAATTTTGCTTGCTGTTCCTATGTCATGGTGTAAGTTTGTGCTGGCAGCCAAATCAGATGTAGGCATCAAAGTGACAGAAGTGTTGCTATTATTCCCAGTTTATGATCACAATTTTGGAGTGGGTGGAACAAAATTCTGGATATCCATTGTATTAATGATCAATTCTGAATTTGGGTAAACACTACAGTTCATCTGCCTGTCTCCAAAGCTGAAAAGAAAGTGACTTTATAGTGCAAAACTGTGACAGAGACTAAATAATCTAGATGGGGCTTTTTTCTCTCTCCAGTCCAAAAACTACTGGGCTTGCCTGGAATCCATTGTACTGTATGTCCCAAGGATTGAAAAATGTACAAACAGATATGCCAGTTTGTGTCTGTGCAAGCATTTTGTTTCATTATTTTGGCCACACATCCCAAATTGATGTGTAAGATTTTGAGTGGTCCAGCAAACCATCACGGATGCCCACAGCACTTCTGGGGACAAGGTGGTCAAGTCTGGACACCAGTCAAGTCTAACTTCCAGCTCACTCCCACCTCAGTTCTGGGAAAGGATTCATGGAGTCCCATGGGAGGCTATTTCCACAGCGTCAGGCAGTGGAAACCACAGCATCGTGTGTGAGCATTTTCACCTCCCAGACACCAGAGAGAAAAAGCTGAGTCGAGTAGGATGGCCAGGAACTATTTCAGATTCACAACATGATGGCCATGGAGGCAGCTGAGGAGGGCTGAGTTCACACCCAGCAACCAGAAGCAACACTGGTGAGAGAGGTTGCTCATGGTACAGGAGGTTAATGACTTCAAACTTGGTATCAGCGTGGCCACTCCTAACAGATGACAATCAAGATGAAACAACTTGTTGGGTATTCTATGTTTTCAATGGCCTACAAAGTCAGGCATTTTTTAGTATGAATTTAAAGTGAAAATTTATACCTTTCAGAGCCAGTAAAGTAATTTTCCTTGAGGAAACTGATCAGGTCTTAACTATTTGTTTTAATAAGTTTGGAATGCCAGTGGATATTTAAAACCCTCCACTTATACCAGAGGAACAAACACCTCTTACTGAGAATCCACATGTCCACTTTTAGGGCCCAAGTGCCAAATCTCTGTGCAACACACTGCTTGACATTTTTAATACAGGTGAGTTGGAGCAACTTCACTGTGCCATCTTGGTAGTTTAAAATTTGAGACGTAAAGCAGAAGGGCAGAAGCTTCAGAAAGCTTCTAGGCAGAAGCTTTCAGACCTCTGTCTCTTCTGTAGACCTGCCAGAAGGTAAGAGGCAACATCTACATGGTCAGGAGTGTGGGTAGAGCGAGCCTTTGATAGCTGTTAACGTAACACTAGAGCAAAAGCTGAAGCAATTGATGAATTGGAATGAATGCCTCTGCACACATGTCAGCTGTTTGAAGGAAAGAAGTAGCTGGCAATAGATGTGGGAGATCAGCTCATTGGCAAAGTGCAATATGCAAACTCTAATGAACTGGCTCTGAGTGAATCGACTGGCACTGTGTCCAAATGGGCATTTTTGGCTGTGATTTCCATGGTTTCTAAGCTTCACAGCAGGGCAGTCCAGGTCTTTTCACACCTGCTGAAGTGAACCAGAGCAGATGATGAGCTGGATACCATAGTAAAGACTTCTGAATGGGGCTGGCATTCATTCTGTAGAATACAGCATCAATGATGGCAGATGGCACTACATACACAGCGCGCCCTGCAAGCAGAGCAGTGGCACATTTGGAAAAATCTAAATCTGGGCTGTTGGTGGAATACCCCAACATTATGCATCAAACATCTCCCTCTGTGTTAAACTAGCAGCAAAATATTCAGATGCTAGAAACACCACTGAGAAATTAATTAAGCATAGAAGGTAGGCAGTGGCTCAATGGCACCTTGCTTTCTGGCTTTAGAACCCATCAGAGCTGCTGATCAGCTGTTCATATGCAAACCCACTGACTCAGTAAATGAAATGGTCTAAACTGATCTGGGGAAAATTAAGGGAAGGGAGAGCCCACGGTAAATACACAGCATATTGAGGCAAAACTCAGGTCAGATGGCTACATGTACTATACTGCAAACACCATCTGGAAAGATCCCTTCTGAGAATCCCCTTAGCCTCCTCTGAGTTGGTGGAGTTTCTGAACTGACAAACAGGAGACTCAATTCATCACAGGAAATAAAAAACCCAAAAAACCTAACCCTTATCAATATCAACAGGGCTTGGCAGGGGAAGAAAAACAAGGAAGATAAATTTTCCAGCACAAGCTGCATAATTTCAAGACCACTTGAGAACTGAGACTTCCATTTTACTTCCTTATGCAAAAAATGAGAAATAAAATACCAAGAACCTTCTGGGTGAAGTTTGAACTTGCTGACACCTGTGAATCTACTTTAATGGCTAGAAACATTCCAGCATAAACTATCTCTGAGATGCCTGATCAAGGACCAATGACACACACTTGCAGCAGCATAAATAAAACATTCTGCAGTGACACTCTAGAGAGCTGCTGTTTCTTTTTCCTCCCTTTCTGCATGGCAGTGATGCTGACTATTAGCATTATGGTCCTACCTGGCAGGAATAGATACTTGGCCATCTTTAACACAAGTGAAAAAAGGAACTGGAAAAGAAAAACATTCTTAAAACAGGGCTTGGAGTAAAGTATTTTTAAGAAGACAGAGAAGAGTCTACAGGCATTTTCCTCCCAAGGAAATGCATTAATTGGATCTCACTGGTGGCTCTCTGGCCAGCAACACCTCAACTCTAGACCACAGGTTTTCATCTTGTGAGACAGCACATTACTTAATTCTGATGCCCCCAAGTTCTTGCTCCCCACCTCCATGATGCTAGCGCAAAGGAATTGCTCAAAATTTGCCTGACAAGGAACAGTGGATTCCTGAAATGTAGACATTTATTCTCCCAAAAAACATTACTGTTTCCCCGGGTCTTCATCACTGGAAGGGAAACAGTAGAAATTGTTTTCAGCTGTGAATGCACTGACCCAGTAAATGTAGCTTAGGTATAAAAGGAGCTTAGAAAACATCTCATTGTTGAGGAGAAACTGAAGCTGCAAGTTGGAATATGATTTGCACAGAATTAGGCAGTAGCTGCAGACACCTTTGCCAAGTCTCAGTAAGCTTTGTACATGAATATGAGCTACCTTTGACATGTGAAGTTTATCATACTGACGATATTTTTTTTCTTACTAGAAATGAGAAATGGTTGCATACAACAGTACAAGCAAAGACATCTATTACCACTGTTCGGCAATTCAGGCTTGGACTCTTATGAATAATAAAGAGGATCAAAAGGTCTTGTTCCTGGTTTTCGGCCAGATCTACAACAATGCATGGTAAGACTCTCTTGTAGTCTGCAGATACTTCTGCTTTAGATGAAGACTCAGGTGTGAAAGCAAAAACCTTTTGTAAATGATTGAATTTTAATTAACTGATCTGATTATGTAGCTGTAAAATACCTAGGCAGGCAAGAGAAGCTCAAGTTTTATATTAACAGATTCTCCCACTATTTATTCTCACATTATTTCTTACTTCATATCAGAAAACAGACCAAGAGAAAAAGAAAAGCAGCAACAAAAGAGAAATTGTTCCGAATTTTGCTGTCAGAGGACACTGGAATGACCAACATTCAAGAGACTTCAGATGCTATAGACCCTCTGATCCAATGACACAAAAGCCAGGTGGGAAAGGGAGTAACAGAAGACAGATAACAGTAAATAAGCTGTACACATTTTAAAATTAAGTACAGATTGTAAAAACAACATTTTAAAACAAAAAAGTACGCTAAGAATATTCTGTCAAATAAAGTACATGAAAGCCTGAGCTAGAGGCATATCTATGTTGCATTTTTCATGCTCGTAAATTTTCAGTGTCAATGTTATTGCCATGTACGCTTCTAAGTTATTTAAAGCTCAAGGAGTAGAGGAGAAAAAGAGACACACTCTGCAGGTGAAAGCATGGGGCTCAGAATGCACTCAAGGAATGATTTATATTATTGACTTACATGCCTTGAGAAAATTGCAACACTTCTGCATAGAAAAGAGAACTGAATTAATAAACAGAGAGGAAGAAAACATCTTTATATCTGTAAACCTGGCTGAGAAGGCAAACTTCAACTATACTGTTCTATATCAGCATGTTATATTTCTTTTTGAGAGAGAATACATTTACATTCAAAAATAATTTCAGGTGTTAAAGAAATCTGGCCCAGTTTAGTACTATCTTATATAACATAATGGTGGCTTTCAAGAAACACCTAGTTGAAATGTCAAAATAGCATCAGAAAAATATTTTCATTATTTTAAACACAGCCAAAAGCACAAAGCACATTTACTACCACAGGAATCTGTTTGTACGGTTTTCCAGCACAACTATACCCTTTAAAATGTTTGACCCAGGGCCTACCAGGAAAATGAAACAATCTGGTTCCTAACCACAAAGCAGTCCCTCTTGCAGAGTCACCTTACTCTGTGGAGGTGCATGCAATAACATTTCAGGCTAATTTCAAATTCATCCCCACGCAGGAACAGCAGCTCTGCTGTTCCTCTCCTTCTCTCTGACAGCCCACACCAAAGCTGCAGCTTGGCTTTTACTTATCAGGCATGGCACTGAGATTCTGTCACAGATTGCCTCGAGCTGAGCAAAGCACAGCCTTTCTCAAAATTTGCTCATGTTTCTGGAGTGACTTCCAAGCAAAAGGAGTAGTAACAACCCACCACAAAATGAAATCTTGCAGGATGGATGCAAGACTACAACCCAGGCAGGTACAACTGTACCAGCCTCTTGCATGTCTTTATGAGAGAAAGCCACGCACTTTGGGAAGAAACAGACATGTTTCTTGTGATCTACAGGTACCACAACATCCTTCAAGGCCTGAGGAACATGAAACATCTCTAAAAATGGATGGAAAAGCAAATCAGCACATGTGACTGCACCTGCACAGCAATAATGCTGGATTGAGGGAGATGGGATTACCTTCTTGTCGTAGACATGGGGGTGGTCAGAACTGAGTCTCCAGCTTCCACACAAAGGTGAGTAATCCCTGGGCACCTGCAACACTTCTGCCAGCTCTCTGACTTCTTTGTGAAGTACTGAGAAGTAGGTGGCCATGACAGTTTGGAAGCTGTGCACACCTAGGAGCTATCAACTGTGGCAAAGCAATTAGTTTTGCCATGGGTGGTGTCTGAGATGACAGCACTTCCCTTGGATTTAATTGCAATGTGGTTTCCTAGGTTCCCAAACACCAGTACAGCTTCTAATGACATGCATATGGATTTCTTCTTCAAAATGAGAAAATGCCTTTCCCTCCCATGCTCCTCTTTGCCCTGTCAGCCTTGTACGTGCCAGTTGATTCCCACCCAGAGAAGGGGAATCCCAGTGTGACAGAAGGGCCAAATAATGCTGTGCTTTAGTGCTCGAGCTCTAAAAACTCTGCCTTTCAAATCAGGCCACTGTTTGGCTTAATTCTTTGCACTTCACGTGCATTCCTATGCTCAATTACACGTGCTTTGCTTCCAGTGAACTTTTACATGTGGGTTAAAAGGTTTTCACTCTTGATTACTGTGACTGTTTAGTTCCAGAAGCATTTCCTGAGCTTTTTGTTGCATCTCCTCTCTCTGGCTACTTCAGGGTAATAGAGCATCACTTCACAGACTGTGTGAATCACTTCCTCCATTCACCCAAGATTTAGTAGAAGTGCCACAGTCTCCCTCCTCCATACAGAGTGGGTTTTAAACACAGGCTTAAAGGGGTCAACAAGGAAAGGGCTCTACTGAAAGTGCAACATGAAAAAGATAACAAAGGCTGTCTGGACTGCAAGCAAAAGAAATTCTTTGAAGCCAGGATACTCCAGCCAAGATTTAATAAAACAACAAAAGGAAAGAGAAAAACTAAGTGAACCAAGAATAAAGGGCAGCATCACAAACCGACTGCTCTGACCTGCCAAAAGCACTGAAGAACAAAGAAAATGAAAATATAATGCTGCTCAAAACAAACAGGAGTGAAGTGCAATACAAAGCTATACACAAAGTGCAAGGCACGTTAGGGCCAATCCCAAAAGTGTGGGAAAGTACAGGCTGTGTTTGTCACAGTATCTCCGGAGTGCATTTTTATCCTTTTCCCATCTTTTGATGCGTGTGGGGCAGTGCAGAGCGGGTGAGGCTGACGTTTCCCTTCCTGAGCTAACAAGGAGCCTCCTGCAGGGCATGGAAAGGGCAGGCAGCCCTGCGTGCTCTTGGGGACTGAGCTCAGGCTGCAGGGAGCACAGAGATGGAGTGCCACACCAGTCCTGCACTCAGATATGCCAAGCTCATCCATGCTGTGGTGTCTCAACACCAACACCACTGCATACAGCTGCCCAGAACCTCAGCAGGGAAGGTCTTTGGACCAGGCTGGTCACTCACCTCCTTTTCCAGTCTGCCACAGTGAGCCAGACTCAGGGAGGAAAAACAAGCTTGAAGCATTAGAAACTCTTCGTGGCTGATTCCCACTGTGAACTGCTTGGCTGTTTCCTTATCAGCTTTGAGTCCTAGTTTCATGGACACCCTGGCCAAAACCCCAGACTCCTCCAGCCTGGTAAACAGCACTGTGGCAGGTAATGTTCCTCATGCTGAGGCTGAAGTAATTAATTCCTATGAACACCTCAGGCTAAAAAGCAGGGTGTCAGCTTCTGCTGTGGTGGGTGTGATTGGTCTAACATGACTGGATAAAAGAAAATTAGGGGATAAGGGGAAGAAATAATAACTTCATTGAACAGCAGGTGCCTCAGAGCATCCATGTAGCAGGGGAGAAGAGAGGGGAGTCAAAATTATCAAATTGGGGATGTTTGCTGACCTCCTTGTTGCTCGCAGGAGAGTGAGCAGATATCTAAAGGATCATGAGAGCTGGATTAAACACAAGAGGAAGGGCAGATTTATGGCTGGATCTGATGGTGGAAGAATAAATGGGTCCAATTCAATCACACCCTTGCTGAGATCCCTTTGCAACAAGAATTTTGAGTATTTTCTGTGGTATTTCAGCTGCCAAAGAATCTGTCCCAGCTGTGACATGCCAGGTAAAGTTGTCAGCAGTGACAGGTAAAAGAAAACTTCTCTTTTAGCACCTGAGCTTGAGCCAGTTCAATCACAAAGTGGTTGAGAGTGAATAAATACAGGACAGCATTACAGTATTTTCACAACCTCTTTTCTGACTATAATTTCACTATTAGGAAGTTTGTTGGCACCTATTGGAGGAATAAGTGTGTAGGGAGGCATATCTCCTTTCTCCTCTTCTGTTGTGTTGAGAAGTGGAATTAAATTATTCTCTGCACAGACAGATTGTTCCAGTAAAATAGAATTTGAAGCCACCAGGGATCCACTGAGAAGGGAAGCTTTTACACTATATGAAAAGGCAGGAGACAAAACCCTTGCCAAAACTCCTTCACTCTTTATTAGCGACAGCTGCAACGCTGGATGCGTCCGGATGCCTTTTAAGTGCCAAGGGGAGTGACGAAGGTGGGATGGCATGTGAGCAGATGAAATACATGGCAGCTTCTCCCCCGACGGCAAGTTTAATTATTTGCAGTGTTGTATACACAAGAAAAAAATAAACAGACATTGGGAATCATTCACTGTGATTCCTGTGTCGGGTGGATTATGAAAAACACTTGCTCTTGCTGGTCCATGGCAGAACAAGGTCTTAAAATATTCAGAACCTGCTTACGCCTTTGTCACAGATGGAAGGAAAAACAAGGTAGAATATATTTCAAAGGCAGAGAACATGAATATATCAAGAGAGCAAAACCAGAGGCACTTTGCTGTATGAACTGAGATATCCAACCGAAGTGAACCAAAACAAACTTTAAGGCAAAGAAACAGCTTTTTCGGTGTAGTTTCATCCCAGAGAACTTTCTAACACATCCCTTCTTGTCCTTTCTGCATTTTGAGATCGCTGGACCAGATTTTTTTTTGTCTGTTCAGTACTCAGTCAACAAACAGCTGCACTTCATTAGTATCAGTTTTCCTAAATCCCTCTGCTCCAGGATCCAGAAGCTTATGGGAGATTTCTGAGTGACCGTGAAGATGTGAAATGCTTAACTCACTAGGCATGTTTCAAAGCAATAAGTCAGAAATAAATCTTATCAGTGATTCTATAATCTGTGAGGCTACAGAATAAGAAGATGCAGACAGGCATCTTTCTGAAGCTGCACTTCAAGGGTTAAATACAACTAACTCAGAAATGACAAGCATGAGCAAGGTTGTCTGGCAAGCCTTGATCTACTTGCTTAAGCTGATGTCTTGTGACTGTCAATAGCTTTTCTGCTTGAATATGAACCTGGCTCCATTCTGGATGAATTTGTCTCTGCTGCTGCTAACTTCAGCACTCCTGTGAACGAGGCTTCATGAGGACTGGTAGGTTTGAAGTGCAGCAGCAAGAAGAGCTGCCAGCCCAAATCCCAGCTGTGCTAGAGAAAGCATGTACTGCCTTTTCTGCACGGCTCAGGGGCAGTCCTGAAGCCTATTCTGTCTTGGATGCTGCAAATATAATGCTTGTTCATGCAGTAAGATTCTTCCTCTCTGTGTTTATGTAACACTGGCTGCCCCACTCTTACAGCATACATACCTAATTATGAAGATTGTAATACATCATGTGATGCAATGAGGACAGGATATGACAGGTTTTTCAAAGCACATTTTGTGGCATTCAAACAGATAACCATATCTTTCCCCTGCACAGTGGGCATAAATAAGTATATTTTATAGAAAATAAAATCAGAGATAGTGGTTGCCTTGCTACTGAGCTAGTACCTATATTTGAAAACCTGAGTCAAACAAGAAAAGCTCTGTAAATTGCACAAGAAAAGAAAACATTATGACTTGCCTCACAGGGGGAGTTCCTCAAAGGAGCTGGAAATGCTGTGCTGGTCATGACAGTCTTTGCTACTGCTGGTACCTTGCTGGTGTTAAGGAGGAGTGCACAACCTGGATGAAAGAGAAGGAGGAAGAAGATCAAACTGCAGCACTCACCTTTGGGTTTCAGGATTTGTGAAACCTGCCCCAAGCCTGTGTTAGCTGCCTCCTACCATGGTGCAATTCCAGGGAGCAGAAGGCTTTTTCCACTTCTTAGGGATGAAGCCTCATCTACCTAACAAACATACTCAGTAACAACATGAGCCTGTCCACCTTCCCCCCACTGCTACCTTCTGTTGCTCCATGACTTCAAATTCATCCTATAGCAAGGCAAATAATAAAGTGTATCTTTTATGAACAAAGAGTAACTTGGAAGAAAAGAATTTATCTTGACCGAAACCAAATAAAAATACAGCTGTAGCTCTTTGCTTGAATAATTTCTGTAAACAAGAGGAACAAGGGCAGTATTGGGTTTTCTCTCAGCAGCTTATGCCTTCAACTGTTTGTATGAGAAGGATTAGATACTGGCATTTAGGTAGGAGAGCCAAGTACATAGTAATTGTACATAAAAGTGCAACTCAGGGGATCATGAAGCAAAGACAAGAAAAAATATGATGTGAGCAGGGGAAAAAACTAGCAGTACAGAAAAATAGAGGAAAAAAATAGGAAAAGCAGAAATAAAAAACCAGATCAGTATGGTAGAAGGCCAGGCAGATGAACATTTGGTATCAAGTTTTTTAGAAGGGGTCAAAATCTGTACCTGGTGTCAGTGGTGGAGATTGAGGTACCACTTTGTACCCTGAAGACAAAAAGGGAGCAGGACAGTCTTTTGCTCAAAGCACTCAGAGTGAAAAGATGGCATTTGAGATTAGAAAGCTGGGATCTGTGTCACTGGAGGCTGAATATATAAGAACACAAGAAAACTTGCCTTGTGTTTCATTCCCTCTCCTCACCATGTGTGTATCATTTCTGCTCTCTGCTGTTTGTGCTCTACACTTACTGTTTACTCTCACACACCTTCTATGGAAGGGAAACGCTTGTGCTCCGGGCTTCCGATCCGCCATGGAGAAGGATGGGACGCAGAGGAGCCTGGCACCCAGCCACAATCCCCTTCTTCGAACGAGCAGTAAAAGCCAGAGGGAAGCTTTCCTGCAAGAGGGAAAGGCACACAGACAGAAGAAGCCAGTGAGCTGAGGAGGAGGCTCCTGGGCTCACACAGGAGCTGCAGCGACTGTTCCCAACCCGGTTTGCCCAGCGCACTCCCAGCTCCTCAGTCCATGGAATCGCGCACGTGCCTGACCATGGGGAGGGAGGAGCAGAGGACAACAACCCCCAGAGCGTGGCTAAGTGACTCCCCCTCACCTTGACAAACCCCAGTGAGAGGACACATCTCACTACACACCATGGGCTCTCCTAAATGCCTGGGCTCAGCTTTGCGGGTATCAGCTCGCTCAAGGTCACGCCTTGGAGAGGGCCTTCCTAAGCACTGCTTCTGCAGCCCCACGGGGGGAAATCTTGGAGAGGGATAAATAAGGGATAAATTCCCTACAAGAGTCCCTCTCTTACAGTCCTGGTTTCTGCTCAGCCCAGCTCAGCAACATGATCTCATCTCTCTGTGGGCACTGATGTGGCCTCAGGTAAAGCACTGAATCCTTTTGTGCCTCACTTTTTTCACCTGTGAGTCTCTTCTGTGAGATGAAAGAGGATAGTTTATTTTAATCCATACTTCCAGGCTTTGAAGCCCGCTCATTCTGTCACTAGCTTAGGATTTCAGTTTGCAGCTCCAAACAATAGAGCTCCATTAGCTTTTTGCCTTGAAATTTGCCAGTTTTAAAGCAATAGTAGTCCCATTCAAAGCAGAAGGTAATCTCATGCCTTCCTTTTACTTCTCTACCTACAACTGCAAGTTCTGCTTACAGGGGGTGCAAAGTATTGCTCCTTTTGCTCCAAGAAAGGAAAATGATACATGAAATCTGTTAAAAATTGAAAGATAAAAATGAAATTTCATGTGCAAACACATATCCAGGATCTTTATTTTTTTTTTTACTTTTTGCTGCTTGATAAAATCAGAATAAAAATTTCTTCACTTACAAGTAGTAGGATAGATCACAAACTCCTAAACCAAGATAATCTTCTGGTCAAGTGATACCAGTAATTTCATTAGCTCTTCTAAGAGAAGAAGAGGCTCTTGAACACATAATTTGTTGTGATTAATAATTTCTTTTCCCTCTGAAATTATATATCTATAGAGAGGCTGTCAGACAATGAGGCACCAGTATTCAAGCTCCAGATCACTCAAGATGTTTAAGTACCAGCAGATCCCCATGGCTGAGATTTCAAGTCAATAAAATACCTGCTCACAGGGCCCCAGCTTTGACTCACACACCTCAAAAGACAATTGACTGTCATTGGCACATGCAGGTGTTCTTCGGTGTACCCAGAGAAAACAATGGTGGAACACCTCAACTGCAGCATCTAGACCACAAACATTTGATTTTCTGGGACTCTGAATCACAACTCACTTGTCAGAGGAAAGTGAAACAAATCCTCTATCTGTAGCTTTTTAGTAGGGCTAGTTTTGGACCTGGAACCTGACATTGAGGCAAGAACCACATTTTAGTGGTGTTTTGAGCATGCATCTAAACCTGTTATGAGAAAAATCAAAACCTGTACTGAAGTTAGGGCTTTTTCCAGTTTTTCCTTTTAAAAATCTCTAAATTCATTCAGCCTAGTCTTTAAATGTGAAGCTGTTAAGCAGAGAGTTACTTCCCTGTGTTTCACCCCTCTGCAGAACTTGATTATATTTCATTGCTCAGCCTGAGGCTGGGATACAAAGAAAATGACAAATTATAATGTGCCCTGAATTCCCACAGAAACAGCTTGGCTTGGTGTCCAACTGAATTCATGTCATGGCCATTTGCTATCTAGGATGATGTAAACAAGTCAGAGCAGCAGGAGGAGTCATCTAAGTAGCAATCCCTGCCTGAAGGCCAGGAAAAGCTCACTGTCGATGAACAAGTAAGGGCATAAATAAAAAGCTATTACTTTCACAGAATATTTCATTCCCTTTTCCCAAATTAATGTTTTATGAGTTTTCGGATGTCTCATGCCCTGGGTGCATTTTCTTTGCTGCACTTTCTTACCTTGAATATGCACAGCACCTGTGATTCCATGTGTTGGTACTCCACAGAGACCTCTGGGTACCACTTCTCTCCCACCTGTACTTCTCCCTTTCATGTGTTTGTGACTGAAACTCACATTAGAACAGACACTGCACTGATGAGGGGAAGCTGCTCTGACTTTATTGGAAAATCATGGAAATTAGGGGCAGGGATTACTTCTCCTGAAACCTGCCATTTTTGATATTAGTACCAGTGACAGAAACCTCAGAAGATTTAGGCCTCAGTAAGATTAAGATACAACTTGTGGGTGCGAGATGGAGAACAGAGTAGTCCAGTGAAACTGAAGCACTCTGAGAATGCAACAGTCTCTTCTTTTATGTGAGTGGGCAAGCAGGGAAAAGCTGTTGGGTGCTAAACTTGTTCTTAACCAAATATTTTCAAGCCTTTACAATTAAATACTTTTCAAGAAAAATCTAAATAAATTCTTTTTCTTTAACCAGATTTTTTGTCCATTAATAGCTAGAAAATCAGTAACTGATACAATTTATGAAGCAGATGGAGTCATCTTCTGCTTCAAAACTAGGCGTAAACCAACCAGATACTACAGTTTAAGCTTCTGGGTGAAATTCCAAACTGGTATTATAAAGAACAAAAGCATTAAAGACTACTCTGTATGTACGGACCTTTACCAAGTTTAGGAGGAAATCTCAGAAGCCAAACAGATCAGCTACTCAATTTGAAGAATCACACGAATCTTAAACATTAGTTTGTTTCAATGATTCCTCTATGCTAGCAAACTTGGCCAGCCAAATCCTACCAGAAACGAAGCATAAAAAGAGAAAATACTTTTCAACAGTCAACAGAGTTATCCTTCAATGGCAGATGGCTTTGCTGAGCTCAAAACTGCCAGAGGTTAGAATTCATTTCTATAAGTACAGCTTTTGATAAAGAAAGAAGCAGAAGGATTAGTGTACGCAAGACAGGAACCTTAAGAGCATAGCATGGCCTGGCAACAGGTTGCTGCTTCATCATTTTGCTTGCGGGAAGACTCTGCTGGGCTGTATTGGGATGAAAATGAATCCCACAATTTCTTCACACATTTTTGCCTGGAAAGCAAACTGGCCACTTTAAAATTGATTATCAACGCTTTTTTTGGTCACTCATCCACATTATCAGAAAATCAAACTTTAAAGGTTCCTATTCTAGCTGCCATCTGGCTTTTTGACTGATGTGTGCATGCAGTCCTCCCACCACAGGCTGAGTCCCTCCCTTCAGGAGCCAGAACACTTGTCTTCCTTATCTCACCTGCTAAGGTGTTTCACATCCTTAAATATTCAGTGAAGCAGAGTGAAAACTACCCTATAACAGAGTGATTATGAGATTTATTTGAAAGATAAAGAGGACATTAATTCCTGTTCCAGCTAAAATTCATAAAATGTGGATGTGCAACCTCAGGAGAGACTTGGGTGATCATTTTCTTCTGAACTAGACAAGAACTCCAGACCACAAGCTCAGAAACTCTTTATGGAAATAGAAAATATGGGTTCAAATTCACAGAAGAACCAGTCCTGGTTAATTGTATCTTGAAGTTCTGGGTGTCTATAAAATAAATTAAAAAATACTAATATAAAAAAAAAATACTACTGGCACCTCCATTATTTGAAATGTTATCGTATTTATAATATCTCCATTACTTGCCTAACTTGCTTGGACTGATTAGCCAATGTTTTCCAAGGATGAATCTTTTTTTCTGAATTTGTCACAGAAATTAAAGTAGTTTTGGACCAGCCAGAATTACATGCATCCCTCTTCAGTAAAGTTTTAACTTTTGCCCTAACTTGCTGCCCTGCAATGAAAGATTCTTTAACCAAAATCCCAGATACTGTTAATTAAAAAGAGAAGTACAAAACTGCTAAAACAAATTCACCCTTTCTGTAAAACAGAGCCCTACCCATCTACGTTAGTAAATAATTTGAGGTTTTGTGTCTGTCTTGTACCACACAAAGTATATCACATGTGATTACTACAATAAGAGAAAATTTGTTGGGGTTTTCTGCAGTAAGTTCTATCCATATGTTGAGTAATTTGGTAAACTACTTATACAGAATGTGTTGCTTAGCATTAATAGATAAATTTGCTGCAGCTTAAGGCACAAGCTGTGAACTTTCACCAGATATGCTGAACTTTCCACTCAGTCAAATACAAGAAAACCCTACAGCTGGTTCAAGACAGAAGATAAGGACTTCATTAACCAAACCTACAACCTTGGAAATAAGAATCATCCTACCTAGAGGCAAGCAAGGGACACGAAGATGAATGGGAAGAGCTCCCAGAGCCTCATATGGGGGACAACTGGTCCAGTCACATGAAGGCTGGGGAATTCAGATTGTTGGAGTATAATCAGCCAGGGACTTGTTCAAGGTTGCTCTTCAGAGGCGCTCAGCTCCAGCTATTAGACCATTAAAAAAATTACTTTTATAGAGGAATCTATATTTCAATTTATGAATTCAGCAGAAACCTTAAGTCAAAGCCTGCCATGGTGGCTGCCATGTGTACTTTCTTTATCTGGAAAGGCTGGAATTTACCAGCAGAGACACACCACCAGAGCTACCTGAAGTAATAATGTGTGTCTGCAGTGTATGTTCTGCAAAGTAACTTCCAGCATGGCACTTCCATCAGGCTGGTGAATCTTGCAAAGTAACTTCTAGCATGGCACTTCCATCAGGCTGGTGAATCTTGCAAAGTAACTTCTAGCATGGCACTTCCATCAGGCTGGTGAATCTTGCAAAGTAACTTCTAGCATGGCACTTCCATCAGGCTGGTGAATCTGTGTGTCTGATCCTGAGTCAACAAACACATGCAGCTCAGCCTCTCATCCCTCATCTGCCTCTTTGAAGCTGTCTTTTACTCCTGCAAAGATATCTGATTATGACTCAAACACACTTCTCTCTAGGGGTCATCCCTCTCTTGTTTTACAATTTCTACACAGACTAATTAGTTGCAAAGCAGAACAAGCACCATGACGTTTCACTGGCCATTAATAAGTA
Organism: Motacilla alba alba; assembly: GCF_015832195.1. NCBI lineage: Eukaryota > Metazoa > Chordata > Aves > Passeriformes > Motacillidae > Motacilla > Motacilla alba. The sequence continues at coordinate 100,770,254 of NC_052018.1, forward strand.
AAGAGATGTTAGCAAACAGCAGGCTGTAGAGAGATCTTTTTCAGCTAAGACAGGAACAAAATTCAAATTATTAGGGAAAAAAATTAAAATCATAATAAAACCAATCAGTTTTATTGTAAAACCTGTAAAGCTGAAAGACTGTGAAAGGCAAAAAAACCAACACCTCCTTGAAGCTCAAAGATAGAAGCCTTTGATAATGGCATTTTTAAAACATCTCGCCTCCGTTTTGAGCATAGCTCATCTTTTTCTGACAGCTCTTTTGTTTAAGCAGAACCATTTGGGAAACCCTTTTCTCTGCTTGATAAATCTGAATCACTTTTTACCACACTTGCAAAAAGCTGATGAAAATATCCGTGTTGCTCAGGAGTAAAATGACAACTAAAATGTTGAAAGATGACATATGTTTTGTGTTAGGCTGCCACTCAGATATATCTGACACCTCAAACATTAGATCACTTCTCTGTTTCGTGTAAGAAACCTTATGCCAACAATATTCAGCACTGTAAAGAAGCAAAAGCAGAAGGATCAGCCATAGAACTGAGCAGGCTTGTAGGTGGATAAGCAGGCATATCCACAGCCTGGGCTCCTGCTCAGGAAAGCCATGTTTTTTTGTTCCTTGAGTGGAAGACAGTGCTTTTTGGACCTTTTGGCTGGAAGTAAGAACTCTCATTTCCAATACCTATGGATGAATGCAAGCCATGTGGTCTCCTCAAGCTGGGAGTGATGCTCTGCTAAACAGCTGGCTAAATATTTTCTGCTTTTTACATTTTCTCACTGACATTCTCAGTACATTCCTTTGCCAACACAGCTGCAAGTGCCATGTTGCCTTGTGGAAACAGCTACAGATGAATGGAGGGAGAAAAGACAATCAAACAAGACCAGTGGACCATATGCCAGACCATATGCCAGAGAGGCATTGGCTGCTTTTCCACTGGGCTCACCATGGGTACAGGGTGGCATCAAGGGGCAAAAGCAGAGCCGCCCTGCTGATATGTGAATACGAAAAACAGACCCACCACAAGTGCACCCATGGTCTGAAAATATCAGGCAAGCATGTTCCTCCAGGCCTGTCCCATCCTATGTGGTATTTAGTTTACATCCATGATCAGTACAACTCTCCCTTGTGACCTCTGCTCTTCCCTCGGAATTAGTCCCACAAGGCAGAGCCATTTATGGCACACCGGCACCAAAGTGTGTCTGAGCATACAGATGAGGGAAAATAATGTCTCTCTACTTCCAATGAAATGAAAATGCATTCGACCTTTTTTAAATTATAGAGCAGAACACAACAGAAATGCTATTATGGGGTTTTAGAGTTCTATTTTAAATGTCTTAGATAGAAGTAAGGTTTCAATATTACTAATATGAAGCATTATTGGTTCTAAGAAGCTGCAAGTCCACAGCGCTGACACTGTTCCTGTGAATTTAATGCCCACTGAGTGGGTCATTAAAGAATATAATTTCAAGTTGTAACAATATCTAAAATGATGGAGAAACTTGTAATTTCAAGCTTTTAACTAGTTTCCTAGATGATCCCAGGTCAAACCAATGTTCTTCACACCAATAAAGTCTGTAACTTTATTTCTTTATTAGCAGAAGTGAAATCTGCTAGAATTTGTATATCACTCGTGTTAAGTTCTTGCTAGAAACAGCAAACATGTTATTTACATACCAAATCAACACAGTTCTATTGTAACAGCCCACAGGCCAGATCAGCTGTGGCACATACACTTTGAATAATAAACTCTCAATATTTCTTTTTCTTGATATATTTGCCCTCTAGACAACCATACAGCTGACATCCCCCGCCTCCTAACTATCTGCAGGCTGGCAGATGGGAGGATGCTGGAGGTAGAATGTACAGAGGTATAGAAAAAGTGATAAGGCATCTTCAAGATGGTCAAAGGAAGGTCCTAAATATCTCACAGCACATTTTTGAAAGTACTCAGGCACAGCAAGTTCTTAGAAAACTCAGGCTGCTATCTATCTTCTGCTGTATGTTATTGGACTACTGAGTCCTGAAGAGAGGGCAGAAAACCAGAGGAATTACAAAGACACAGGAGTTGGTCAAAGACAAGCTACTGGCTCCACTCATTTTTCATCTTAGAAGTTTTCTCCTTCCTTTCCCCCTCTGCCACATGCTGCACTACATTTTGATTAAAGGCTCTAACCAACTACACATTTCGTAATTCTATAAGGCATCTAGCTACTCAGGCTATACTTCCTTTGCATTTTTGATCAGGACACTGGAAGGGATGAAGCACTGAGAGCATGTTAAGAAGCTGCTGCAGAACTGATGTAGGTGAGCCCAGAAATATCAAATGGTGCACTCCAGGCAGACATCCAGAAATGGCATCTGCTGCGGGGGATACAGGTCTTTTGATAGCACCAAGTGAGTCTGTTAGTGCTGAAGCCTCAGACATTAAAGTTCAAACCAATCAATGCTTCTGGAAAAGGATGGTACAACCTGGGGGTTAGGATTTACTCACTGCACATATCTCCCTCATCTTCTCCCTCAGCACAGTCCTGGATGAAGTCACATGCCTGCCCCAGCCTGATCACTGTTCCATTCCAGCAGCTGAAGGAACCCTCCAGAGCCATTTTTGAGAGAGAGGAAGATCCTAGAGAAGAAGAAAAAAAAAACCAACAAAAACACTTCAGATAACCAAATTGCCTTCCTTTCAACCGACAGGTCATAGTATCCTGTATAACACTGAAGGAACGAACACCTTGTGAAATCGTCTCAACTCAATACTTACTTGATAATTTTTTTGACCTATTTAATCTCATCAAACGTCTAATAGTCCATCTAATTGAGAATTTCAGTTCCCTAGGCCTTTCTGGTGCTACAATATGGAAGGCAGCTTTGACCTCTGGAGGACTTAAATCCTGCATCTTGCATTGGTACTTCTCAAGAACAACACAATACACATGGATAGGTTTTTAATTGTGTGTGAATTTACTGCTGCAGTGAAAGTCCTGAAAGCTGATATCCTCTCTGATTAGCTCAGGAGTAAACATGGCTACAGGATTTAGAAAGAGCACAAGCTTTCATCACGCTCTTTTGGCAACATGCATTACCTTTGCTTTGGGTGCATTGTGTTGTCACATTCGCTGCAGGAGAGAAAACAGTTCAATCTCTACTTGTAATTTTTTTTCTCTTCTCTGCCTACTCCTGCTCCTGCACTCCCTTGAGTCAGGGAGCCCACCAGCAGACTACATCCACCAAGAGACAGAAGGCACTGGTTCATTTTACCTGTGCTAAGCAGCAAAAGACATCCAGCAATGTGCAAAGGAGACATCTCTCATGAAATGAGGTCATCAAACATTACAATTAGAGGTCAATATCATCCACTCAGAAATGATCCTGAGCAATTTTCTCTGAGAACCATCCTTTTCTGGAGGCACTTGATTCCCTTGACAGCTGAGAAGTCAGAGATCAAGTAGCCTGGCAGGTATCATTTTCCTTACTGTAGGAACTCTCTCATCCCAAGTCCTTTGAGATGATACTTAGGACAAGGACTTCTTTTTTTTAATCTTTTTTTTTAAAGAGGCACATGCTCTAGATCAGACACATGAAGGAGGCAGGAATTAATTCAGTAACATCCTGGAATCAGCGTGTATGGAGGAATCTAAGCTTGAGAAATGCCAGAGTTCCTTCCACAAAAATCTGAGTGTGGATGCAGTTCACTGACACTTTCCTGAATGTGCCAAGACATGCTTCCAGTCACTGCTGGAAGACAAGCCTGGAAGAACAAAGAGATCTGTGAATTCCCCACTGCAGCAATAACTGCCCTGTCTCATATTAAATGGATAAATGCTCCAGATTAAACCAAAGCCTCTGGGCAGAGTGAGCCATTGTTTGCCTAACTCATCCATGCTCACTAAACAGTGCAGCTACATCATGTTCTCTGGTACTACAGGGAGCTGGAAATCACTGGCAATTCAATTAGATATGCACTTGATATTTTTATTTATATTGCCTGCCAAAACTAAAAATTAATGAAGCGTGTAGGAAAACAACCACTATTTCTCTTACAGCTTATTTTATGGTGCAAATCATTCAGGAGTGGGGGAAATACATGCCAAACTTTATTAAAAAAGGATGATAGATCCTGAAAAGGATGCTCTGTGTTATGGTCAGGTTGATTTTTTTCCCTTTCTTAGAGCAATTCTGGCTTGCCACATACAGGCTGCACAATGCCCTTGTATTCCAGTCTAGGTCAAGGCATGACTACAGAGGAGAAGCTTTGCAGGAAAAATAGCGCAAGTAACTTGGAACTGGCTGCTGACAATTTCTGTGGGCTCCCTGGTGAGGGTTTAAGGTCGTGAGATGGCATCTTCCTTGGCTTTGCTGAACTTCCGACAAAAAACGCGCCCCCAGAGACACCGCTGAGAGCCTTCCCTATGTGAGGTGCAAAGCTCTTCATATGCCACAAGCCAGACACTTGGGGCTCAGGTCATGTGCAAATAGGCACTACAAAGCTCTGAGAAGGGACTCTGGTAACTCAGTAGGTGATCCCTTCTCCTAGGGGCATGCAGTGAGCCTGAATAGCACCCCATTGTTGGTACCATCCAAAGAAAAGTTAGGAGACATGCCCCAGAGCACTTCCATGAGTCAGCAACATCATGACACTCTCAAAAGATCCTTAAGTTCTCCTGAAATTCAGAAGTACTCTTGTCTCTCTGAATTACCCCACAGATGGTTTTGAACCCCACGTTTAGTACCAGCCTTCATGTCCCACTCAGTTTATCTGCAATCTTTTCAGCAATGTCCGTGTTTTACTTCAGCAGCTGCAGAGACACACAGAGATTCAGAGGAATGGTAATTGTAGGCAATGGGGTTGTTCTGTTTACTCAGTTAATTATAACTTTTTAAAGGCACTCACTTTTCCAAGCACACAACCGCACTAACACTAATTATAATGGAACCAAGGCATTCAAGAGAACCTACTTGTCTTCCCAGGTGTTTTTTGTTGCAGCCTAGGGGCACAAATCTCCCGAAGCCAACTGACTGTAGTATTTGAAATATGTCAGTTGCAACTGGGAATCAGGCAATTCCAGGAGCTATTCCTCCAAAACAAAGCAGCAGATTTACATGCTCATTCATCTCTTTGGAGACGGGGCTTGAATTAGCTCAGATTTGCATTAGACCAATATATACATGCTCCTTGTATAGGTTAGAGAACACAAACAGCAAAGCTGCAGCCCAGGGAAGGGAATGGCTGGGCTCTGTTACAGTGCATGATTTATTCCCATCTTGTTTGCTTGCTTACTGTGAGCACAAAGGCAAAATGAATTGGAGAAAGGAGATGATTAACTAGTAAAACAAATAGATAACCAAAAAAAGCCCAAATACAAATAATCCTTTTAATGGGCCACTTAATGCAGATGTTTGCATCCAAGCTCAAGGAAACTCAAATTTTAATTAAAATACTTTGCAAGAAAAACAGACGTTTGATCTTTTCAGCTCCCAGACCCAATCACTCCTGGCAAAGTGAACCAGAACGACCTGGATGGCTGAAGTGGCCTCAACTCACACACAGAAGACGTGTTGGGAAAGGAAAATGAATGGTATCAAATAAGTATCAGAGTAAAATTTGTAGGAGACATCCTTTATATTTACAGCAGTGTTTATGTAGCCAGTGGCATCCATAAATTACAGCAGTAATTAAGCTGTACCACGGCTGGCTTGGAGGCTTATAAATCATTATTTAAACAGCAGCATTAAATAAATGGCATTTCAGGCTCTAAATTGAAAGTAAAAAAGTAGAAACAACTCCTTGGGGAACAAGAGCTGACTTTGTACCTCACAGGTCCTGCTTCTCAACACAGTCCAGCCCTGGCAGTGTTCAAATCCAGTAGCAGACCCTGAACACAAGTGACAGCCTGGGATCTTTACTGCCCATGCTTTTGGACTTGCTTTCCATTTCTTCTATCAGGATGGAAAAAGGAAAATCGTGTGGCTTAGCTTACGCAACTTTCTGCTGACATTGTGGGACCCAAGGGAACATATTTCAATTCTCAACAGATTTTCTCTGACCTGGGTTTCCTCTTTCCTTCCCTGTCCTTTGACCAGCAGAGAAATCACAGTGTGCTGGCAAGCTCTGGTGAGCCTGTCTCTGAGGAACCTGGCCAGAAAGATCGTGGTGTTTGATCACTGCAAAAGGGGAAACTTTGCCTTCCTGCCACCACATTTGGCCAGGTGGGATGGAGAAGAAATTCTTGCAGGCACCCACAAAAATATCTCTTATCTGGCAAACTGGCTATGCTGCTAATTATCATGCAGGGTTTAATGAAGCTGAACATAATTATACTTTCACATGCTACATTCAACTTCTTTGACCATAATTTTTAATTCTACCAAAAGCTTTTGGGACAAACACAGTCAGGTGAAGCACTCCTGCTGAGCACACATTAAAGCAGAAGAGCTTAATAGGACAGTACGTGGTTGCTGTTTAAAAACTGTCTCACTTGTACTCTACCAAAATTCCAAAGACCTGGAATAAATGTACAGCCTTGTCACATTTTACCAGCGAGCAGCTTCTCTCTGGGCTATCCTTGAGGAGCCCCATTGTACAGAACTGAGTTTATTTCAGTAGTTCTCAAGGCAAGACCCTCTATGCCCACAATGTGATAAATTTCCATTTTTATTTGCATATATGTAGCAAAAAATACCTACCCATGGAAGTCCACCATGTTTATCTAACCCTATGTGTTTATCCCTTGAAACAGAAAGTTCCCTACTATTTGATTACATCTCTTAAAAAATGTTTTCCAGTGGGCTAGTGCTGCAGCTTAGTGCCTCCACCAAATGTCAGTAAAGATCTGGAATTGTACAACCTTGTTGAAGATGTACGTCTGTCACAAGTATTTCTCATTAACTTCTCCATTTCTCCTGCTCCTCCTTTGGCTTGACTTCAAAGCTTTCACTCAGATATTTACAAAAACATTACTTGAGGGATTGAAAGGTTGTGTGAAAACAGAAGAGCTGCTGTCTAGCTATAAAAGGATAGTGAGAATTTGAGGAAGTTTCTGATTACTGATTTTTCCATGATTTGCCATTTCTGATGGCTATGTATTTTCTCACTCTTTCTCCAGTCCTCCAGCAGCACAGACATTCAAAGGCTGCTGGCTCACTTTGTGCTGGGGATAGCCCTATTCCAGGACAAAGTAAATTTGCTATTGATACAAGTCACTAATACTCATGTTTTCACCATTAGAGAAGTTGGAAGCTATGAAATGAGGGAGGAAAGAAAGTGAGAGAAGTGAAAGATAAGTTCATGTTTGAGGGGAGCGAAGCCATCCTTGGCAAATGGCCACTGAACTCCACATGATACAGGGCAGATCACACAAATCACAACTTTCACAGCAAGCTACACTGCTCTCATTTTCCAGCCACCCACCCCAGGACACTTGTATCCAGATCAGCTAGGAACCCGAGTAGTTGCAGCTGCAAATGAGACCAGTGAGAGACATACTTGGAAAACACATGGTTCTCAAAAATGCTTTGAAAAAAAGACTGGATTCCATGTTTCTCACACCAGGCAGTCAAAGTTGGTCAACACTTCATAATTCCTGTCTTTAATACTTGTAGCAGCATTGTTACTGTTACTGTCATTGCCTAAGGATGCATTTGTAGGAGGAAACGTTCTCTTTTTTATTAGACTGCTTGCTACAGGCAGAAAAAACAGCACATGTTTGTAAATGCCTGAAAGCTCACCCATTTTTCCAGTTACATAAACTGCCTTTAATCTTCTAACTTCACTCCCTAAACATAAATGGGAATAAACTCATCACAAGAGCTGTGTGATGTTCGTTTCATTAACGTTTGTAAGGAACTGAGATGCTATGATAACAGGCATAAAAAAACCTGTGAGGAAATTATTTACTCTGTCTTGACAGTGCAGCTTGAATAATTTACAGTATAAAATGAACACACCTTTGATGAAGGCAGGACAGAGGGCAGCAAATAACTTCCCATTGAGAGAGCACCCCCTGCCCTGCAGACTAAGGGTGCAGCATTCCCACAGTGAGCTACTACAAGAAGAGAAAACTTGCTCATTAGAGCCACGTAGAGACAGAATTTTCATCTCAAAGACAATGTCAACATTTCAAAATGTGTCTAACCAGAAAATAAAAATGCCCAAAGTTCTCACAGAACAAAAAATTTAAATCAATTCTAGGTTAGAAAACTGACTTTAGGGGTTTCAACATCAGTTTTCAACACATGAGCAATGCTGTCATAAACCCCAGAAATTTGAAAACACTTGAATTAAGACAAAAATAAAATGTTGGGCAGAAAACTCAAGAGGGAACTTACTGGTTTGGAACACACTCATGCCAATAATTCAGCCAGCTCAGTTCTAATGTGCTTTCCCTCTCTGCTGCCTCAAAGTAGGGATGCTGTGTTTAGTATACAAATTTTAAACATCTGCTCCTTCAGCATGGTCTTATGCCAGCAGGATTGCTTACACAGAAGAGAGCTCTCAGCACACCTGAGGAGCTGGCACTTGCTCACTGCCACATTTTCAGTAGCAAGAGCTCTCTCCAGAGTTGTACAGCATTCAGACTATCCAGGCCTTCTGTGTTCTCTCAGAAATGTTTTCAACCAGGTCTAGTTGCTTCTCCTACCTTTTGACTGAATGACTTTCCAACAATAGTGTTGGTGTGATGCATATTCCCTGAATTTACAGAGAAAAATAGCTTCCTTTAAAAACTATAATGAAATAAGAACGTGGAAAGAGAAAGTTAGATGGATTTCACACTTTCTCAATTTTCAATTAGGAAAGTTGGCTGAGGGTCTTCATAGTTCCTGAGACAACAAAAAGTTGTTGAGTGCAGTAAACGACATGATAACGTTTTCCCCTAGAACTTAATCCTGCACAAAATCTAGCTGCTTCTTTTTTTTTTTTTTTTTTTTTTTTTTTTTGCTAGGGCTCATGGTAACACACATATTTCTGTGGTGATTTGTTACCAGTCAATAAGCAGCTCCAACTGCACATCCAAAAATGAACAGTAAACAGCAGCAGTGAACTTCATAATGAAAGTGTGATTTTCCATCCTACAGTGACAGCTACATATTCTGTGGCATCTACTGAATTAAAAAGGGCCGAAAGAGACGGAGAACACTTATTGTATGAAAAACTGTGCATACAAAGTCATTGGACCTTATTTAAATTTCATCTAACACAGTAGATCTTTAAGGTTTTCATCCATAAGTATGAACATTCTGACTTGGAATAATCCAGTGGGATAGAGTAATTTTATTAAAATCCCCAATCTCACTTCTTTTGGTTGCTTTTCATTGCCCTTGTTTCAATATCAGGCTGCATTCGCTGTTTGTTTTTCTTTTCTCTCAGATACAATTGCATCTTTCTAGGTACTGCTGCATTTTTGTGAGATTAAAAAAACACCAACAAAAAACCCTCTCCCCTAGGTTTCATGTTTCTTCTAAAACAAGTGAATACTATATGTTTGTAACAGTAAGCAGCTGGTTAAAAGAAAAGAAAACAAAACAAAACAAAAAATCCCCACAAAAACAAAGCCAAAAAACCCTTTTCTGTGACCTTCTATGAATTTTTCAAAATTCATACCTTGTAGAGGGAAAATAAAAAGGTCCAACTTCTATTATTAGCTCTGCTATTCCCATCAGACTTTTCTGGGTCTGAAAAGGCTTGGAGAACAGGTCTTAGCAGGGAACAATCTTTTCCATGGGAAACACCAGCAGACTGATTGCTGCCTCACTGAAAGATGAATGCTGCCTGCCACCCGCGGTGGGTGCTGACAAAACCATGAGGTGGTTAAGATCTCTAAGCTTATTTACAGACAATATTAGCAGATTTAGCACAGGTCCTACCTCAGCATCAGACACGGAACTGAATGTGAAATAAAACAAGGCTGCCGGAGAAAAGATGAAAATTGTGCTTCCAAACCTCATGTGTGCCTTTTGGGGAAACTGTAAGAGCTGATTAGATAGGAAATACATGTAATTTTCCACCTTCTGCTTCTCAGAAGGCTTAGTTCAAATCCATTTTCAATTACTAAAGTAAGTGTTATCTTTGCCTCTACCAATTCTGCAGTTCCAAGCACAACACTGACACTATACACAGCAGATTTTTTTTTTCAATTCTTGATTCTTAGAAACAGCCCAGCAAGAAGACCACAAATATCAATAACATTTTAAAGATGAGCAAACTGAGGTACTTGTCAACCAATTTCAATCACCTAAATGAGCCTGTGAATTGCCCAAATCAGACAATCTCTCTGCATCCTGCTGCTTCCTGTACCAGTTGGACTGAAGATGCCCAGATTCAAGGAAAAAGAAGAGACTGAAGAATATTTTCATAGCTCATCAAGAGCTGATTCCACACAGGTAAGATATAACTTCTCCCTTAACCCTGCAATAACAGCATCTCAGCAAGCTCTCTTTCAGCATTGCCAATCCAGTTAACAAGAGAGGTATTCCATTCATAAGCCTGGTCATGAAAAACACAAATAAAGGTATGAGACTTAACTGTATTCAAACAGCATTTTAGATAGGAAGGAGATTTTTCATTCCTAAAATGCAATTCTCTTTCTGTAACTGTTTTAAGTAGTCTCTCTGCTTTAGCTTTCAGCAGTATTAATGTTTTTGGCCTTACTACAGATAGGTTGCTGGGGGTGGCAGGTAGAATATCACAAATCAGCACAGCCCTGAGCATGCACATGTGGTCCCTCTCAGCAGAGTGCAGGGACTCATCCCCACACCACAGCCAATCCCCTCCTGTGCAAAGCAGCGGCCCCACAGTGGAAGAGCAATTGTTGCTCCGGGTAGAAGCAGAAGCTTGAAGCTTGCTTGGAGAAGTAAGTTTCCTGTTGTGCCCCCTTCCACTGTGCCAACTTCTGCAGTTGTGTGAAGGCAACAAGTTGTCATCAAGCAGCTGATTTCCACTTTGTTTGGAAAGCGAGCAATGATACCTCAAACCCACAAAGAATGGGCAAAATGAAATTGCACCTCAACTCTTGCTGTGAGAGAGAGCAGCAGCTGCACACAACAAGTTCACCACAGGGAGGGACTCCATGTGCATGGATGCTTCCAGCTTTTAGTTGTGGGGAAGCAAAAGGAAACTCTTGGTGTCCCCCCATCTCCAGACATCTCTGAACACCAGGAAGTCATGGATGCAGTGAGTCACGGGTGACTCTTCCAGCTGGATGCACCAACAACTGCCACCATCTCAGTGCTCTGAAGCCCCTCCAGAGGGACAGAAGGCCAGCATAGCCCTGTGTGCTTGTGTCCCAGGCTGTGCTCCAAGGCCTTGCTATGCTTGAATGACATTATCCCAGGAGCAAAGCTGCTGAAGGTCAGTGGCCCACAGCATCAAAAAATGCCTGGAGAAAACTCTTTCCTGGACTACACATCTCTGCCTGAGGACCTCTATTAATGTTTGAACGTGCACGAAACTTATGAAAATTGGGAGCACTTACTGAAAAAAAAGAGATGTCAGCGAATCACAAAGTGACCAGCTCTGTGTAAGGCAAGGTACCTCCTGGAGATATCGGGGGAAAATGCAAGAAGTGATAATGTTACAATTCCAGCATTACCACCCTGGTTTCAGGCAGACTCTCTGCTCTCTTGTGGCATGCCTACAGACCCTTTGATTAATGCTTTCCACATGAGATCACTTTCCAAAAGTATAAAGAGATGCAGAGAGGACTGCAAGAGTTGACCAATATCGGTACAGAGAACAACCATGCCCCGAGGTCGAGGGGCCTGTGGGCTGCCAGCAGCAGTAGAGCAGTCAGGCTAAGAGTGGAGTAGTTACATAATATTAAAATGGCTCTTGAAGTTATTTTAAATACAGTGATAGGAATTTTAACAAACTGTTGCCATGAGTAAAGACAGATCAAGGAGACAGACCATGACTTCTCCCTCTCTCTCTGACTCTAGGTTTTCTCTAAAACCTCTATCCTTGAATGAATAAACTGTGCAATCGGCTCTCAGGAGATTTCATACAATTACTCAGAGCAGTCATTTTCTGAGCAGTTCTCATCTTTAAATTTGCTACCATAAAGTTTATGTCTACCCAAAATATCCCTTTATATCCTCTTTGTCAATGAGCTTTCTGTTTAGTGCAAGCTCCCCTTCAAGATTTTTCCAACTCATTTTCCCCCCATTTTGCTCACTTATTCAGTTGGCCATTAATTAATCACTTTAATACTGTCAGCAGTAGTATTACATTCACACAAAATTGCAACTGCTGTTATTATGCTCCTCCCAGCTGGGTAGGTTTCAGCAAAGCATAACACCTTGTTGACTTTAGATAAATCTATTTATAAAATGCAAATATACCTCTTCCTGGCAGGCAAATCCTTTACAATTGTTCAACAATTCATTATAGAAAATAAAGAATTAGGAAGAAACACAGCTCTTCATCAAGTCCTAGCAAACAAGCATTCTGGTAAAAAAACAATTGATAAAAAGAGAATATGAAATAGTAGCCCCACAGCAAAGTAAATGGGGTTAGTCTGGTCTTGTGGCAGGCAGGGGTAGTAGAGTACCCTCAAACAGCCAACCATACATGCACAGTATTCCAAATGACTGGCAATCAAAAAATAATTCGGTGTACCAGGAATTAAGCTAAATATGAACCAATTTACCAGCTACAAGAAGCAATAACATCATGTGTACACTCCACCAAACATCTACTGGATCATGGTGCTGTTTCAAAGAAGAGATTGGCAAAAAACACCACCAGTTTAGGAAAGGGTTACAGTAAGCAAGCTGTACTGGACTGGACTCACTTGACAGTACAAAGTGCACAAATGCACTGAAATATCAAAAAAGAACCACCAAACTTCTTTTGGCCACAAAAAAGACAAGAGTAGACCTCGAAGCTACTTTGCATGTGTCCACATTTAATCTTGAAGTATCAATTTAAAGGCCCAAGTAATCACTGATATTAATTTTTGAACACATTTCATTAGGAATTCTCTCTGGCAGTGGCTATCTGGACAAGGGCAGCCATCTTAGAGGACAGCCACTCCTCGTGTTTCTTACTCTGCCTCACTGGTCACTGGATTTGTACTTCCATTCACCTTAAGCTGCCCATGGTCCTCTCCGTGCTATAGTAAAGTTATACCGGGCACAAAGGTTTTATATGTCCACTATATATTTTTTACAAAGAGAATAGTAAAAATATCCAACTTCCAGCTCTCCCAGGGCTTTAACTTAATGGGATGTGGATGCAGTTCACCACCATAAAGAATGTCACTAGCTTACATCACTGCAGTATCTCAAAGCCAGGAAGGCAACCCCGCAGGACACAGGGAATCTCCATACAGAAAGTTTACTGAAATACCAGCAACAAAATCGACTGCCCTACTCCATCCCCCAGGAAAAATGCCTTGCCTCCTTTTCCAGGATCTCTTGAGAGACAGCAGCAGGACTCTTGTGCAGCTGTGCTTACAGCAAAGGCTCTCAACTCCACTTGGACCATGCCCTTCCTTCCCATCCCACAGGTCATTACTGCTGCTTTTTAGAGAGCTATATAATTTTAAACAGTCTGTCAATGAGGTATCACAAAGATGATAAAAGTGCCTTGCCCTAGCATCTAATGTGGATAAAATCAATGATCCAAGGTCCCACGGGTGGTGACAGGGTCAGAAAGCTCAGAGGCCTCTGGGCTCACAGCAGCAGCTGCATTCTCTGTTCAGCAGAGCAGTAGGGCAGCTCAGGGAACTGAGAGCTGGCAAAGACAGGGTGCCAAATCCAAGTTATCAGTCATCCAGGATATTCTTGGAAATAAAAAGCCTGGTATCCTTTCCCCAGTACTCAGTGAAATGAAGAAAGAATTAAATAATCAAGAACTCAGCACAAAACAGCCTAAACACAGCAGTCCAGCATCTTTTCTTGGGGTCCTTCAAACCAGGCTCCATCTGTGTGTGCAGGAGCCTTGCACTGCTAGCAAATCACCTCCAGAAATGCTGCCTATCAAGTCAGGAATCTGATGGTTAGGATTTCCAAAATGGTTCTTCTGTTGTGACCTTGGAAGAGCATCTTTGCTTGACAAAGACCTTGGATAAGTCTCTTTTTGCTGTGACAGAAAAAAAAAACCCTAAAAACCATTTTGTGGGGAATATATGGCCTTGCTACTTTTTAGAATAGCATAATTTTTTTTTTCACAGAAAAAAAAAATCTCATTTTAAAGAGCTATCTAAAATGAAAATGTCTCCTGTAGAGGAAGATGTTTGCTCAGCAGTACTTCAAAAGATTATATTTGACCTGAAATAAAACATTGGTTAGCTTCAGAAAACTTGCTATTGTTCAGAATTTTTTTTTCAGTTCATATATTTCATGCTTTTTTAAAGCCTTTTAACATATTTTCCAATTAAAAAAAAATCCCTAGAGTCCAGAGAGAAGGTGTGAAAACTTGTTTTCTTCCATTAACTTTTTTTGTTTTGCTTTGCCAAAACACATATTAAGTTTGCACTTTGAATTGCTTTGTCCCACCAGGTTGCTTTTTTAACAAGCTAAAATAAAAATAAGGTAGAATAGATATATATAATAGAATAATAGAATATATATTAGAAAATTATAATATACATATTATAAAATTATATATATTATAGAATATATATTATAAAATAATATATATCTATAAATAAGCAGGCTGCTCACCCCGTGTGACAACATGGAGACTCTCAAGTGGAAGGTGATGCCGAGTGTGTCACCACATGACAGAATCACTGGAGCCACTGCCACAGGCTAATGCAGCATGGCTGAGAGAGCCCTGGGTCATTTCAGCTCGGCCCTGTCCCCTGAAATCTCCTTACTCAGAGCACCAAAGACACAACTTTTTACCATATTAGCACTGACAGGGCTGGCAACACATCAAACCACGGAAATGTTTGCAAAACTCAGGTTTGGCTGAGGGAGCCTCAGATGTGGAGAGTAGCACAAAACCAGCCATGAGGGCTGCACAGTCTCATGTGGGCACTGTAGAGTTATTATACTGCTATTTCCATCTCAGTGAGGAACAGCATGGAAAACAGTTAAAGTAAACTCAACATTAAAAAATTCACTGACAATTAAGATGACAGATTAAACTGATCTACATGCAATCTGCAAACTGATCTGGCATTCACTGATTAATGCAGTAAATTAGATACTAACATCTCTTATGCAATGTTATAAATCACTACTTTCACTCAGCAATGCATATTTGGTGTCAAACAATTTTTGATGCTGGCTAAGTTATTAAATTTTCTGTAGATGAAGCACTGAATATCTGTTACAGTTTTAGGATGGGATGATGAAAAGACACTTCCAATTTCTGATCAAAGTTACTTGATACTGCTCAGATTTCCAAAATCAAAGTGGAAATTGCTTTTCATTGTAGTGGAAAACAGCAAAAGAAACATAACACCACCAAGTCTGGACTCAAACATCTTTGAAGTGGACACACACATTTGAAGGTAAAGAGGTGCTTTACAAACACAATGTATTTCTCAAAAATGGCACTTTCATGAAACATCCATCTCTGAGTCTTACAGAGTTGGTAAAATACAGAGCTCCTTCTTGAAGAAATTGCAGCAAGAACTGCCCCAAAAGGGCCCTGAGATCTGAGTATTTGGCCCAAATACTGCAAACAAGGCAGAGTCTGTCTCTCGTGCTTTTCTCTGGGTGTTGCTCACTGAGTCAACAGACCCCCAAGTACCTTCAACTACACTGTCACAAATTCACAAGGTGAGGGTATCCCCCTCCACAAGTTCCTGGCAGTGTAAGGCTCCAGCCTTAGCAACAACACTTCAGTTCACAGCTGTCAGCACTAATGAGTTAAAGCAGACTGTGGTGAGATCCTGGAGTTATTTGTAGCTGTGGAACAGGTAAGTCCCTCTGGTTGCAGGTAGGCATCCTTCCCCAGCTGCACTGGCAGCAGAGGTTATTGCCTCCATCTGTTCACCACTGCTTTCCCTCATGATCCGCTGATCAGGCAGCATGTGTAACTACTCCCTAATTTATTTCAGGCAAAGTCAGACAGGTGACACCAGTAGAACAATTCTTACCTAGTCAAGGATTTTATGTGACCCTATCTCATTCCCAAGTGATGGCTGCTCTCTGGGCTGTGTTGAAGCATCTCCCAGACTCATGTGACCTGCTGAAAGGCTGTTCTCTAGTCCTTTTTAAAAACCATCATTCTAATATGAGAGATAACTCTGATACATGATAATGTTCTTACTAGCCCACGCAAAGCACTTTGTGCAAGAGCGAGTATTTCCCTTTCCTTTTTTCAAAGAGGGCGTACTGAGGAACATCAGGCTGCTCACTCCCTTTACCTTTGCAGCTTTGGGAAAACTCAAACACAGCTTGGTCTTTATCTGAAATATTCAGATCAAGTCTGCTTCTAAACCAAGGGGAATGGGAAAAAAGAAACTGCAAGTATGGTCAAACTCTGAGGAAATTGTGTCTCAATTTAGGACTGCACAAGAGGGACCTCTCTTTAAATCAAAGATGGAAATAAAGGGATTGGGTTATGTGCAGGAAATTGATAAATCTTTTTTTAAAATAGTATTTTATATTATTAAAACAGAATGGTCACGTAACAAAAGGCCCCAAAGAACATCACATCTGGTACAATTTTCTCTTCAGTAAAAAACTTTGGTTTAAATTTTTCTGGTAAAGAAGAAACATTGATTACATTTATATAATGGAACAGAAATTCCCTGTCATGCATCTTAACAGTGCATCATGCCTAAGAAGTCCTGTCAGTTGAAATTTAGTCTAGAACTCAATGATCACCAGGAACTGGATCTGAAATTACTTACTCCTGAATGTAACAAGATATCCTTTCAGAAGCAGGCTGAATTAAGGTTCAAGACAAATGCTGCATATAATATAGACCTTAACCTCATTTAGAAGCAATGTTGTTTAAGGCTGTATTAAGGGATTGAGTTACTGCTTCTGCTTAAACAGAAGTGACAGAGTCATTCACAAGGGTAATAAAAATAAACAAGATAATGCAATAGAAGGAATTGCACCTCCTGGTAAGGAAGCAAGCGAAAAATTAATGTGGATCTTCTATTACTAGTCTTTGGAAAGTAGCATGGGATCCAATCTCCAATTGCAACTCAATGTAAGTAGATTTTTCAAAAAGCCTGATTTGGGGTCTCAAATAAGATCTACAGGACTCCATTAGAATGCTCTGGGTTGTAGTTCTGCTGCTACCAAAACTCACTTCACCGTTCATAAACCACTTCTGTATCTGAATGTTCTTCCCTGTGAAAGAACTGTGTCTGTTGGTTTTTTTTTTTAGAAATATGCCTTCTTTTCTAGACCCATTCATAAAATATCTAGAGAGACTGAAAAACACAGGGTTGATTTCTGGTTTATAATTCACACAGGTTTCCCAGTGCAGAGAAGCTTCTAGGTCTGACTGGAAGCACCCAGTAAAAGCGGCACGAATGAAGCTTGTTTTGGTAATGCTGGTTTTGTAAAGTATGCCTGGATAGCAACATTAATCTTGCACTCAACAGTCATTTAATTTTTTTCAGGGTTTATTCTAACAGACTCTGAATAAACTCCTGCAAAATAATTACTCTAAAATGATTGATCTGGCGTGGTAACCAGTGAGTGTTGAGAACGTTCAATAGAGAATCTGTTTGTTAAAGATTCCTTGCCTGACCCTATTCATTCACAAGTGAGAAATTGGTGGGCAGACCTTCTAGATTACAGGTATTAAAGTACCCACTGGCTTTAAAAAGATAGTGCTTTTAGAAATCCCAGACAGCAATTCTTCAACCAAAGCATTGTCCCCTTTCTGACACTCTGATGATGCGATGATGTTAAAGGTGGAATGAATTGCCCTCTGAAGTGCCTCTTTTTCTCTCTGTTGACTACAGAGGGACCCTAGAGACCAGCTTTGACATGATGCCTAACTTTCAGATAGCTGAAGTCACAAAAGATGAATACCATCTTGTCTAACTTCATACAACAAAGCACCTGAATGTCTGAACTAAATCTTGCCTAGGGAGATTGAATCTTGCGATATTGTGAATTAGATGACTGGTTTATTATACAGATTTTATTCCCTGACAGTTCAGTTGAGGTCTAGACTGAGAACTGCAAACCAAATTAGCTTTGCAAGTTGAGGTTAGGGGAATTTTTTTTTTCTTCTATCTACTGAAAATATTTTCTGGCCTTTGTTCAAACACTGAAAAAAAGCAAGCAGCATCAGCAGAATGTAGATGTGCCAAAAAAAAAGGTAATCTATATGTTATCAAGATAAAGAAATAGGGAGAAAGGGACAAGTCCATTGCTTGGCTCTGTAAACTGGAAAAGAAACTTTCTTCATTTCATCTTAGACTACTGTTTTGAGATGGTATAACAAGATGGATAAATGGAAACCGTAA
Organism: Motacilla alba alba; assembly: GCF_015832195.1. Classification (NCBI taxonomy): domain Eukaryota; kingdom Metazoa; phylum Chordata; class Aves; order Passeriformes; family Motacillidae; genus Motacilla; species Motacilla alba. The sequence continues at coordinate 100,788,644 of NC_052018.1, forward strand.
TAAACTTCTCTGCACTCTTTACAGAACAGTATCGTGGTGGGCTTGCACTGTAGGAAAAGTTATTTGCATAACTGATTAACATTTGGTGGCATCTGCCTCGTCATGACACTTTCTTTCCTGGACAATTAGGGTAATTGCTTAAATGAAAGTAAAGGCACTGTTTACTTGAAAATCAAAAAAAGTAATATGAACCAAGGAGAAATGTTCTGAGAAAGACAACTGTAATGCATTACTGCTGGTGCCTGGTACTGCTAGGAACAGAACCAGCAAGAAGAAGCACATTTATTATAATTTGAGGGGAGCTACATGAAGCTACAAATTAGTCCACATTCTACAAATCAACAATTAAGATGAAGACTACTTACTACAATATAAACTTATAATGGAATAAAAATTGCCCTAAAGGTTTTGTGATTAGATTAGACAGGCAAGAATGTTTTATGACTAAAAGGAAAGAGGAGAAGTAGGCTTGTCTAAATGAGAGGAATTGCCTGATTTCACCTGGGAACAGAGAAAGCTAGAGGTGCTCCAAAGATGAAGCTAGAAGAAAACAGAAGATGAACACGATAAACATGGGACACTGCAGCAAAGCACTCTGTGCAAATATGAGCAGTGCAAACATCCCTTGGAACAGAACTTTTCCAACATAGAAAAGGTTATTTCCATTTCTCAGTTGTCTTAACCAGTTGTTAATTAAAAAAAAAAAAAATACAACGGTACAGTAAGATGTTTAATTGAAAATCCTGTGTCATCTTCAGCTTCCTCAATCTGCAGTGAAAGAAGAGCTGAAACCTAAACCTGACTCTTCTCTTGGCTGTGAAGAGATGAGGAATGATGAAGTAACTGACGTTCAAATCAACAATGTTGCTATCAAATCTCTTGTTAGGCTCCTCCTTTTTCAAAAGGATAAATATATAAATATAATATTTGATAAATATATAGGGGCAGATCTTCAAGCTGATGCAAACAGTTGAGGCTCCAACAATTACTGGGATGACGTGCAACATGCTTTGGTAATTTCACTGGCAGAAACTCCTCACAAGTAACTGCATAGTTACTCACTTCCTTTGCTTTGGGAAATGGCTCCCATGGAAGAAAAACTTCCTTTACTTGGCTGTCTAAGCCACTTGGCAATTTTTGCAGACAGGTGAGTCATTTTGCTGCTGTTTTGTTACTGATGTGTACAACAAGAGTACACAGAAGGGCTGAGTTAACACTGTTGCCAAAACTTTGCACTTAATGTTTCTGATCTTACAGCAACTGTTTTCTTTTTGTTATGGTTTCATTAACTGATGTTCATGAACATGTCTACATATACTGGTATTCCATGAGGTGCTTAAAGAGACAACAGTGTCTTTGAGTCTTTTTAGAAATCAATAGCAACAGTGATAATATTGCAGAAATATTGATATTTCATAATTTTTGGGGTTTGTTTTTGGGTTTTGTTTTATTTGTTTTCGTTTTTTGTACCACATAACCTAATGCTGGATTTATGCAGTTGTTGCTTACAGCTCTAAATGATGTTTTAAAAATCCAGTCCATCATTTGGGCTTAAGTGCAAGGAATGTTCTGTAGTTTACAAGAAATCACTTACTCTGGATTGTAGTGCACCCAATTCCACCAAAATAGCTTAGATCTCAGTATGGCACAACCCATCATCTCACAGAACCAGACAGATTGCTTCTCAGCTCTCAAAGTTTTTAGGTATCCAAAGAGCTGCACTGTTCATCTGTATTCACATCAAATGAAAGATCTTCCACTGATGATATTTTTGGAACATGATAAATGTTTCTTACAGAGTTGACTAATTTATATTTATACTTCCTTGTAGATCTGAAAAAACATTTCCAAACCTATGCCTACGCTTACAAATTCACTGCTACTCCATCAATCATGTTCCATGAACATTACACTTTTGGAATTGGACCCAGGATCCAGCTGACTCATTTAATTGCTTGCAACCTCCCAGTCATAGAAAACTTCAGCAGGCACTAATTTTAAAAAGGGAGGGAGGGGAAAAGGTATGTTCTTAAAATTTCTTTCATGTAATAAAAACTGACTGCAATTTAAGATCTTGCCATCCATGTGTGACTTCTGGATCAATAAGCCTTGCTAGCAAGGCTTTCAAAGGCTCAATTCATAAAAGCCCTGTACACCTCATTTATGGAGGCACTTGGTAAATCTGCCTCCCTTCTCATCCTGATGATGGAAGGCATGTCTCAGTACCAGGCAGTAATGATGGCATTTTTGAGAACTCCTAGGGGACTAAGGAGTGTGGTTCCCATTAATTTGTGCTCCAAAGTCACTTGGCAGCTTTTAAACATTGCTCTCTCTCCCCACGTTTTTCACAACTTCAGAGTAAAAGAATTGCAACATATAGGCTTAATGATACTGCCTGAGACTCTGATGGGCAGCCACTGGTTGTGAATTTCCAAATACAGCATAAAGGACTTTCATTTGTTAAAAGGGCATGCACTGCTTTTCAGAAAATTTAGTCCCCCTTTACAGATTCTTAAACTTTTCAGGGGACAAAAACCACAGTGTAGTAGTTTTAATCAGTTGTCATTTCTATTCACAGGTTATGGATTTGATTTGGAATTACAAGGTCGAGGCTTTTTGGTTTCCAATTGCTCTATTGCAGACTGTCACTGTATCCCTCAGTGTTGGCACCAAGGCACCACACCTCTCCCATGCTGGATACAGTGCAGGATTGCAAAAGAAAATAGTCTGTGGGTTGATTTAGCAATTGGTTTGCTCAGAAAGCTGACTGCAGTAGACCTGGCAGAAACAGAACAGCAGGACAAAGCAAGCAGGGCTCCTGAGCCAGGAAGGGGAAGGCTTTGGACAAAAAGAGGGATGAACTGGACAGGGTCTTACAGCACGACTGGGGCAGATTTACAGTGACACATCTCAGACACAGAAACCAAGCTGGACTTGAACTTTTCAGAGGATAAGCCCTGAGGTACAGAAGTGCCCTGAGCCAAAACCTTGAGGATTCTACCCTGTGAAGAAAGAGGAAGAATTACACCTTTTTTTCAATCTTGTATGTACTGCACTACTACAGAGAAGTGGTGACCACCTCAGTACCCACCATTTGTATATGTGACACTTAATCAAGCTTTAAAAAAATAAGATTCTTGCTGTTAGCATTATTTCATTTTCAAGCAAACACAGAATATCTTCTTTCCTTATTGTGCCGTATTCTCTTCATTCTTGTTCTTCATTTCCAAATCCTATTTTGCTCGTTAATGCCTCTGAGGCTCCAGTGAGATGTGCCACCAAAAGGGACTAGTTTCCATCTGACCATCCTACATATTTATCTTTGCTTCTGATAAATTTAAATGTTAATGGATTAATTCTTGTGCATTTCATTAAATTTTGACAATTCACTGCATTTCCTTCACTTGGTTTGTTTGCCGGTTCAACAGATTATCCACTTAGTTAGTTCAGTCTAGTTGATTGAGTGACTATCTGATTAAGCCTGATTGCTCTAGTTAATTAATTGGATTGTAAATGTTTCTTCCAATCACTTTCTAACTGGTCAAACTTTTTAATCATTTCCACCATCTAGACAAATTATTCCTGTCTGATATCCTGTCGTTTGTTTTCAGCGTTAGCGATTTGTCACCATCTCTCCCTTCCTCATCTCTCTTTCTGTAGGGATCCTACAAGAAAGGTGGACAGACACTTTTCACAGGAGCATGTAGTGACAGGACAAGAGGGAATGGCTTCTAACTGAGAGAGAAGATGTTCAGAACAGATATCAGGAAGAAATTCTTTGCTGTGGTGAGGCACTGGCACAAGTTGCCCAGAGAAGCTGTGGATGCCCCACCCCTGGAAGTGTTCAAGGCCAGGTTGGATGGAGCTGTGAGTAACGCGGTGTAGTGGGAAGTGTCCCTCTCCATGGCAGAGGGGGGGGGCAGTTGGAATTAGATGATTTTTAAGGTGCCTTCCAACCCAAACCGTTCTGGGATTCTATGTTTCTCTTCTTTTGCTGACTCGGTCTGACTCATTTCCTTTCTGCTCGATCATCTCCCTCTTCTGTTCTGACCTTCTAAGCTTCCCCACTGTCTCTTAGTTCTTCGCAAAGACCACCGCAACTCTTCACAAACATGAATCAAGTTGCACAGTCAGGTCTTAACAACTCCAAACACCAGTCCTATTTGAACCAACAAAATTTTCCTACAGCTATTAGGGAACTTCATGGATATAAAACAACTCAGACCAAAACTATCCCTCTTTCTTTTGCCAAATCAAGAATCTCCATGCCCTCTGTTATAGGCTAGCAATCTTTTGGGGTTTATTATGGAGAGAAAAAGGGAGAGTGAGACTGTCATCTACTTACACAGTGGAGTCAGATTGCATAAATCTTTGAATCTGGAGTAATACCGGCTTAAAATCCTTGGGTCATCCGTAAATCATCATTGTCCTTCCCATTTCTCAAATGATAATAGCAAATCCTATGATTGTTTTAATAAATCCAAGCAGTTAAAACATCACAAGAAGTAAGTGGCAGCAATTAATAGTAATAAAAATAAGTTCAATTTGGGGAAAGCAGATTACAGAGTTCATTTTCCTTCACTGAATCAATGGCTCCCCTGTTGAAATAAGCCTTAATTAAAGGAGAAGGTCAGGATAAAAATCATATACAGCATTAAAAAGATAATGTATTGGCCAATTCTTCAAGGTGTTAAAAAGTACTTAAGACCCACAAGGGCCAACATTTGCAATGTCTCTTGAGCAGTTCCTAGTACTTCTTATGAGCAGGTCCTTCTCTTCAGACTTTAAAGGCTTTGGATTTTAAAGGCTGAGATTTCTCAATTCTGTTTCTTAACCCAAGCCACCTAACCTTTTCTGAGTTAGAGAGGATAAACCTGCTCGCTCTGGTAAGGCACACCTATTTGGAGCTGCTGTGGCCGGTTCAAGTCTTTCCACCTTCCGCATGAAAACATCTATTTTAAAGATGAATTTTAAATGCATTATAAAACATTTCTTTATATCCCCCTCCTCCATATCTTAAAACCCCAAATATATGGCCAGTTGATTACTAAATAAAACAATAGGACACTCTGTCCCATTTATCACCAAACTGGCATGGCAGACCTATGAAACCCAAAATCTCTAGATATTCAGGTTTGCTTCCCCCCTGCTGCTCCTTTGATGAGCACAGGAAGGTTCTAAATAGATTAAATTATTCAACATAACCACCACTGTCTAAATCTGGCTCTGCAAGGAGTAGGTGTTCACAGCCAGTAACAGAAATAACTAATCACTAATTCATTACTGCAAGAAGCTACTCTACCAGTAATTGAGTTACTGTGCCTCTTCTGGAAGCAATGTTAAAACTAAATTTGCTTAATTTTTTTTTATTCCTAGCATTACAATAACTTCATTTTGAAAAGATTAAAGTGAAAACAAAGATAAGCCCCATAACAAGTTCATTAAATTTATTTTACCTAAATTGGCACAAACCACAAGTGAAATAACTTTCACTTTAGAATGACTTTAAAATTATTTAACTTCACTACAGCCACCACCCTCATCTGCAAAGCAGTATTTTCTCTGACACAAGATCCCTACAGGATTAAAACACAAGCAGGTTAGGGATAGTTTTTGGCACACAAGCTGAAATCAGAATAATCAGTCATAGCTCACGAGGGAGCAGAGGTGAATGGGGAAAGAAGGTGGTCGCCAAAGCATTTGGAAGCAAATATTCTTAAAATAGTAAGGCTTTTCCAAATGCCTACTTAGTGAAATTAGACCCACAGGAAAACCAGACCAGTTGAACTGCATAAATAGCATAGGCCATTTGATGGAAAATGCAGCCAGTCTGCCTAATTTTATTTTTTTAAATGAAGAAACATACTGAATAATCCTGCTGGTTTCAGTTAGCTCTGGACCTGTAAGGTTCTTAACCACGGCATTAATGCCAAAGGAAATGATCCAGCTTCTTTTATCCAAAAATCACCTGGACAGGCCAAGTAATATTATGGTAAATGTTAATCCTAAACCTCAGATAGAGACAGCTACTTCTGAAATTACGACTACTTTTCTTTTTTAAATCAAGTTTATTTTTCAGTTTTATAACAATGACAAAATACTGAGTGCTCATTGTTCTGCTCACCTGTTCCCCTGTATTTCTGGACAGAGGTGGATCTCCAGACCATACAAGACAACATGGTTGATTCTACTGAAGGTTCGTACCTTCTCTCCTCCATCCCATAAATACAACCAAGCAAATAAGGAAACATAAACTATTGTCACAATTAATCTGGTGGTTTAAGAAAACGTCTGTAAATACCTTGCAGTTCTACCCAAATGAAAATTACTTAATTAATTGAAAAAAAATTGTATAGCATTTATTAACATCTAAATGAGCTGTGTGTCATGTGGGACTTCAATCTGAAATGTATGTTTAATTATTTTTATACTGAGAAGATGCAGTTGCTGGAGCAACTCCCCAGGGATGTGGCAGAGGCCTCATCACTGGAGGTTTTCAAGTTGCAGCTGGATCAGGGTTCTAGATAATCTCCCCCAGACTCCTTTTCACACAAAAAGTTGTGCCAAATTCTCTTCTGAGGTTCCTTCCAGCCTGGCTTGTTCTGTGATTCTCTCTCATACACTGTTATTATCTCAGTTTTCTGTTGGGAAGACATTAACTTTTCTAGCCAATTTTCCAATAGGAAGCATCAAGAACTCATTTTGAAAAGGGGCTCACTGGTATTTCATTAAGTTCAGTTAACCACAACATCCTGTCATCGAATTAATTTATAAGACAAACTGCAAAAAGAGAGCATGTGGGAAAACTGAAATGATACATATCCGAGTTTTGTCTGAATGCACAGAAACATCATTTTAGTAATGATTCAGATGCATAAGCAATCCTATCTGGAGAAAGCCCTTATTGATCTCCTGCAGCTGATTCATAAATCTGTTGCTGGAATATTTATCAAGTGGTATCATGAATAATTCTATCTGGCAGTTGATCATATTTCTTCAAACGTGTTTTAAGTCTGTATTTTCACTCTTCCTTTGCTATCTCTTCTTTCAGTAAAATCACCTCCTGATCTTCAAAATTTTTCCTTTCCTGAGAGGTCCTGTGCTTTTGATCAAGGATTTTGCCTTTAGTACAACCTTAACTCCAACTTTCAGAAATTTGCATACATATTACAGCCATCAGATCATTACAGAACTAACTGCCTACCAGCTCCAAAGGTAATGTGTGCTTCTGTGTACTTTCAGTATCTACTGAAAAAAGGCAATTGCTGAGTGGACAGAAGCATTAACTTAATCAACAACACACGGTCTCTCCCCTCTCCAAAATAAATGGTTTTTATGTTGCTTACTGAGCTTGAAAACTTGAAAGCTAAGTGCTTCCTCTTGGACAGGCTGAGTGTCTGAAATAACTGCTTTTAACAGCCCTGGAGCATCATTAAAGCTTTCAGACATTTCAGAAGCATTTGGTCTCCACGCCCCTTAGGTAAAAATTTACTTAAAATTGGTGAATCAAACATTGCTAAGTAAAACAATGTCTTGTCATTTACTTGTGCCTACTAATAAGTACTTTAATTAAGAATTTTGGAAATTAGTTAGCAAATTAATTAATTTACAACTGCAATAAAAAATCAGTAAGAAGCCCATTAAATATCATAAATAAGTCAATACGCTACTTAGGAAATGAACTCTATTTTTATTACTAGAAATTACCATCCACTATAAAATGCCAATGTACCAATTACTTTACTTGTATAAGTAACAAATTTCTTAACTGATGTTATTAAATTAATATATTACTTCTCTGCAATTTGTATTTTGGTTGTTTTTTTTTTTTTTTGTTTTTTTGTTTTTTTTTTGCTTTGGCTACTGCACTTATTTAAATAGTAAGTTGTAAGAAAGAGAATTAGGCAATCAATAGCTTAGGTTTTACACACTGACAAACACAATTTGCTTCACATTTAAGTCAGTAATTGAAAGTCAATTGGTTGTAGCAGTCCAGGCAACGCTACCTGTTAGTTGTCCTGAGACAAAACTTACAGAAGTACAAGCAGTCTTTGTATTGACTGCAGGGGCTCTCTGATCAGATTTGAATCCTAAGGTTGAGAAAAGACTGTAAGAACTTTCCTTCTATTATGGGAATTGGGAAATGTGAAGATATTCAAGTGACTATTAACTAGACTTTTTTGATTTTGAATTTTTTAAAAACTGAGAATTTTATCAGCATCAGAATCTCCTTAAGTTTTTAATTTCCCATTCAATCCCATATAAACTGCTATTTTTCAGTTCAGAGGAAAAGATTTTTTTTCCTATGCAAAATCTTTTCTATGATTAAGGAACTAAAAAAAAAAAAAAAAAAAAAATGGAATCACCAACATGCAAAAGCAAATTCCAACCTCAAACTTTGACCTTCTTCAAGCCCTTGCTGTTTTTCACCCAGAGGGTGGTTGGGCACTGCAACAGGCTCCCCAGGGCAGTGGTCACAGCACCAAGCCTGACAGAGTTGAAGAAGGGTTTGGAGAATGCTCTCAGGCACATGGGTGACTCTTGGGCTGTTCTGTGCAGGGCTGGGATTTGGACTCAATGATTCTCATAGGTGCCTTCCAATTCAGCATATTCTGTAATTCTTTCTATATCTGCACCTATGGAAATGGTAGCCTAACTTCCTAAGATTGTAGGTACACCTTAATGTATTTTTAAATTGTGTTTATGGTCTTCAGGCTGAAGGCATGTTTCTATTTCTTAGATATTTCTTTCTCAAATTCACCCATGTTTTATGTGCTTCAGTAGCATTAAGGTATCCAAGTAGCTAAGCTGCCCAAAGGCTTCTAACAGCTGCAGAAAAATTAGATTTAGATTAATCTTTTCTTATTGCTTTCCCTGTTTTCTCCAAGCTTAAGGTGTCACCCTCAGCTGCTCATCACCACCTCTTTCCTTGTAAAAGTACACCGCCACATCTTCAGCTGCACACAAAAGGCTTAGTGACCTAAACCAACTGAAAATAAGAGAACAAGTGGTTTTGTTCTCTGGTGGCATTGTTCTTACACTGTGTCCTATAAGCAGGGCAGAGGAGTAGCTGTTTGCTACAAATTTGCAGGCAAAATGGGAGATTTGTTCCTTCTTTTTCTCGGAGTGTCTAAACAGCCTCAGCCCTTGACATCTGTCATCTGTTGGTCAGAACTCCCAGTCCAGCACCTCGGGCTCGCCCCTGAGTGCTCCCAAGGAGAGGAGTTCCTGTGTCCACAGTCTCTTGCACTGAATTCCCAAAGCACTGTGGATGACTTGTGTCCTTACACCAGCAGCAGAACAGGAACCTTCTCTCTGAACATGCCTTTGCTTCCAGCACAATGTCAGGCTGCTCCTTGTTGGAGCTTAGAGAGCACCTTTATGTACAAACAGTGCAATAAATCCTTTAATACAACTGGCCTTTGTGGAGAGCAAGGTAAATGACCAAAATAATGTATGTTCTGCAGCACATTTCCCTGTCCTAGAAAGGTTGAAAAGAAGGACATGCAGCTCAACTCAGCACTACTCCAAATAAATAAAATGGACAAAAAGTAATGTGTTAAGAGCTATAAGTAGTAATATTCTTCACTGACACGCCACCTAAAGATTTCAGAATGATTCACAGAGTCCATAAAACTGGTAGAACTAATATGCAGCTGCTTCTGGCACAGAGCACTGAATTTACATACTCGGATTGATTACATAGCTTGTATTTAAAAAAGTAACCCCCATTTAGGCTGCCCATTATTAAAATTCCACACATTACATGAAGCTATTAGGGGCTGCTCAGCAATAACTGCTTTGGAACACTGCCAAAGAAAGGCATACTTTACTAGAATCAGGTTTTCCACAGTTGTTTAAAAAACAACCCCAAAATCTGTAACCATGAACATCAAAAAAGATGGCTTGCAAGATGTCCGTCAAGGAACCCCTCATCTGTTCTACTTTCTGCTGCAGAAAAGTGAAGTTGTCAGGATATGCATCTGGCAAGCCAGGATGAATACTGCTTCTTTTCACCCAAAATTAAATTTTCATAACTATTCTTCCCAAATGGAAAAAAAAAACCCCAACAAACCAACCAAAACAACAAACCTGTTTTTAACTTCTTGAAGGAAAGTTTTAAGGCAACATTAGAAAAGATCCTTCCCTGAGAGGGACCCTATTTTATTTTTTAAAATTTAAATTATTCATTTGACAACAACCTTTCCTTCTGTGGCGTCTGCAGCAGTCAGAAATCGAGCTTCTCTCCACAAAGGCATCAAAGCACTATGAGCTAGAAACAATAAAATACTCTGTTACCTGAACTGCAGTTCTTCATGGCGAAGGAATCCACAGCTGCCACGCTCTTGTTCCCATTAGGAACATATTCCAGTGAGATCCGAAATGGTTTCTCCAGGTGTCCAACTCTCCTTTGAAGCAACACCCATCTGGTCTCATCATAGAGCAAGAGGAAAGAAGACAGGAGAAGAGCTGTAAGAAAGGCTACTACTTTAGAAACACCAAATCCCCGAAAGGAGCAGCTCCACTTATGGCTGGTCACACTGTGCCTCCTACCCCAGTCCTCACTTCCCTCACAGTGCCCCATGGTCGGAGCCTTTCCCTCCCATGGATTTTGCAAAAGCAAGATTCTAAGCACCAAGATTTCCACCCAGCTAAGATGTGGAAACCCAACTAAACAGCAGCTTATTGCTCTCTTCTGTCACACTTCTGTGCCCCCAGATGTCTGCCTGCTGTTTAAAGGAAGCTTAACTCTCTGTGCAAAGCAAGCTGTGAAATCTGTAGCACATGTGCACATCCCCTTTAAATATCATTCCTGAGTCTTACCAAAAAGTCTCTTAGTCACTCAGGAAATAAGGAAGTCTCCAGGGCTGTACAACAGCCCTAATTCCCAGCACTGCATCACTGGCTGAAGTAACACGTTTTGCTTCTAAAGCAGTTGGCCGGAACGCCTACCTGTGCACGAAGCGCCACATCTAAAACATGCCATTTTTCCTCCTCCACTTCCTGTCCCTCTTTTCCTGCTTACCTCCCTCCTGAATGACAAAAATTCCCAGCAAGTAAATCAAGGAAGTGAATTAGCAGCCCTGAAGATTAACATCCACACTCCAAGAGTGCTACAACTTACTCTGCTTGTTGCCAAGAGTAAATGAGAACAAAAAGCCTGTATGAGCTTAATTTATTCCTTGAGATGCTAGAAGACATCAGTGCCTGGCTGTCTTTAATGTCTACCTCCTCCCCTCTGATCAGCTGGGTCTGCTGCTTTACCTGAAACAACTTCCAGCCAGAGAGCACAAGAACAATTCCTGGACCCCTCTTTCCAATTCTGTACCCCACAAGACATGCCTAAAGGTAGACAGTAAAAATACAAGCATCTGTCTTTTTGCCAATATTCTGGAATTCTGCAAGGAAAAAGTTAAGGAATTAAATACTTGTATAATAACATGGTCTGGCCCATCTCCCTTTTCATCCTTGGGCACAGGCTGCCAATCAAACCACTTGACACCATTTGTGAAGGGCTGCTTCCCAAGAGGCACTGCTACCTCAGCAGTGATAAGGATCCCATCCGCTGTTTCACCCCAGTTTACCAGGGCCTGCTCACTAACCATAAACATGATCAGAGACAAGACATTCTGTAAAGTCACTCAGCCACTACTAATTCAATTTTTTCACATTTCTCTTCTGTTACAGGAAGAATTCAGCACCAAGGAAAAAGTCCCTTTGTAGCATACTGCAAGTGGTCAGCTGGAGCCTAACAAATCAGCAGGACCTAAAAAAATCTATTAGGAAATGCAGCTCCAGCTACAACTTTTGAAAGATGAGACCAAAAATGTATTGTGTTTCTTTAAGTTGTTTTTAAACACCAGTATTAAGCATTTTAGGGGAGGACTGTAATTATTTCTAGTTGTCAGAAATTTTTCATTGCCCTTTGACAAAACCCCACATTTTTTATTGCTCTTACAAAAAAGATTTCCTGTCAAGTACCCCCACTGCCTCCCTGTATATGAGTTTGTGTTTGTCCATGAGCTGGAAAAAAGGAACACTTTTTGGGGTGGGAAAGGGAACCCTCTGGTACAGATCTTCTGAGTACAAGCAGCTACACAATTTATCTGGCATCCATTACAAGAATCTCCTTCTCCAGAAGCATGCCAAAATTTGGATGTTATGAAGTCAAGAAACCCTTCTGAAAGGAAATATAATAACATGTGCATATGACATTTGCACCAATTGACCATCATTTGTGCCTGCTGTGAGCATGGATCAATCCTAAATTGCAGACCCTACACTGTGACAGAAACTAGAAGACTCTTCTTGGTTCCAGTGGCAGACACGTTGTTTGCCTCCTCAGGGACACAGGGGTGTCATTATGCTCCACTGAACTAAACAAAATTCCAGCAGGCAAGGAAGCTGCTGACAGGTATGTGAAGGACCTAAAGAAAAGTCCTAAGCAAGGGTTGCAGAAGGACCCTGCTGGCAGCTATCGCAGTTCAATGTGCAACTCGGAAAAGCAAATGCAGCTTTTAATGATTTACTAGGTGTCCTCCTCCCTCTTTTTTCCATTGAGAAGAGTGAAAATAGACTGCTAAATTTCATTTTTTGTTTACAGTTATTTTCATTTCCACATCTCATCTTCCACCTTCTGCGCTCTAGGCTCCCACTTGAGAGGAGGATGCTGGCATCCTCACTCTTTTTCTGTTCCACTCCCCCCAGAAATAAATCTGCTTTTGCTGAAATTAAATAGAATAAAGCATTGAGAGTATTTTAAAAGCCTAGCTTCTGTGTGAGTTATTTCTTCTGATGTCATCTCAACTTAGGTATATTATAAAGATTAGAGGATACAAATTTCCCTACAAATAGAGCCAAAACTAACCCTAGATTAAATTTGATTATGAAATACAAAAGCATCTGTATGTCATGAAAATTGTTTTCCTCAGCTTCAGAAGACTGATGGATTTTAATTCCAAGTACGCAGTGGCTCTCAACAATGATTTCCATTTCTGTGCTACTGCTAACCCTCTGGATAAATGTGCCAGGAGTTTTAGGAATTGCTTTTTTGAGTTACTGGTGCAATAACTTTAGTTTGAGATTCTCAGGCCTCTCATAGTTTACCACAGAAACTTTATTAACTCCCAGAGCTGTTGCCAAGCAGGTGTTTTATATCACCACAACACAAGACTGGAAAAGGCAGACTCACTCAAGCCCAGATTCATTACAAAATATATTCATACTTCGTGGTACAAATTCCTTCAATAGGTTGCCTGAGATTCAGAGATTCATGTGAAAAGCAATACCAAGTATCAGCCTCTTTCTTTGGAGACAAAGATGACATTAACTGGTGGATTTATCAGGGACACTAAAAATAGCTACAGAGTCAGCAGAGGCACCTGTGGGCAAATTCGGACAGGAATCAGTTCTGCCATCATTCTGTGGCAGATTTGGGACTCTGATCTCCAGACCTTCTGTATAACACACTGTATTACACAGACCCATTCTCATTTGCACATCCTGTACTATATATAGGCTGCCTGGCAGCAGCATCAGCAAGATCTACTTCAGCATAACCAATACATATTAGATGTTAATTAGCAGTAGTTTCATTAAATTTCTATCAGTGGTCTACATGTTATGAATCTAATTTTAGAGAGCATTTTAGCAGGGTAACAGAAAGCTACTTCAAGCTGTCTTTTGGGATAGATGGGAAAACACCATGAATGGAACCTCATACTGGAGTCATACTTCACCAACCTGACAGGTTTCTGTGCTGAGATTATAGGCTTGCTTGAGGAGGAGAGCAGTGGATGTTGCTTATCTTGACTCTGATGAGGTTTCCAGTACTCTCTCCCATCCCATCACCAATGACTGATGGAAGCACAGGCTGTGAGTAGGCAGTGAGGGGAGGACTGGCTTAGAGGGTTATCACCAGTGTACCAAGTCCAGCTGGAAGCCAGTCACTGGGGGTACACCTCTGGTTTTATAGTGTTTTCTGTCTCTATTGGTGACCAGGATCATGGGACAGGCTGCACTATCAACAGGCTTCTGGCAAGACTGGGAGAAGCAACTGATACACGGGACAGTTTGGCTGCCACTGGGAGAGGTTGGAAATTTAGGTCAACGGGAACCTCATGAAGTTCAAGAAAAAGAAATGCAAAGTGCTGCCTCTGCAGAGGAGCAACCTCATGCACCAGCACAGGCCAGAAAGTGGCTTTGCAAAGGACAACCTGTGGGTCCTGGTATACAAAGTACTGAGCCTAAGCTAGAAACGTGCCCCCAGAGACGAGAAAGGCCAAGAGTTTCCCAGGCTGCACTGGGAAACACAGATCAAAGGGGTGTTTCTTCCTCACTACTCAGCTCTGGAGAGACACCTCTAAAGGACCAGGTCCAGTGCAGCCCTTTCCAGCACAAGACAGATATGAGGTACAGAAGTGAGTCCAGCAAACAGCCACAGGGATGATTTAGGTACTGGAGCCTCTGACATACAAGAGGAGGCTCAGGAAGGATCTTACTAGTGTTGTTATGTTATGAGTGAATGAAAAGGAGATCGATTTGGAGAGCAGTATCCAAAGAAAGCACAACAGGCAAGCACCAGGCACTTTTCTTGGACTGAAAGACCAGAAACTCCATTAAAACACAATAGAAAGCTTGCTTGTTTTAAGGGAGACTGAACAATGGAACAAGTTGCCCAGAAATCTTATGGAGTCTCTATTTCCAGATATTTAAAGTGGGAGTGGATATAGCTCTGGATAACCTGCTTTAGCTCACCTTGCATCAAGAAGAGAAGTTGGACTACTCAGTCTCAGGAGTTCCTTCCAACCCCAACCATTCTGCATTTGTGAAACACAGGACCCAAAAGCAAACAATAGCAAGTAACAGATTACTCCTGTTATCCCCTGCATGACCTCCAAACACTCTCCAGAGTGATCAATCAGCCCAGTAAGCTGACAACTACAAGGACAAAGGCATCACTTATTGTACCCAGAGCTATCACCACATAGCCTTCAACGCCATGGCCTATTTCTACCACAACAGTAGCCATAATAACCATGATGATCTCTCTGGATACTGCCTCAAGCAGTAAAAAATTCTGCAGTTTAAAATTTTAATTTAAACTTTTATACTGCAAAGCAACATACTACGTTGTATTGTTTAGGCACCGCTCAGTGTGTTGTTACAAGGCAGATCCATCAGGTCTTTCACTGAAGCTGCATTAAGAAAGAAATTGTCTCAGATATCTAGAATCTGCAATACACATCAGTTTAGACAGAAACTAATAACACTGTGGTCTTCAGTGACAGAGTAGCCCAAAATCCTAGATACAAATATTTTCAGACTTTAGGGAAGTTCAGACCTGGATGAGAATGTCACCTAGAAAGAATTAGTTGCCTAAAAAAAGTGTGGGCAACACCTAGAGTTTCTCTCAGAAGGCTCTTCTTCAAAACAGAAAACACCGCTGACAGAACCTGAGCCCAGGTTTACACAGGAGAGCAGGGACTACATTTTCAAATGGCTTTTTCATACTCAGTCCTTAATGTGATGGTGTGCTGGACACAACCTTTGGCCTCTCTCAGCTCTGCAAGGGTGAGGTGCTAGGTCCCAAACAAGCTAAAGTACTTCTCTGGAGCCTAACTCTTCTTAAGCCTCCCATCTGTGACTCAGTTGGACAGGCTCTAGGTTTCAGAAGCCACAATCCAGTTGTCATGGAAACTTGAGAGGCAGTTTAGATGCTCTGGTTGTTCATGCAGCATGTATCTTCAGAAGGAACACTTTCCTGATTAATTCTAATCGATACACTAATGCTTTGGATGCCATTTTGCATGCTCCTCTGGGTAATGCCAGCACTGATTAATTGCAAGTTCAAGTTAGGATGATCTCTTAGAGGCAGTGCATTAAAAAAAAAGAAGTGCTAGAACTCTCAAGTAAAGTCTCAAGCTGGAATACTTGCAATCCTGCATTTGTCTGCCTTCATGGCTAAATGATTTTGAATCCAATTAACACTCGCATACTCTTTCATCCTGTTAAAGAGTGGTTTCAAAATGCTTGATTGCAGCAAGCCTTGGGACTCCAGTTTACTCCCATGTACAGCAATCATCTTTGTGATCATTCCCCAGACTTCCAACTAATTCTGGAAGGTAGAATTAATTTCTGTGCTGTCAGCTAGCCTGACACCTGTGCTGCCACCTGTGTCACCACCTATATCTTCAGCAGAGTGCAGTTTGCACTGGCCCAACAGAAGTTAAGTTTCACCCAGAATACTGTCCTAGCTTTGACACACCCACCACTATCTCACCTTTACAGAAAATTTGAAAGCAAGTCTTCAACTTAAAAGTATGGAAATTATTAGCAAGAAGCCCCAAAGAACCAATGCTTAAATCACAGTAAATCAGAGCTAACTGCACTTGAAGTGTGTTGTGGGGAATAAAGAGCTGCATGAGCCCTCCAAGGGTCATGAATCAGCTCATGTGCTCCCAGCAACAATTAATGGCAGGTTGAGGGAACACAAGAACTTCCAGCTATCTCCTCTCCTTGAGACAAATGTTCTGTGAATTCAAGCTGTATTCTTCTCTCTCACTGCCACTTTCCCAGAATAAAAATTGTAGAATTTAACAGACTCCTCATAGCTAAATTGAGTGAAAGTGTGATTTTATTTCTTCAGGTTGAGGCACTCATGCAAAATGCTCCTGATGCTACCAGCACTCATCATGGTATGGCTGTGAGGAAAATGCAGTGTATCTTGGCAAGGGCTTAGATTTTCTCTCTTTGGTAAAAGGTTCCGCAAACTTTTGGGAATTAAAAAATTAAATATAAATAATAGCAGCTATGTCACAGTATTTCACATCAAAATCTGCCTGCAGCGGTGAAAATATCAGAAGCTGATTTTTGAGAATGAAACCTTGTTAAGGGTGGAATTAAAATTAGCACTAGGAGTCCAAATGAGAATTTTTTCTCTTTAATGGATAAATAGGGGAAAGAACATAACTTTTTCATCCTGCATGCCCTACATAATTATGCAGAAGTTTATAATATGTTTTAATCTTCCCTTCATACTGCTTCAGACTTTCCTTTGTTTCAGCAATTAATGGGCACTGCAGTAAGGAAGAAGCAGATTAGACCTTTTCAGGCTGCAGCCAACAGAAAATGAAAAAATGTTTTCAAGAGGATGCCAATAAAACTTATAGAGACAGAGGATTAGAAATAAAATAATCTACAGGAGTTTGGGTAAACTCTTTTTTCATTAATTCAAACAATATATTGCCTTGTAATTATTTTTAATTTTCAATTTTAAAGTAATTTCAGTTTACTGACTCTAAAATTACTTAAACAAAACCAGGTCCAGAATTTGAAGCATGATGATATAGTCTTGCAAAATGGCAACAAATAAAAATACTGTACAATAATGCACAAGATTATTTAAAGGAGGAAATTCTTGTTGTGCAACACAAAGTTTGCAATGTTAATTCCTCTGCTCACTGATAATTTTCCTTTATTATAGCAAGAAAAATGGGAAAACTTTACTTTTTAAGGAAAAGAAAAATAGTATCCTTTTTCCTCTATTGATTTAATGCCAACTGCCTTTCTACTCTTTTCTTTGGCCTTTTTCATAAGCAAGACATAACTCTAACTGGTAGGTTAAATACAGTTGAGACCTTTATTAGTGTCATTGGATCAGACCTTTAACATCCCTGTGAGTGGCCCAAGAAAGCTTCCCCACCCTTTCCTCAAAATGCCTTTAGAAGATGCTTTCATGAAAGTTTTGCCATTTACAAAATGCCAAAATTAAAAAAAAAAAAAAGAAAAGCAGAAAAGCAGTTATTTTCTTTCCTGTTACTCTTTTAGTGCTTTTAAGATGAAACTAAAACCACTGCCACCTCCCCCCAAGAAAATGTGCTGTAACTGTGATTGGTTTGACCAATAAGCCAGGCATTGAGTAATTACCTTGCCTACAACAGGAATCCAACAAGATTTTGATTCCAAAATGCAGTTATACCCCTTCATGAGTGCTGGAAAGGAGGTTAAATCTACCCCCTTTCTAGAATTACTGTGCTGGGCTCCTTTGTACAGCTGCTCCACTGAGAATTGTACAGCTGGGAAGATATTGCAATATGGAAGAAACTGCTTTGGGCTTCAGTGAAACACAAGTTGCCTGTGAAGGATATTTTTTTATGTTCTACTTATTCCTGGCCAAGAATGGAGGTCTGCAATTAAGCCACTACAGTTTGGTAGTGGACTCTTCTCCTTTGCAGAGAGCATGCCACACAACCACAACACATGGGAAAACACTCTTCATGGGAAAAACTATTCAAATAGCAGAAGATCTGCAGAAAAAAATACCTGTCCATGTTAACTTCCACAGAGTTAAAATATTTTTAACTGTCTTTCTGAATGTCTGTTAGAAAACTCACTCTTGCAAAGATTTTCCTTTCCTAACTTGTTTGAAGAAAATTCCCTGCTCTGAAAATGTGAAGACTTATATTTGAGCACTGTGAAGAACTGAAAAGGTAACCAACTGAAGAATTACACACTCACAATTAAATCTTATTCTTGTGATTACAGAAACGTTTAATGGGATTTAATACTGACTCAGCCCCAGAAGAAAGTGCAGAGGAACTGCAGAGGGATTCAAAGTCAGAAGATGAATTTATGCTGTATGATGGAGGGCAAACCTCCTTCCAAGAGAGTAATCAATTTTCCCCTGGAAGGTAACCCACTAAATAAATGGCAAAGTTATTATTAATTCAGCTAATCTTTTCAAAAAGTCTGTGGAATGAGTAAACCAAGTTTTTACGGGACAATTTCGTTACTGACCATTCCAAAATGTAAACTTAGGGCTCCAGACATGGTAAGAAACTCATCAAATAAAAACTCTATCGGACAAGAGTGGATGAGACATGAGAAAGCATTGTTGTTTTTTTAAATGACAGAACCAATTATTTTAATTAGCTACTTCATCACATCCAATAAACAGTTCTGATGTTTTTTTGTGGGAGGTCCCCATGGACATGACATGACTAATCACTCCAGTAAGAGACTTCTGCAATTGCAAGTACAGTAGAGCTCAACAACTTGCTCAGAGGAACATGTTCATCTGGCCATTGAACTTTCCTTTACATCCCCAGTTGAACCACGCACAAAGGAACTTTCTTCTGCCTCTTAAGCAGTACACAGTTGGAGGCACTCCTGGGATGCTAAAATTAGCTATCACATCCAAGATGGAGCACCAAAACTGATGTTAAAAGGACAGCTCAGCAGACTTTCCTGGTACACAATAGCTCTTCAGTGTCACCTCCTCTGGTAGCTCTCTCCCTATTTACATATCATACGATTACACCTACTTCAACAAAACTAACACTGCCAAAAAATGAAATTTCATTGTATGAAACCAAGTTGCAGTAACTGTTGGCAACATGTAAGCCTAGGCAATACCAGGAACACTGAGCATCCATACAAACCATGATATCTTATGTGGTTATACAGACCTCACAGCACTTTAGCAGAGAAATCAAACACCTCATTTTTCAGGTGGGTGAAAAGGAGGCACAGCAAGGTTATGTGATTCATTTAGTCCATAGCTAGACAGAATTAGGATCAGAGATAAAAGTTTCTCATTCTTATTCCTATGTCCTAATCCACTGCATCGTGATGCTTCTGATGAGGGTAATTAAATTTCATGCTTCAGGGAGTGACTTAATTGTCTTTGAGGATCAGAGGGAAACTCCATCCTTTCAACACAATGTACAAGGCTGCTCAGGTGTGCCAAAGAGTAGTTTTCATTTTTTATTTAAATATTGAAAGTAAAACAATCTAATCCTAATTACAGCCAAATACAGTCAAGGTTTCAGAAAGACAGAACGTCTTTTCAAAAGAAAGAGTAGTGGCAAAATACTCTGAAATTATTTAGTTTGCAACATCTGTGTCTGGGAGACCAATTAAACCAGGATTTTTACCTCCACACTCAGCAATGGCTGTTCATAGCACAGGAATATTGTATCCACTCACTACCTATCTGGTGGAAATAAAGCCATGAAAAATTTTAGGTTCAAAGTTAGATTCAAAGAGTGAGTGAGAGATTTCACTGAAGAGAACAGCTGTGCTTACTGTGTATCCTTTACAAATATGTTGCAATTACCTAGCAGCTGTAATAACCTAAACTTGAAAATCAGATATCAATACAGCTAAAGAAAGATTACAGACTAGATGAAGAACTGTTTGAATCATTAGGCTCAGAAGGATTTACAGAACAACTACTCCAGGCATTCCCGCCCACTACAAGACAGTTCTCCGAGAGGCTCCTAAAACCCATTTCATCAGGTCAAATCCCATAAAAAGCTGTCTGGTTAGAAAGAAAAAAATAGTCTGACTGGGTATTAGAGATTCCCAGAAACAAAAAAGGCTGGCAGATAATCCTCAGCAAATACCACCTTTCCCATAACTTCAGCTGTTTCCAGTCTTTGCCTGCAGCACAGAGGTAGCATATGATTGCACTGGGCAGAGCATGTGCCATTTGAGATGCAAAATAGATCAGTAAATAAGAATAAAACGTGGTGCAGAACAAAGAGAAGTGAAATGCTTCCCATATAACTGTACAATACAGAGGATATCTATGCACAAGCAATGTGAGGGGTAATATGAAAGAAAATTGCAGGTGTGAAAATAAAAGATGCATTTTTGATGAAAAATTTCCTCTTCCAATTTAATTTACTTCCTTCAAACGCAGTCATTTAAAAGAAATGATTCATTAGGTAGGATGTGAATTGGGAAGTATGAAGCTTGGAATGCAGAAAGGTTTTATCCATTACTGCTTATGTAGCAGGTATTGTAAGAGTTACCCTGTTGGGGAAGGGGCCTTTGAATTGTGTGACTCAGTTTCAAATGGAGAAGGAATTTAAAAATAAAAAGAGAGAGAGACTAAAACAGTCACTTTGTCAGTGTCCTCAAAGAGAAGGAACTTGGAAGGCCGGTGTCTGCTCTTCAGAGCAAATGACTCTTCAGAAGTCAGACAGATCATACCACTTAACAACTGAAATGTCAACTTTAAAGAGACAGAAATGCCACCAAAGTGAGGTTTGCTGCTGCTTCCAACACGGCGGCAGCAGTCTCAGCAATGTCCAATGCTGACAATGTCTGCCCCTCTTACTACATTTGCAACATATACACCAGTAACATCTGCTGGCTAAGTCCAAAAATGCTACCAAAAGTCAAGTCTAGTTTTTCCACACATGTTGAGACTGTTTCTGTCCCACTGATCTAAATCTCCTGCATTTAGTATTGGGTATTTCTGAAAGAGAATCGGAGCAAGCCACGCTCAACATCCAGAAGGGAAGTCAGGAGTAGCCAACAGCATATGTCACTGCCTGCAGATACGAGTTTGACACTGTCTGGTTTCTCAGCTTCCCAGAATATGGAGTTGTTTTATTTTGCTCAGAATACATTTGCCTGTTAGTCTCAACACTTGGCACACACACTTCCTTTAAGCATAAAGAGAAAAGTCTTGACAAGAAACATGCATAGAAAACAGACTCCACAAGACGTTCCAGTATAATATGCCAGCTCCTCACAATCAAATAAAAAGGTCCCTAAACCAAAAAGCTCATTTCCTTGGGTTAATATTGCCAATGAAATTGAAGGTGGTTTTGATTCTAAAAGCACACGGAAACATGATGACTGTCTTTAGTATTTACTGATAAAGAAAATACCTAGGCCTTTTCATGCATTCCCAAAATAGCAGTCCCGACAATGCTGCTCATCTCAGTATTACATCAAGTTGTTTTTAAAATTAAAGTAGTCCCTTTTTTCTAACAGCATCAGTAATTGCAATTCAATAATATTTTCTGAGATAGCTCTTGCCATTAGACACCCTTCTCGGAAGAAGACCATGTACTGCAGCACCCTGGAAAGCTCAGAAGCACAGAAATATGAGCTCAGCCTCAAAGAGCAAGTCTCACTTACAAGCTCACTTGTATTGGGCAAAGGCTGGAAAGAAAACCATTCCACAATTCCCTCACAGGGCAAAAATGAGGAAAAAGGTCCTTGCCATGATATTTCAATGTGACTTTAGAAACACTGTGACATTTCTATGAACATCAGTATAAAAAAAAGGATATTTGGTACCTGAGGGTATTGTAAGGCTTGATTAAGTTAATGCCCAGCTCAGTGAAAAAGGCCAAACAAATTCAGGCACTATTCCTACCCTGTGACTTAAACCCTGTTTGCAATATAACATATAAGTTATACTCTGAACAAGGATGAGTTTTTCTATATGAACCTGAAACATCCTTTGAGCACTTCAGACAAATAAGGCTGCAGGAATGCAAATGCAAGTGTACATATTGTCAGGTCATCTATAGGTAGGAAAAACTAGGGAGCAACACCAAAACTGCATTTCTTACCATTAAGAAGAAACTGCATTTCTAACCATCTGTTTCATGCCGCATCAAGAGGATTTTTCAATGTACTCTTCTCTAGAACTATTTCCTTGCTGTTTTTCCTCTCCTGAACCAAACCATAATCCAAGTTCTGCAGGCTGATACAAAATACAGTAAAATTTCCACTCTTTCTTTCCTCTCTCACTGCTTTTCTACATGGGTTGCCAACTTCAAAGTAGAGTTTTGCCTTTTTCATCAAAATTTAGTTTTATTGACTCTCAAAGTCCCACAATGACCTCTAATTTTCCCTAACAGGCATAACCACAAAGCTCTCTGGCTCCATATCTGCCAAGAACAATCGATACTGTTCAATAAAAAACAAGCCATGAACCACAGCAGCCCCTACCTCTGCTAAGCTCAATGACTTTATGCAGTTTCAGCTTGTTCTTGGGTGAATCAGCTCCTGGGGAATTAAAGAGTTCAAATCCAAATGCTCCTGCACCCTTTTTGCTTGGGGAAATTACCTCAGGACCTACTGAATTCTGGTCACAAGGAGGCTAAAGTTGCCTCAGTCCATAGGATGTGCTGAGCAGTGAGCTGAAAGAAGATGAAATTATGCTAAAGCTCCATCAGAGCAGTCAAGTGCTTGTGTTTTAGTCTACAGCTCCATTTCTGCCACAGCCCTACTGAATATATCCATGTCAGTCACTGTCAGCCTCACACCAGCTTTGCCATTAGCCCACACTGAGATGCCTTTCCACTAATTAAGCAAAATTCATCTGACATGATGACTAAACTCTCCTTTTCTAGACAGCAAGTTGGAATTGAGCTGAATGCAGGGATAAGGAAAAACAGTGGGCAAAGGAGGCTGTACAGAGAAAGACCATGGGTATACTTCAGCTTCTATGGGCTGTATGACATTTTTGAAGTTTATCAAGGATTTCAGCAGCAACTTAGTGTGGTCACTGCTGTGCCGAGGCAAGAGAGAAAGGAAGGGCTGCACAGCAAACCCTGGCCTGGGGTGAATTAGTGCCAGGCCCTCCCATGCTCTGCTCCTTTACAGCACAATTCCAAGAGGCATTTCTCTGCATGAGCTAATATAAAAATCAGCATAGAATGTAAAAATAATGACCTTTTGACCTAGCAATATTTTACATTCACTTTCAGTTTAAGTCATTGAGAATAATGGAGAATTAGGATGTCTGGTCTTGTCGGTGAAGTGAATTTAGTCCAAAGACCACTGTGGCCTCAGAGCAGCCTTCTTGTCACCTCCTCCCATTTTCTTCCCTCTTTGAAAACTGAGACAGCACACTAAAAAGCTGTGGCAATTGAGACAGCACACTAAAAGCTGTGGCAAATACTCTTCAGTAGCTCTATCTAGCAAGTGGCTGTGTTTGAGATCCATATCTACAGAAAAGGCCCGGAACATGCCACAGATCCATCAGCATTTTAGAAGGTGAATGAATAAAGTACTTAGAAAGCAGAGCAGCTGTTTCAATTACAGCATTAGCAGCCCAAGCCCTAAGCACTCAGTGCTCCTGGAAGCCTGAGGGTAGGTAGGGAACAGAGCCATCTCCACGGATTATAATTAAAAGACCAAGGCCAATTGCACATTCAGAACAAACAGGCAGCAAATGCTTTGGTTGCAGTTGGTCATTTTCTGTTTCAGCCTTCCAGATTTTGCTTTTGGTTTGCAAATGTGAACAAACCCCTTTCAGAGTATGCCAAGTACAAGTAACTCCAACAATCCCATCCTGCTGTTTATATGTTTTGCAGTTTCTACTACACGGGGGAAAAAATTTAAAAATTCGGGTATCTCCTTTGCCCTTCTACTTTCACAGGGACAAGTTTATATCCTGAGGCCCTGAGAGGCTGCAAAACATTCATTTCCAAGCAGGTAATGTCCCATGTAAATCATCACCCCACTGCAATAACAGAAATGGTGAATCTATATTTTATATTTCATGCCTGCTTATGCAAACCGTGTAAATTCAAGATCTTGCCTTATAACTTTTTTTTAGTTAGACATCTAGTGTCTAACTCTCAGACAGCAATGATTATACAGAAAATAATGGAATTGGCTCAAAAGCACACACAGAGATTCTTCCCTGGGGAATTTCTGTTCAACCACACACCACTGAGTGGACTAACAAAGTGAATTCAATTTTACTAAACAACTCGGACTTAAAAAAAAAAAAAAAAAAAAAAAAATCAGGTTTATTTCTCTGACCCTACTGATACATATGAGCATACTATATGTAAAAATAATGTAACCATATAAAATAAAATAAACCATATAAAACCATATGAAATAACAATAAAAATAACCATATAAAATAAAATAAAAAAGTAAAATAAAGCAACTACAGTTGATCCTGGATCAAGACCTGCCAGTGTTACTATTGCACAAGGTAATCTCCTGAGCTTGAATACAAAATGTCAGGGAAAGACATTCTGAAACCCTCAATACACCACTAAATAAAGCTTCAATAAGTCCATCTATTATGAAAGGGGTGAAGCAAAGATGCAACAGTCGGGAGTACACCACAAGAATCTGCTAAAGGCTTCCAGAAACTGCAGCCTGAGATCAAAGCAGTGAATGTGGCAACCTGCTGAGAGCAGGAACTCTTTCCAGTACAGATGGATGGGGCGAGGCTCCCCCCTGCCAGAAGCCTGGAACTCTGTTTCCATAAACATCCCAGTTCAGGTAACTCAAACATGAATGGTGCCTGCAGAAGAGAGATTCCCAACCCTACAGGAAGAATACTTCCAGATACTTTGGTAAGTGGGTGTTAGATGGATAGCACAGAAAATGGCCACCATGGACTGGAGCAAGTGACGTGCAAGGAGAGGCTGGGGCAGCTGGGATTGTTTAGCCTGGAAAAGGCTCTTATCATTATGTACTAATACACTGTTTTGGCACTGCCTTGAGCAAAGGGGCTGGACTAAATGATTTCCAGAGGTGCCATTCAACCTCAGTGGTTCTGTGATCCTGCACAGGTAGAAGATGTTCCACTGGCTAAAGATCTCGGTCTTGACTATTGATTTCTTTAACAAAGCATGCTGAATTACTGGTGCTCCTGGATCAATGCTACTGGAGGGTCAATAGTGGCCACATCTTCAACTTTTCCTTTTCAGCTATAGACTCAGAGCTTCACTCGAATGAACTTAATTTGCACTGAAACAGGATACGTGAATAATAAAATGCATATTATTATCAGCTCATTGAAGTAACATTTGCTTTGGTCCTGATGATGGAGGGCTTGAAAATGTAAAGAACTAGAAGAACATCAAAAACTATTAATGAAGCCTCTGTCACATGTTTCAGACCTTTTCCCCCTCTGAAACCAATTTCAGATTTCAGAGTGAAAGAACCATTTTCCTGTAAAATGTGCAAAAAGTTAGTAAGTCTCAAGCAGCTGCTCCCTGGAGGGAAACCCTTCAGACCCTATTAGACATCCTGCTCTGTACTTGGTTTATCTTTGTTGTTTTTGTTTGTTTGTTTTTCCTGATCACAATTCTCTATAAACAGAACAGGAAGAAAGAAAGGAGAAAAGGTGATTTCCTCTTGTTAC
Organism: Motacilla alba alba; assembly: GCF_015832195.1. NCBI lineage: Eukaryota > Metazoa > Chordata > Aves > Passeriformes > Motacillidae > Motacilla > Motacilla alba. Next base: position 100,814,574 of record NC_052018.1, read on the forward strand.
TTTGTGCTAGCAAAGGGCAACATTCAAAACTCTGAAACATATACATGTCTTTATAAACAGGGCACTAGAGAACATGGGCAGTTCATATCCAGGCTAGGAAACTCATCTCTTGGCAAGTGAGTCAAAGAACAGGAGCCAGGAAAAAGGAAAGAGGAGGAGATGGAAAAGAACAGCACTAGCAAGTAAGGAATGGGGCAGAGTACAGAGAGAACGCGGTAAGAGAAAGTCAGACAAATATATGCCATAGGATTAGCTGTCTCTGACACAGAATCACACAATCAGCTGGGTTGGAATGGACCCATCAGGATCATCCAGTCCAGCTCCTGGCCCTGCACAAAACAGCCCAAGAGTCACTCCATGTGCCTGAGATTGTTGTCCAAATGCTTCTTCAACTCTGTCAGGCTCAGTGCTGTGACCACTGCCCTGGGGAGCCTGTTGCAGTGCCCAGCCACCCTCTGGGTGAAAAACCTTTTCCTAATATCCAATGTAAATCTCTCCTGACACAACTCCAAGCCATTCCCTTGGGTGCTGTCACTGATCACCACAAAGAAGAGATCCATGTCTGCTGCTTATCTTCCCCTCACAGGGAGTCATAACTTCAATAAGGTCTCCCCTCAGGCTCCTCCAGGCTGAACAGACCAAGGGACCTCACATGGCTTCCCCTCAAGGCCCTTCATCTTTGTGGCCATCCTCAGGACACTCTGTAATAGTCTAATGTCTTTCTTATATTGTGGCACCCAAAACTGCTCACAGGTCTCAAGGTGAGGCCACATCAGTGCAGAGCAGAGCAGGAGAATCCCCTCCCTTGGCCAGCAGGCACAATGCCCCAGAGGCAGCCAGGAAGTGACACCACATTCTCACTGCAGTTGTAGTATGTGGTTTACATGAGATGGGAAAACAGGTGCTCTTAGAACCCTCCTGCTCAACTGTCCACAGCAACAGCCTAGTGCAAAGCAAACAAACCAGTGTATTCAAATACTTAAATGCCAACATGGATTGACTCTTTCACTAAGTAAACTCCTGCCTCAGATTTGTTTTGTTTTCCTTTTCCTTCAGCCCTTGGGATGTCAGGGTACAGCCATGAGCCAAAAGCAAAGAAACACTCTGTGCTGTTCAAAAGTCTCTAAAGGACACCATGCAATTTGTGCAATGTTTCAGGAAGAATGCCACTGAAAAGAAATGGAGTGATTTTTCTAGGGTGGTAAACTGAGCTGCACAAATTACAGTCCAGAGGAGACTTCAGGTCTTGTTCTTTTCTCAGTATAATCTTTTTGAATAATTGTGTACTTACAAACCCCACAGAAATATCTGGTGATATCAGAAAGAACATATAACTGAAACTTAAAGGTGTGAATCAGAAAGCCTATCTAAAAATGCCTGAGGAAAAAAATACTAATAAGAGTTTTAATAGTGACTTTCAACATAATTTAGTGGGAAATGAGGAGATGAAGATGAGGACTCATGAGAATGGAAAAGAAGGAAGAATGGGGACAAGGTGAAAACAGCAGATTGAAGACAGGACACAGCCCCCTGAAATAAGCAATCTCTGTACAAATGGGTGAGACTAGTGAACTTCAGTACATTTGCAGAGAGAGAAAAAAAATTCCATTACAGCAGAGAGACCAGAAAGGCACAGAGTAATGCCCCAGCTCTTACAATCTTACTGATTTTTTCCCAGTCTTATGTTCCTAACTTCATGTGTGTTACTCAGGCAAAAGCTGATGGTGATCAAAAGATATTAGAAGCAAATAGCCTTTTAGGTTCAAAGAGTTCAGCAGGGTCAAAGCCTTATTTCCCCCCTTCTTTTTCTTTCTTCCTTTTTTTTTTTTTTTCCTTCTGAAACTGTCAAGATTAACAAGATTAACTGTTAATCTCTAGATTAACATCCCTGATATCTCAGAGGTTATCACCTCTGAGGACAAACTGAAATTCAATGTTGGACTATTGCTTCAGTAGCATCTCTAAATTCTACAGAAAAACATCTGCTAAATATATATAAAAAAATCCCTCTATTTTTATGCAAATAGCTACAAAATTTGTTGGAGTTCAATAATCACTCAACTCTAAACTTATCCTAAAGAAAAAAATTACTGCAATTTGAGGATTATGCATCAACAACAAAGCCAAGGAGTCAATAGAAAGATATGTAGGGGCCAGGGTCGCTGGAGTGAAAAGAAGTCAGCTGAGGCACAGAGAAAAGGAAAACTTCTAGGGGCAGGAACATGAGACAGACACAGACCTAACTGCAATAGGCAAGGATGCTCTATTCAGATTTTCATCATGTCTGCTGAAGTACAAAAGCTGATGATTCATATTTTCACCCTTTAGCTACTATTCCTTCCCCATTTCAGGGTGAGGCTATCTTGAACATTCTGCTGGGGGTCTGTGCAGACTGTGAAGTCTAAATCCTTTTCTTGTTACTAAAATTCTGTAGTTTGTTGTTTAAACATACTGGCAGGAAGACATTGCAGAAAGACATCCATGAATAAATGGGACACTTAGTCTCCAAAGAGGCTAGTTCCACTTAATGCATTTAAACCAGCTAAAAAAAAAATACCAGAAGGATGCTACATGTCTGCAGCCTTTGGAATCATGCCTGAGAAGTAATGAAAATGGGCAGGACTCTGCTCCCAACCAGATCTAGGGTTATCACCAGCTCTGCTCTATTGCACCAGCCTCCACCGTGAGTGGAGCAACGAGAAACTCAGCAAGTATTTGTACAGGCTTTCCATCAAGGTTCAGATTCCTATCTAAATTATTCTTTTTCATATGAATAGATTTACCTACCCTTAGCAAAGGGTAGGTAAATGCAAAGACATTTTCTTCATGGGGCCTTTGAGTGCCATGACATGGTTTTCTCTTAAGTTGTTTTTCCTATGCACATTTTCTTCATCTCTCCTCACTTTCATGGAACAGAGGTCTGAAGCTGAATCATTTATATTCCACAGAGGTGTGGGAATAATCCATGAAAGCAACAGGTGGCCTGAACAGCACTTTGAGACGTTCTTTCAGCCAAGGCTGCTAAAGAAGTGTACACAAGCTGACATTGTACAGCAGCTGTGTCCAGCCTGTGCCAGGCACCACAACTTGAAATATTCAGCAAAAACTGCCAGCAGCAAAACTTAACACACATTTGAAAAGTTTTCCTTTAACAAGCCCAAGCCTGCCCCACTAGGGATTCCACTGACCAATTACTGGGTAAAGGATTCTTACAGTATTACTCAGCCTCACAGTCTGGTGTGAAATTAGAGATGAATTCACCATTACCAAAAGGATTCCATCTTTCACTCAATCACATTAAAAGTCTCAGCTGCATATGCATTCTTCTTTTCAGGAGGTGACAAAGGAAAGTTGAGCTGAAACTCTTCTGGCAGTGCAGATGTCTCTTTAAAGACAGAGTCTGGATGGAAGAAAGAATTCTTATCTTCCAAAGCATGTGAAAACACATGAAAATAATATTGGGACACCAAAAAAAAAGATGTTGTAAACAGAACACTTCTTCACCAGAACTTCTCTATTTAGAACTCTGTCACTGCATATCAGAGAATGAGAAGCAGGTATATTCAGTAAAAGGGAAAGTCTAAAAGAAAAGCAAAATTGCATGTCACAAACAGACACTCCTGACACATGAGGATTCCTGGGTTCCAAAAATTTATATTAAGGAGCAAAAGAGAAGCCTTGAATCTCAGCTTTGGAAGAAACAAACAAAATTAAAATAAGTAAAATGAGACATCAGTGGACATTTAACATTATTTACATAGTTCCTTTGTATCCTTTAGTAGTCAAATGAGACCTAGTAATTAATTATTTTTTTTTTTTTTTGTACTGGGAACAACAGATGACTAATATAGGTATGTTTCTACAAAAAGCTTCAAAACAATTTCCCAGAAAAAAAGCTTCCAGCAGGCAAATCATGAAACTGGCAAAAACTGGTTATATCTGGATTCCACTAAATCAGAAATATCATTAGATGAGTATACTCTATTGCATTATAAACAATAATAGTTTCTAGTGATATTGTTATGGCAAGAGTTCCCATCCAATGCTGAGTTTAACAAATCACTTTGCTTATAGCAACACCATGATATGGTCTTTGAAAATGTTATGTTGCTGGTAGCTTTGTGATGCAATTTATTCATAGATGAATTTTGGCCAGCAAGCAGACTTTGCTCTCTTTGATTTTTCTAGCATCACTTCTCAAGGGAAAACAAACTGCTTCCTGAGGCAAGGACATTTGTACTTTGATCAAAGTTCTGTGAAAAGATGATTTTCAACATATTGTTTGAGCCTGCCTCTGCTCAAGAACCCATGCTGTAGGATAAAAAGCAATTTTCTGAGCATAAATTCAGGCTTCAGATCACCGACTCCTCTTTTAACAAAAAACTAATGTGGAAAGCCTCAGTATCATTTGCTAACTTGCCAAGATTGTACTCATTGTACTTAAAATGTGCAAGTCTTGAGACCACTGCATACACACACATACAAATATTTCAGTAATTCAGGACTAAAGGTATGTGTCCTGTCCTTCTGGGTGACACACTCAGTGAAAGATGGAAATGTTAAATTGTTTAAACTGTTAAAGATTGCAAAAAGTGACAGAACAAAATACTGAAAAATACTTAATTTGTATTTATCACAAACATAATTTTGAAGATTAAGAGAGTGCATTGTCTGTCTCCAGTCAAATATGTGCAACAAGCAAATTTGTTGCGATTTCACAGCTCCATCAGAAGACATCTTAAATGATCTTCAAAATGAGGAGACAGAAAAAGAGGATGAAAAGAATTAATTTCTGTTAAGAGCATGGTGATACCTCAATGCTCCAACAAGTCGGAGGTTCCTGTTTGAAAGCCTTGGTAGAGACACTGTAGGGATACACCTGCCCCAAAGTGCTTGAACTATTTGGAGGATCTGAGGAAAGGCTGCAGGCCTCCATTCTCTCACAACACATTACTGTCAGAAAGCAGGTACTAGCACTGCTACTTCTCATATTTTCATCAGCCAGTCTATTCCAATTTGTAAACCTATTCAAACTGATGCTCCTATTTCTTTAGGTCGGTAGGTTTGCAGGTTTTTTGTTTGTTTGTTTGTTTTGGTGTTTTGTTTTATTTGTTTGCGGTTTTTTGGAGGGGTTGTTTTGTTTTTTTTTAAGAAGAAAATAATTTGCAAAGTTTCACTTTGAGAAAGCTGTATGTGTAAGCTCTGGTACAATATTCTCAGCCCACCATGGTCACCTTTACCTTTGCTGTGTTGGATTGACATGCTCTCTTATCTTCAGAGCAATTGTGGACTAGAGGCACAAGTGCAGCTGATTGCTCACTGCCCATCAGCCTGGCCTACCCACAACCTTTACAGCAACTTTTTATTAAGAAGCAGAAGGCAAGGCTGCTATCCAGCACCTCTTTATTCCTTGGCCTATCCACCAGCACTGCAAACAAATGCACCAAGTACTGTCAGGTGTGAGGGAGATTTTGCTGAGATCTGGGCACCAAGCACAGGCTTCTCAAAAGCAGGAACTGAGAAATGATTGAACTTCAGGCAAAATCAGGGATGAACCCACACCTGCTTCACTGAGACTACAGTCAGACAAACATTCCACCTGGGTCCATTAAGAGTTATGCAAGTTCACCAACTCATTTTAAAATAAACTGAAGAGGCTTTGATCAAAAGTAATTTTCAACAAATGACTAAATGTTCAAAATATCTCAGCTTTCTTCACACAAAGAATACTTTATTTTAATTTTCTATTTAACTTCTGCTTACTCTAACCTAATTCTGGTGACAACACACCAGCTGATCCTGAGCTTCACCAAAATACCCATGATCAGCCAAGTCAACCCATTAACTGCAGTGCCTCATATATCTATATGGTACTTAAGCATCTACCCACACACCAAAAAAATCAACATTGGTCATAGCCTTGACACATAAATCCCCCAAAGATGATTTACAAGCTATGACTTCCAATAGCAGCATCCCAGAGCTCTTTAAGACACTTAAGAATCAGACTTCTCCAGCTCACAGCAAAAAGCTCTCATGCACTGAAGCACCACACATGATGTTCCACAACATGGCTGAAACAGCAAAGTGCTCACAGGACATTAATTAGCTCTAATTGAGCCGCTGTCCCAACCTGTGCCTGACACCACTGTGTGCTTTCTTTTAAACCTTTTCTGTGAGAAAGCCCTTGCAGGCAATCCAGAGCACGTCCTGTAAACATCTCTCTCCATCAGGTTCCCTCATAATTAAATACCAGAGAGGGCACCTGCTGGGCATGCTTCTCCCCCATACAGTTCTGTGTTGAAAAGGCCTTCTGCTGTTAATCAGCACTGATTACCAATCTCTCTGGCAGTAATTGGTGTTTCATGCTGCAAACCACAGCTCTGGGAGTCATACAAAGTTTCAGCAGAGGGCATGACCTGTAATAATCCTGGCATAATCCTGCTGTCTGATGCACATGGATCCACCCCAATACCACAACAGTTAGTTAATGCTCACAGTACTATAATTTGACAGAATGACAGCAAATTTTGTCACTTTACAAAGCATCAGGATATGTCTTCCTGTAACACATCTTGCTTAAAACCTCAGGGCAGTGAACTAAAACCAGAAGTGAGATGCTTTCAGTGTCAAACCCAGTTAGTGAGTGAATGTTCCAGCAAACACAACCCTCGAAGCCATTGATCAGGCAATGCCTCCCTGCTCTTTTCAAGTTTTGATTACTTCATGAAATTTCTGCATCTTTTCTTCCCTCAGAATAAACAGCATATGTCGAAGAATTCTTTAAAATAATCTTTCCTTCAAGGGAAATAGTTTTCCCTCTAGTAAAAATGTATTGTTACCTTCAGTTTCACTGTGAAACAGGAAAAGGAAAGTACTGAAAAATTCAATGTAGAAGATGTGGTTTTAAGGGCAAGATCTCTCACAGTACAGCAAGAATGTAACACAGTAAAATAAAAGTGGTCATTACTGGATTTTTAGATTTTTGGAGCAAGAGGATGGGACTGAATGCTTACCTTCTTTTCCCAATTCTGCCAGCAGCCACAAAGCCAAATGCTCAATTGGTATTTTATGTTCTAAGAAGAAGGCTGGAGAAATATGCTGTACAAATTAAATACCTAAGGGAGGTTACCCTAGAAGAGAAGATCTTAGTTTATAAGTAAATCTTTAAATTAATCATGTGAAAAGATGCATTTCTACTTACTGTTTGTGAATGTAACAGCTCAGTGTTAGGAAGAACTAGAAATAAAAACAATAATTACAGATAGATCTAATTCAGCATTCTGCTTTTTGAGTGACTGTGAACATGAATCAGTGCTCTTACTGAGGAGGGGGAAGTTAGAAATTATTTTGTCCATATCCCTTTCAACACAGACATGAAATTATGCTAATTTTGGGTCCAAAATGAGTCTATTGTGTATAATTACACCCAGGCTGCTCGAGATCTCAAAGGTGCTGATAGTAAGGATTTTTTAAAAATTTGTCTTGCCCAAAACTCTGCAAAACTCTGCTGGTGAATGCCAAGAGCAGTCTGGCTAAATAGATGTGCACTTGAGTTGAGAACCCCTTCTTTCTGCTTAGAAGGTCAAATCAGAATCCCACCTCAACATCAGCATGATGTCACTCCAAAATGCACTTGTTTGTGGTACATGCTTCTATATAACATAAAATATATGTAAGAACAAAGCAAGCAAGAGGGTGAGACAGACCCTGTTGATTGGGAAATTCTCCTGGAATTCCCCAATCCCTGGCCCAGCTGGCATTCAGTATTAGTTACTCAGAGCTGGTTCTGAGACACACAGCATTGGCTGCGAGAGCTCTAAAATGCAAACTGAGTTTTCTCCCATCAAACCCCACAGACTGTAACTCATAAAAATGCTGCTGGTAGCCAGAAGTGAGTTTTTTTATATTTCTGTCCCTCTCTTCTTCAGCATTTTCCTGCTCTTCTCTTTCCCCAGTGCTCATGGTGTGATGAAGAAGAAAAATGGATAACACTTTGGTACAATCAGGCAATAAAATTGTCTTCCAACTTTGTTACTTTTTATTAAAATATAATTATGACTTTGCCTTTGTCATGTTCTTTGTCCAACAGCCAAAAGGATGAAAGCAAATATTTGGCCACTGACTCCTCTCCCTGTGAGGAACAGAGAAAATACAGGAGATTTTCATTCAAGGATTTTGTTTTGTTTCTTTCTTCTCTCATGTCTGTCTTTCATTACAAGAAGATCAGGCCTTTCCTTGTGCTGGAAGACTCATTAGATGGTAGGTTATCACTCCACAAAAGCCATAACCTTTCTGTACAAGCAGCCCTGAGGGAATATTAAGTCAGCAAGACACAACATTTGTTTTCAGTTCCTGAGAAACAAGGTTTAGAAAGGAATCACTTTGCAAAAATGGTCTTGCTATTCATCTGGAGGCTGAAGAAGCTGCAGCTGTGGGAACTATGATAAGAAGACTCGTCCAGACCAAAAAATAGAGAAAAATTTGGTTTTATGAGGAAAACAATCCTATTTCTTCCTTTATAAAGTGTCAGGAAGGAAGGGTGGGAAAATGAAATTCCCTTTTAAAATAGTGACTACAGGCAACACATGTTCTGCACTCATCACCTTCGAAAAGCTGAGCTACTTCTATGCCTGCCATGATCCCTGGGTGCTGCTGAGGTGATGCAATGAAGGCAGAGAAGACCCAAGAGATCCAGAGGGGTTGTTGTCAACATGGCAGTGACAAAAAGCCTAATGCCAAACTAGTCATTGGAAGGGGGACTCCAGCAGCAACATGAGCTGTGGGCAAGCACAGGTTAGCCCTGGGAAGGAAGAGCAGCTCCCAGGAGAGCTTTGGATTCTGTTCACACCACTTGACCCTGGAGCATCTCCAAATTTCTGTGCTTCAGAGATGATACCCAATGCTCGCTTTTTGGATCCAGCTCAAGTTCTGTAGCTGTGAAGAGGACCAGCCCAAAAGTACACCCCATATATTTTGACAGAGTTAGTAATTCTCTGCTCATGTCCTTTCCTCAAGTTCCACAGATCACTGCACAGATGCAGGTGAAATGAGGAGACATTAAGGATGGAAGCTGTGAAGCAGAGAGTGATGATTTCAATCTCCTTCAGAGCTTTTACAACACAGAGCAACACTCATTATTTCAGCATTTGCTCAAGTTTGTATTACTTTCTTGCTGTTCTTGCCATTCTCTCCTGAAAATTGTGCTGGACAATTTCAAGCGTATGTTCCTCTGGAGTTCACACATTGTGCCTTGAGCAAGTCTGCAATGAAAGCCCTAACGTTTCTCTACATGTAATGATGTGAGAGCAAGGAGGTCTAGCCTACTTTGTAGGATTTTTGTAAAGTATAGAGGGAAAATGATCTTATTCATTCTCCTTCTGAACTTTTCAACTCTCGAGAAAATGATTCCGCATCCAGCCTAAACAGAAGTGAAATGTTTCAGCTGCTTTGATTACAGCACCATGTTGTCTGGGAAACACGGGCTTAGAGAAGGTATGGATCAGTCTCTCTTAGGATATCATTAACTCCTTTTGCATGACAGACTTGAGACCAGGAAAAAATAGTTTCCATGGGCAGCACAGGTAAATTCAGGAACTGATCTAAACACAAAGAAAGCCCAGAGGCTGTCAAAACCAGTGCGATTTATACCACCACTTGACCTTCTCCTTGAACATGTTAGGAAAATCTAAATTGCTGGATTCTCCCATGTGGAGTGTTCTACTTTAACACCCTTGGACTCTTTGGTATCATCAAGTTGCCAATGAAGCAAACATTACCAACTGATAACAGGAGTTAAGACAAAAAAGAAGCAGAGCATGAGGAATTTAGGATAGGAGATTGCTATATTTATATGTCAGAGTAATCTGTCCTCTACCACAGATGACACCTTCGTCAATTCCTCTTTGCACACACAAACAACAAATTCATCCCCAGTTCTATATATTGAGGGACTCCACTGAGGTGGACTGCACTGCCTCTGATACCAGGCAGTTCCTGCTGATAGAAGTCATTTGATCCTGCTCAGAGCACCAAAATTCTGGGAAGGTGCTGAGAGTTGTTCAAGAGTTCTGAAAGGATGAGGACATGCAGGCCACAGGATAAGATTTAGATCAGCATTTGGGTGGTCAGAACTATCACTCATTTCTGAAAACCAAGGTAGGATTTGTTAATGCTGATCTATTAAAAACTTTTAAAAACTCTCAATTTCTTTGTTTGTCTAGAAAAACTCTAGATGAGGTAATATAGATAAGGCAGAACTTCCAACAGTACAAATTAGCTCATAGTAATATAGGATCAGCATGTAGGCACCTGGGGTAAAAAGGATGTGCAAATTTCCTCAGCAGCTCTTAGACAAACCGGGGTTTGGGATTTTAGAGCCAAAAATGCTGGAAAATCCTCCTTTGGAAGTGTACAAGTGATAGTAGCAGCACAGAATTTAAAACTTGAGAAAAATTACAGACACCTCCAAAATGACTCAATTTTGCAGTCTTAAATATATAGGGAGAGATTTAATCTAATCTAAACTCGAAACATGTCTTCTGTTTCTATTGTTGGAATCTTAAATGTTGAATAAAGGCTTCAGTTTGGCCTTATCATGCATTAAACATGACAGATTCTGCTTTCAATCATGCTAACATTAAAAAAAGGCCAACAACCATAACAATTTCAGTCTGGGTTTAGAGTTGTTTAACAACATACAGGGCAATGACAGAACAGCTGTACTTAAAAATATAGCATCCCCCAAACTGAAAAATCCCACTATGGAAACAGAATAAAAAAATTATTAACGTGATTTATTCTCCCTTGCATTTAAAAAGAGACTTGTTTTTGTAAATTTAAGAAAGCTAAGATAAGATCTTGGAAACAAAAACTGTTTTATGCCAAGTAGTTTAGGTGGGTGTTTTACCTATGCAGAGGCTGTAGCATTTATCATATAAACAGAAACTCCTTCCACACAGCTCTAGGAAAATCAGGAATTACCTCACAAAAATCTCATGTAGTACTGAATATCTTATCTTTCAAGGTATTTAATGATTTTCCTCCCTTTCAAGATATTTAATGACTTTTACACCTATGTTTAAAGCAGAATGATCACAATTAGGCCAGTGCATTTTTTCATAAGGACAAAGAACTACTCACCATACCAGCACTCAATTTCATGTGAAGGAAAAGGTAAGTAACCATTTTCATTAAAGCAAACCATGAGTTACAATGCCAAAATTAGAGTGGAACAGTTCACAGATGTGATCTCAATCAGTCAATTAAAAAAATAAAAGGAAAATGATAGAGGTATAAGAGGTGTCCCTAATGCTTCCTGAAGTCCTGTCTGCTAAAGTGCTGCTCGAATGAACTCTACAATACAGCCAGCCAAGATCTTCATCAGAAATAATTTATTTTCAAGAAATGCTGTTCTGTTTAAGCAAGAGTTTTTCCTATGAACATTATCATTCAGGTGTAAAATTTAGATTCCAGCAGAATCTGTTCTGAAGAAGAAATTCCCTTTCTCCCTGACACACACAAAAAAAAACAAACCAAAAAAACCCACAAAACAAACAAACAAAAAGACACAGTAAAATGAAACACTGTGGAATGACAAAGTCACTGGATAAGACAAGGCATTTCTGCAATGCCCGTATTCACCAGAATCTATTAATAAAATAGCTATAACTATAGATACTACTTTCCAACAATCTCCTAAACTTCAAATTTTTTGTAATTTTGGGAATAAATTCTCCTCCAGTCTCAGTTTTTTCCATAATAAGTAGTTTTCTCAGGCCAAGCACACACATAAAAAATTCACAGGTTAATTATTTTTTCATACAGCCATACCTCATACTTACCTACTTATGTTCAAACAAGATTTTAAATAAACTCCTTTCTGCTATGTATGCTTTCAAAATTTTCTCTTTAAATGCCTCTAAATTCCTTGGGCTACAAAAAGAGGTACCAAATGTATAAAGATGCACTGCATTAGTCTAAACACAAACAACAGGTAGTCAAAAAATGGTATCCAGGTTTTTTGAAAGCTTCTACAAACTTTTTTATTTTTCTGTCAAAATCCAGTATTTCAGAAAACCCCAGAGTATCAAATTTTCTGAGCAGCTCTAATAAAAACTACAACTTTTAGCTCCAGAATGTGTTTGTGCCTTCCTCTGGAAACAGTGCACTAAGATGAAACCTCCACAGTGATCCCTTCCTTTCAGCAGACAAAGTTTAAGAGGATTTTATGTTCTTCTGATCATTCAGGTACTTAGCAGTATGAGACAGAGGTTGCCTTCAGATCTTGGGAGCCAAAGTCAGTCTCCTGCAAAACAGAAGTGACCCACCAGTAGGATACGGCTTAACCATGGCACAACTCACAAAGGCAGGCCAGTGTCACACAGGGAGGGCCCTGAACTGCTACAAGACAAAGCAGTGACAGCTCTGCCCTCATTTCCATGAGTGACAGCTGTGGGAAATGCTGCTGCAGGGGTCAGGGCCCGCACCGAGCTGAGCCATGCACTGACTCCCAGGCGCTGGACTGAGCTCCATCAGGTTCACAGTCTTGCTTCCACCCTGGCAAAGCCCTGCTCAGCTTCTGGAAGGCTGAGCACATCCACAAACCCTGCTCATGGGCTGTTTCTGTGTGCAGTGGGTACTCCCTATTGCTTTCTTTAGGAGTGGTCAAGCCACAAGTGGCCAAACCTTCACTGGTGGGATGAGGGTTTTGTCCAGTCTTTGAGAAGTTTGAAGAGATGGCACCTGGTCCAAAGGTTGGGCATTTGGCTACAGAATGCCCTCAATTCAGGAGAGCATCAGATGCAATGACCTGCTCATGTGATGCCCTGTGAAGGCTGACCTAGAACAGAGGCTAGATGAAGTTAAAGAATAAAGTAGGGATTTATTAGAAGGCCTCAATGGATCCACCTTGGGCAGTACAAGAGCCCAGCCAGGGCTGCACCCCAGATGAACCCAAAATGGTCACAAAATAGATGACCGGTCAGGGGGTCTCACACTATTATAAGTTTTGGTCCATTAGTATATTGGAGTTAATTGTCCAGTTATAGCTTTAGGTTATGAAGTTCCATCTTCCTCTCTCTCTCTTCACTCCACTGTTGTTTATGCTCTGGGGCCTGAGATCTGGATCGGCTGTCCTTGGGTCCCCAGCTAGAGAAGCAATTGCTTTGTCTCCCTGCTCTGTGAAGAGAGATTACCAGCCCTTAGTACAAAGCTCAGACCCACACACTAAAGCAGAACAGAATCTGAAAAATATAAAAGCTAAAACTTGAGGCATCAGATGGAGTTCTCCACAGAGGCCCACTGGCACCAAGGGCCTAAAACTGGCGTACCAGATGCTTTTGCATTCCTTCCTAACAGGCTAAGGAGCACTAAAAAGTGAGAACTTGAGATATATCTGCAGTTAATTAAGAGACAAATTCAGAGAGGGGTAAATATCTGGTATAGATAGAGAATGAAATGTATAAGACACGCTTCAAATTAAATGTCGCTGCATAAATGAAATGAGAAACTGGAGATCCACTTTTTGTCTGACCTGTTCTTTTGTTGCATTCTCAAGGTTACCATTTATCCATTTTCATTAGACCAGCAACATCACCCACTGCCTTGAGGTTCTAATAACCACTGCATAAACCAAGAGATTTAATCTGAGATATGCAGAACTTGGCTTCATCAATGCAAACCCAGGGAGACTTTAGTTAATTGTATATATTATTTGTATATTTGTACCCAGAGTATTTGGGAATTAAAAATGTCATATGCTTTTCTTTTCTTCCTTGATATACTGACATTGCACGTAATTCTGAACAGTTCAGGGAAACAAAAAAAAATCACAAGCACTTCTTCCTTTTGCTTGTATGTATTTGTGTGCACAGGGGTTCTTTCTGATGCAAGAGAAAAGGTGATGAACTTTCCACACAAAATATAAAAACAACATCAGTAGCACAGTCAAAGAGCTCTGCACAATTTTCCATAGTTGATGATTAGTTGATTTAAGAGACAGTGAGTTGGAAAATTAATCTTTTTCAAATTTATAATATAAACATAAACAAGAGCAAGTACTTTACTAAGCTGTTCTACAGATTTGGAAATAATCATCAGTTTAGTATCAGGATTTTATAATCTATTTTATGCCAGGATAAGCACAAGTGGGTTTTGTTGCTGTTTTCCTTTCCTCCTGCCAGGGAAAAAAAAGACAGCTTTTTACACACCACAGCTAACTAGAATTCAAGCATCAAAGTTTTCACTCCTGAGCATCTTCTCTATTATCAAGAGTGAAGAAATGGAGGGGTGACCAAGCTCTCAGGTGGGACCTCCAGAGGTTGTTTATTTGAACATCTGATATGAATTCAAGTGACAAATCCTGAAGAAAGAAACTCTTATTTACAAGAACTTCTGCTAGCCCTATTCCAAAGCATCACAAACAAAGCCGTAATTCCTTCAACTAAGCTAACTCTATCGATGTGGAAAAGTAATAAAATAATAGCTGGTGCAAATGAAGAGAGAAGTAGGAAATAGCTTGATGAACCTCAATTCCTACTATTTTCCTTTTAAACAATGGGTAGTAGTGTACACATAACTACACAAACTTTCAGAAAGAAGTCAAGACAGAACAGAAACTACCACTAACCAGTGTAACCTGTTCCTTTATTGAACATTTCCAAAGGATGGTCAGAGAGGAACTCATGGTCAAACTGCACAGCATTTTGAAAAAATATCTTTGATACAACAATTCAAACAGCTCAGAACCTGTTACAGTTTGGCTTGATCTCCACATCACTTCCCATAACACCAGTAGCTTAAAGTACAGCACAGCTTCAAGGTTTAAAGCAAAGACTTCTGAGAAGTGTGTAAATGTGAGCAAGTATTTCTGCTTATAAAATGGAGATGGAAGTTTCTGGAGAGAAACTCTTCCAAATTCTATCTCAGAGTTCTTTAATTTCTGGTCACAGAAACACCAAAGTAAAATTTGACTTTCTCTAAAAAGAGGTCAGCTACAAACCTGAATTTTTGCAAAATTTGAGTTTGCACTCAGGTCTCTTACATCTGACCCGACTCTGTCTGGCCCCCTTCAGCCATGCCAGGTCACAGTTACAATTAATGTACCACCAGGTACATTACCAGACATGGATATTGCCCTAGCAGAAGTAACTGTGTAAGTTACTGATCATCTTTGATGATCAGCTGGCAAGAACAAATCCAATCCTAGCAGGGCTCAGGGGCATAAAGGACCCCTGAACAGACAGGATTCCAACACTTCCATCTGACAGTGACAGCAGCAGCCACTGCACATCCCCACTTCCCAAAGCTCTGGGGAACCACATCTTCAAAAATCTCTCCCCCTGCTTCTTTCCCCTTCCTTAATTAAATTGCAAAGAGTAAATAAGAAATACAGCACACAGAACATTTTGATGTCCCTCAATGAATCTATTGGGCATTTCAGGGCAGTACTAAGATATTTTAAATCAAGATCTTTGCTCCGGGCTCTGCACATCTCCAGTCAATATGGCTTTGTAGGTCACTTTACTCAAGGAAAAAGCCCAGAAGTATACAGCAAGAATCCAAATTTTAACCAGATTCAGATTACTTGTCTGAAAAAGACATGTTTTAACAGTACAAACTGAATTTGTAATTACTTGCGCCTGGATTTCATCAGTTAAACTGAAAAATAAGGCAAAAGTTTGCCCTGAGATTTATGAAGGAACTCAGACCCTTTTCTTGAAGAAACTTAAGATGTTTGATAATTAAGTGCTGATGGAGAAAAAAATTCAATTGACTTTTAAAGGGCAGTTGCAACAGCAAACCAAACAAAGACACAAAGACAGTTTTACATGTTCCACATCTTGTTTAGTTCTAATTCAAGGACAAAAAAAAAAAAAAAATTAAAAATAATCCAACAAACAAGAGGTGGGCTAGCTTGGGATAAAATATTTGATTTGTGGGAGAGCTAGGTAAGTGTTATTTTTGTAAGAATATTATGCACCTGCACAAGCTAGTGAAATGACAATGCTGAATTTTGGTCAGCCTTACTGGGAGCAGAGGGTATGTAATACCCAGCAGGAACAAGCCTCTATCACTTATAATCCAGTTAACAATAAATTAGGCTTGACCAAAACCATAATAAAGCATTTCCTATAAATGAGATTTAAAAATGTTTACTCTGTAATCTCCAAGGAGCCACTAAAATTCACTGCTGTTTCAGGCCCTGCTAAAATCTGGTCCAGTTCAGTAAACCATATTATTCTGTGTATGGGGAGAACTACACCACTCTGAAAGTAATTTTTGCCTTGGGGATAATTAAATGCATATTGTACCTTAAAGTTACAGCATCAGGAAGCTTTAGTATATTGAGCTACTTTAATTAGAAAGCATTTTATATATTTCTTAGCCCCAGTTTGTTGTCTTAAACATGCTGGTGAAAAATACTAGGATGGCTAAAATTCCTATTTTTTGCTTTGCTTAAGGCACTATTTATAAACATTACAATGAATCAGGCCACTGGAGCCAGAACTTCTCACTTACAGGCTGGGGAGTAGTTTCTACTTAGACTTCTCTTTAAAGCAAGCCCTTTAATCCTTGTATTTTAGAGGATTTGGCCACACACTAAATACTCAGTCACTGCGTGCTGGGGACACACTAGCAACAGGACAGGAGGAAAAAAATTAGCTTTTTGTTCTGATTAAGCTCCCTCTCAAAGGTGACCACGTGAAACTCTCATGACTATGCAACCCAACAATTTGGATTAGATGGAACCTTGAAGAGATCTGTATATTTCTACATTATTAATGGGATGGAGTAATATTAAACGAAACAGGAAGGTAAAGACATCTGGGGAATGCATTAAAAAAAAAAAAGGAATACGAAAGTGTGGTGGAATCAGCTTCCTCCCTCACCCTCACAGGTGAGCACAAACCACAGCAGTTCATAGCCCTCCCCTCCAAACTCATCACTCTGGTCACATTAACATGGCTCGATTCACATCACCTCCCCCACATCCTCCTCTTACAGAAAACATCTATTAAAAAACAGAATCAAAGTCTATTTTTGGAATGCTTATCAGAGAAGCCACTTGGGGCTCCTGACCATAAGCAAGCAGTGCAAAGAAGCTGTTGAAATTACATTTTAAATTAGGTACTGATTTGGCTTCATGTCCTGGGTTGTATACAAAATATTGCCTATAAAGGCAGCAGAATGTAGTGCAGGTGAGGACAGGCTGTCCACCAGAGCCCAGGGAAGCAGCCCCAGGCTAACAGGGCATGGTTACAGCAGGAAAGCAGGGCAGAGAAATGATGTGCTGCCCATTCCACTGCCAAACTGAGCTTAAATATGTTGAGACCCATTTTGAGACCACCAAAGCTGAACACCCCAGAGAGCTGTGCTCATTCCTCCTTTGCCCTAGTGTTGTACATTCCTAAATCATAAAGATAGCTGCTCTGAATTAAATACAGCCATGGAATTTTAGGAAGGCTGAAAAGAATGATAGATTGCAATTTATATGCTGCACGGTAACTTCAGTTTAATTGGACATGTGTACTTGATGTTTCTTTCAAATCAGCTCTAACTGTAGATGGATTCAAATGGCCAACTATCTGATCAGAATGCAAATTAAAAAACAATCAAAGAATGTGAGATGTTCACATTGATCGTGCAGATTTGACCCGTTAAAGGGGAATTGAGAGCCATTCAATACCCTGATACTGACATGTTCACGTGGTTGGATCCAAGATTTTGAAACCTGATCACTACCTCCAGCAATTTCTGAAGAAGAAAAAATTGCTATTGAAGAGACAACTAAGTAAGAAACATAGATAAAGATAAGCAGAGACTTGCGAAAGGAAAACCAGCTTTAAAAAATACAGTCAGATCTGGTGTTGTCATTCAGGTATGTAGAGGCTTAGGAAATTGCTTCTGCTCTTTGTGCCTTGGTTTCTGGTGTCTGCACAAGGTGGCTAAGATGGTTCTAAGCCTTATACTGTTGTGGTACCTAGACACAAACTTAGCATTTCATGGTTATCTGGAGCCATGGAAAGCCCAACAGTTCCTGTTAGTTTTAAATCACACACCATTTGTGTTTATAACCAGAGTCAGCAGATTTTTAGATAGCTTGCTCAGGCATTACAGCCTGAACCAGGCTGCATTGTGAGACAGGAGATACTACACTAAATGAAAAAAGCAAAGTTTTTGCTGATGCTGTAGCCTGATACCATATTAAAGGCACTAAGCAAAGAATACTTTTATATCAGAATGATGGATTTAATGTATCACATTTAGCACCCCGTCTCCTTGATTGCAGGTGTTTACATGGAACTTTCTTTCTCCTGGGAATTAGATGTTCAGTTATTTTTGAAGTTAAAATTAAATACAGAGAGTGTTAAACACTGTATACAGTTAGAAACTATAGACAGTGTAAGTGTTGCAAAGTGCAGAGAATAAGAGAACAAGCCTAACACTTTGCTTTCCTCTGCTGTTAATAGAAAACAAGCTTAGCTCAGTCTTGATCAAAGAATAAAGACGTTTATCATACCTTTATTAAAAAAACCCAACCAAACAATAAACCTCAGAGCATCAAAAAAGGCTGTATCTCATTGAAAGGCTAATTGCTTTTCAACATTTCCTTGAACTTTGAACCATGTGAATGGACAGATAGCTGGAAGTTTTCCTCCCAATGCACGCTTTCTTTAAATTCCTAAGTCCTTACACAGCCCACAAAACATCTGTAAACCTCAGCCTAATCACTGGAACATTTGAATGAATAGTATTTCTATTGCCACAGCACCTTCAAGAAGCAGCACTGTATTAAGACACTACTACTCCTCCCCCTTACCCCAGGCTTCTGGGAGGAGAAGGGATGGAGAAGGACCACCACTTCATCAGGTTTATGGGCCACATGCACTAGCACAGATATGAGGCACACTCTGTTAAAATGTCACATCAGGTCTTTGCAGATGTGGCCACTGTCAGCAGCAGCAGGGATGAAGGGCTGGGCTGTGGCAGCGACACAGGTGGCACAGGGGGTGTGACCACCATGGTGTGTGCACTCCAAGAGGAGGAGCCAGGCCAGCAGTGAGGGGGTACAAATGACTGCTTTGCTGGTCTTTTAATGTGTTTGGTTTGCCAGAGTGGGCACTAAGTACAGATGGTTTCTGTTACAGGGAGGAAATGCTTTGCTTGATCCCATAATCCATTTCAGTCAGGCTCATTTGTACCCAAAATGCACCCCTTGGGCTGTGAGCAAGACAGATGCTTGAATGTGAAAACGAGCAGCTACTGTGTGACACTTTCTGTACACAGCTACTTACTAATAATTTAGAAAAGTGGATGTAATAGGTGTGTATTCATCTCCATCTCCAAAGTGCTCTGCCTCACCATGAATTCATTACAAGTCTTCCTGTATTTGATGTCTTTCTCAATGTCAAATAACTAGTTATCTTTAAAAGTTTCTGGTCATCATAGCTTTGGGGAAAAATCATTTAAAAATGTGAGGTAAGGTTTTAAAAGCTTGAGGTAAATTAACAGCACTTGTCAGTGGTATTCGTTTAAAGTCAGATGTATGATTTATGAATATGAACGGCCAGAAATATGACTAATAAAAATAAATTTTTATACAAAAGGTATGCTTTATAAAGCTCATGGTCTACTTAAGAGTACTAGGTACACAAAATAAAGAATTTGAGCAGATAATCATATACAAGAACCTGAATGAAAGCCTTACTCTCCCATTAACAATTATAAATTAACAGATATTTTAAGGCAATCTGATTATTAACGTCCAACACAAGAAGGCATTAGTTACAGATGGGATAACTCCTGCCTGTCCTTATTCCAGAGCTGCAAATCGAAATGTGCTAGTGAAGCATGCGAAAGATAATATACTTCTTAAAAAGCCAGCGTGAGAGATCACTTTGCTTTCGTTTAATGTCCCAAATCTGATCACTTTTGTAATGACACAAGATAGAAAAACAAAACTTTGCACCGCCCCTAAGAAGATGTTTTCAGCAGAAGTCAGTGCAAAGGGCACTGATTTAGAACCCTAGAGCACCTGTAGTTAAAGCATTTCCCAAGGCTATTTAGGAAAAAGCATGACTAAATCAAGGCAGACCCTCCCTGAGTCACGGCTGGTGCCACCGGTCCTGCCTGTGGGGACAAGGAGATCACTGATATTCTGGCATTTTCCCAGCAGAGTCTGGTATATTCAATATGGCAACCTTTGACTTACTTTTGAAGGTAATTGAGGCTGGAGAAAGCATTTATCCTGTAAACATCTCCCTTCAGATGGCAAGTTGTTCAGGCAATTCTCCTCAAATATGCTCTTGTGATGGCAATCTGCACCGTATGAATCTCAATTCAATTGCACACCATGGGATCATGCTGGATGAAGAATACCAAGATTCCAAAGAGCAGTAAGGGAAAAACATTTATCCCCAGTAGATCAAGCTGTTGAGGATTTGATAAAACACCATGATTCCTTCTCCTTCACAATGACACGCTGACCCTGTGGGTATTTTCTCCCTGTCTCCAGCCTCACAGATCACTCTTGTTGATAGAATTGCAATATATGGGGTAGGAGGGAACATAAATACAGAGCCAGCAGCGCTGGTATGACACTGAAGCTGATCAATAAGAGCACAGAGTTTCTGGCATTTTTGGTTTGTTTTCCTGGGGGGTTTTATTTTCAAAAAATAAAGCTGCTCTCTGACTGAAGTTGCACAGAAGGCAGGGAAACAATATCTTTCCTCTCCTGCAGCAGGTTTGTTTCTGGAATTGGACAGTCTGGGTAATTCTCAGTCAAGACGCAGCACAAACCCAATGCAGTAACTCCCATGAGAGTCCTGTCCCAGATGTGCCCTCAGAAAACAAGCCCACCAACAATTCAGAGGTGGCTTGTCACAGGACACGTGGCCTCACCTGATATGGGCCGCAGCCACACCATGTGCAAACTCCTCCTTGGTGCCACCAGCCCTCCTTGTGCAGAGTCCTGCCCCCTCCAGCTGGGTGTCCTAGGGACACTGGTGCTGTGCCACACATGGCATCCACCCCCAGAGCAGTGGCAGCCCTGGCACGGCCAGTGCAGGACCCAGACCATCCGTCTGTCTGCTCTGAGCACGCCGAGGTCAGCACTAATGCACAGCACCAGGAAGACCCTTGGAAGGGCACAGGAGGAATAGGAAGTGTAAGAATGAAAGTCAGCATAGGCACCAACTTTTCCAGCTAATTTCTACCTTCTAGTACTAATTTCTTTCATTTCACATGCAGGTCGATTTGTCTGGGGCTGGGTGGCTCTGACATTGCTGGCAGGAGCCCGGACCTTGCTGCATGCCCCGATGTTCCACACGACAGTAAAAGATGTGTGTAGGAGACAGGGGGCTCAGCAAGTGCAGCACAGAGAGCTGGGGCAGCAGTCTGGTGTCAATGCAAACAGGTCTGGAATGTGAGGTTCACTTTTGGGCATGATTACCCTGTCCTCATTTCCTCGAGAACGCTGACATTTCACAAATACCATCTCTCAAATGCATTCAGTGGATAAGGAAAAGAGCATATTATTGTTAATTATGTTATCCTGAAAATATAATCAGACTTAAAACTTCTGCATCTTCTATTTAATCAAAGCATACAAACAGCAATAAAAATGTCCTTTCCATTAAACTGAGAAGTCGCTCCTCATTTCAGAGCTACTAATGCCTCAGTCTATTTTGAAATATTTTAACAAGATAGAATTGTACTGTGTAATTGGAAAAATAAAATTTAGTATTTTTATACCTAAAGCAGTAATAAATAAGCCTGCATAAGCTTGCACTATGCTCTGGAAGCCCAGTAGGTGTTTTTCTACTTTCATATCACCTTAGTGTTAGGTGTGCCAGAATGTTCATCACTCCAGCTCTGCCTCTATCACACAGCCACTGCACAATACTTGGGAAAGACAGAAAAAACCAGCAATGCTTAAATACAGTAAATAATTGTTACAGCATGATTGAAAAGAGATCAGCCTTTCCTGACCTCTGCAAGACATGAAATTCTCTGCATATCTGCTCTTCCCGGGTATTAGATGAACCCAAATTCAGAGATCTCATAGAAAAGGATAAATTTGCATTTGAATATTGAT
The DNA here is from genome assembly GCF_015832195.1 of Motacilla alba alba. NCBI lineage: Eukaryota > Metazoa > Chordata > Aves > Passeriformes > Motacillidae > Motacilla > Motacilla alba. The sequence goes on from NC_052018.1 coordinate 100,836,673, forward strand.
TTGCTAAGGATAATGACCAAATGCAATCTGCCTAAGCTGAAATGTGTAGCTTCAGACCTGATCTTAACTTTTCTGAAAGTTCACAGGAATTCTGATTGTGAAAAACATCAATATGAGGCCCATCCAGAGTACACAACATTTAGTAGGACAACTGGGGATGAGAAACAGAGCTTTAGCTGAAATGAAGAGATTAAAATCAGAGATCAGGCTTCCATCTTCAGAAAACAGAATTAAAAAAATGTTGGTTGGAAGTAATTTAGTCCAACTGACTCAAAGCTGATGTGCACCAAGTCCTTTCCAGGGATGGGAATGGAATTGGTGAGATCCAAAGGACCCCATTTCATTGCCTTTTCAAAAAACTTATATAATATTTGCTATTTTTAGTCACAAGAAATTTGCCAGCCTCCTTCCCAGTCACCATATTTTGTCACAAACACAGTATACCAATCCCACAAACACACCAGCTTACTTTTCAGGCCCCTTGGGCCCATCCAGGACATGGATTTGATCACATTCACCTCTGTAAAGAGTCCCTGACTTGTTGCTGCTCTGATGTTGGCTGCACTTCTTCTCAAGCTATAAGAATATGCAAACAGATCTCAGATCAGGCTTTGCTCATGAAGACTCAAGTCAGAAAGACTATCCTTTACTTTTGGCTTTCCCATTCATAATGGACAAACATTTCTGCTGAATTTCCTTGTACTAGTGGAGTACCTTCTTGTTAGTGTTGATGTTAGCTACTCATTTATCTCCAGCTGGGCTTTGATAAGATTTAGCAAGAGTTACTTAGGTCAGTGTTTTCAGAAATGCCCACTATTTTGGGTTCATAATTTGACCTGAAGGTAAGAGCTGACAAAAGTTTAGGATATAACTTGCGGGATCTTTGTGAGGAACTTAAGCCCTTGGAACAGGCAATGGATAGTGAGGTTGGAGCCTGTGGAAGTGTTGTGAAAATCTCCTGTGGTGTTGCTAGCTGGCCAACCAGAAACTCAGGCAGACTTAGCAGATACAAAGACATGGCTTAAAGCACAAGAGAATGACTTCTGTGAAATGAAGCAAGTCCTAACTAAGGCCTTATTTCAAAATCACATGTAAGCACTGGATCATTTCCAAGAGACATAGCAGCCAAATGCTTATATTTTGGATGGTCCAACGCCCAAATCCTCTTTAACAATGTCCTGATGGATCTCCAGGCTAAGGAAATCAAGACAAAGCCTTGTTTAAGATCATCCAGTAGTTCAACAGCTGAGTTGGACACTGCCCTTTGTGTTCTTTGCTGCTCAGAAAATGACACTGGAATTCACTGTTTGCATGCACAGCAGAGAGCACAATATATTATTACAAAAAGAGGAATTGCTAAGAAAGCAAGTGGAGAAATATTTGCACACTAAGGACATACTGTAAAGTGAGACCACGTATTCTGTAGCTCTTCATGGAGACACAGTCAGCAAAAACCACCCCAAAATAAAAAGCAATTGGGACCCTGGAGTGACATAAATCTGTGTTATAGCATGTACACATCTAATATTACAAACAATCTCAAGACTAAGGAGTAAGGTCCCAGTCAGTCAGTCAGAACATGCTAACAAGCAGCAAGAGCTACTTGGATTTAATTCAGTGTGTTAAATGGATCTCAGGAGGAGCCTGTGAGTCACATCCTCTTGCAGGGGAAGCTCACATGAGGATCTGAAAGTCAGTGGCATCAGCACTGTGACAAAAGTTGTATGGCACAGAGAGGGTAACACGTATGGAGAGATCAGATTATTGTCAATCAAGCAGCAACTGGGGAGAGAGGTGGCAGCAGTGCATACAGAAATGCTCCAGTGAGTCATGTTGGGAGAAAGGGAGCAGATTAAGCTGTAAACTCACTTGCAGACACTTACTCACTCCTCATAAAATCAGCACACAGCTATAATAGTTGTCACAAATAGTTGTCAAAGCACTCTTCCACAGTAATGGTGATTATTCATACTTCCAAGCAATACAAGCTGCAAGGCAAGGAATGCTAATGAACAAGCTGTCAGTTGTAACACGTGGCATTCAAACTACCCGGCCAGAAAAGGATCAGATCTTTGTAATAGCGCCTAATCTTAAAATTATTAAGAAGGATCTGTAAACAAGACACTATTGGGAATCTTGTAAGCAAACCTTGGCAATCCACCTGTATCCTGGGCTGCACCAAAAGCAGCGTAGGCACCTGGGCAAGGGATGGGACCCTGACCCTCTACTCTGTCCTTGTGAGACCCCACCTGGAGTGTTGCACCCAGCTCTGGGACCCATGAGAAGGACATGGGCCTGTTGAAATGAGTCCAGAGGACAAGATGATCAAAGGGCTGAAGCACCTCTCCTGTGAGGAAAGGCAGAGAGAACTGGGAGTGTTCAGCATGGAGGAGAGAGCTTAACAACACCTTCCAGCACCTGGAGGGGACTACAGGAAAATTTACAAAGGTATGGAGTGACAGGACTAGGGGAATGGCTTTAGACTGACAGAGGGAAGACTTAGATTAGATATTAGAAAGAAATTCTTCACTGTGAGGCTGGTGAGGCACTGGCACAGGTTGTCCAGAGAAGCTGTGACTGCCCCATCCCTGGAAGTGTTCAAGGCCAGGCTGGATGGGGCTCTGAGTAACCTGGGATAGTGGGAAGTGTCCCTGCCCCTGGCAGTGGGGTTAGAACTAGATGGTCTATGAAGTCCCTTCCAACACAAATTGTGCTATGGTTCTGTGATTGATTGACAATTTCTGAATACAGGTATTTCCATCTGAAAATGAAAATGTAATGGAAAAAAATAGCATAGAAATATACCAACCTTAGTTATACTTCTATCTAAAAAAAGTTTTCATTTCATGGTGGAATTTCTGTTTCATCTGGTAATTCTGTTTCCCCAGAAAGAGGGATCAATACTCACCTCACCCTAAACACCACTACAAGGGAGAAATACCAGCAAGGACCCAGACAGAACAATGGGGATACTCACAGGGGAACGCGTGGTCCAAGCTGTGGGTGTACCATGTGCAGCAGGACATATTTCATATTGTTCTTCTGTCTGCTGGATGGAAGAGAGGGGCCTGACAAGGAAGCACACACCCACCCCTTGAAAAGGTGCTGGCTTTCTTTCCACATAAAACAATTAAAGTCTAAAAAAAAGAACTAACGACAAAAAAACTTCCTAACATGTTCTTTTATTAACTTATTCTTTCAAAGCCCACAGTAGCTACAGAAAATACTAGATTAGGAATAAAAAGGATAAAATCTAAGATGTAGAAAAGCAGATAATTCAGCATCAACATACAGTTTTTTGAAAAGCCTGTTCCATTCCTGGAAATAAGCCTAAGAAAGGTCTGATCTAAGCTGTGCTCTTTAATGGTTCTCAAAGTCAAAGCTCAGCTTTTGCATTTGGGTCACTATCATGATTGGCCACCTCTCCAAGTCCACATGGAAAAACAGGGCAAGCTATATTACACATGAATACAATCCCCCACCTGTGGATCCATCACAAGGTGTGAGCAGCCTGCAGAGTGTGATACTGAGGCTGAATGCCCTGCAGGCTGCTGTGTGCATTTCTGATGGAACGCCACGGGGGAGATCTGTAAACTGTACTCTAGAAACAACAAAGGAAATGGTGAAAAGGAAGGATCCCTAATTCAGCAGATTCCAAGTGAACACATCTCCACTGATTCAGGCAGGAGCAAGGAATGAATGAATTTTCAAAGACCACTTGAGATCTGATGAAGGCTGGATGTAACCTAAGAACACAAAAGTTTTCAACGCCAGCACTCTGTGCTGTGAGGATTCAACTCATGCTGAAGTATCACACTGAACTATAAAGTGGATAATGGTGTGTGAAGAGCTAAAGAATAAAAACAGAGCTCAGCAGATTGCAAAATTTCATTCTTTACAACTGTGCCTCTGCACCACTGGTACTGCTTATCTTTCCAGAACAGGGCTTTCCTGACACTTGTCCTACTCAAGGAAACCAGGTTTGATCTCACACTTATATTAACAATTTCTGAGAGAAATTCATGTTGATAGCTGTAATAATAAGTAGAGATTTGGGTTAATCTTAGAATCTCTATAGCAGGAGACTCTACTCTCAGAATATTTGGGATTGGGCTCTTAAACTTAGATACTAATTTAATTTGTTCTGAGATGGAAAAAAAAAAAAAAAAGAAGACTCCCTGTGATCAGAGAAGGAGAACAAAACAACAAGAGGAACACAGGGCTGGGCAGTAGTCTCCAGTCTGACCTAACCCTCCCTTATGCTGTAAAACTGTCAGGTATTAATATCTGACAATTACCTTCTTCTGATAAGCAAAGCTTATGAACAGTGCAAGGCCAGCCACAGTCCACCCAGTAGGTCATGAACCTTTCCAGCTAATAGGAAAATGTTCTGTCCAGGTTTACCATACTGGCTGGTGCTGGCAACTAGGGCTAGGCTTGGGAAGAGCCCACCACTACTGATAGCTGGTTGACAGGATAACACTCCGTATAGCAAGGGAGATAAATGATAATAGCAGTGAAATATGAAGTTGTCACAGGTGTGTCTTCCAGCCTCTTCCAGCCTGTATGAAGGCAGAAAACACCTCCAGCCTCAATGGTGGTACAGAGTACTATACCCCCTCTGTAGGAACAGAAAATTTTACAATCTCTCCAAATGTCAAGCTTTGCCCAACATGCACAATTTAGAGCAGGTTTCATTTCACACAGACAAATGTCTCTGTTACTATATCCAGTGAACTCTGGGAGGCATTTTAAGTTCATCTTACCAGCTTTGGGTCTAACCTGAACACTGAATTGATTCCATCTATTACTCTATTTTATCAGGCTAAAGCCATGAAAATCCCTAGCTAAAATTTTGCTTTTAGCACTCAGACAGCTGAGGGATGGGATCCCAATTATCACCCAATTATGCAATAGAGAAACAGTGCTCACAGAGAACAACAACAACAACAACAAAAGAGCCAGCCCCAAAAAAAGGATCAGTACAACCAGTGTGATGACAAAAATTCTTCAAGGTTTAGAGCTAGCATTCAGCAGGACACAGGCTCAAAAAATAAGAAATCTAACACCACCACACAGAACTGTGACACAAGACTGCAGGGCTCTAAATATAGAGCTGTGATGAGTCTCTTAACATTTCTTCCAATCAGCTATCTGTGGGACAACAGAAAGGATGTAATAAAAAACTTATTATTTGATAAAGTCTAGCAGATTTTTACTTGAAAGGTGTTGCTGAAGGGCAAAGCATTAAATTATATATGGCTGAACCATGTCATGTATTATTAGCATAACTTCTTTGTTCCTCTAGCAGTTTGTTTTTCAGCCTTAGGGAACTGCTCACACTCTCTACCCCAACATCCAAGATAAAGTCTGATATCAGTCAGCATTCGGAGTACTTAAAATCAACATTTACAGCCACAATTTACTTGTCTGACTGTTGCTGCTTGAAACTGATGTGTTGAAATTTACTTTCTGAAATTTAAGTCAGAGGATAAAAATTGTGAGGGAGATCTGGGCACAATTTCCCTATTTTTTAATTTAAAAAAAAAAAAGAGGGTGGGGAGTGACATTTACTTGCTGGGATACTTCACCAAACTTATATGCAACATACTGCATATATTAAAACAGAAAGATATAAAAAATACTCCATAGATGCAGCTCCTGATTTGAAATATTTCAAAGCATATTAGAAACACAAATCACATCTAAAACAGGGCTGTGCTCCTGGCTGCTGATTTAGGATGTGACTGAAAGACTGGTAAACTCTGTGGAGAGATTCCTGATCAAGAGGGCTTGAAATGGGCTCTGAAAAATCTTGATGTTACTTTGTTGAAGACACACACCATAAGGCACCCATTTGTCTAAACATTAAGACCCTCATGCTTCACTTAATTGCTGCTATGCCCACCTGATGACACTCTTCCAGTTGCCAGCTCTTTACTTTACACACATGGCTGAATCCAGCATTATGGCACCCATACTTGACAGGTTTTCATTTATGTAAGAAAGCAACAAGGATGTTTTCTGCAGACATTTGATCATTGAAAGTCAGTTTGGTTTGATTCAGATTGTACCTGCTACATGTGTGTTTCCTGCAAATATCATTATAGACACATTTACTACTACTACAAATGGTCATGGAAGAGAAATATTAAGATACAACACAGTATTCATTACAAGCCCACTTTCATCTCTCTTGTTTCTTAGGAATTATGAACACCACAGGAAAAACGTAACTTGTGAACATTAGAAATAGAGAAGAAAATAAAGGAGGAAATACAAAACCCTTTCATATTATCTTCTCGGTTGAGCTGCTTTATTTCTAGTCAGCTGGACACTGATAAGCACCTGGGTAAAATACTGTAAATTATATATTGGCCAGTCATGTTTCCTCTACAAAATTACAGTTTTGTCATGGTATGTCTTCAGTGCCGTATTAAGATGCCCTCATCCACACCTGAGCTGCAAGATTAACCTGCCTCAGATGGGCAACTTCGTAGCAAATCAACACTTCAGTTACTCATTCTGCAGTACTGCCCCACTCTCACCTCCCAGAACTTTTCAGGCTTGTATCCCAACAGCACGTGGGACTGCAAGTAAACGGAGTGGCTCAGATCCTCTGCCAGGCACTTGTAAAGAGGAAGGCAGCTCACTGTCATTTTGAGTACAGAGGCAGGATATCTGTGGGTGCCACTGTGGAGTGCAATCTCAGTAGAAGAAAAAGGGAAATTAACTATTTTCATTTAATTAGAAAGCCTTTCACTGGTTTGCTAGAACCATTTCTGGCTAGCAATAAAGTACTTCACAAATATTTTTCAACAAGAAGCATTTTGAAAATATGCTCATAAGACTATGCTGTAATATCACTAAGAAGTTAATGATACTGTTAGCATGAGTTTAATGTAAATATAAAAGCATTGCTGATGTGGATTAGACATCCTGCTGTCTTGATGCAGCATCATTAAGACACAAATATGAGCAGTACATGAGATTAAAAATGTAAGCTTTATGCAATGCTCTTTTGGGGCCTTCTCCAAGGCAGCTACATCCAGCATCCCACAGCAAAGGTGAGCAGGGTAAGACACTGCTGTGTCTCCAGAAAGCAGTAATTATAACACTAGAATGAAATCAATGTTTTCTGCACACTTTGGTTTGCTTCTCTCGGTTTCTGCTAACACCAGCCTGGCTCTCCTCTCTAAGTTCAGAGTGATTGGTCAAAGTGTACAGGTGCTCTATTCACTCCATTTAATCCCAGGCTAGCTTCACAGCAAACTGAAGGACCATAAAATAAAGCACCACTTCTTTCTCCTGCCTTTTACATAAAGTAATGCAGAAATTGGAAATAGGACCCAGTTCCCTCTAGACTCAGTTTTCTGATGCTTAATAGGGCAAACGAAGAACTATGTCTGGAGCCACTGTTGTCTCTAACACTTGTCCATTTCCTCCCAGAAACTAAGGTACCAATAAAAATATTTTTTTCTCTCTCTCACTTTTGTTGGAGGTACTTGGAGGTAAATTTCATAGGGTAAATATGTATCAATCACATCGTTCACAAATCAGAAAATGGAAGCTGAACTATCCAGTCAGAGCCAACAACACACAACTCAGGGAGAAGGGTTGGAGGCCGTTTCCTGGCACCCGAAATGTAGAAGAAGCAGGAACATTCCTCCTCCAGAAAGGAGGCTGGAGGAGAAGAAAAATCAGCATTCTAACAACTAGCTTTCTGCTGACAACATGTTAATATAGAAACCCTCAGTGAGGTTTTAAAATTTCTTCCAAATTGTTGTGAAGACAATGGTGACCTCCTGTACAAGGTCATACAACTAATAGAAAGAAAGCAGGTAATGAAGATGACCAGCTTTCCAAAAACACTCTGTCCTGATGGAGAGAGGGGAGTGCATGACACAAAGCCTTTAATTAATTCAAAAATTTTAGGCATGGCAGAAAACACACTATTTGCCCAAAATACTGCTACTTGGTAATATTCAACCTCTGTAAAGTGATGTCTTTATATTCAATATTGGAGATGACTCCTTACTAGACACATCCAACAAGTCTCATTTTCACACTACAATACTTCTTCTAAGCACAGTGAAAGTAAAGAGATTCACATATTCAGCCACTACCAGTGTATCCTGAACTACACATGTAAGTCCATCAAGCATCCTTGGTACAAGAAACTCATTATTCTGTTAAAGTATTAACTTAAATTCATAGGCCAGAACTGATATAGTCAGATGCACAAAATCTTAATTCTGCTTACAGAGAAAACACAACCTTCATCTTCCTTCCCTTGCCCTGTAATATACACAGTTCTCATTTGAAACAATAGCTGAATATGCAATAATAATTTGTAATGTGAAATACTGCTAATGTGTTTCCTCAGGGAGTTCCTTGTTCCAGAACATGGCAGAAACTATTTTTATTGCTCAAGTTTTCATTACAGAGATGCCACAGTACATATATCTTTGGTCTACCATGTACAGCATGTGACAAGCTAATGACAAAGTTCTTTACTTGCCCACTCCCTCACCCCCCCCCCTTTTTTTTTTTACTATCACCAGTGCACTAATATTTAGACAGATTTACTTTAGAGCAAATAGTAAATGACTGGGAAGTTGTTACAATTTCTCATTCTCACTCTGATTAATGAGCTGCAGGAACACTCCCCTCCCTTCCTTCTCCTTCTGTGGTAGAAAACATATTGACCTTATGCATCAAATAATTTTATACCTGCATTCCTTAAAAGATGGATGAGACTGGCATAACAATGAAGACTTTTCCAAGAGGGAATAAGGATCCACAAAGCCACCCTTCAGCAGTCATTCCAGGATGAAGGATTAAGAATATACTGTGTCACACTCAACACACAAACTCTCTCACGCACACAAACTACCTACATAAGCAATGCTCAGTGTGTAAACTAAAAATTACTATTTCTTCATAATGTCAAGCAAAAAGAGAGGAAAAAAACCCTAAATTTTTAGGGAGTGGGAGAGAAAAGGCTAGTTCCTGTACATGGTATAGTGTATATATGGGGGAGAGACAACAAGGAAGAAACCCAGGAATACCATATTCAGAAAAGAGAAAACATCAAACAGAGCTTAGTAAGAACTGAGAGTGGCCCAGAAACAAGACTAAGAGGCTTCTGGGCCACATGAGCTGTGAACAAAGCTTTTTGTGGGGTTTGATGTCTCTCATTTTCAAATCAACAGGATGGTCCAAACCTTTGGTATCGCTGCCAACTTTTTTTCCTTCCTAAGGAAACCTGTGGATCTTCAACTCTAAATAACTATTATGGTCAAAAAGGGTAACTGTATAAAAAGACAGACAATTTAGGCTATGTCTTTGCCCCTCAGGAACATCCTGAGCTTTCCAGTAGGCTGTTTAAAATACATTTCAGAGGTAAAAGGCATCAAAAGCAGTTTTACACCTAAATGCTGAAAAAACTCACTAATCCAAACAACTCTCACTAGGGCTGTCACAGGCAAGGAACAGAAAATAAAATACTTTCTGATGGATAACTGAGGAAAAGCTGAGCAAAGAATGACATTAACCTGTAGAATTTATTACCATGGCTTGCTGTGCCAGTACTGAACAGTTACATTACAATGAATGCTGTTTGTAAAACAAACTCTATTATCAGCCAGCAGATAATAGCTGAGCATGATCATGGCGTAAATTATTACAGAAGACTACAAGAAGAAGTGATTAAGAAAAAGTCAATACTGGGAGAAACGGTTATATCAGTTCTAGGAAAAAAACCCAAGTGGATAAAAGGCAACAAATTTCAGATCTGAAATTTAGCAATGTGACAGACAGCTTGTTTTCCACTCAATAACTAATTAACTTGTTCTGCACCAGGGGGATTTTGCTTCACAAAGTAACTTTACTCTTCAGTCTGAGAAAACATGGGACCCTTTGGCTCTTCTATTACACTTCATTAGGTTCTATAAGACCAAACAATTTGTGAAGTAGCAGCATGTTTTTGTCATCTTTAAAGTAAACAAAAATAAAGATATTAATTTATCAGCATGCATTACTTTTCTTTACATACATGACCTGCAATATTGTCTGAGTAGACTAATCATCCAGCTGCACTCTCTTATGTAGCCATGCTGCTGTGCAGCACTGACAGATACTCCAGTGCTATGATTCCTTGTGTAAAGAGTTTTCCCAGCAGCATTCTGATGATGCTCTGCAAGTCATGTCACTTGCATGACATGCCACAGAGTGGCTGGAGAAGACGTGCTGTCTCACAGGAATAAAGAACAATCCCTGTGAAAAGGGGCAAACTTCGCTGTGTGTGAACTCAGGCAGTAAAATGACAGCCACTGTAATCCTGAACAGAGAGCTAAGAAGGCATTTGGGGTCAGTCCAAGAAACCCACATGGGAAAGACACCAAGTTTTTTCATGGGAAAAGTCCTGATTTCATGGAAGGCACACATTTTCTGAATAAAAAAATCATGCAATTGTTCTAAATTATTTCTGTTTTTTTCAGCTGGACACGATGTGCTTCATTCCCACTTTTATCCCCTTATGAAATCCCTGAAACTCTGCTGCATATTAGGGGTTTCAATCTTTTGAAAGAGCAGTTTTTGTTCCTAAGTCAAGTCATGCTTCAAAAGAACAGGAGAGTTTGTTTCACTGACTTGGCAAGATCTCTTTCAGAATCTAGGAGCAAAAAACTTGTTTCGTGTTCTGGAGCTAAAATGTTGCCTATCCATTGCAGTTAAGCCTGTGGCTCTGTCAGAAATGAAAAGCTAATAAGACATTCACTCACTTAAAAAAAAAAAAAAAAAAAAAAAAGAAAAGAGACAAGCGAAAAACATACTCTTCAGGTTGATGTTGGAGGCAAATAACTCAACTACAAAAAGCCATCAGGATTTTGCAATTTTAATTTTTCTGCTCATTGAAGCTTTCTACTTTCAGGCAATTAAAACCAGGCATCAAAGGCACATGAAATTGGGATGGGGTAGTGATTAATTTGCAGAAAAAACGTTCACAGTTTAGTTAGACAGACACGAATCAGGCATCCATATCTCAGGAATGGGGAGTATTGGTGCACTGAAGAGAGCTGAGAGGAGTATGGGGAAGAGAAGATGGAAAGAGTACATCCCCATGGAAGGTAGAAATATATCTGCCAAGTGCTGCTCATGATGAGGACTCAGGGACAGATGCAGAGCTAGAAGAGTCCTAGCCTGTTAACAATTATTTCTTCCTCTTAACTTTGCCCCTACAAATGTTTCTGCATTGCAACAAATGCAAAAGCTAGATTTTGTGCTTATGCTGAAATTCAGTGTATTAAAGCCAATTCTCCAAACAGTGTTGGGCCACTCAAATGAGGCAGAGGAGACACACATTAAAATTTCCACAGGAATCAATTCCTTTGACTCTGAAAACTCAGACATCAACATTAACCATCGAAACCTGACTTCTTCTAGTAAAAAATACCATGAATGCAGTGCCACTCAGTCACACACCTGTTGAATACCAAGCCCACTAATGATCTGCTAGAACACCTCCTTAATGCTTGACTGTGTCCATCTGTATGGTGCCACCTCCTTCAGCTGGGACGTGGTTTTATTAAGAGTCCTTCAGACCACTCAATGAAAGAATTTCTTGAGAGCTATAGAATCACTTGCTTTATTTATTTACATGGCTGTTGCTGTGAAAATTCACCTCACTGAGGCCAATTTGCAAGCTCTAAGAAGCTGATGTTTGTGCCCTGTTGGCAGAGATTTTCCTACACAAGCAGCAGCTGAATTGCACAAGGGAAGTGTCCAGTGCACAATCTGGACTGCAGCAGGCAGTACCAGAGCTGGGAACACAAAATCAGCTGCTCAGTGCTTCCCTGGGCTGGTTTGGGCTGGGGTAGAGTTAATTTTCTTCACAGTTAAACCATGACAGTCCCCCCAGCTTTTGGACCCAGATTTTGGGATGAAATATATCCAAGTCAAAGACAAGTAGGACAGGAGCAAGAGAGAAGGAGTGAAGATGAAATGAGAGAGAAAATGAGACCTATTGAGGGTTTGGAAACCTGTTTAGAAGAAGAGCCTGGAATACAAAACTAGAAGGGAAAAGTGTTGAGATAGAGTGAAGAGGGGAGAAGTGATCCCTGGGAATATCAAGAATAGATAAAAGAGCTGACGGGAAGACAGAAATTCTATCAGCCAATACCACACCAATCTCTCAATTTTTGAATTATTAAGGAAAGAGGTCAGTAAAATTCTATAGGATATTTTTTCTCCCTTTTGTACTAGAATAGTTGTGGAAGGCAACAAGTAAAAAGAAAGCAAGATGTTCTTGAAAAAATATCATATTGTTAGTGGTCTGATGTTGATAAAAATTGATGGCATCTCTCATTGTCTGAGAGCAGCTGTTTTACTGACAGCTGTAACTACCTTGATACCAGCAATCAAAATGCTCCATCTAAAACAGGAACTAAGAGCAGTCAATGGCCTTTCAAAGAGACCACATACATGTCCCAGCTGACCTGGAGAAATTGCCTAAAGGAACGAAAGGAGCCCAAGTTGCCAGACATGAGACTTTATAAAAAAGGGAAATCAACTTGTGTCAGATGTAATCTAGAGGCCTCTAAGAAATGAGCCTCTCAACAGCTCATCTGGCATGAAATAATAACAAATTGCAATCATCATGGTTTTGATATGGATCTGAGGTGTCAAAAGCACTAGCTCACACTTCCCAAACCACAGGCTCCTGAAAGACAGGCATTTAGCAGAGAAAAGGTCAGAGATGCAAAAAAAAAAACCAAAACAAACAACCCAGTTGCTGGATTTGAGAACACATTTAGGCCAAAACAATATCCAGACATATCATCTCATGGTTTTATTTTCTGGTATGGCAGTAAAGTTAGCTAGGCACTTCTTAGGATGTTTAACATCCTAAAAATAATCGGGTTGCCCACTGCACTTAATGTACCGAGAACAATTATCTCACTAAAAGTATCTTAACATCTCTGAGCAAGCACACCGCACAGGGAAACTTCTAAGCTCTGGAATATTCCTCTGCTGAAAAAAATCAGATTATTTGGTTCCTTATTTAAGAGTATTTCAATGCAAATATTTTGATAAAAATCTCCCCCATAGTGTAATTTTGTTCTGTTATAAAAGCATGATAATAACAGGTCACTGATCTGAATACGAAAGGCTGTTGACTCTGTCTCATTTATTCTACTGCTTGTATTCCTTGCTAGATAAAGCACAGTCATAAAAACTTCATTGCTTTGTGAAAAATTTAGATGTGTGCCAATCTTCTGCAATCTTATCCTCATGTGAAGTTCACCAAGGAAGACAGATGTGCTGCAGGTTCAAGTCCCAGCTTGGAATATCTTTGCCTTGTCCAAAGGAACTTTATTATGCATCTCTGTGGCCTCAATCCATCATCACAAATGGCACACCAGGCCAGGGATGATCAGGAAAAGCTCCAATTACATTCAGGAGACAAACTTCATGGCTGCTATTCCCAACAGAAAATCGTATTTAGTCAGCCTGATCTAAGACACAACAAATACCACAAGGTTATGGACTGAGGTTTATAAAAAGCTGGCAACTATTCTTGATGACTCAGAGAACTCAATGTCTATAAAGTAGAACACATGAACACAACCCTTTCAGGAAAAAAAAAGAAATGTGGTGTGCAGGACTGTTCATTTCTCTAGACAAGATACCAAAATGCTACTGAGAAAGCCATGAATGTTCATGGCTTCCCTATACTGAAGAACAATCAGCACAGTGCAGGGAAAGCCTTCTACAAAAGTGCACAAGTGAAGAAATAACCTGATTCAACCACTGTTTAAAACAGATTTGACAAGCCTGTCTGAAAACTGTGCCTTTGGTGTTGGTGTAAACCCCAAACCCCATGTTTTTGCTACAGCAGCTGCTGACAGTGATGGTTTGACCTGCTAGTACAAAAAAAAAAAAAAAGAGCTCGGAAAAATATTTTATTAAAGGAATATAATTTCTACTGTACTAGATGTGTGCTATAGAAAGCAGTGAAATTCAAAACAAAACAAAGGTAGCTAGTTGACAGAAAAAAATGCTTTCCAGCCCAAGCAATACTATTTAGCAAATATGGCACATGACTTTAAAATTAAAAGCTCTGCAAAGTGCTTCACACTGGTGTCATACAGCTCAGTCCTCACTGTATCCCCGTGGAAAGTCATGCAGTGCTTTCCTCAACCACTGAAAAGAATTTCAAGCTGCTACCTCTGCCACTGCAGCACACATCAGAATCTAAGTAATTACTAAGCCTTCATTCAATTTCCCATGTGGGAATTGAGAATTAGCTTCTTAATTCCTGTTGAATAAGCCTTTGATTTTTTTAATATGCAGAAGCAAATTGTAAGTTAGAGGTCAAGTTTATCAGAGCTCTCTTTTTTCTTGTGTGGAAAACACACAATTTACCAGCACTTGAGAATTATAGGCAACATTTTTGGTGAGCAGCAATTCAGACAGTGCTCTTTAAAGCAAGGGTGCAAAGCTACCCCACAAAACTTGAACTCTGTGCTGCAAGTCATGGAACACCACTGAGAATTTCAGGGGGCTAGCCAAGAACCTGACTTAGAATGCAGAATCAACTGCACTCCCACTACAGGAACTCTTTTAGCAGGTGGATGGGTCAAGGACATGATTTTAAAGTCTTGCAAAGTTATCGGCACCTAGTTAATTTCTCTCTGAAATTGAAAGCAGGAATATTACCTTGTAAATCTTCTACAGGACTTCCTGCAGCAGGGTAGATTTGCCTCGGATAAGAAAGAGATTCTGAAGCATTAGCAGGGAAAGCCCCAAGGAAATTGCACACAATGACAAAGCCATGCTCCAAAATGGGACAGCCACAGAGGAGGTTGCACACAGCTCAGATGGATTTTAAGGTCAAAAGTAAGTAGGAGATACAGAAAGTAATTATACCACAGGTTTGTTATAAAACTTGGCCAGCAGCAGAATGACAGAGAGCTTAGCTGGAGGGGAGTGGGAAAAAAAAACTAGAAACAAGGCTGGCAATATTAATTGCCTAGTGTCTGGAAACAAATGTCGGAAGCATTTTGCTACGGGCAAAGATACTTGGACACAGCAAATGATCCTAAAAAGACTGTTGCAGTTTCATATAGCAGAAAGGACACCTAAACAAAGAAAAAGATGACAAACTGAAGTGTTTGTGCAGGCTTGGGAAGAGAAGGCTGGGTGGTGTGTGGCAGGTGGTTTGCTTGTTTAGGTTTTATCAAAACTCAAGTCATCCTGACATGTCCAAACTGATAGGAAGTGCAGCATGGACTAATATCAACACGAGGTTGTGAAGATTAGTTTAGGATGACTTTAAAAATTGAAGTGGAAGCCTTTGTGTAGAGAAGAAAACACAAGATCTATAAAACAAGGAAACAAGAATGAGAGAATGGGGGAAAAAAGGTAACCCATACTTTGGAAAGTGAGAATACATAACAGCCAGAGAAGAGCAACCTGAAAATAATTCTGAAGGATACAAGGTGCAAAAGTTTAAGATGTCAAATCTTTGTGCCCAGGATTTGGACAGTATGAAAGTTGGATTAGGTTGCTCAGAGTGGTCTGAAGAAACTGTTTTAGCTCTGTAAGAAATGATTTATAATAAGGAATCTTTGGTTTCAAAGAACAAATATCCAAACCAGGCAAACAAAGGATGGCTGAACTCTCTTAGTGAGGTCAGTTTGGCATCATTTCTGCAGAGTCAGATGTGCCAGACTCTGAGGTTTCTTGCACAGAAGTAGGTCCCCTTCAACCCTGGGAGCAACAGGTCCTGTGATTATTTGGGAAGCCACAAAGATCCTTGTGCCAAGGCATACTAGGAATCCAGCTCCCCACCCCAGTCCTCCCACACTACAGTGTGTTCAGCACTATGCTCAGAGCAGCTGAAAAGACTATTCCACTTGGTAAAAAGTGAGCCCTTACCCTGAACAATACACTTCTCTTTTCTTTTTTCTTTTTCCCATTCTCTGCATAGTAAGTAATGTGCTTCAGTAGTAAGCAAAATTTTCATGTTTGACACACATTTCTCATTTTCTACTTTGTTTCAACTTTGAAATTAAATCCTCCATCCTGTTTCATAATTGTTATTGGAAGTATACTACACAACTTTGGTCTCCCTGTTTGCATGAATCTGGCAGACATTGATAAAAGGTAGCACTGAGCTAATAACTGTCTGGTAACATATATTACAAGAAAAGAAAGAGCACTTTCCCCCCCACATTGCCCCAAACTGATTTTCCATCCGTTTGATTGGGACTGTGATTGACAGCTAAAAAAAGTAATTACAATTACTCACTACTGAATTTAGACAGTTGGCTGTGGTTGGTCCAAGAGGTGGTAAGATATTGTTCATTCACAGTATCATCTGCCACAATACTGAATAGCACTCAAAATTCAGTTTCTGTTAATATTAATATATCATTAATTGTAATAAAAAGTTCACTTCCATATAGATATTAGAAGAAATAAGGTGGTACAGCCCAATCTCAATTGACAACACAGCAAACATTTCTGGAGCCCTTTGAAGACACTGCTTTGTTGTCTTAAGGTTACACGGGAAAATAACACAGGCTCTAAAGCAAAAAAAAATCTCCAAAAAGGACCCATGTTTATCTCAAGTGATAATAGAGCACTTCAGCAGCAGCAAGACCACCAAGACTTTCAAAACAGAAGTGTACAGATATTTCTTTCACCCTAGTGTGAAAGTGACAACTTGAGCCACATCATCTTGTGCCCAAGTAGAATGGGAAAATGGTCTACAAACATGCAGACGTTTGTATATCAGGTTCATACTATTGCCTAAAACGTTGCACTGCTGTATTTTACCTTACAGATCCTGAATGATTTTAATTTAGATCTCCCCAGCAGTATGAGGTTCAACAAGACCAAGTGCTGATGCTTACACTTGGACCACAACAACAGCCTTCAGCACTGCAGGCTAGGGGCAGAGTGGCTGGAAAACTGCCCAGCCAACAAGGACCTGGGAGTGCTGGCTGGCAGCACTGAACCCATGCCAGAGTGTGCCCAGGTGGTCAAGGTGGCCAGGGGCATCCTGGCCTGGATCAGCAAGAGTGTGGCCAGCAGGACCAGGGCAGTATTGTCCTCCTCTAGTTGACACTGGTGAGACCATACCTCAAATCCTGTGTCAGCTCTGGGCCCCTCACTACAGGAAAAATATGGAGGTGCTGGAGCGTGTCCAGAGGAGGACAATGGAGCTGGTGAAGAGTCTGGAGCACAAGTCCTGTGAGGAGCAGCTGAGGGAGCTGGGGGTGTTTAACCTGGAGAAAAGGAGGCTTAGGGCAGACCTTATCAATCTCTACAATTCCCTGAAAGAGGGTGTAGCCAGATGGGGATCAGTCTCTTCTCCATAGCAACCAGCAATGAGAACACAGTCTGAAGCTGCGCCAGGAGAGGCTGAGGTTGGACATCATGAGGAATTCCTTCATAGAAAGGATGACTAGACATTGGAATGGGCTGCCCAGGGAGATGGTGGAGTCACCATCTCTGGAGATGTTTAAGAAAACACTGGACATGGCACTTGGTGCCATGGTCTAGCTGACACACAAGGTGGTGTTTGGACAAAGGTTGGACTCCATGATCTCAGAGGTCTTTTCCAGCCTAACTGATTCTGTGATGCTGCACAAACCGAAAACTAAATAGCAACAAACTCCTCAAGGTGCTGTGACCAACAGAGTTAAAGCTTTCCCCAGGTCTAGACTTGAGGTACTGGAAGAACCAAGGGTTTATTAGGTAGAGAAGAAAATCTTTTTTCCACATGCAAGCATTTGCTATCAAAGACATCAAACTGATTCTTCCTTGATATCGACTACAGTATCCTTTGAAAAGGGAAGGGGGAAAAGTAACACCAACTTTGTCTGTACTTTTTTTCCCCCTTTTTTCCCTTCCTTTGCACTTAACTTCAGACTGAAAGAAACTAAAAGGTGGCTAGTGGGTAATAGCCCAGAAAAAGTTTAAGTGCTAATTTTCTGTCTAGAACTATTCAGGTTATCTCTCTAAAATTACGGATTAGTGGTGCCTGGCCATCAGGGTGAGAGAGCTTAGTTTCTAACGAATCCGTAAATCCAAATTATTTTCCTGGATTACCTGAATTTCTCAAATGCAGAGTTTGAACTGAATCACTTAAACTCCAGATTTAGAATTCTCCCAGACTAAAAATATCCTGTAAATTTTGAGACATATTTTGATGCTTAAAAATAAGTTTAAATGCCCCAAATACACACTGAGACTTTGGTCTTCAATCTTTTTATGTCTTAGCCCAGGCCAAAGGCTTGAATTTAATGAAGTTTTTCAAGAAGGAGAATAAAACCAAACAAATATCCCCCATCATCACAAAAAGAATATAAAACAAACAAAAAAAATTTCATCTATTAAGTCCCTAGTCTCTGAGAGAGGCTACTGAAGCTACTGGTAAGAAAGAAAGAAAAGGAACAAGACTAGTACAAGAAATAACCTTCAGATTTCAGGCCCCAAGGTCAAATGTGATAGATGCTACTGATTCCTTCATATATTTTCCTTGACATCTATCAATGCAATCAATCTTAAGTGAAGTTGTAGATGCCAGAAAGGGAATAGCCTATTATGATTTGCAGCAGCCTGCAGAACCAGGTGAACTTTCTCTGTTGGAAGTGCTCTGTGCAGCAGTATTCAAACACCTACTGAAGTACTGGCTATGTGAAGTATTAGTGTTTTATGACTTCCTTTCTCATGCATGCATGTTCACGTTTCCTGTTTTATTTAAGAAACACCTTCAACTTCACATATTTACACAAAAGTCTTCAGATCAATCTCAAGCTTGGTGATGAGGGAGGTCGACAATAAAAGACCACATTGAAATTAGGTGTCATTTGCTATGTTCTTATAAAAAGTTTGGATTGATATATATCATATAATACTGCAGTTCACCATTAATAGTACAAGTAGAGGTGTAAAGTAATAATGGTAATTAAAATGAACCATGATAATTTTGTCCTTGCCCAATTCTAATTTCTCCAAAATACACAGATCAAAAGAAGTTAAAATCAATGCTTTATTACAAACTCTAACCTTGCTGACAAGATTTCCTTGATTTCCTTTGTGTTCTCTCCACTCTACTAAGCACACTTAAAATCTTACTTGCTTTATAATTATAAATGTAACACATGGGAGAAAAAAAAAAGAGGAGAGGTGAAATTAAATCAGTGGCTACAGTGACAGTCTGACAAACACCCAGAAGTCAACATTCAAACTGTGGCAGCAATCCTGCTTTGCTGAATTACCAATATGCAACATAAACATATTTGATGTCTCCTCGCCTACAGAAATAGAAAATGGGAACCCCATTAAATAGCAAGAAAGGATTGTATACAGCGCCATGGGAACAGAAAAACAGCAAAAGATAGTAGCCACATTTGGCATCATTTGAGATAAATCAGAGAGTGCTGTGCTGCATGGCAGGAATTATAACAACTCTTTTGCCATTACAAAAGATCAATAGCAGTGCACTGCTTCTCTCCCTGTATCATCTGCGGGTGCTTGTAAAACCCAACAGAACTGCAAGAGATGTCAGAAGAGACTAACCACATCAAAAACATCCACAGACTCAGAGCAGCTAGAAACACTGCCATGCAACAAAACTAACTCTGATAGAACACAGTGATTTATTGTTCCCCATAGCAGAGTCCTACTGATGGTTTAGGAGTTAAGTTAGGAATGTCTTACCAAAGGTGCTCCAAAACCCACAGGTTAAACTGGAGTAAGACCTTACTCCTCTTTAAAATTAATGATAACTTTAAAAAGTGCACAATCCTGCTGAACTGATAAACAAGGACATAGTAACCTTCTGAGTAGGAAGCTTTCTTGTAAATATTATATACAAAAGTTATGGCTGTATTTAGCAGAGTTTCTGTGTACCACGAAACAAGTACCCCTTTGCCAGCCTCTGGTGTTCATCCCTCAGAAACCATTCCCAGCCATCACTCCTGCCATTCTGCTCCTGGTGTGTGTTCCACTGCCCCACCCTACTGCAGTGTGATGCATCTTAGCTTAGCCACCTTTCTTCCTGCATGTAATACATCAGCTGCAGGGAAATATGTCAGCTAAGAAAATGAAACAAACAAGTGTCTTCCAAACAAACATTTCTGCAATCCCTCTGGCTCATTATGGAACTCATACAACTTTAGTCAACAGGCTGTTGTTTGTTTTTTCTAAAGAATGAGAGGAGCAAACAGAACACCCATGGTTCTGCTTTGAGTCCTTATGCATAATCACACCCATTAATTTATACGTAAAGATAACATGGGAGAGCTCTGGTAACAAATAAATATTTGGGGGCCATGTTGTCTTCACCTAATACAATCTCATAGCTTTACATATATTATACTTAAAATCAGCCTCAAGTGCTGCCATCCAAAACTTTGGCTTGCCTGGTTTCACCCTGAATGAAATAGCAATATCTGACAGCATCTGCTTTTTTCTCTTGTAAATGTAGGTGAACTGTGAAGACCTTGTAAGATCTTAATAGATGTAATTTGGGTTATACAATTTAAAAAGGGAAAAAAAAAAGGAAAGAAGATACTAGGGCTGTGCATAGTTCAAGATCTGAGAAAATCCACCCTGGAATTAACTTATTGCTTTATCACCCTTCATATGCTTTTTTTTTTTTTCAATAAAACACATTCTTCCTGCTATGAGCAGGACTCACTACTGCACATACAAAGTCACACACTTTACACCTCTGGTTTGCAAAGCAATATATAAAGCATCTAGAATCAAAGAAGTGTCAGCTGTGAAACTTTAAAGTGTTTTTATTTCTAGTGCAGACTCATCATTGGGGAATTCAATCACTTTGTGCCTAGAGCTAAAATCCTTATAAAATTTTAGAAATTATTTGGTTATAGCATGGTCAAAGAACTCATTATAAAAGAACACAATTGTTTGCAATTTCCAAGACAAAGTAAAATATTGAACTGAACAGATTTCCACTGTAGGATTGCTAGTTCATTTAAGAACTCCATTGAATTATTCTTGACTTTCAATCAGCCATACCAGATTCCTATTTAAAGGAAAAAGATGCTTTAAAAAGTGAGATTTACATGTTTTGTTATCAGAGCTGGAATAGCTAATATTATCCCTCCAAACAAAGGAGGGGCACTCAAATTCTGGAATGAAGATTCAGGACAAATGGTGACAAATTACTACCTTCTCGGTGGTGGTGAGAAGCTATTTAACCATCCCCATGTGACATTTATGTGGGCACAGTAGCAGAGTTTTTCTGCACTGCTGAGCTGAGAGTTACTGCCTCTTGCAGTGAAGGGACAGGACCAAAGGAGGAGGGGAAAATGAACCAGCTGGTGGCTCCAACTGGAGTTTTCCAGCACATGGAGTACCAAGGAGTCAGACATACAAACCCATGAAAGCCACAGGCACATCCTTAGCCCTCCACACCCCACAGAGATGCTGTTGGGGAGCAAGCTGCACTTCTGGCAAGCATATGGGACAGACAAGCTATAACCAAAGCCACCTTCTGCAAAAGCACAAACCCTCTTTACTGTGGTGACGATCTCCATCTGCAACACACAGCTGAGTCATCCATGTTATCCCCAGCAGATGGCAAAGGCAGGAATTTGTTACTGTACTTAAAGCAATCTTTCCCTTCCCATCAAGGCTCCTTACATTTGGCACTTGCCTGTGCTGCTGGGGAGTTCTGCCCACCCAGAGATCCGAGCCACAGCTCCTCCATGCTGAGCATTTTACACACAGCAATATTCCCTGGAAGTGCCAAGGAGCAGAGGCAGTGCCAACGCAGGAGGCACTTTGCACAAAGCATGTTTATTAGCTGTGACACAGAACACAGCATTTGCAAAGAGCTAAGGAAGAAGACAGCTGCTGTGGCTCCTCTAATTACCTCTCCCCAGACATCAACAGCAATTTACAATTTGGATGATGTTGCTGGAACTAAGTATGATCTAGATCCACACACAAGCTCTCCTCCTCACTTTTATAGGCCATGTGTTATATGAGAATTACAACTATTCAAACTGTTTCTATGAGTTAGGTTATCTCCTGCAAGGCTTTTTACTGCACATTCTCCTTTTGCTACTGGAAGATACAGAATTTGCTGTAGACAGTAATCAGATAATCACATCTTGTTACGAGGACAAGCCAGCAGGATTTGCTATTAGAAACTCTCTAATCTATCACATCAAAACAAAGAACATTTGAGATGTTTGGTAAAAATTATGCTTCTTAACACATTTCACAACAAAGGTAAGAAATAAAAATTTTAAATAGTCAGTATAAAGAGCAGGTAGAACATTAGCCTCACATATATCCAAATTAAATTCCGAGTTGCTCTACTCCTACAGCATCTTGAAATATTTACTGTGTTCATCTCCTGCTGTTTTGCTGCTAACAAAAATTTAAAAGAACACACAGGAAGTCTGACAAATTAAAACATCATCAAGATTAATCGCACAAAGAGGATAAAACATTTCAAACAGTTGCACCCTTGAAAGATCAAAAGCTTTCCTCCCCTGCCAGTAGTTCTGAACAGCTTTATGGGCAAAAAAATATCCAGAAGTGAAGACAAAACTGAAAATGTATGCAGGCACATGAAACTGCAAAGACTCAGAAGATACTCTAAGCCCAATAGTATATGTGGGTTAAGAAGTAGTAAAAAGCAATCACAGGGAGAGAATTAAGCAGAAAATCGTTAACCAAGGGATGAGTATCCACACTCTATCTGTACCTGCAAGCACTGAGAATAAATAAATATGGTGTTGACTTAGAGACTCAATTACCTGGATCCGGAAGTTTGCTAATGCTTTGTATAATAAAACAAGCAGCAACCTCCACCTTCTATGATATTTTAGACCCACGCAAGACAAGCATCTCCTCAGTGTCATGTCCTGCTCCCCTCAGATGTGCAGCATGCATTTCGTGGCTCTATTGCTACACGATTGAGTGATTTTTCTCAATCCAAGCTGTGAGTCAAACGAGGGGATGAGACTTACCCGTGTTTGTCTGGACTCTCCTCTGACAGGATTTCGCTGCTGCTCTCATCAATGGGATGGACACGAGCAATATATTCTCCGCTCTGCTGGTAAAACTTGTACACAGCCACTTGAACTACACATTGATCACTGTTGCTCCTCAGCCAAGGGCTCAGGATGGTGGGGCTCGGCCTCTCTGATGCATTAAGAAACAGAAAAGAACCTGGAACAGAGGATGAAACAAAAAAGCTTTAACAATTAGAACAATCCCAAGGCCTCCTAGATTGCAGATGAATACTTTCAAGTTTTATGTCTCAGCTCATTCTGCAGCCCTTCCATACCTCAGAGTCAAAGATTGTATTTGTCAATTCGTTTGGAAAGTTTGCCTGGTTTGTATTAAACTGATTAAGATTAAAGCAACACTTCAACTCACCCCTGAATGGTCCAAAATAAAAATTATATTTAGATTTAACTCCCAGAAGACAAAAGCCCACACAGGTGATTAAGGAGTTTTTGCTTTAGATTCTTGTCTGTAACCTCTCATGTCTAGTTCACACCCAAGTATATTAGCATTGGTTCTGCTGGACCCTGATTTGACAGCTCTGGTATATACATATTTATTTATAATACTTTATACTGTATCTATTTCTCTCACCCAAATAAAGAACACAAATTCAATAGCTTTTCTTATGCTCTTTATAAACAGAAGACTGCAGCAGTTTTAAGTCTAATATTAGAGACAGGATAAAGGTCTGACACAGTTCCATTTCTTCAGCAATTTATTCTAATGTATTAATTTTATATGCAGCTAATCCACATTAAACATTTCATTATTATCCACTACATTGACTCCCTTGGCCTAATTCTATTTCAATACAATCTGAGGCTTATCCAGTGGGACAGAGGTAATGTATTTTCATCCCATTGCTGCTCATTTCAGGTGAGTCAAATGACTCCCTTTCGGCAGCTGACTAATTTATCAATTTGTCCACAGAACAAGCACGCCGGGGCCTGTAGCTGGCAAAGGAAAGGGACCAACCCTCGAAGCAAGAAAAAGTATGATATTCCACAAATTCTACCGAGACTGGCCAGGTAATGAAATCTCATTGTCTTGATTACCTGAAGCATCCATTTATACAGCCTGTCTGTTAATACTGAAAACATGCAGGTCTGATGAAGAGTAATTTCATTGAGGGAGAAATTAAGGCTCAACAGGGCTGTAATTGAAGCTTATTTTTAAATGTGCATAAATTTTAGCCAGAGCAGAAGCTTGTTTTTGAAAATGCCAAGGTTGCAGCTTCAGAGAAATTATCTCCTACATCACTGAGCATGGCTCATATGATGTCCTGGGTATCTAAGACATACTGTTGAGGAGCTACAAATGACTCATTCTCCTTTTCACCTCAATGGGTAAGCTCTGGAGCAGGAGGTGCAAAGCAGCCACTCTGAGCTCCTGCAGCATTCACCTCCTTCCATGAGGCATCTGGTGAATTGTCTTTATTTGATTGTCCTCAATTCTCTTCCCTGAACTGAGAGTCAAGAGCTTGGATTTTAACAGCTCACAGTCAGGTGCTGGTTTAGAACACAGGAACTGCACTTGCCCTCACAGATGTCCCCTCTGAAAAAGTCTAATTTGCCAAATCATCTCAGGTCGCACAAAGGGCAATAATGGAAGGGCTACAAATGAAAACTGGATTTCTATCAAACACTGTTTCCCTCACATACCTACATTTATCATAAACAGCATTTTTGATATATTTGTCAAAAACAGTGTTCTTGACATTTACACTACATTAATGACATCTAAAACTAGAAAACATCTGTACTGAAAGAAACATGCAGAAATACATAAAATACAGCCTGCTCAGATGTCAAGATTTTCAAACAGAGGAGAGTGAAATTCAGTCACAGCTTTTTTTTCTTAATAACAATATTCCTATGTCTAAATAATAGTCTTTAATACAGTTGCTATTGGAATTGTTTGATGAATTTAAACAGTTTTTGTCAGTCATTTCTGTTGGTCAGTAAAAGAGAAAAAACTCCAACAACACAAAATCCAGCTACATGTATCATCCTTCCCTGTCTCTCCCTTTTGTTGCAAACAAAAGAGAATTAGAGCAGTAAATCTTGTGGCTTTAATTTTACCATCCCCATAAGAACAATGAAATCTCTGACATGGAAGGGAGCAAAGAGATTTCTGCTGGTGGCAGAAAGACACTAAGTGTTGCAATAATTGCTGATGGTAACTTGCCAGGTGCAAGAGCCATTTGCACATCTTACTGCCTTGCAACAGGGAGTCAGATTTTAAAAATAACAAAGGCAGCTCTCATTCCCTCTTTCCTTGCAGTAGCCCTAAATCAAGTGAGCTGCCAAGGATAGTTCCTCTTATGCCCTGACTTGAGATCAGGTTTGAAACATCAGTGAAGTCCAGTAGTGGGCCAGGGTGGCTGCTACAGCAAATTTGTGAGTCACAAATTTCCTTTGTTCTGACTTCTTTATTTCTACTCTCTGTCTGCAGGGCTCCCACTGTGCAGTTGCAGCTTATTGCTCATCACACGGCCAGTTGTACCTGCTGGTTTATATTGCTAAAAGGAGTGCAATTTTGCCATGGTGGGGTTATCCCGGCACACTCTGCCAGGAGGAACAGCTCCACACCAGCTGCTGTGAAGTGGTGCCCAGGAAATCACTGCAGAGGGCACAGCTCCACAATGGATTACACTGTGTTTGCCTCACCACTACCACAGTCTTGTCAGAAATGTCCTCCCAGTGCATACTTTTGGGGAGATTACCCACCTGGGCAAATACTAGAGCTAAAAGAGATTATATTTTATATATATGTCTGTGTTTATTTTATTTTAAAAGAGGAGGGAATAAATACAACTTTGTTCTTGTTTTTGAAAGCTCAGCTACCTCATAAGTGACTTCCTTGTTTGCAGCAGCATTCTCTTTTTGCTCTTACTGCTCTTTTAGTTTTTAAATGCCAAGCAAGGAACTATCAGAGCATCACTTAGCTCTGGTGTTATGGGAACAGTTTCCCAAGTTGAAATGGGGGCACTTACTGTAATACCACAGACATTTTCATATACAGCAGAATTTGAAGATTCTGGGATTACTCCATGGCATCCACAAAGGAATAATTAATGAACCTGATGTGAGAAATGATAAATTTTGAACACAAATCCCTATGCTTCTCCCTTCCCTCAAAAGCACAATCTCTCAGGCACTGCCTGACACTGTTTACCCCAGAGGATCAATATGACCACCATTTCCAGGATCAGCCTAGATACTGCTACTTAGAGTTAAGGGATCACCTCGAGATCGATTCCACATCCCTGCCAAGGGATACAAGAATGTTCTATTTCACAGCAAGAGACTTTCTCAGCAAAACCAAAAGCTACCTGTGCGCCTGTATTTCCCCACAGTGGAAATCCATGTGACATGCTCTGAGATCATTCTGTAGACTGTATGAGTCTAAGGTTCCAGCTAGAATTTCCTCGCCATTATTTTCTCCTACTGGCTTGCAGCTCTAATAAGACTCTTGGGATCCCCCTGGGTGAATAGCTAGAAAAAACACTGTATCTTCCACCAAACTTCTGCTGCTACTTAGATACCAGGGGACATCAGCTGAGACAAAAGGTGCCATCATGGTGCAGACTGCCAGTGTGACATTCTGCTGCTCAGGACTCTGGAGGGTCTGTTACTTATCACAAAGATCCTCACCAATGAGTCACTGCAGGACTCTTTTGCTACGGGCTTTAAATTGGACCCTAGCTGCACAATGCGATGCTGATATTGAAGAAATGCAGTTAAAATAATGAAATTGTAACTAGATATACACCCACAGACCCAGGCACTTAGCACTTCTGGGGTCCTGAGCTCATTCATCATCATTACACAGAACTAAGGTTTGCAGAGGGAACAGCAGTCAGTATTTTGCTCCCAATATACCCATGTTTGTGTTGTATGACAGAAAAACTACTAGCTGATACTGCTCTGTGGTGTTCCAGAAAGTGCCGGTCTAAATGGAAATACTTTATTTTTCATATTCCCTCTAAACACTCACATACTGTGTGACAAACCTAGCAATAATATTCAGCTTCTAATGACAATTTTTCCCTGCCTATTTTTAATAGCTCCAGTCATAAGGCAGTGGTGTTACTCATCCTCATATGTTGTGTCTGATAACATCTCTGGCAACTTGCTGTCACTTCAGACAAACACACATGAAAAGATATTTATGCTTTAAGCACAGTAGATTATTGCAGTTGACATAAAAGGAATATTACAAGACAAATTAATATATCCTGCATGAAAAATTGCTGTTGATCCTCTGGAAACTTGTTTACAACATTTTAACATTCATGTCACACAAAGGGAAGGATGGTTTATCAGCTTAGTAGCAAGATGTTTTTGAGGTGATGAAGACAGCTTCAAGTTCTACTGTTCAGGACTAATGAGGTAACAGATTATTTATAAATAAGAAAACTGATGTTAAAATACTATGCAGGCACAGATACACTGAACAAGGCACCTGTCCAAAAAAGTTTTCAAATGAAGAAATACAAACTGGTAAGCCTACTACTTAAACTTACATCAGCAATGAAGCCCATTCCCACAATCTCTGGCCCAACATCCTTATCTGATGTGGATGCACAAACCACCTGAAACTTATGCCAGGGAATGCTGAAGCAACCCTGAGATGCTCTCAACACAGAGCCATTCCTCTGGCCCTAGGAACTGGGTAAACTTGGAATCCTATTGCAAGCCCCTTGAAAAGCTGCTCATCTGGCAGCTACCCAATGGCTTTGAAAGCACCTGCTAACTGCTCATATCCTAAATCCTTCCTGGTCAGTCTAGGGGGAAAAGCACGGACAGAGCCAAGTCAGGTTCTTCTGCTCAACAACCTTGTGATGCTTAGGGAGGTCAGTGCAACCCCATTGCATCCTTGGATCTTTCAGAGCCAGCAGCCCAGGAAAGATGGGTACAGCACAAAATGACAGCAGCCTGAGAAGTCACATTGAGAAACAGAGGTCCTGAGCAAAGTTTTCACCTCAGAAAACAGCAAACAGCTCTTCTGGGACAAATACATTGAGGCAATTCCTCAGCTTGCAGCTGAGGTCTAGGATTTCCAGCAAGTGATGGGGCTGACCTTCTAAGGAACAGCTCTGTGGAGAAGGACCAGGGAGTCTTGGTGGATGACAAATTGACTGCAAGCCAGCAGTGTGTCCTCACAGCCAGGAGGGCCAATGGGATCCTGGAACACATCCAGAAGAGTGTGGCCAGCAGGGCAATGGAGCTGATCCTGCCTCTCTACTTGGCCCTAGAGTGAGGCCACACCTGCAGTTCTGTGTCCAGTTCTGGGCTCCTTATACAAGACAGACACAGAGCTGCTGGAGAGGGTCCAACAGAGGCCACAAAGATGATGAGGGGTTTCTTTCTTGTGAGAAGAGACCGCAGGATCTGGGCCTGTTTAGTGTGGAGAAGAGAATACTGCAAGGGGATCTCATCAATGCATGTAAATATCTCAGGGTGCCGAGGGGATGGTGCCAGGCTCTTTTCAGTGGTGCCCAGTGGATGAGGAGTAGTGTCTGTAAACTAAAACACAAGAAGTCCCACCTTAGCATGAGGAGGGATTTCACACTGAGGGTGGCAGAGCTCTGGCACAGCTCCCCAGGGAGGTTGTGGAGTCTCCCTCCCTGGAGATATTCAGATCCCACCTGGACACGCTCCTGTGTCACCTGCTCCAGGTGACCCTGCCTTGGCAGAGGGGTTGGAATGGACGCTCTCCTGAGGTCTTTTGCAACCCTTACAATTATGTGATTCTGTGAAAAGCAAGACTCAAAATACAGCTAGGCTGACTTAATCTGATCACACTTATAAAGCAGCAATTTAACAATCTTTGCAAAACTGATAGATTGTTATTCTGAACATAAACTCCATCTTCCTACTAAAAGGATTTTATTACCTTTCACGTACAAGTTCAATACTCTACCAGATTAAATTAGAGCTGTAAAAACTATTAACAGTCAACGTCTGTTGGGGACTGTACAGTAGAAAAAAATTATTTAAATCAAGTTTTATAGTCTTTAGAGATGCTGACTGGAGAGAACATTTCCACTAGTATCACAAAACATCCCACAGAGCTGGCCTTTGCATTCTTCATTTCACACTTGACTTTCAAATTAACTATTCAAGCAAAACTCTCATAGCAGGAGCTCAATAGTTGGCAAAAGCCACGAAAGAACTGGGCACTACCTGAGTGACAACATTAAAGAAAAGATTCTGTTATACTTTTTCTGGACTTATATACACAGATTTTCTAATTGCCTCATCAAGGCTCCAAAATGTGCTGAATGTGAAGAATGTGAATGGTCTCCAGTGCTGAGTGCAATGTGACTGCATAAGCACCAGAAGATTTGCAACCTGCTATACTTGCATTGGACTTAAAATTCATGGAGGTAACGGCCTTTGAATTATTACAAAATGTGGAGCTGAACAATTCTTAAGCATCTAATTATGGTAATTGGATGATATCTTACCTCTCTGGGAGTCGATCAGAGTTCCTGCCATTAGCTGAAACAGAACGGGGATTTCACTTCTAATACTGAGCAGGAGTGTGAGCAGGTTTCTCTGGATGATGCAAGAGCAATTCAGAAGCTCTAACAAATTCATACTAACTCTGGTGGCCATGTCATATGTTTTACAAATGGACAAGTTAGGGCAGACATTAAACAACTGCAAACAGGATGCAGCCAAGACTGGTATTGGAGCTGAGATCTGCAAGTCAAAACACTTTAAAAATTACCTTCTATTTCAAGTATTTTTCATTTCCTAAGTATAAAGGGGAAGGCCAATAATCCATCAAAGCAAAATAAAGTAAAATTTTGTCCTGTTACTAAGGCATCAAGCAAATTTGATTTGCCCCATATGATTTCTTCTAAATTCAATGACTTCACTCATATATAATCTTGTCCCTCAAAATACTGGTGTTCACTGCCACCCTTGGTAACTGCAGCAGTGTTATAGAAATGTGACTTGAAGTTAGGAAAGACAGAAGCCCTTCATTTTCTCACACTCCAGTCCCAGAAATTTTCTTTCTTATTTTAACTATTTTCTTGGAGGCAACCTTGCAGCCTTACACAGAGGGAGGAATCTCCTAGCAGTGACCTTCACACAACTCTTTCACAGATTGCCCCTGTCACTTCCCTGTGCTCAGGTGCAGTGTGTGAGCTGCAGTCCAAATCAACATCCTTTAAAGATTTATTACTATTTATCAGTTTAACTCCAATAATCCTTAGCATAGTCATATGGAAAAACTGGAGCTCATCACAGTACTCTTTAGACAGACAACAATAAAAGATGTTTTTCTCACAAAGCAGTTTAGATCCAGTTTTTCAAAAGGAAAGTCAGATGGAAGAAGAAGAAAACAATTAAAAGCTCCAGGTATTGCCTTCTGTAACAGGAGCTAAAGCCAGATGCTGTTACAGCCCAATTCCTAAATGACTCAGCAACGTTTGCTCCCAGCTAAAAAGCACTGAACTGAAAAAAGTAGTTAGTTAATTAAAAACTTAAAATTCAATGCTGAAATTAAAATCTTTCCTAGAGAATGACAGAAGAGTCTTTAAATAATTCTGCCTTGCACAGCTGATTAACCAACATGCATCTTCTCTTTTGCTGCTGACAGAGGCGAACAGCAAGTTACTTTTGAGACGCCTGTTCTGAGAGGATGGGAGAATTTTCTGTCATCATGAGCAAGACAGACCTAAAGGGAAAGCTAAGAGGAAGCTGCTGGGCCTGTCAGTAAAAACAGAGAGGCAGAATGCCTGTTCAGGAGCTCAGTGTGTGCAGTAGTTAAGAGGAGGGTGTGAAAGGAAGCCTAGTGCTGTGCATCTAGTTGCTGTTTTGCCCTCGAGTGTGCTTATTTGATTACAGTCAGGAGGCTGGAAGCTTAAAAATTAAGAAGTTCAGCAATACTGTGACGCACAAGTACCTGAATAGAAATGTGCCTGGAACAGAATTGCAGCTACTCACAGTTCAGTGATGTCAGAGACCACGTTAAACAAGTAGTTAGCACTGCAGGTTAGTCCTCTGAAGGACCAGAAAGCCACAAGAGAAGGCATCTAATTAAATCTCTGTGGTGTAGCACTCCTCCTTCTGCATTCTCTGTCAGGATTAAACTCATCACACAGAAGCTGCCATTATGTCAGCTTTAAGTGCACAAGAGTCATAACTCAGACCACTGGAGAACTATGACATTGGTCCACAGATAACATAAATAAGATAAATCATGACAAGATGATGCATTTTAATATCTCATATATTTCAATTTGTTGTTGTCATCATCTTCTCCATATACATGCATGTACATCCATGCACACAGTGCCAGGAGTCTATTAGCTGACCAGCTGTCACTGTAAGTAGTGGGAAATGTGATGATCCTATCCAGAGCTTGTTAAATGCCTCATAGCATAAAGCATCTGTCACCAAATCCCTGCTCATCCTAAAGTTCAGCCATCCTTCCTCCATATCTAGTCCATACCACTTCTATCCACCTGCCTGTCAGTAACTCAGGTATCACTGCATGCCAGTTTTTTTTTGGCAGACCCCTTTTCACTCATCTTTTAGCCTAGAGGTTCCTCATACTTTCTGTGCTTTCCTAAGTCATCATTGCAAGGATGAAAAGGAGGAAAGTGCCTTGGCACAGCAGTTAGAGGATGGAAAGAAATGCAGATGGCCGAAACCTTTTGAGGACCCTCTGCTCTCCTGTGAAAGCTGTCCTGGCTGCTGGTTTTCCTTCTGCTCACTCAAAAGCCCCACTTGGCATTCACGTGTAAGAAAAAAAGCAAGCTTCAACCACATACCAGTTGTCAATGAGCAGACAAGTGAGGGGACAATGACCTTTTTCCTAGGTCTGATACTGAGTTAGAATTTCTCTGAATGTTGATAGACATGCTGAAAAACGCTGAGGCAATCAATGACAGAAGAGGATTCCACCAGCTTACACAGTTTCTGTTCCCTGTGCCTTCAATAATTGATGCGTTCTTCAATAACACAGTTAAACTTCCCACTTAGATAGCATTTTAGAAAATTCAAAATATTGCAGAAAAATTAAATTATTAAACCTCAGGATGCTAAAGATCCCTTTTCCAAATTGGAAAACACAATATTAAAGTGAGGGGCTTGCCTCATAATGTGGTAAAACCAGGCATCACACAGAATTAGTAGTCTAAACTGCTCAATTGCCAACAACCTTATTTATGATGGCAACATTTATTTGAAAGAGCTAGTTTCATCTGCTTCTTGCTGTTAACTCTTTTAAATAAAACTCTACCTAATCTGTCCTTCCTGTGAAATAAAACAGATTCTCCTTTCTATTCTAGAGACAGTGAAGGAGGAACTATGGTTCAGATGAAGGCTACATGTCCTGGTGGGATGAGGTCTCGGTAGACTGGACTCTAGTTGTCTGTTCTTGGTTCTGGCCTCTCAAACACCTTCCAGCACAAAGAAGCAAACAGCCTATCCACTGCTGTCACTGTTCTAAAATGGGATCACTGAACCAGCAGAACTGAAAGGTCCTTCCATAGGTCTCCATCCAATGTCCTGCCCTGAGCAGAACCATCACCAACACTAGACGAGGGCAGTTACAACTTTGCTCAGCCAACTCTCAAAAATCTCCAGGCATGGAGATTTGCCATCCTCTCTGGGCAACCTGTTCAGCCCTGCACCCTGCTCCTGGTGAATCTGTGAAATCCAACCTGGACCTCCCAAGTGGGAAGCTGCTGCCACCACCTATTGCATCCTCTGCTATGGTGGAGAAGTATTTGCCTTTACCCTCTCTGCGTCTCTCTGCTGGGTGGTTGTGGCCACCTTCAGCTCATCTCTCCGACACCTCTCCCCAGCCTAAGCAAACGCAGCCCCTCCAGCTCTCTGAGGGGTACATCCTGCAGGCCCTGAACACATGGCAGCCCCACTGAGCCCTGCCGGTTTCTCCATATCCCCCTTGACCTGGGAAGGGGGGCCAAGGCCAGACACAGCAATCCAGGTGTGGCCTCATCACCACTGACCAGTCCAGAATAAGTAACTTCTCATACCTGGATGTCTTCCTCCTAATCTTATTTTGGGTGGCTGCCTACCCTATTTGTTATGGGTTGGGTCCTCCACAACCTGCAGGTCCTCTTCAGCAGGACCACCACCTCATCAGAGCCACCACTTCCCAACCTGGGGAATGGGATACTGCACCAGCAAATCCTGGTGCAAGAGTAGAGCTTATGATTTTGGATGGCTCCACAAGGCTCCTGTTAAGCCATTCCTCAAGTTTACCAAGGCCCCTCTGGAGCAAAGTTTTGTCATTCACTGCATCAGCAGAGTGTCCTCTCCTTTCAGGATCGCCTGAAAGAGAGGATCACCTACAAATTTGACCAGTGTCTCATTTTCTAGGTCATGGCAGAGAATACTGAGCACTACCAGCCCCACTTCTGACTCTCCCAATCCATGCTGCCCTTTCCTTGAACCCATGCTGTTACATGCTGAGGTGTCTAAAAGCAAAGAAATTCACTGAAATTCACGTCCCCAGTATCATCTGTCAATAAAATTGTTTTAACATGTACCAAGGAAGACTAATGGATTATTTGAAACACTTCATTCCCCCACAGGCTTAGGAGACTCATTGAAGGCCAGAGCCCTTTACAGAGAGTACCTCGGAGAGTCAATGCATCAGAGTCCAGGAGAATGAGGGAAAAGACAGCTGGCAGCTACAAAGAGACAGACAGTGACAGCAGCACACATGGAAACCAAGAGGAGCTTCAGTCATGTCAACAGTGACCACTGAAGCACAAGTAGCTCAAAATGTTTTTGCTACAATGACAAACCATAATTTCTGTGCCTTGTCTCCTCAGCTGGCTTTTCTTATTGTGATTGCACTGCGATTCACTTGAAAATTACCTTTCTGACAAGGAAGAGCCATTTTTTCTTTACTTGTTCTGCAAACTGCCTATCACACTTTTGGGCTCTGAATACTGTGAACTGACTGAAATAATAAGGACACTACTTTTTCCAGCTGTGAAAGCGCTGGGAAAAGTCTCCACTCTTCATACAAGCAAATACCCATGGGGCTTCAATGTTGGTTTCACATGAGTACTAACTGAAGAAGTTCAAGCTCTCGATGCACATTATGGATCAAAGACTGTACAGATCTTTTGCTCCGAAAACAAAAAGCATGGCCATAGGGGATTTGCCCACTGAACAGGGCATGCCAATCATCTCACATGTTGCAATCCTACCTTCAGCATGACTTATAAATCAATCCTTTGTCTCAAGAGAAAAATTTTTACCTTAAAAAACAAATTCCGACAGCACAAAGCCTAACTAAAATGGAGGAATGTTACATGAAATTTCAGTAAACAGGACTAACCATGATACATCACATGTCTTTTCTTCTTCCAAAAAGAACACTTAAATATCTCTGAAATGTCACCACAAAACCAACTAAGCATTCCTGCCTCAAAAAACAAACTGCCATATAGTTTGTCAGGGGAAAGGAGGGTCAAGATGTATCTGCAAAGATATACAAAGCTCTTGCAACCAACTACATTCACTTTTCAGCCTTACTGAAACTATCTAATGAGAAAAAAAAAATCAAGTAGTCAGACTTATCATTCTGCTGGCATCCTGAACAAATTACCTTTAGCTCATTGACATTCTAATTTTCTAGAAACAGGCATAGTTATGCTAGAAAGGTTATGACTTGTGTATTTATCTTTGTTACAATTATTCTATGCTCTTTTCACTTCCATAAGATATAGCATAAATGAGAAATCCCATTTTATTTGGTTTTTGTTAGCTGCAGAATGTAAGAATTACTGCCTTATTAAAAGACTATTTCTCTACTCTAGTTTTAGTCTGGAGATAACAGAACAAGGAATGGATAGCAGGATGAATTGGAAATGGATTGTGGCTCATAACATGGATTTTACACAGCCCTGAATGACAGTCTCAAGAGTTTAGAAGCTGGCTCTGCCCAACAGAGAAATTGCAGCTGATGGTTTCAGTGAGTCCCCACCACAAAGCCATTATCATTATCAGTACCACAGTGAGCCATCTCAGTGGTGAGCTGGTGTAAATGAAACTTCTGTGGAGCCTGTACTGCAGACACACTGTGGATTTTTGACCTCAGTGCTGTCTCATTCTATCTGCACTAAGCCCAAATTACCCTCCAGTGCTTATCCCTGTGGAGCAAAACCCCAGTGAATGTTACTGCTGGGTAGCAAGCGCTGGAGGTACAGAAGTGATTCAGAGGCCCAAAGAGATCTGGCATATGAGTGGGGACAGCTTGCCTTAACACAACTATCCTCACCCTCCACTTCCCACTCTGGTGACAGATGACTTTCCTGCTAGTGAAGAACAAGTGGAAACACTTCATTTCACAAAGTGATGCATTATGGTAACTGGTGCAGTATTTTATGCAACATGGTACAGATAGAATTCAAAAGTAAGCAGAGTGAATTTAAGGTACTTCTGGGAAACCACCCATGTTGTCCTTAAATTCACAGTGGTCACTGGTGTTCTACAGGACAGCAAGGAAAGATGCTTAGGCCTTAGTTTTAATAAGGCTGCTTTTAAAAGTCTTTACTGCAAAACACCATAGTAATAAGAGAGGAGAGATCTTACCTGTTATTTCACTTTTACATCATTCACATAATTTGCCTCCATTTTGCATTTCACCTGCAGGTCACTTTTCTTTTCATGATTGTGCTGCCTTCTTTTCCTAATTGGAGGCATTAGCACAAGGCTGCCAAATTTTGTGGCAAGGGATGTTATTTAAAACCAGACAAGATCCAGCTTTCTTTGACTCCAAACAAAACCTTATGACCACCTGTCAAATGATCCAAGGTTCAACAGACCCATGTTTTTTTGAAAGCATCACATGCAGCCTTAAATCAACCTGGCAGCCTTTTTTTAAGGGTGGAAAATAAACTCCCCTAGGAATAAGCTAGAGGAGGCAGCAGACATGTAAGCTGTAATACAACAGTGAAGAGCAGAGAATTCTCGTATTTCCAATGACATCCAGCCACACAGGATTTACTGCTATGGCTTTTCAATAACCTGAGTCCTACACAGAGTGAATGTGCTATAGACTGTTATGAAGTGGTTGGCAGAGACTCCATAAAGGTTATAGGAGATACCCAAGCTCCACTGAATAATGCTCCCTCCCTCTTTGCCTTTTAGATAAAAAGAAATATTGCAAGGTCATATGCAGCAGAAATACACTGCTGACAGCACATCACTATGGAGGCTCTAATAAGCCCATAGGTGTTTGTGCATGTATGTCCTATCCAATAGCACACACTCTCACAGCTCCTGCAGGCAGCATTTTTCATCCCAACTGGCAAGGTTTTAATGGCTTTTCTATTAAACTGGTTGTTTGGGTTTTGTTAGTTGGTTTCTTTTTTTTTAAAAAAAGGGAAAACAACATGCCTTTTTAATTCATTACACAGAACTGCTCCTGAAGGGAACACGGCAGACACTTGTAGACTGAGAAAGCTTTCAAACCATTTCCATCTTTGAAGATGAGCTATGAGGGTATTTAGTTAAGTCTCACTATGGCTGTAGCCCTTGTTCGAGATACGGTTGATAGAATTTTTCCTTTAGGAGAAATGTGCAAAAGGAAGCAAACAGAACTGCTGAAACAGAAAAACTCTGTTCTTTTGGTGGCCTTCTACACTGAACAGCTACTGAATTTTACTGTTCAGAGGAATCCTTTTTTTCCCATTAAATGTAATCATACACCTACCAACATGACTATCACACTGGGAGGAAAGGTACAGCAGTCACTTTCAACTATTGGCACTCTTGTAGGAAAATTAAGTGATTTGGAACTCTGAACAGAAGGAGATAGAGACCAGAAGAAAGCTGGTAAGTTGCACGAAACCAGCACCCTCTCTCCAAAGCTATAATTCAGCATTCCAGCACAGACAAACAAGATGCAGAGTCTTCAAACCTTTGTGATTTGAGATATTTGATGTTCAAACCTCTGCCAGGAACTAAACA
Organism: Motacilla alba alba; assembly: GCF_015832195.1. Lineage (NCBI taxonomy): Eukaryota > Metazoa > Chordata > Aves > Passeriformes > Motacillidae > Motacilla > Motacilla alba. The sequence goes on from NC_052018.1 coordinate 100,873,728, forward strand.
CCCTGATATGAAAGCCAAAAATGACAGGTCTGACTTACAGTGACCATCTCTTGCGATGCTTTATACACTGGTCCCTTCCAAACCGAACACTTACAAACGTGTCAGTGAGTTTTCCCACGATTTTTCAATTTGCATAGAAAATAGAACTGAAGTCAGTACAAGCATACTGACTGGATATCATACTTAGGAAGTTTTATTCAAATCTGCTAATCCTACCAGTTCTTTTTGCAGTGACCCTCACCTGGGATCCTTTTCTAGCACCGTTTCTAAGACAAAGGTTCTCACATGCAGTGGATACTCCAAGGATGGTTGCTGATGTCAAGTTTGAATGGTAAATAAAGCTCTCATTACTGCTTGTCTAGTGACTGTGAGAGACATTATTTGAAAAAATCACATGGCACATTTGACTGATTTTGCAAAGAAACTAATGTAAATCCACAAATGCTTTAAAGGTGACCCTGAAACAAATCAACAGAATCATAGAGTGGTTTGGGTTGGAAGGGACCTTCAAGATCATCCAGTTCCAATCTGCCTGCCATGGGCAGAGACATCTTCCACTAGACCAAGGTGCTCAAAATCCCAATCAACACGAACTCGAACACTTCCAGAAACAGGGCACTCACACCTTCTCTGGGCAACCTGTGCCACTGCCTCAGTGCCCTCACAGGGAAGAATTTCTTCCTGCTAAATAATCTCCATCTGCTCTCTGTCAATTTAAAACCCTTACCACTCATCCTACCACTACCTTATCTGAAAAAGTCTTTCTCCATCTGTTTTGTAGGCCCTCTTTAAGAACTGGGAGGCCACTGTAATGTCTCCCAGAGCCTCATCATGAATAAAGTTGTACACCTGCTTTTCTCCTTTAAATTGCTGTATAAGCTCTACAACTTTTGAACATTTCAAATACAAATTGCAGAATGCTTCTAAATGGAAGATTGTCTTCATTTGGAAATGGTAGACAACTAGAGCTTGGTAGCCATTCTATATCACTGCACAGACCACAAAGCCAATAAAATGCTCTTTTGAGGAAATACCAACGTGGTACAACCAGATGGAAATCAGATATCACCTTGTATTAAGGTAAAAGCATCTACTTCGTAGTAAATGAAGTGTATGAGACCCAAACCACACCAAATAGGGTGGTGAAAAATGATATATAAAGCCATAAAAAACAACCTCCATGGTCCTATACAGTTCAGTCTGCAATCCTTGAAAAGAGAGCAATATACAGAAAACACAACTTGATGCTATTGCTTGAAATATTAAAGTGTGTTCAAGGGTTTGAAAACAGCCTGCTATTTGAAGATTTTAACACCTAGTATTGGGAAGATGAAGGCTCATCAAGGATCATGGTTCATAAACAATTGGAACATAAACCATTTTGAAATATAACAACACTCAAGAGAACCAAAATATTTAATATTTTCTAGGAGGGTTAAGTACTGGGTAAAGCTAGCACCACCTACACTATAGCATACAGAATAATCTTGGCTTCATAAAAATAATAGTGGCAATTTGTTCCTCGGCCTCTAGACTTCCAGCAGGGGTATAAATTTATGACAGGAGCTTTCTGGTATGTGGATACTCACCCAGACAGAAACAGAGTTGCAGTTGCCATTTATTTCATGAAGATCACCCTAAAACCTTCAGAGCTGGTTAATGCTGGCCTTTGTAATTCAGATACTTTTAATGTACTACCCCTTCCTCCCTAGCTAGCTGCTTCAAAAAAATCAAATCATATCTGCCTTTCCATTTTGTCAATGATGTACCCTCTCATGGGTGCTGACACTTCCTGCAATTTTGCAGTTATTATTTCAGATAGATTAGAAGGATCTGTCCTGCCTTAGCACTCAGCATATCAGGTGAGGCTTAAGACTATCTCAATTTTAAGAGAACTGTCATTTTTGGGGGAAAATACTCTAATGTCTGCCAGAGTTCCTTAGTATGATGGTCAGGTTGAAACTAAAACCTTTATATAGTGAGAAAACAAAGACTCTTCAAGCCCAACATTTATTCTCCTATGGCCAGAAAATTACCTACTTCAGTCATGAATAAAATCAATCTTTATCTTCTATAAGAAAAGGAACTATTCCATGCTTTCTCTCTCCCTCTTTTAGCATTCACAAAGTACCAAACCTAGCAACTACATCACTCCTTGTATGCACATGGCACTTCACATATATATATATATATTTATATTTTTTATTTATATTTATTTATATTTATATATATATAATATATTTAATATTCCTAATACATGAGAGGATATATCGTTTGAAAGAAGAAATCTGTGTTTTTTCATGAAAGCAAATAACATTTTCCAGTCAGCTCTGCTTACACCTCTCCATGCATGGAACACTCTTGGTGACAGGGGACTGCTTTGTGCTGCCTGGATAACAAGCCAATTACAAAGTATCTGAAAAATATGGCCTCCTATGAAATTACACTGTAGTTAATGAAGCACAGATACTGCCCCTAAAATGGAAAGAAAACCAAAAAAAACAAAACCCAACAATCCAGAAACCTGTCTATTAGATGTAGTAATAATCTGGCCGTGAAATGATAAAGGTTTGACAACCCATAAATTGCAAGCATTCGGTTTGGCTGTTGGGAAATTGCTTGCATACAAGTCACCTCAAATCCAATAACCTTTCTTGAAAGTTTGATCATAAGTGAGATTATAACTCTATTATATTAATCACTGCAGAAGAGGCAGACAAAAACCCCTATACCAGACAACACCCTAATTGAGAACAATAAGAAAGATGAATAACATATGGTGGTTCACATAGGTGCCATGGCACTGTAATTGCTAAATTTAATTAAAGGGAAAAGAAGCTGAAGATTCTGCTACTGCTGTGATTTGCGTATTTCAGTTCAAAAAAGAAAGTCTTTCAAAAACTAGACTCTACTGAAATCAATCCTACAACAATAACAGCAAAAAAGGCAGAGCATTTTTGGATAATAAATGCCAATATGAATTTGCAGTGAATATGCATACATGACGAGAATTGTTCATAAAAGACATAATAAATATTTTGCATTTCTGTAGCACTTTTCATCTGAGCCTTAAAATGTGATTCATAACAGATTAATTCTCACATAATCAAATGCCACATAGGGATTTAATTTACTTGCCCTGAAAGGCAGCACATTTTAAGAAAAGGCCAGCAAACTTTTAGGTATCAGGTAACCCTATGAAATAGGGTAACAAATGAAGCAGCTCTTTTCCAATCAAGTCACATCTAAAGAGAGAGGAACATAGCCCTGTTTCAAGACCTCAGCTGGTATCCACAACTGTCTTTTAGCAGAATATGTCTGCTGCTTAGGCAAAAGAAACAAGACTCTTTTGCACTCTCATAAAAGTTAGATTACAAATCCTCAGAAAGGGGGAATACCCTTGCACCTCATTGAATCATGTCCTCATTATGGCAAATACCTCATACACTGCCTTACAGACTGGCACACTTTGCTCTGGGGAGAAAGAAGGAAATTAAATCAAATGTTACTGCACTGATCATTCAGAAAGAGCCACCGTGACTGCTCAGAGATGTTCTTCAGAATGTGACCACCTACAAAATCAACTGAAGCAGCTGAGCAGATATGGACGTTTCTGGCACTCAGACATGAACATGGAACCTCTCTGAGGACTTTGAACAGCTGAACTACAAAAGTAGTAAAGCAGCCATGAGAGGATGCAAGACCTACAGAACAGGACAGGACCAAAATCACAAACATTTACGCTTATTCTAAGCAGAAACATGAGACACTAAAGTTTTGTTTGTTAGTGGGCTTGTTCCTCAAAATATTGTTTTTCAGTGTTTTGTTCAGCTCAATTTTTTAAAGCCTAAACAAAAGAATGCCTTAAAATGAATTAGGATTAAGCATACCACAATCATTAGCAGGCTAAACAGCAATATGCTTCCAGGACACTGTGCTGCCTCCAGCCAAACCTCATTATCCTTCTGAACCCTAGTTAGGGAATAAATGGATTGACCTATTTATTTCATGTCTAAATTTTATTAGAGGATTAACTTATTTATTTAGCATTCAGCAGTGGCAGTAGCAAAGGTATTTGTATTCTGTGAAGTGGTCTAGAAGAGGTAAAGGGGATGACTGAATGAACTTTGCTGATGGAACTGGATGGGTGAATTCCAGCAATCAATGTCAGTTCCTGTATGTATCTCTCTCTGCTCCAGTGACAAGCACCCAGCAGCTTTCTTGATGGCCTTACACACTCGTTCTTGGATCACTGATACTTAATTTGCATTTTTCTTATCTCCAGTTTTAGTATTTTTCCACCAGAGCACACTGGTTTCTCTTTAGCTACTTCTCTGCTTGAGCAAGTCTTGCTGATACTCATCTCTACCAGCATCTAAATCCTGCTTGCCACCACGATCCCCCAATTTCCTCCCTCTCTCCCTTCTTTGGGATTCAGCCATGAAATCAAAGATGAATCAGATACCAGACATACACATTGTCATCAGATTAAATTTATCACAGCTGCATGTTACATTGCTTGTAATGAGGAAAACTGAAGGGGGGGAAAAAAAAGGGAAAACATCATGAAATATCAGACAACTGCCTAAATTTATCTCTGGTACCAAGCTACAAGCCTAATAAATGCATAATAAAGTGTGTAGGAGCCAAGGCCATAACTCAAACAAGATCTGGCAACCAGCAGAGGAGACTCAGCAGCAAACACAACCTTTGAGGATGTACAGCTACCGTACAGTTCAGGTCTCTGCATCCAGCACTTTGTGGTTTTTGAAGAAACTTTTCTTTTTGCTCCCACATCTCATTTCTAAATACCAGAACTAGGCTTTCTTTAAAAACTTCGTAAGACAAGACGATAGTGAAAGGCAATCAGAAGTATTTCCTGATAAATAAATGCAATCCTGTAATAAAAATAAATAAATACTTAGTCTCATCCAAAGGGCACTGAAATTTTCCATTTCAGCATCTGGGGTTTGTAGCCTTCTCATTAGCTTCAGGAAACTTGGAGATAACCTTTTTCATTTTATCTTCTACAATAGAAGTGTTTTTGTAAATGACCTTACCTTTACCAGACATGCAGATCCTGGAAACCACTATACTACAAATAACACGAATCATGAAATATCCCTCTGATGTACCACCAGATCAGGCAAGCCTTGTTCTGTTCTACTTCAAATACAGATGGTCTTTGAAGCACACCTTATCAAGGCATTTCTAAGGTGCACATTGCCATAACTGAGTAATGTAGGAATTTTCTATTAATTTAGTCATGAATAATCTGCAAACAGATGGAAAGTTCTACAAACACCTTTTTTTCCCCCTGGAAATTATTTGAAGTGTTCTTTGTGTGCAATATAGATCACACTTTAGGAAGTACGTGTTTTAGAGAAGTCATATTTAATTCACTGTTTGAACTTTTATGTTTGCACTGAAATGCAAACACACCCTCTGACTGGATGAGCATTAACTCTTCAGAGATAGCACACCTCCTTAGGACTGACTGACTGCAGCACTCCTATGCTACCCAAGAAAATATAAAAGATGCAGCTCACTCCTAAGAAGAGACAAACAGAAGGAGACAATTAAGCCATAATACAAATAAGCCATTTCAAATAGAACTGTTTGGACAAGCAGGCAACATGCTTAAGATAGTGTTTGTAGAAGCATTCAATTCTACATTCTTCAGGTAAGACACTTTTCATTATATCATGGCCATCTTAGTACTGAAGACCTTTTCTTTACCAGAGTCAGGATGCAAAACACTGATCTTATCCTGCAAAACAGGATTTTTTTTCCTTAAAAATCCTCCTTACCAGAATTCTCTCCAACAAAGCTCCCCATGATCTGCTATGGATTTGGTCCCATGAGTCAGCTATGAGCTACAAGTTTTTGTTGCTCTCACAGTTCTTTGGGCATGGCAGCAGGGTGGGTGGGGGTCATTGCATTTTTTCTCTTGCATCAAAGGAAAAGACAAAGTTTTTGGAAACTGTTGTCCTATATTTTTTGGGGAAGAGATTGGAATAAATGCAGTATTCACAGCAAATTTCCCAGCTCAAAGTACAAAAAAATCAGTGATTTTCTTAGAACAAGTATATACGTCAAAATTTCAGAATGTGTCCCAGCATATTACCTCGCTACCACAGGGAATCTGCCCTAAGGACTGACTGACAGGGTAGCTCAGAATCTTTGGTTTCACTGCTGAAACCACCAACAGGGGTGGCCAATTAGTGCCAGCTCCTGTGGACAGTGCTTTGATGGAAAAGACAGAGTTCTCCAACACTTTTCCCACTGACCATTAAGCACCCTGCAGACAGCAATGACTTTCCAGCCCCTGGTGACTGGCTGAATTTGAACTGAGTCCGAGAAGGTCCCACACCCATGACCGATCTCGTGTCTCGCTGGTACTGTTGATTGCTGTCGAGACAAAGAGCTGCTCCTACCAGCCCGCTGCTCCCAAGCACACCTGTGCTGCAGCGGGGGCAAAGAGCACTTCTCCAAGCATATTGTTTTGTTTCAAGCTCCCCACTTGGGAAGTGATGGAGGTGTCAAACAGAAGCCTTGGCCTATGGCATAAATCAGATTTTGCATTAAGTAGCTAATGTCAGCCTTGGGGGGAGGGGAGGTAGGAGATGAAGTGCTCATTTCCAAAGACCAGCACATGGTTTGTGCTTCAAAATCATTTGAAAGAAAATAAATCAAGGCAGAATATGAACCTGCAGAGCTAATTCACTGCCTCACTGTTTCATTTCAGTTGCATCTTTCTCAATCTCCTCAGCCAGGTAACATGGCCTTTCCTTGAAAGTTATACAACAAATCAAATAAGTGGGTGCTGGGAAGCAAAGAAGAGAGGAGGAGAGGTAAAATTTATTACTGCCTAAAAGGGAAGGTGACTCATAAGAGAGTGGTATTAGCAAAGTGACAGTATGAGACGAAGAGGGAGCGCTTTGAACTCATTCTAATGATCTAATGACTAATATAACCCATTAAGAAAAGCAAGGGCAAGATCTTTTTCACTGATTAACGTTGTACCTTATCCGTGTTTTTAATAAAAAAATGTAATCTATACTGCTCCTCAGCCATCTGCATATTTAATTAAAATGCTGAAGGCTTGCAGAAAGCATTTATTTCACTCCATCAGATGAAATAGTGAAGTATCCTACCCTTCACCATGGATCTGGAAGAAGTAGAATAAAGTAAGAAGGAAGGAAAAGAAGGAAGACCTGTATGATAATTAATACAAGAACATCTGTTGGCTTAGCAACATACCTTTAAAGTATGGTGTGTGAAATCCCTAGACAAATACAACAGGAATTTAACACTAATATTTAATGATGTTTTCTTAAAGCCAGAAATATTATAAAATAACAAAAAATATTAAAATTCTGCTCTTAGACTTCAATGATGAATAAATGAATGTAATTTATTTTTAGGGGAATACATGAACCTCATACAATCAATCACAATATGTTAAAAAAAAAACCACCCAACAGGCCAACCAGACTCCACACTCACCATTTACTCTAAAGTTGCATATAAACCTTTAGTGCCCTCAAACTGAAATTAAAGAGTAGACTCACTTGATGTCTATTCAAGTATTCTGCAGTCACTTAAAACTGAGTTTCTGCGATCAGAAGACACACTCCAGTGTGAGAGCAGCTAAGGTTCTGCTGAGCACTGAAGAAATACCTTTCCTGCTCAGACTGACCCATTGCAGTCATGCATTTTAAAAGAATAATACATTATTGAAATAAATTCAACTCAAATGAGCAGCTGAGCTACTTCTGGTCCAAAACAGCAGCCAGAGGCCCAGATCACATATCACCTGGTTGCAGCTGAACTGCCTGATCACAGTCTTGACTACTTTGAAAATGGAAGTCTCTTGCCAAGGCAGTGCTCAGCTGACTGACTCCAATGGTGGCGTGCCAAAAGCCCTGTCCAAACACACCCCATCCTTTGGATTCTTGGCCACTGGAAAACCAACACATTCAGTGCTGACTCAGGAGACAACTACAGCAGCTGCAGTCAGAGGGGTTTTTTAAGGAGACAAATGAGGTGTAAGGGGTACAAAAAAAGTGCTTGCTAATTGTTTGCAACTGTTTCAACATTTCACCAGTGGCTGCTTATTACTCATAGATATTGTATTTGTACATTCAGATCACACTTGTGACTTTGCACAGCTTTGAGCAAATCACTGTTCACTGAACACTTGCCTTTTCTGTCCCTTTTGAACACAACTGACCTACTCTGGGGTAACACTGGCATATTCTGAAAGACATGGCTAAAGGAGTAATCTAAAATATTAGAGATTTTATGTTTAATAACTCTTAGAATAACAGAGAATTTCAAAGAGAAACTCAGCATTAAACCAGTATTTTTAAAGGATTAAAGAGGTGATCCTGGCATTCTGAACACCAAAGAATCAACATGGGACAAGTTAAATGGCTGCAGAGATGAAAAATGAGTTTTACAATGATAGAGAGGAGCTGGGCACTAAGGAAATATTTTCACAAGAGAGAGGAGAGTGAGCCTTGCTATATAACATACACTGAGAAGAATACAATAGGCAACAAAGACTTCAACTCTCATAAAGGTAGGGTAACCATAAATAAAAGGTGAAATAATTGATAAATAGAAAGGACAGCACAAGCAACCGATACCAAAACAAAGCTCAGTCTCAAATGACATGCAGGAAGAAAACCATGGCAATAGTGGCTGTATGAAGACATTTGTTCTGGCAGTGACACAGAAAAGGTTGCAGTCATAACACCAGCTGGTCAGCTGAACTTGGGACTGCAGTCAGGCACCAGATCGTGGTGGGAGGCCCAGCTTGTGCTGCTCTGACAGCTGAACTGGACTTGGAGCACAGGCAGAAATCTCAGGAAGCTGGTACCTGGCTACAGCTCTCAGTACCAGTGACATGGCTTTGGGTCAGGCTGTGAAAGGAAGCAGAGCCTACAAGAAGTTTGACTACAACCATTTCATACAGAGTCTTGACCTTGGCATCTTTTAAAGCAGTTCTTTCATAAGGTAAATAATACACATTTTCAGCCAAGTAATTAATTAATATTTTCAGGATAACTACTGTATAAAGGATAAACTGAACGTGACCTTTCTACCCTCAAAATCCTTTTCCTATTTTCAGTCTCTTGAGATTCCCACATAAATTACAAGTGCAATCTACTGCCTTTATCAGAAACTTGGTTTTTTTTCATCCTTTCTCTTCAAACAATTGAAGCAATGAAAAACTTTGACAAATTTTAGTGTGCCTTACACACTGGCACTCAACACAGCAAGCAAAGTAAATGGTAGCCATCTCTCATCAAGGTGTATTTTTAATAAATAACTTCCCAGAATCAATACAAAGATTACTAGATCAATTTCTATCCACTACTAGGTCAGATGATGAAAAAGGTCTCCTTTGGCCTCAAAATCTATTAACTAATTTGTTTTCCAGATGACCAAACATGACTCCAAGAGGAACAGTCTTCACAGTCTACCACCCCACACTAGGAAAGGACAGGGGAATCCACCTTAGCAGGGAAGTGCTGCTTAGCATGCCCTGCTGCTGCTCCACATGATGGGGTTAATTTAGTTTTATCCTATCCACCATCTTTAACTACTTGCAACATTTTTAAGAACCTCATGCATTAAATCAAATGTCAAGACAATCATGTCACTCAAAAGCTTTTCCCAAGCTTAAAACAACTGCCTGCCATTGTGACATCTCTGGAGGCTGGTTTGAATGTACTGCAAGTGCTCCTCCATCAATGAGTAAAGCTCCTGCTTCAACTCTCAGGCTTTATGGCCCTCCCAGTCTAAAGAGGCAGGACTGGGAGACTACAAAGGCAAGTGACTTTTAAACCTGTGTTGTGGGAAAGGAAATAAAAACAAACAAAAACAACAAAGCAACACACCCACCAATACCAAAGAAACCCAACAAATAGCGCTCGCTTCTAAAAGGAACTTTGAAGATGTCCTCCTCACAAAGAAAACCCTAACAATCATCCCAAAAGATTTTACACCACAGCACTGGTTTGATTTCTTTATATGATCACATCTGTAGCAGCGCAGTATGGCAGAGAAGTGTCACAGCTCAGTTTTATTTAAAACTCTGTGCAGTCCCACCAACCCTGTGAAACCTGGCTGGGTGCTGGCTGGCAACAGCTTGCCAGAGAACCCCCACTTCTGGGAAAAGAACACTCTGAAGCAATACTGCCCAGATTTATAAGAATGCAAGTCAGAGCAGTGTGCTGCTTCCAGACTGAAAAGAACCACTTCAAAAATAATGGAGAAAATTAAGGAGAAAATACAATTATTTCCCCCAAAAAATTTAATATTGCATGAGCTCTGCGCTTCTTAAAGCAAAGCTGATGAAAAGATTTTTGATGTTTTTCTAAGTTTAGTCTTGTAATATCCCTACCATGCCAGCACAAACATTCTTACTTTGAGGACAGTGAGCTAAAATACAGAGCTACAAATGTGACACTGTGATTTGCTGGGCAGGACTACAAATAGTAGTGGGATTGTATCCTTTTGAATTATTAATAAAAACATGTCTAATCATTCCCTTTAATAGCACTACCTCAGTAAAGTATACAAAATTCTTGAAGAAAAGATCACGTCTCTTTTGAAAAAGGAGATGTTTTTAACGTTTTTAATGCCATTTCTCCTAGAAACTATCTAGTTATCTAAACTATCGAAGACTATCGTAAATTTTTATTCAGTTGCAAATACAGCTCTACTGAAGGAGAGGTAAATGCCATTATAAACATGAAAAAGGAACAATGTTGAATGCGTTATGGACAAAGGAGAACCAGTTGCAGAGACTGAGCAGGAGACTGCTTGGAAGTGCCCATGATGTCCCAGGACAGTCCAAAGTAGGACTGAGCCTTCAATGAGACTTTTCAAGCCAACTGAAACATGCAATCTTTTGGAAACCAGGATGCGTGCCATGCTTAAATGTTTCACTGAGAAGGCCTCTCTACTAGGGATGAGATTCCCAGTCAAAAAAAATAAGGGGAGAATTGCTTTTTTCACCGCCCCTGCTTTTGGGATAGTTTAATCACACACATCTCTTTAGTGAAGAAAGACTGAAAGTCAGTCCAAGCCCTGTGAAAGGTATCCATCCATGGCATTTCTACCAGTGACTGCTATGAAACCCCACGGTGAGGAAAAGGTTTTTCTGTGAAACCCTAAGTGATATTTCTTCAAGGAAAATATAGGAATGCTTTGTGGAATTAAACAAGCAAACAGAACCCAAACAATTTGGTCTGCAGGATGAAGTTTGCACTGCCTAAACAAGTTTCACCTCCATCAAAAATAAATCAATGTAACTGACAGCTTCTCTTGAATCTTCAACAAAGAATCTGTTAAGTTGCTGCCATTTTACATTGATTTCATATGAAATAATTTAGAAACCTTCTCTTGCTGTAGCATTTAAGTTTACATATCATACACAGAAGTTACATGGGGGCTTTATTAGGAGATAACTAAGGACATGAAAGGTAAGACTAGTTACATGCAGAACTGTTTCTGTTTTAAGTATAGACCCTAAGCCCTTCCACACATTCATACCGATTGTTTTTTATATTGATTTCCTGAAAAGACAATGCTTCAAATACATTCATTTTTTACTTCAGATTTTAGAACCGAAGGTTCTCTGGGTTTCTTCACCTTAAATCCAAGCCCCGGCATATTGTTTTATTGAAAAACAAAATACTTTCTAAGCCATTTAAAGTACAAAAGGACAGTAGTCCAAGGTTGTGTGCCTAAACTTGTGCATCTTTTTATATATCCTAAAGCACACCAATGAAGGCTCCTGGGAAAGAGTTAAGAGAGTTCATTTGCTGTCACTCCCCTCATTTTATACCACTGAAGAGACAGGGCTTGCCCCATTTTCCATTTTCACTGCCCTGACCTTTGCAAATCCACAGCTCTTATGCTAAAGGCCGTTTCCCCTACAATAAATCTCCCTGTCACCACAGGTGCTCAGCCCCCTGACAATGTTGCTCCGTGCTGCGGCAGCAGATACAACAATCCACAGGTTGTGATTCCAACCAACCTCCTCCTCTGGCTCTCCAGGCCTCCTCTTTTCCTTGAGCAGCTCTAGGGAAATACATATTAGAGTGAAGAAATCTGCTGCCACTTTTTCTGGGTTTTATCATTTATGAAACTTATTATTTAGACAAATCCACATGCATTTATGTTTTTAAACTAAATTTCAAGGAAAGCGAGAATACATTTTCCAGTCAATTGACTACTACACCAACAGCACAGTCTCCTTGCAGATAAAACTTTGCTCTTGTAGAATTTGGCTTTGTATCAACTTAGACTGTAAATTGCAAACTAATGAATTTGTATTGGCAGAGGGAAATGTTTCTGCTTTTACAGACTACAGCATTTACTAGTAAACAAGATTACTAGGAACAATTCCCAGTTTCCCCAGCAACTTAGTTACTTGTCTCTTACAAGGCTCATTGTTGATTCATTCCTCTCTGTGGTCCCAGTGTAATGAGTCTACTCCTAATCACCAGATAAAATTATAGCAACTGAATGCCAAGTTTTGTGAGTCCTGACGTTCTGAAAAGAATATATCCAAGTTCTGGGCACAGGAGTTGGTTTTACCTTGATGCCACCAGAGCTATAGGTTTCTGCTTTAGAACCACCCCTCAGAATTTTTGCATGTCCTTTCAATCACTAAGATGAAAATAAGAAAATCAGAACAAAATAATTACTTATTTAGTCAGCCGTCCTGCCATCTCCCCATTTTGTAAAGCCATGGAGGAACCCTTGAGTTGTGAAGCCAGAATTACTGCACCAGTGGGAGTCTGTCTAGAGCTATGAGGCACCAGCCTTGCCATACAGTTCCCTGTCCCTCCCCTCTCATCAGTGCCTTCCAAGTGCATTTTGTTCAGGATAATGGGAAGGCACTTGTTTAACTTTCTAAGAGCTCAGCTCCCCAAGGCAGTTTTGTAACTTGAAAACTCCTTACACTTTTCTCTGATCTTTCCCACTCACAAACAAGTTATGTGCAGCAGTCAGAAACGTACAGTCAAACAAAATGATACACCAGCTGCATAATCAGTGTGAGCTGCTGAACTCACATTGTTGATAAAAAGTAATTAATGGTTTTTATCTGCATTCTTTGAAAGCTGGTGAATACAGGTGATCTAAGAGCAATATGGCATTTTACCTAAGAAGTCAGTTAAGCCACACTACTTCAATAACCAGCTTTTCAAGAACCACAGATTTCAAGTATATTCATACACATTAAATTATTATGATAACAGCTTTTAGGAGATTTGCTAAGTCTCATTCAAAAGGGAAGCCCAAATCACTTTGCTAACTATGGAAGAAGAACAACAAATCAGTGAAATTACTTGTCTAGATTAAAAAGTCCCATTTGTATCAAACATTTTAACTATAGTCTGGCAAGGTTTAAAGAAAACCCATCAATAGCACTCATCTGCTATAGACAGATTTTTTATGGGCTGTTAAGTACATAACAGTGCCCAGGTATCTCAACCCCATGGAGATAAAAGAGAGTCAGGCTCTGAAAACTTCTGAAAAAATAATTCAATAAATCCAGTATTCCTTTTTGTTTGTTTTTAAACCATGAAAATAATTTTCTGTATGTTAAATTGATCAGTACTAACACTAGGATGAAGTGAAGCCATTTAAATGTATCAGTTTGAAAACTGATAAAAGGAAAAACTTTTAACAGAACACACTCTTAGCTTCTGGTACTCATTGCAATAAAGTATGGAAGGCAATTAAAGCTGGCATTTAAAAAAAAGAAAAAAGAAAATTAAAAAAGGGAAGGTCCATCTTTTTATAGAGATCAAATATGGACAAGGCTGGAAGTTGGTTTAGGTGCTTATTCCACACCTGCACATTAGAGTAATCCTAGCACCAGTTCCTCAAAGGGTATGATATAATACCAGTGTCTGCAAAAATATCTCAGACATGCTGAAATTCTGGCTTCATGGCATGGAAGCTCTCACCTTCAGTCTCAAACAAAATTAAAAATGTTATCATTGTCATTCCCAAATCAGGTCCTCCCCAAGGGTTAGTTCACTGGAGGTCATCATTAACTACAACATCTTAAAAATTAGCACCTGTAGGGAATTCTGGTTTGATTCCTAAGAATTTACAGGGGCAGGTAAGTAATTTTAGAAAGCTTCTCTATCAGATACTTAAACATATTCTTATAACAACCAAAACATAAAATCAAGTTTAGATTTTTTCATACTTTGATGAAATTCGTTAAGATGAGAGAAATTTCCTAGGACTTCAGAAATGCTGATCCCCAAATTTTCGTACGCTTCTGGAGAAGAGCATGAATTCCTATCAAGTAGAGTTAATACAGTTCACGTTTGCATGTTCTTGTCCCAAGTTAAACACAGGAAAGGAAAATTAAATTGAATAGGACCACGTTATCGCATTTCAGGACTTGCAGCCAGGTTTGACAGCGCAAAATGATAATGATTTCTTTGGTGCAAAATGATAAGTATTCCTTTTTGGACGTCGAGCTCAGTTTTGATGTCACATACAATGTGGTTGGGTGGCATGAACAAACACCAAAGAGGTTAAAGGAAGTTACTGCTGTTTTCTTTTGGTTGAAGAAAAGTTGAGCTTGCCAGTATATTGGCTGTAACAGATGAAGTTCTCTTTAGCTTTGCTATTTCTATTCATCTCATTAAGGTGATGAATGACATAGTGAGACTTGCCTTAGAGAGATCACGTGCAAATTTCTGTGCCTTTCACACCATTAAAACCAGTGAAGTAGAAGCTTCTGCACACAAGAACTCACAAACTACTGGCTCTAAGGGCAAGTATTGCTCAAAACACACCAGAGGAAGGCACATCCCTCTTTTACAGAAGATGGTACCATGTTTAACCAAGAGGAGCTCTTTCAGAATCTAGGCACAAAATTAAAAAAAAAAAAACAACCACAAAACCAAAAAAACACCTCAACAACAAAACAAAACTACTCAGATTTGATTTAGCTGAAAATCTCTCTGACATAGAAATATAATGGAGTAATTGCATCAGGTCTGTGGGTGCCAGGTTCCTACGTTAGTCAACCCATTTTCAGGCACCAATTTACCAAATGATGATTGCTGGGTATATGAACTATATTAGCAGGAGCAGAGCCCTTGATTTTACTTGTTCTTGTCTTCAAAAAGTCATTTTCAGAAGTTTCTTTTCTAAGGAAAATAACTTCTTCTACGTACAAAATTAATTTTATCAGACCAAAGGATGTTTATATAAGCCCATTTATATTTTTCAGTAGTCTTGATACAACTTTGAACAAGAATTAAAAAAAAAAAATCAGCTTTATTTCATATAAATCAGTTACCATAATTTAATTATGTCTACAATGTTAAGGATAACTTGTAATTGTAAAATTTGCTCACTCGGGATAATTACTTCTGTCAACAATTCGAATATTTTAAGGGAGAAAAATACATTTGGTAGAGTATTTCAATTTTTCTCAGCTGACATCTTCACAGGGATTAAATTTTTTAAGTGGATAGCCCTCAATAAAAGCTAATACATTCCAAAGAGAATTTGGATGAGTTTCTGCTCAAGCAGACATTCAGAGAAAAAACAGCTCAAGCAAAATGCTATAACATGGAATATTTTTTTCTGTCTGCCTGTCTTGTAGCTCATGCCAGGCTGACATTGATGAGCTGTCTGGCTTTCTGTCCTGTTTACTGCATGTTCACACATCACTTAACACTGTGAGGAGCAAATGTCTAATTACTTTGTGACTGTAGGACAAATGAACAATAAAAACTTCATCTTTAGTTATCACTTGAAAGTGACACACAAACTGTCCAGGCTGAAAGCACAGAACTCCACACAGGACACTCAGCTACAAAGGCCATTAGAGCTGGCATGGACTGCACAGGTTTTTGCTGAGATGAAAACATCACAGAAAAAGAAACATTGTTAAGGTACTTCACCCATTTAAAATTCAAATCCTAGAACAGCCCAGAGTGGGAGAAGCCTCAGAAGATCATTGTCTAACCTTTCATGGAAACAGGAGCCTAGAGGAGATTATCTAACCCCCTGTCCAGTCTCACCTTGAAAACACCCAGAGGTGGGGAAGCTCCTCCAGCCAGTGATTGTTACCATAGAAAAATTGTTTTGCTCGCATCTTTATATCTTTATCAAACTTCTCCCAGTGCAACTTGTTTCTGCTGCCCTTTTTATTTTGTGGCTCCTTGTGAAGAGAGTGTGTTCTCTTTGTAGCTGGCCTGTAAGTACTAGAATACTGCAGTGAGGTTTCCTTTCATGAGAGAAAAGACCTAACTCCTTCAGTCCTCACTCACAAGGTAGGTCCTCCAGCCCTTTGATTATCAATATTATGCTCTTTGTAAAGAAATCAAGTCCACATTTCTGCACGTGGGTATGCATTTCTAATTTCAGGGGAGGTCAGAGAAGTTCTTGTCCCTGAGAAGAGCACCATTAAAACCATATTAAAGCATTGAAAACTCGATTCTGTTCTTTCTTTGACTTTGTTCACTACTCAGCAAAATGCCTTCTTGTTAATTATCGACTTCATCATCGAGGGACAGTTTAATCACAAGACTGTCTGCAGTTCAGGCTATCACAGCAGTACTAGCAGGGAATTTTGCACTGCACATAATTGGCCAGGTAATTAGAATACAAAATCCTTAATTGCTCAGTTACCAAACGTAAACGGTGCAGCACGCAGTGCCTGACTGGCCGAGGGCTTGGGGGAACCAAGGCAGCTGTCAAGTGCCAGCTTTTCCTCCTTCACAGCAGAGCACAGCAAACAGCACGGGGGGCTTAGTGGGCCCCTGTTCTCCTGTGGGGTGTGGGAGGGCCTTTCATTCTGAGGTGTAAAAAGAAATTCAGCAAAGATACTCCATATCAGGACATCCAAACCTACTTGAAAATAAAACCATTAACCCAGGACTTTTGAAAGGCAGAGGAAACCCAGCATCCTGCCAATAATGAGAGGTCAGAGCCCATCTACTGGTATGAAACAGCACCACTCCCCAGACTTACAGCTCTCTGGTGTGGCTGCTGTTGCAGGCTGGGAACTCAGTACAGGATCTGTATGGTCTGAGCTACAGAGATTTTCAGCACATCATACTATAAATGGATGGGTGCACCACCAGCCTGCCCCAATATCTGTGTTATGGATAATTCAGAAGTTACCACTGTTGGTACATTACAGCAAGGGGTACACGTAACAATAACACCAGTTCTTCCTGTCCATCTTGTTAATGGACAACATGAAATGCTACATCAAAACTATCTAGATTACCAGCCCCCTTCACTGGAAGGCTAATTCACAGCTCTGATATTTCATTATCTTGGTCTTATTTCCACGCTAAAAGCATTTGTGGCCTGTATTTATTTGTTGATGTGTTCCTTGGTCAGCACTTCCTTCTCCTTCAGCTACACTTCTAACACTTGCCTTTTTTTCTTCAAATATATTTGTAAACATCAGCATCAACTTCTCATGTCAGTAGACTGAAAAAGGCTATTTTGTAATCTCACTTCTGCTGTGGCAAGACCCATTCTGGGAGCTCTTTTCAACACCTACTCCCTTTTTACATTTCCTTTTTCTCAAACAGAGCAAGGCAGACTAGTATGCAGCACTCTGCATTAGGCTCTGTTACTGTTTTATGCAATGGCAACAGAATATTCTTTCTTCCAGAAAAATCTTCACCAGCCTCATAGCTGACTGCTGTGGCAATTAACAGACACTCTCAACTCTCCCTTACAGCTTTCACTTACAGCCAATAATCCCTGCTTGGAACACAAATTCTTACTCTGCTCCACATACAAGATTTTTCATTTTCTGCTGCAGTTATTGCCTCCAGGATTCCAGTCCTAAAGGCATCACGTTCTTCCTTACTTTTACTCCACTATTATATTAGCAATGCCTTTCAAACCCATGTGGTCACGTTTATTCCACTGCTTCTGAGTTTCTTCCACTGTCTGGAGGCAATGACTCATAAGTTCTTGTATCAGTTGGTCCAACAATCCTATGCCTTTCTCGCTGCTCCTCCTTCAGGAGTTTCTTCAGCTTGTGAGAAATCCACAGTTGCCCACACAGGCTTTCCAAAGGCAACCACAATTTGTTTGTATCCAAACAAGATAAGACATCTCCATCCATAGAATAGAACTGATAAAAATTACTTGGTTTTTAAGAGAAGGATGCTAATTCAGGGCATTTGCTACTTGTCCACGTTCCTAAATTAAACATTTCTTAAAGGAATAAAAATAACAGTGTGAAATTCTTTAGCAGACAAGCCCTTCAAGAAAGCTGCTTTCTGGGTGAGAACAAAGGAAAGTTTTGCAAAAAGCAGCTAATTCAATTGCTTGTTGCCTTAGGGCCCTGGTTATGTTAAACTTACACAATATGATTCTCATTGGAAGGAATAATCATGAGCCAGACAATCATTAGGCAAACTCAATAATGTTTATATTATTCAGATATAATCAGAACCTACTTGATCTTATAATTTTAAGGTGTTTGAAAAGCACAGTGTTTATAGCAGGGGGCTTAGCACTCTCTTCTTCTATTGCAAGGCACAAAAGATAAAATCCTGCACTCTCCGTTTCTTTGTAGATTTGATTCAACACAACACGCATTGCTGCAATCAAGGAAACCCAGCAGCAAATGCATCTTTGTATCATTATTTAACTAAGTGCCGTTCAAGAAAGTTCTCATTAACTTGCAAGAGTTATGAAAATACCCCTCTGAATTTTAACATTTCTAAGACCCTTAGCTACAGTATTTGTACTTTATGGAAAAAAAAAAAAAAAAAAAAAAAAAAAGAGAGGCACTCCAGATTAAAAAATTCCCACTCTTACTGTAATCTAATAGACTCTGGATATCCATGATGGTAATATCAACATCACAAAACTCAGTATTCCTTCCAATTCTTTTTCTACTTTCAGAAATAGACTGCATGCTACTCCCAGTCTAAATACCTGTCCATTCTTCCCTCAAGGACAAATGACTAATATATTCTTCTTAGATTTGAAGTATTTGACCCACCTAAAAAATCCCTGTAGTGTGAAAAGTTATACCTATTTCACTGGGTATTTTGTACTTTGCAAAGTTACCATCTCTTCTTTTTTTTTTTTGCTATAGCTAAGAAGTCATACCAGCTGGATAAACTAACATAATTTATCATTAAACTTCAGCCCTCCAGTCTTTACTGACTCTGGCATGTTCTATTAAAATTTGTGTCTCATTGTAATATGATTTCAATTCAGTGACTAAATGTATTTATTTTGAATTAAGATCCCAACTAGCCAAGGCAAATGCTAGTAAACCCATGGCCTGTATCATGATCTTGAGTCAAGAGAACAGGAAATAAGAAATAGAAGTTCAATCCAGAAATGAGGTAGAATTTAACTCTTTTCTGAAATCATTGCAGCAAGACCACTCTTAATGCATTTAGCAACAATTAATTCTCAAAGCCAAAACAGCTGCACATTGCTGATGCTCTCCAGATGCAAGGTAAGGAATTAAATCATGGGATAATTCAATTGGAAAATTGCTTGTAATTATGGAGAATGCAGCGTCTGCTTGACTCCTCGTGGTGATTGGTAGTTGCTTTAAGAATAGTGAGGTAGTCTGTGCAATGCATGGGGAATACAAATAAGTAGCTGTGTTATGAGAAATCTCATTTAGTTTCACAAAGATATGGTTTTAACATGATTAAAACTGTATTTGCTGACATTAATGATAATCCATTTTCACTGCCCCATCACTGCCAACGGCCCACAGTCGCACACAGAACAGCAATACTCACTGATATCACCTTCCCTCTGAAGGAACTCTGAGTGCTTTGCAAACATGCAGAACACGGTCCTGCTCTAAACAAGGCCCCAAACAGGCTGGTGTGTCTCACCTCATTTAAAATATGTGCATGCCAACAACCTTGTTCTAACAGGTCATTTAAATCTCCGATGCCACAAGGTTGACAACTGCTGGAAATGAAGAATGGTGCTCCTTCCCTTCAAATATTAAAATTCTCAGTAGTAACAGAGAGAAGGCTGCCATAAGGTCTAGTCAGGGACCCTCTAGTACTGACAGCAGGGAATACCCAAAAGAACTGACAGCTACCAGTGGAGAAAAAGAGCCATCTTGTCATCTCTAAACTGAGCACATATATTCTGAAAATAACAGGATGATGCAGGGTTTTGCCATCTTTTGCAGAATAATTTTACCAGAACTGATGCTAATTAGCATTACAACACAGGGTGACAGGGTCTGCTCACTATTTCAAAGTTGGCAAACTGAAAGACCAAATGACTGCTGTGTGTGATCACATTCCTACAGAGTCAGTGATTAAATGGGAAAAACACCTAGAAATACTAATTTTCTGTTTCAAGGTTTAACCATTAAAACACACAGCTCTGAGTGTGTAAAACTCCAGTTATGGTAGTAGTGGTTACTATGACATTACATTATCTCTTCTTTAGCTACTGAAATGTTTGCCTGAATTTTTTTCTTTCCTTTTTACTTTAAAAAGCTTTAACAGAAAAACCATTAAGGAACAAGAGATCAATTATTTACAAGTTGCTTCAAAAATCAATCATCCAGTATCAAAGCTAAAGTTGTTATTTTTAGCAGTATTAACTACACAATAATTAAAATTTATTACAAAGTCACAACCCCTCATTAAGTTGCTGTCAATTGAGGGAAAAATTCCTCAAAAGCAATTCATTTTCTTTAAAGTGATTGTAAAAAGATTCCCATCAATTAAAGAGACATCTGGTAATACAGAAAGGTGATAAATTATCTCCTTTTCTCAGTGCTAGTACTTTGTAGACCAAAGGTAGTGCAGAAGAGAAATTCTAATGGTTTTATCATGTCCTGAAAAGGAGAACAAACAGCCTTGTGTGGGGCCACATAGACCCAATCCTGCAGAGACAAGCCTTGCATTTCAATCTAACCAAGATTTTCAGCAGATTCGGTAAGTATTTGGGCAATCATAATAAATAGAGAAGTTCTTTGCATGTTTTATTGC
Source organism: Motacilla alba alba (assembly GCF_015832195.1). Classification (NCBI taxonomy): domain Eukaryota; kingdom Metazoa; phylum Chordata; class Aves; order Passeriformes; family Motacillidae; genus Motacilla; species Motacilla alba. The sequence goes on from NC_052018.1 coordinate 100,894,760, forward strand.
AGCAAAAACCACCAGAAAATAAAAAAGACAAGCTAAAACAGCTGCTGCTATGCAGCAAGGCTTCCAGTGACACAAGGCACATTTGTATCACCTTGTGTCAATGTCAGGCTTTAAAAACCATCCCAGGCTTTAGCCCAACAATAAGAAACTGGGAGCATCCTCAGCAATTTCACAAACAGACTGATTAAAAATGTGGGCTAGCAAAATGCCACTTCCTGAAGTCTGTACCCCTTCATCCAGCAATCCCAATGATACTTTATTAGGATAATACCTGATAACAGAGGAGGGTAACAGAGCAGGAAGGTGCCTTTTAGAAAACAGTTTTTAAGAAAAATCAGTGAAAATATCCCCCAGCAAAATACAACCCACACACAAATAATCAAGGAGCTTCGATTACATTTGGGATTGAAAGAGATTAATCTGCAGCTCACTCAAGTTTCTGCAGCTTGCATCACCAACAGTTTTAGCAACAAGGAATTGTTCAGTAACTCAGTTTCATTTTTAAAAAGTTTAGCTTGCTGGTAAAAGTAGTGTACTAAGTAACCAACAAATCCGTTAATTTTTGGAAGTTGTTTGGGTAATTCCCGATGCAATGCCCATTACCAGCTTCACACTCAGGGTCAGTTTTGGTGCCCCACCCTCTGGAAGGTGGAAATGGAAATAACATTGACTGAGACACAGGACAATCAATTTGCTGCTGTAATGAAGTACATTTCACCTGCCCACCCACAAAACACTCTGAAATGTATAATTTCATTCAGATAAAATAAAATTAAAACAAAACAAAACATAGTGGAGAGTGGTTAAAGGCATTGTCTCTAATGTTCCTCTTTTCCATATAGCCAATTCCTCCCCTCTTAATTCAGGGATATCCCAGCCAAACTCCTCCATGCAAAACAGCTCTCCTCCCAAGGTAAGCCTGCTTTACACCCATGAGAGATCCCTCAGCTGGTTGGAGCTCAGTTATTTCAATTACACTTTGTCACTCACTCTGTAATGACAGTGCAGCTCAACAATCACTCAAGCACTGACCCCGCTCCAGCATTTTCTTACAGCTGCCCTTACCTGTCCAGACAAACACCTTCCCCTGTAAATCAGTGGAAAGAAATGGAAGCACTCAGCTTCACACAGCACTCATCTATTACACAAACATTCACCTAAGCACATCAGCAAATGCACAATTCCAGTATTATTGGAAGCATATTAGCTCACTGCAAGGAAAACCTGAACCCTGATTCCCAGCATTTCAGCTGCAGTGAAACTCCCCTCAGTCATGGCAAAAGCCCACTGTACAACAGAACAGGAGGTGTTGTGTTAATGGAAGCCAATATCCAGTTTCTAAATAGTCCGCATTTTAACTTCTAGTTCTTGAGGGTCCTTTAATTTTAAGGCAATTGGGAATAATACTGCTGAATCCAAGCTTAGCAAATAGGCCAGAATTTTTCATATTCAGTTCAGCCTGGCATAGAACAAAAATCACTTATTGGACAGCAAACACCTGCCATTAACCACCTGTTTTGCAAGGTGACCACAGAGAGAACTGCCTGCAGCAAGTCAAGCACCAACCCTGAAAATGCCTGGAGTACACTTTAATCATCCCTTGCTTCATAGCCATTACAATTATCACTGGATGTTTTTCAGTGGAACTGGGATCCAGAATTTCTGTTCTCTAATTAGGTGATCAAATCCTTCAAAGACAAAAACTCTTTCTACACCTTATTCACCTTTCTCCATTGATGGATAAAACAACCAGCTTATGCTACACTGGTAGTCATACTTAAATGTCCTTAAAGAAACTTGCTGTTTAAAACATTAATTGTTGCTGTTCACTCAGCTGTTACCACCCATCCCAAACTGCCTGGCATCTTTACTAAGAAGTTAATTGTAGAACCTATGCTTGCTTAACAGATACCTCTATGCCTTGGTTAGTCATTGAGAAGGTCATTACTTTGGGAGTTAGCCACAATTTCTGAATTAAATTATACAAAATTTTGTAATACCGTCTCATATTCTTACTTTTAACCCTTAATTAATGACAAAACATAAATTAACTATCTGAGCTATTAGGTCCTCAGAAATCTTGGTTTTCTAATAACATGGTAACAGTGAATACATTGCCCTTCGACAGTTGTATAACTAAACCAATGACTACAAAATTAAAACAGCTTTCCCTACTGTGCAACAGGGCACTGAAGCCACCAGAACAATCTTCTTTTCCCTCAGTCTGAAAAGTCCAGTTTGTAAAATTCCAAGCTGTGTGTCACACCAAACTTTCACCTCTAATGAAGTGACCTGGTTGACATGTAGGATGAAGTTAGGCAGACAGGCAGAGCCTGCCCTATCAATACCTGGTAGTCTGAAAAGCTGTAATGTTTTAGAGCAGTTAAGTACAAAACAACCTCTGTCTCCTCCTCAAATACTTTCACACCTTCAGGAAAAACACAGAGTGGAATTAAACCTGCATCCTAATGTTGTTTTAACATGGGCTTTTTGTTTCTTCCATGCTCTGATTAAACACCTTGAAAACAGAACATCCTTGAACCTTCTGCTCAAAATCAATACTGGAGCTCTGCAGCTTGGGTTCTTCTCTGATAAACAAACCTACTGCGACAGGTGAAAAGGAGCTGTGATCTAACCTTTATTATGCTGTTTAAGTGCCTTGCAAAGTTCTAAATTACTGCCAGAGATGCCTATCTCTTGTACACAGCAAAATGCTTCCCTTCAGTGCCTGACCTTTCCACTTCCCCACTGGAAGCAAAGGAAAGCAGCAACATGTCCTCCACTAAAAGCAGCACACAAGGTGAATTATTGTAGTTCAAGTCCTTCATCAGGTTTATCCTTTCAACACAGGCAATGGTAAGTAACAAATCTTCTGCTTCTGCTGTTTGAACATCTTTCCAAATGTGGAGAAATCTACTCATCTCCTTTTTTACTCGTGTTTACATGAGATAATTTAGAAAGACAGCCTCTCCCAGAAGAGTGGTTAGATCTGCTCACAGGCATGGAATAGAAAAAAGAAAAAAAATGCAGAACAATGGCTAAAAGCCCACTATTACATTTCTTAAATTCTTAAGGAAATGCCATTTAGAAGTAAGTGGTCCTTGTTTCTCTCATCTCTGTTGTGACACTGAAGCATTCAGCTAACAAGGTTGGCTTTCATTTGACTTTACAACTGATAGGAACCATTAATGTTATTATAAACAATCTTTTTAAAAACACAGTATTTTCATTTTAACAAAAGATAGTGACTCATATTTAACTTTTATAAATTCCTGTTTACTTGCGGAAGGTGAAAGATGAAGGCCAAGCATTTCCAAATTGCTTGCATTTGATAGATGAGAAATCCTGAGCTGTTGAGACTAAAGGGACTCACAGGGACTCAGAGAAAACAATTTCCTTACCATGAGTGGCACACACAATTTAATGTACTGCACAGAAAGGAAGTGCTGTTCAACACAGGAGCAGGGTCTAGGACTGGAGGTCCCAAATCAACAAGGAGATTCTGTGGGGTATGATCCCCAGCAGAGTTGCAACACAACATGGAGGGCCATGTTCTATTGCTCCCCTCAGCTCATAGCCTGTCTGAAGAGTGGGAGAACAATTGGGGAAGTCCAGCCACCAGTTTTCTTCCCACTCCTGCTCTCCCCCAGTATGGCTGTTCCCATCTTCATGCATTATACCATCTGTTTAATCACTGTGCTCTCAAAACAAGCAAGCAAAGAAAACAGATGAAACTTCAGGGATAGCTTCTAGCTCATAATTGAAAGGATGAGTATTCATTAGAATCTAGGCAAGGTGCTTGGGGCTGCCAAAACAGGCATTGCATAGTATTATGAAATTTATTTTTTAAAGATGGGAAACAGAATTCTCATTCAGTATCTTGTCTTTAACTCTGCAACCTTCTTTGGTTATTTTGAGTGGGATAAAATAAGGATGCTGAGTTTAAGGTACTATATGAGAAAACAACTAAGCTCAGAGGCCCCACCCCCTTCAAGGTAAAGGTAAACAAAACTAGTTTGGTGAGCTTTAATATTAACAATTTCTGTAAGATTTACCTCTGAAGGCACACCTAGGGAAATATTTCTTGCAACACCTTTGAATTAGTACATGTAATTGTGAGAAAAATGAGATATTACAAAAGCATTGGTATCAACACATCTTTTACAGAATTACATCTAAACAACTTGAAATTAATCAGAAAACCAAGGAGAGAAATATTTAAAAAAATCAATCCTTTCTTTACCCAAATTTACCACAATGGTTAAACTCTGCTTGGGTTTAGCTTCATCCACACAAAGACCCTGACTGAATCATGATATTTTCTCTACCACAGTTCTAAATTAACAATTTCTTATCTCTGATTAATTAGCTGGACTTTGTTCTTGGCAAGAGTCACAGCAGTAAAACCTCTTAGCTTTTAAAATTCTGTGACTCTTTTTTAATGTATTCACCCAAGCATAGGTGTGTAAGATAAGTACTGTAACACAACGGACTATCATTGAGGAGGAGAAGAACAGCAAAAATGCTTCAGCTCTTGCCAATCTGATTATGTTTTTAACAGAATCTCACAGAAGAGTTGTGTAGAAAATCCCATATGACAACATCTATTCATTACCAGTGGAGCAAGCCAACTTCATGAAGAAAACACCAGGGAACAACAGGCCCCAACAATTGTTAGTGGTGGTTAAGGTGCGAGGGACACAAGTCTGGCACAGCAGGGAACACAACTCACCACACTGGGCTTTAGTTTCTCTCTGATTTAACCACACTGGGCTTTAGTTTCTCTCTGACAACAGGGGGAAACCCTTCTCCCAACTCCTCAAAGCCACACAAAGTGCCTTATTTAGTAGAGCATTCTCAGAGCCTCCTAGGTGGGGTGCTGGAGAAGCAAGGTTATTGTAGTATTTGGTAATGGATGTAGCTAGACCATGCTTGATAAGGATAGCCAAAATGTAGCCAAGGGGCTGCTAGGCTCACAAGGTCTTGCTGATACTTCTTTACCATACATTGCATTTTTGTGTACAGAGCTACATCTGTGCACTGTCATTGGCAGGGTAAAAAAAAAATAAACACACAAAATAGAAGAAGCAGGTAGGCTAGAAAGAAATCAAAACTACCAAATAACTTACTAATCCACTGAAGATTTTTTTTTGTGCAAACATGAGTTTTCCATGCTTAAAAAGTTCAGTTTAAAAAAAAACCTCTGAACACAACAAATGCATGGACATACACAAACATTTTGTGATAAAGGACATTGTCCCTACACTACAGAGGGAAAATAATTACAAATGTGTGTGAATCTGGTAGTCTTTTGCTATAAAAAGGTCAAACACAGCCAAGAGCAGGACACACTTCCCTCCAGCTGTCCTTTTAATATGCCTCTCATCTTGCCAAGGAGAAACTGTCATTAGGAGTGAGAAAGAGACCATTTTACAACCCATTTATTCTTCATTGTCTCTGCCTTTTTTGGATAAACTTGTTGGAGTACATTAGTCACAGGTATGCAGCAAGCCATTAGAGCATACTAACATCTGATGTACACTAAAATTAGTTTTTCTTCTTCAGCTTGGGGAAGAGACTGCTGGATGTTGCATGCAAGCCTTCACTGAATTAAGGAATGAACAAACAAGATTTCTAAAATCAACAAACCCATGTGCCTCTCCACAGTCTGTATAAATACATACCTATTCTATAAACAAACAGACTGTCCTACAGCGAGACAATAATTTCCCTCTTTAGAGCAGGCTCATTAAAGGGAAATAATTTTGCAATAACAAAGCACAAGTGTAGTCCAATTGAGAAGAGTAAGCTGCAAAATGGAAGGAACACCTGGTCCATTTTTTGTACTGAGAGAGCACGAGCTAGAATCTGATCCTTATAAAAAGGCTGTGTTTTTCCTTCTCCACAGCCCAGTGGACTCTGGAAGCAAGTTGGGTTTGCATTTAGTGTCTTAATGTTGCATACATTCCTATGGGTATGTGTTGTAACACTTGATACATTTATGTTGCCAAAGTGAGTCTCAAAATCTAAATCTCATCTAGAACAGCCAGAACTATTTGCTGTAAATAATATTTTTAATTCTAAACCTCCTGTTTGTATACAAATAACTTGATAGCCATCCCTACAAATCCATAAATCTCTCATTTGCAATAAGATTGATGAATAATTTTCAGTCTGTGTTACTTCTGAACCTCACTTAATTCTTCTACTGTTTCACTTGTGGTATTGTAGCTCATTCTTCAACTCACACACAACAATTATTTGCACTGAGACACTGACTAAATCTTAAAGAAGAAAATAACCAATAGGAAACTGAATCCCACTTGAAGTAAATGAAAGTACAAAAGTTCACAAATCTTCATGGGATAACTGCAGTTTATCTGAAGGCATATAAATAATAAAACTAGGGTGGCATCATATCATATCTTTTTAAGGACTGTTCAGCCAACTGGACTGAACCAGGATGATCCACATTCTTCTCCAGCATTAGAGAGAAAGATGCCATAAACATTCAGGTCTGCTACAGTTTTTTTTTGTTGTCAAAATTTGTGACAGCTTCAAAAACATTTTTCCTCCAAACAGAAATTCTCCTGAGAAAACAGTTCTTGGTATGTTGTTTCTTTTTCCAGGCCTAAAGTGTCAAGATCTCAAACTCCATGTAATGATTTACTAAATAAGAAATACCTCTGATATCTTGTTCAAAAGACACATAAGCTGGTTCAATTCTACAAGATCAAGGCCTGTCCTCAAACCAGTGTAAGAATTAATGTAAAGGGAAAACTTCTCTTTGTATAGTGCGAGCCCAGCTACTCTCCTTACTCTTTATTCTTTCCCCTGGTAAATAGCTATCTTCTTCTTCTTCTAGAATTTCCACACCACTCCCCCCCCCTTTTCTTTTTTTTTTTTTTGTGGAATTTTAAGTGATACATGTATTTTTTTTGAGTTTTACATGAAAAAAAAACAACTTATTGTCTACTTATTTCTTGCAAGCCTACACTGACTTATACTCTACTGTTTTGTTAATAAAGTGATAATCTGAAAAAAGTATTATTTATTATCTTTTATTATCCACCTCATTCTTCTTCATCTGAGAAATCATAAATTAAAGTCAACAGCCATTTTATAATCCTGCAGTTCATTATCACCCATTTGCTAATATGCTCAGTGCCTTAGCCTTGCTCCATTTCTTTAGTAATAATTACAAAAATTAAAACCACATTAACACAATATGCAGATACTTCTTGTTTTAGAACTTACGTAAGAGCTTTTCAACTAATCAGTGGCTGGTTAGGGCACTGTCCTCATTCATCTCCCACTTCCCCTGCCATCCTTCATGAAAGTTTAATCTACATTTTCCATTAAGAAGTTGTCTCAACCAGAGTTCACATTTGCAGGGGGAGGCTTATTACTTTTTTGATTTTTATTTGGAATGGTGGCCATATCTCCACAACTTATCTCTTCATCTGAAATTTTTATCAAGCAGCTGCATATTTTCCTGGTCCTGAAATCTTCAAATCACAGAAGCAGAAATTCACTTACTTGGTCTAGAATCACAAGATTTAAAAGAGGAGCAGGCAACTTGCTCGCATAACCATAGTCAGGAGCAGTCAAGACTCTAATCCTTCCCATTTAAAACTGCATTTTTGGTTAGAAACAGATCACTCTGAAATTTGATCAGACATGGACTCAGTTTGCATGCAGTTGTTTTGGGTCCAGCTGCTACTGGTCCTGCCTCCTTAAATACAAAGGATTAACTTTCTAGTAGTGGTTCTCTCTCTTCCTTGTAGGATTTGACCGGAATGAACCCAACTGTGGTCTCAGATCAGGGGCCACAATTACTGCCTGCCAAAGTCCCTGGGCTACACAGCATTGCAGGAAACTGAGCCAGTGCTTCTCTGGAGGAAGGAAAATACAGCACTGCAATAAGGTAACAGGAGAGGTGAATTCTGAAGAGTCCCTCTTTCTGATGGCTCTTAAACCATCCCTGATGGATGTCAAACTCAGTGCTGTATCCTAGAGGCTCCCATAGTACAGAAAACTCCAGGTTTGACTCAAGAGTTGAGAGGCATAGAATTTATGGCTGGTTTGACCCATTTCAGATTTATCAGAGAGGCAAATGACTCTTGAGCGTATCAAAAACACACATCCACACAGCTGAAAGTGCAATTTCCTTGGTCTACAAACTTCTTCCTTCTAACCACAGACTGGGTTGTCTCACCTGCCTCCTTAGGAAATACTACCACAGTTGCAAGATCTCCAGTTCCTCATGTTTCATTACGATTGACTGCAGTGCATTTGCTGGTATAATATATTATGAAGGGTCATGAATAATTAAAAATTAATCACACTTGTCAAAATAAATAAATGCAGTCAGTGATGCAGAATGCTTGAATTTTTTATGGCGTCTTTTTGCTTATTCATGAATTAAAAAAAGTCTTGTAATCCACAATGGATTGCCTACTCATTGCAGCTTGTAGAGGCCCAATTCAGATCCCAACAGTGGAGGTTTTCCTGTCAGCCTTTAGCACATCAGTGGAACTTGAACCTTACATCTTTGACCCTGCAGAAAGTTACATAAGTTAGACTTGGAAATGGGAATAACTCCAGCAGATCTTCAGGGACTTAGCTGGCAGATACAGCAGGGATTCTCTCACTCACTGGTCTGCTCATAAGATGGGGGGGGGAGCAGAGGAGAGTGAAGCATTTAAAAAAATCAAAACCTTGATAGCCTCCCTAATCTACATTTCTACAGGCAAACAGTCCAGTAGTTATTCTGACCAAATACTCAATATTTTTGCATGGTTTGATAGCATTCCCAAGGCTTGAACAGAAGACCAAATAATAGTAAACATTTCAATAGCAACTTTTCCCTGACACTCTAAATTGGTCTAAAACTATTAAAGCATTTCTATCTTTTTTCAAAGGGAACCTAAGCCTGGGCTGGGAGGTGAGCCAGGAGCACACCACCACACCAACCCTATCAGACCACAGAGCCATTAACTTTCAACATTTGGCTCTGAGAACAGACAGCTGGAAATAGAAAGTGAATGTATGAACAGGGAGAGCACAGTTGTCCCTCACCACTCCTGGACTTCAGGGACTGGTCACATAAGGACTTTCTGGGCCAGAAAAGGTTCTCTACAGAACTTAGTAGCTGTAACTATTTCTCTTCCCTGCATATATCCTGTCAATTTGCACAGCCACAGAAGGTTCTAGCAACAACAATACCCTGGGCAGAACATTCCACAGTTTCACTGTTTGTTAAATACTGAGGGATCGTCTTTTGTTTTGCCTGACATCTAATAACTTTGCTTGATGCTGTTCAATACTGTATTAAAAGAAATATCAAATTTTCCTTCTGTACTCATCCTCTCAGTACTTTACCTTGGGAGTTTATAAACCTTTATACATATTTTATAATTTTCTGATTTCTACACAACCCTGCATGTATTCCTTTAGATGCTTCTTTCAGGCAGGGTAGCCCTAGTCAATTTAAGTGTTCCTAGAAGACCACCATTACATACTTTATCATCTTTGTTTCCATTCTTAAAAAACTTCCCAGCTGTACTAAAAGATTTTCGATGCATGGAATCTCGAACAGAAGACTGAGTTCTAAGTACAGCTGCCCCACACATTTATACTATAACATACTATTCCTATTTTCCACTTCCTTCTCAGTAAGCCCCCAAATCACATTTATTTTGCAACTGCTACTGAGGTGATGCTGTCACAGCTCTATTCTTACACTTAAATCAGCTTAAATGACAGTAACCAGCTCAGAATCTGTCTGCATATATGCCAAGCTCTGATTGTGTCTCCCACCACCTCAATTCAAATAACCTGCACTAAATTTCATCTGCCACTATTAGCTGGTTAAGCATCCCTTTTCAATTCCCTGCAAACCAGACCTTCAATCTTTTACCCTGAATAATTTAATACCAAACTCTGCCACCTCACCATCTATTACTATCCAGAAGATCAATGAATTGTGTGACACTACTGCTGAACATGCCAAGTGAGTGGATTGCTCAGCTGTGACTACAACCAGATGCTGAGACACCAGGAGTTAGATCTTCCTCTAGGAAGCTTAATCCATGATGACTTCTTCTGATTTCTTGACACTGAGCTGTATCATGCTGCTGGGACAGGAGCAAAAACACAAATTCTTCCAATGTGTCTCTTTGGGAGATCTACCAATGATTTTCTACTGAATGTTTTACAGAAACTCATGTGAAGCCTAATGAATCATACCAGAGGCATTTGTCTCTATCAATGTCTTGCCATGACTTGATAACCAAGTGACAAGGATGAGCTAAACCATCCCAAAATCTAGTTAAGCTATCTGCTTATCTCTGTGCATTACTGTCTGCAAAGGAGAAGAAATGAGATTGAGATAATTGCAAGTACAATTTGCAGGAAACAGTGGGGGTTGGAACTACTGTGCTTAATTATTTCAGATTGAAACAGACCACACAACTATCTGTGCCAAACAGCTGTAATTAAAGTGATTTAAAATAGAGAGATGCTAGCTCCAAGTGTTGATTTTCAAATGAGTCTTTATACATGCAAGAGTTACAGTGATCGATGAGTTGCAGACCTACAGCTCCACTGAAAAAAATTACCACTATGTCCAACATGCCTGGTAATTTTAAAAAACAAGCCCACATATACACAAGCAAAATAATCTACACTAATGCCCCGCAAATCTAAATCCACTCAATCAATCCGACACTGGTTACCTGCTCCTCAGAATAGAAGAAAACAGCAGAACACAAGTTTCAGCCTAAATTACCTATATTGCAGATGAGAACCTCCAACCTTTGGGCTTAGAAATCGAATTTTAACACAATAGGCAGTTGGAAATCATCAACCAATACCACCTTTGGCTTTGGGCTGCAGGGCCTGCCAACAGTCCCCCCTTCTCCTGCTTTGGTAGATATACAAAGCTGAGTTAGACAAAGGTATAACTTTACTGGAAAGGATCCAAAAGAATCACACATTGACAACACAGAGCACCATGGGGTCCTGGCCAGGGTCTTTACCTGGAACAATACATTTACTTCCTTGTGGGTTTTCCCCCCCACTCCAAGAAAATGACAGCTATTCTTCTCAATTCAAAACAAGGTTTTAGCTCCTACATTTCAGGGGCAGCCAGCTTGCACTAGAATTTAAGACAAAGAAGAGCAAAACAGAAATTCCGATTTACCTCAAACTTTCCCTGAGCTGCACCTTTCTAGGAAGCAATTCACTCTGCGTGTGAGTGTTTATTGATGCGGAAATTAGAAGATATTTGCATGCAGCACAAATGTGATCCATCTGCTTTACACACGACACAGATCACACCAAAATGACTTGGTCTGCTGATGAATCAATGGGCCTTAAAAGTTAATTTATAATGGCTATCTGGGGAAAAGTACTATACTATTGGTATGGATGAGAAAACAGAATATGAATGAAAGCAGCACAGAAATTTCCTCAATATTTGCCTGAACATAAGAACTGTCACGAGCAGCCAGATTGCAGCTCTGAAAAGTCAAACGCTGGCTCCTAAGAATTCTTTCACTCACAGCCTTTTGTGTAAGAGGCTTCTTGACTCTAAACAGACTATTGAATTAAACATCCAGTGATGAATGTATTCTGCAAAAATTCATCTGATCTTTCTCTAAACTTACACACACTTCTGGGCCCACAACATTAATTCATGTATTTTATTAGCACCGTTTATTCAGGTACTACATGAAAAATGTCTCATCCTGCTTGTTCTAAACCCAAAGACCACAGCTGCTTTCCAATGCTCTTCAATCTGCTTTTTAAAGACCTCTAACCCCTGCCATCAGAGACTGAATAGAGAATCTTTGTCTGTTTAGTATTTCCTACTATGGAAACTGTTTCATATCCCTTGAAATTTTTGTTGTCATTCCTGACACCTCTTTGTTCTCCTAGATAAAGTTTGTAGCTCTAACTCCCCCATTTTCATTTTTGTAGATCCACTCTCATCAACACCACCTTCCAGAGAGAAGTTCCAAGCAGGTGTCACTAACAGCTGAAAGGATGTTAAGAATTTTTCTGCTTTCCCAGGATGAGAAGAGCACAAATATATCTAAAAATCTTTTCAGAACTTACAATCTTAATGAAATATGTCGCTATTCACAGATGTGATCGTAAGCAGGAAAAGTAATTCAAACAAATCATGTTTTTTTCCAAGGAAAAGAAAGGTCTGTTGCACTCCCATCTTTTGAGACCTCCTAGATATCTTTAGAGACAGGATCTTTTTTGTTATACTAAGGACAAAGCCCATCTTTGTTTTCTTACCAAACAGAGAACCTAAGCCCCAGATGGAAGGATATTGCCTAAAATGGCCTGCTAACACACAAGTGGTAAACAGGATCTAGAGCAAAGATAAGGCCAGACTCTTCCAAACATGAATGACCTTAAACATGGGCACCATAGCACAGTTTTCATCCAAATATCAGCCATGGCATGGGCCAGCCCAATTCAGATTTTACACAAGACTGTATTTGATACTTTGCTTCTGAGATATACGATGGAGCTTGCTTTTAGGTGAAAACAGATCTCTCCCGTGCTGTACAACCCCCTTTTGTTTGTCACTTCGTTTTCACTCACTGTCTGTTGAGGCAAAGGGATTATAGCTGTCTTTAGCACTTCAGGGTAACATGTTTGCTTGGGCAGGGTTTTGGCTTTTTCTGTAATGGTTATTTTAGGGGGTGGAAGCAAGGGTGTTTCTATTTTAAAACTAACCACTACCGATGGCATAACACAGCTGTACTCATCTTACCTTTGGGTGTGCTCTCAGAGTGATCTGTCTCTGGCCCATCTGGGAGGTTTAGCTGTGAGATTTCTTCTGCATTCACTCTGACCCAGGCATTGTTGGGGGCTTCCTGATCTTTTGAGGTAAAGGAATATTCCAGCTCACAAGGAGATTCAAAGTTGCAGTCAAATACTGGAAAAAGAAAATGGACACGAAACACGCCAGGTTAATTAAATCTGGTGTCTTCTGTGCTCAAAGGTAGTTATACATACATGTGCATGCACATTCATTTTGTACTTCAGTAAGTTAGGGCTTGATTTTTTTCCATAATGAGGTAAAAAGAACCAGGGAACTCCATAAACAGACAGGCAAAAATGGGCCTGAAATGGGCTGCACAGAGAGGTTCATTATGGAGGCATCAGCAAATCAAAAGGAATGCCCAAGAGCCAGTAATTCCCCTTCAGGACAGGTCAAAGGGCAGCTCAGGGTAAAGTGGCGAAAGACATCATCTGGATTGAAAGGAAAATAGCTTAGTTAATGGATGAAATGGGACAGAAAGCAAATCTCTTCTGGGATGCTGCTTCAAATTCAACCAGGACCATTCGAGTGCAAAGACTCCTCACATGATTCACACCCGTTTTCACCCCAGTGAGCACAGGTCTCTACAAAGAATCATCTGTCCTGGGCATTTGGAATGTGCTGGAAGCCATAGGGACTGTACCCCAGGAGGTGACATTCTGACCCCCAAGGTTTGAAACTCTTTCCTGAGACAAGAAAAGTAGCAAAAACCTGACTGCTGCTGCAGAACTTCAGCCTCCAGGCAGCACAGCCAGCAACTGCCTCCAACAGAGATTTCTCTTTTTGAGACATTTCTCTAGAGAAACCCATTACCTTGCTGGTACAACTATGATTCACCTCCCAGTGTCCAGTTTACCATCACACCATAGTTCAAGCTGCTTAACACAACATGCAGTGACAACCTGCAAGGATTTTACTTTTAATTGCCAAGATAATTAAATTTTGTGGAATGCCCAGTAAACATTTGCTTTTGTCGCTACAGTCAGCACTCGACACAATATTCAGTAAGAGAAAGAAATGGTTTTAGAACCAACTCAGTGTTTCTGAAGAGGATAGATCCATTTGAAAAAGCCAAGGAAAAAAATTCAGCTGCTCCTTGGAGTATTCTGCACTGTCTTCCTGTCTTGCCACATGCAGGTGAAACAAATAATCTGAACCCACATTAGTGAAATTAACTAATTTTTTAAAACTTCAATTACATTCTCTGTTAAACATCTAATTTCTTCTTTGTGGGTACAGATTTATGTAGTTCAGCCTATTCTCCTGGTGATAAAATATTTTTCTAATCGGAAGGTTAATACTGTTGCCCTCTTGCTATACTTTTCCCAGCTAATTTCCCCTTTTAACAGCAGGCTGGAAGGAACAGAGTCTTTTTTCCAGTTTATATTTGATTTTCTTAACCAAGTGCTTTATCATTCACTCAGCATTTTAAATACTTCACAACACCAGGGAAACCATATAACATAAGGAGTCAATTTACAGCACAAGCAGCAGTAACAAGGATTACACACATTTCCTTAAATCTGAATGCAAGAGCCCCTACTCTCTTCAGGCCCCTAAATTATCAATATAAATTTCATGATATATGAAGCACACTTCAGTTTACCATAGAGGGGAACTGTGGATATATTTATGCAGTTTACTACCACAATATCATATCCAAACCTAAGACCACGTACTTCTAGTCCCTTGGATGGTCTTTAAAAAACCAAAAACCAACAAAAAAACAAAAAACCAAAAACAAACCCAAAAAAAGCAAAAAATCAAACCAAGTATTTTTTAACTGAAGTGTTAGGAGTCTGTTAAACTTTGCACCTAAACCCAGATGGACAAAAGAGCAACCAAACACCAAACTATAGTTTACAGAACATTTATTATCTTTACTAGTCACAGGGAACACCTTGAGCAGTGTGCGTTTTAAGGCACTGTCAAAAAAAATATGGAGGGGAGAAACATGGCTCATACAAGGATTTTTTGATGGAATTCACTGAATGACAAATGGCAAAGCCTAGGCCAAGGACCACACATGGCAGAAACAATCATTCCAAATCAAGTATTTCATTCTTTCTGCACTTCTCTTCCCAATCAATCCCATATTTTCTTCAGCTTTCCAGCAGTTGCTGCTTGCTTCCCCTCCTCTCGTGCCCAGCTGCTGGGAACAGAAGTCTTTGTGCTCTCTAACCCTCTTGACCCAAGCAGAGGGGCCCTTCATGGATATCCAAAGGCGCTCTCATTCTCCTCTCCAGTCCCCCGACTGTCTGATTGTGGTGCCACAAGCACTCAATGGCCAGCTCTGCTCCCTACTTTGCTCTCACTTGCCAGAATCCCCATCTCAAAAGAGAGCTATCAATCAGTTGTGGAGCTCTAACACAGCGGGCCTCTGACCTACAACTGGTACGACTTAATTGGGGTAAGTGATTAAATACCAGGCACTGCTCATACCCAGCGCTATGACCCCTGCAGGCAGCTAAAGCCTCTGCCTGGAGCAGGGAAAGTACAGGAAGAGAAGGCAAGCAGCAGTGCCATTTCCTTCCCTTGCAATGAAAGGCCTGCAGAGAGCGGGCATGATCCAGCATGCCTGCTGTGGTCACACCTAATGTCCTTCACTACAGGTTGTTCCTTGGAAAAGAGGGAGACTGGCTCACACATCCCACAGTGTCTGTGATTCAGTGGAAACACACTTGCAACTTTTACGTGATTCAATAATCTCCTCACATCACCAGAGCACTGGTACTTTTTACAAGCTCCTGTTTAAAATAGTCCTGTATCAGACACAAATTTCAGGGCTATTATCCTATTCAGTACAAAGAAATGATGACAAAGAAGTACTATCTGATGCAACACAGAAAAATCTATGCAAACAGCATCCAGTCTTCCAAGGCTAACATTAACTTCCTACCCTCAGGCTTTCCTTCTTCCACAATGTCCTTCACTATTGACAATGTAATATAGCTCATAAAAAAAGAATTATAAAATTTTTTTCACTGAGAAGCTGGTCTTGGTGCGTTAGCTATTACAAGATCACATAAGCCACACTTGCAAATACAAAACCCGCATAATACTTGAATTGCTGCCACAAATCACCTGCCATTTTTTACACCTCTGCATAAAAAAATAGTGCTTCTCTTTCCTTTTTCACTTTTGTCTTAACATCCAAAGGCTACACCAAGTTTATTGTTTCCTTGCCCAGTTAAATACAGAAAGCAGTAGCCATGTGCCTTTGGAAGCTGGATAAAGCCTAGTCTGTTTTTTGTTTGTTTTTTTTTTTTAACTGAAAAACTAAACTCTGCAGGAAAGGGAATTAAAATTAACACAACTTCCAGTGGTTATTTTTTTAAACCACTATTAATATAAATTGATTAAGTACAGAGCTTTTGGACTTGAATACTGTGCCTAGTCAGTTAAGTGGGGGGATTTTTTGAGACTTCTGATGATTTTCTAAAAGAGATGTCACAGAGATTTAAACCAAGTACAGGCATTTATGTCAGAGCTATACTGACACCACAGATCATAAATGCTCTAGAGGAGTTTAGGATCCATATAGAAAAAAAATAGCAAAGTCTCTTTTTAAATAATAAAAAAAAAACCCAAAACAGAACAAACAAGTCTTTGTCCAACAATCTCTTTTATCTACAACTGCTGGGCATGAGAGGGGCAGAACAGATAATTTATTAGAATTCTATTTCATCATCATCACACCTTTAAAGAAGAAACAAAAGTGATGCTTATAATCAAAATAAGATAAAAACCTTTTTAAGAAAGGCTGTAGAAATAAATCAGTTCAGCTTTTGGAATGTAAAAAGATACAGAATATTAACCACAGACTGAAAAGCCAATTAAGCTACTATTCAATTAAAAAGACACTGGAATCTGTGTATGTCTGATTATGTTAGAGTCTTGTATCTCAATTTATTTATCTTTTATCAACATACCTAACAACAATAATTTGTGCACAGATAGCTAAAGTATC
This sequence comes from Motacilla alba alba, assembly GCF_015832195.1. Taxonomy (NCBI): domain Eukaryota; kingdom Metazoa; phylum Chordata; class Aves; order Passeriformes; family Motacillidae; genus Motacilla; species Motacilla alba. The sequence continues at coordinate 100,911,577 of NC_052018.1, forward strand.
TGGCAACCACATCTGTTTCAATTAAACTGATTAGAGTTTTCTAATAAACAAATGCCTTAAAATAGCACTATAAGTAATACCCCAAAGCACAGTAATCAGTGGGAAGCATTCTTTTACATTGCAGCAGGTTAGATTATGGATCATTCACTTTGGGCCATCCTGGAGCATTTGTGTAACCACACACCACAGAAACAGACCTTATTTAGAACAAAAACAACTTAATAGTAAGAGATAGAAAAAAAAAAAACCAAAAAAACCCCAAAAAACCCCAACAAACCCTGTTCTTTTTAAGAAACGACTCTGATTATCTTTTCTTCAGCTGCCCAACAAAAGATTAGATTTACTTGGGCTAAACCATGTCTCCTTTCAAACATAAAAATCTTACCAGCAGGTAGTTTCCTCTTAGACTGCTCCTTTCTAGTTCTACACGTGTCTGGCTTTAAAAGGTCCTTTTCCCTCCTGGTCTGCTGACTCTTACAAATCACTCCTCAATTACTCTCAGCTGGGCACACTTTTGAAAGGGTGTGGTTGCTTTCTCACAGCCCTGCCACAGCCATGGGAGCAGAGAGAGGTTCTCTGTTCTCAGCAGGACCAGCTTAGTGAGGGACATCCTCACTGGTGCCTCATCAGCCTGCACATGACTAACTTCTACTCCATCTACAGCCAAATGCACAATGTAAAGGTCGCTCACACCCATCAAGTCAGGACCACAATCTCCCTCAAGAACTCTTTCAGCAGCAACAATCGCAGCAGCAGTGTAGAAACAGATAAAATATTCTTGCACTGGATGTCTTTTTTCAATACAAATATTGACAGATATTCCTTGTGGGGGAGACATAATTTAAATTGTGTAGTAGAGATCTGCTCTGCTGAGTGAGCTTTGAGACCTCCATCAATACCCACTAACCTCTATTTTACTCATGTTATAAGGCCTATAAGCTTTTAATTTATGACAGGGAAATGACAAATTGATTTTCCAGTTATTAATCCTAGTGACAGAGCCAGTTCCTAAAGCCTTCCCATTCCCTCTGAGTACAAAAGGACACAGGGCATTCAATCTAAGGGTTTCAATTGCCTCACCAGGCCTTTCTGAATTTCTGTTCACCAAACTAGGGCGCACATGTGGGGTGCCACAAAGAAGCCTGCAGTGATAAGTATTTCTCCCTGAAAATTGAACATAAATAGGAGACACTGTGCTCTCTGGCTGTCAGCTCACCTGTCTGATGAACATCCAGGAGGACCCAAATACAGGCCAGGTCCCTGGAAGTAAGAATTTCTTACTGGCACAAAGAAGAGATGAAACTTGCAAATGAATTCCTGGCGCTGTATTTTAGCTTTGCAACTGGAGGCACAGCAGCAATTTAAAATAGGGGAATCTACCACAGGATGGAAAGGGCACAGCAGAAAAGCCCAAAGGAAAAGGGAAAAGGTGTTGGCAGTCACACAAATTCAAGAGCAAAAACAATTGTGGGGCTTAACTGCCTCGTTCCTGCTGAGCAAGCAAGTCTGAAGAGACAATTTCATCTATTTCCTTCCATTGTCTAGCCCCGAGAAAGGGCAAGCTGCACATTTTAAGGGATGATTATGTCACATGTGCCCTGCCAGGCACCCTGGGTCCTACTACCCTTAGCAAATGCCTGTGCCAACGATCACTGCCTGCTCCTTGGGCTGCTGCTCCAGGAGCTGACAAACGTGGGAGCAGCACCATGGCCTGACAGGGGACGTGGGGAGGCACTGGAGGAGCCCCCCATTCAGCACAGCTTTGGGGTCCACACCATCTGATGAACCTCAGTCACCTGCAAGTGCAGCAGTGAGATCGGCTGGGCACCACGCCAGCTCCTCTCCATGCCCTGAGACCCAGCCTGTGCTCACCAGGGACCTCCTTTTAATTTCAAGCTGCTTAGCACAAGTTAGCTTATCGCTCTCTGCGTCCTTCCTCCGCACCAGCAGGTCTCTGAGCACGATGCCCTGACCTTGACATTACTGACAGGGCTGCTGCTGTACCCTCACAGGGCTTCAAGGGCTCCTCAGAGCTTGCTGCCTGCAAGGAAGAGTTCAGTGGGGCCAGGTTCTCCCCAGCACCCAGGAGTGGAGGCTGTCGGGCAGGGTCAAGGCTGGTAGTGCCAGCACTCCTCATCCCTTCAATGCCCACATTGAAGGAAAACCACTTAGATTTCCCTTGAAAGGGGTTTTAAGGTTAGATTGCATTCTGAAGAAAAAGTTTTAGAGGAGCATCACCCCGGGGAATATCCCAGCAACATCCTGGGAAGGGTGCTTGGGCCTGGAAGCCCAGCACAGAGCAAGCTGCCTGCCTCCCTGTGGAGCCCAGAGCTCTCCTCATGCCAGATGCATTTAAATGAATCCTCTGGAGAGTGAGGGAGTGAGCCACGATGGATGGGTGGATGGGCCACTGCTTAGAGAAAACAGCAATAATGCAGCTATTCATTTATTTGTTAAGAGAATCATAAAAATGACAGCATCTACTTTATATCCACCCAGCCCCTCAGCGTGCACCAGGGACTGAATCACCAAAATCTCTGACAGCTGCTTTGTTCAGTGAAAATCAAACTACAAAGAAAGGGCCAGGACTCCTTCATCAATCAATTATAAGCACAGTCTTTCAAGACAGCTACAGAGAGAGGTGTGAGGAAGGGGTGTTGGGAGAACAACTAGCAACAGCTCTCGTTTTCATTCCCCCTGCTCCAAGAAGTGTCAGAGCTCATTCTCCACACAAGAAATATTTGTCCACCAAGTCTCCCATGCATGTAGCAAAAAAACAATACATGAAAGTGCATTTCTAATGCCAGTTCTGGCCAAAAAAATGAAGTTCTGACTAACAGCAGTTGTTAGAAAATATGCTCCAGTTGGCACAAAACAGTAGTTGGATGAACTGTCATATTTTGTCAATTCATACAAGGAACCTCTTGCATGAATTTCAAAAGATCTCTAGAGAAAATGAATACTTGAGAGATGGGGAGAAAAGACATTTGTTGTCATACTGTTGTCATACTGTTGTCTTACTTATTTTATTATTGAAAAATATTGAGCTGTCAGAGACATATTATCTGCAGATAAAAGATGATGTAAGGAAAAGAAAGTTAAAATTTCTCCCTAATAAGATTTTTTTCTTCTTTCTTGCTTAACACAGCCTTCAGTTTAGCTAGGCAGATGCTGTGCTTCCTGACTTTCCTCCGTTTGGATTTCAGCACCACTGCACATAGCCAAAATACCATCTAACTGTTAAACAAGAATTCCTGCAAACGTATATGGGGTCCCAGCATCTGCTATTTCATATGGAGCAATTCTATTAATGTGGTGTGAGTAACTGCTGTTAATTGAAGCCTTGCCCTATTCCATTCATAATGGTATTTCCAAACCACGTTAGAATATTTGTAAGATTGCAAAAAGGATGAGTTTGAATTAAGATGATACATCACTTCCGCAGTATCTTTACTAAGAAAGCATTGATTCAGTTTTCCTCTGGGATGAAGCAGCATTCTCCTTGTTCCCCTCCTGACTTAATCTCACCCCTGAGCAGGATCTTGCTGTAACAATCAGTTTGTATCCATACATCTAACTATGCCACGCTGAGCCAAGAATCACAACAGCTTTATCATTCTGAAGATGTCAGTAGTAGTCTGATTTGTTGTAGAATTATGAAACAAGTAGTGATGGGATGCTAACTGCAACATGAATTCATCTGGCTGGTGCCCTCTTTCTCTCCATCATCCCTTTTCCATGTTCAGACTCACTGAGTTTCATGGCAGCAGTGTCTATCTGGTACCCAATTGACATGAATAACATGGTGCTTATGACCTACCAGGGAAAAAAATAAATCATCTGACACCTTGCTGAGCAACTGCCATGCCACTGAGCATCAAATACATAGCAAGAATGACCCCAAATTATCCCACAGTAAAATTAGTCCAGTGCATTTTTACTTTTTTTATTCAGCAAACCAAATTCAGGAAATTAGGAACACATCACAGACGACATTCCATTAGAAATGTTAAAAAAACCCCAACAACCCTGTCAAATTAGTTTTCTGAAGACATAGAGCTGAGTGAAATTATTAGTAAGTTGTTAATAGAGGCCATCCTGTGGATTAGGCTTTTAGTACCTATTAAATCAAAGCTGTGAGTAATTATGCATTCTTGTAGGTGTGTGTTCCTCCTCTGCTGAACTCACCTTTTCTAGATGTTTTTGAGCACAATAGTGACTAGGCAGCCAAATTTACTCTCATCCTGAGTTTTAGTCCCAGTTGACTTTGCCATCCAAACACCACTATTTCCTAAGCTTTAGGAAAAAAAAATCTGTAAACTGTATAACCTGAGAGAACTACTTCAGTACTTTGCCCAGTGCTGGTTCAGAGCAGCCAAGGAGTTCAGCTGCTACTGGACACAAAGCCAGCACAGTAATATAAGAACAGTTAAAAAGAAAAAGCCAACTCCAGCACTCCAGCATGGCAACCTTAGGCCTGTTATTCGCATGAAACACGTTCTTCTTTCAAGGGTTTGAATTGCATTTGATTTTTGCTCCAATCAGTAGCTCTTTCCAGTTGCCACCATACCCTGCCAGGATGATGCTCCAGCTGCAGGGTTGTTGGCTGGCCCAGGGACATGGAGTGGATGGGGCAGAGAGGGATGTGTTAACTGCATGAAGGTCCGGAGGGGCAGCTGTCATCTGGAACCCCTATTACACAAGCTTATAAGATTTTATGTAGTGGACAATTGATTTCTTATAGAATACCTGTTCAGAAGAGAAAATTAACATTCAACCAGCCAGGACAAGAAATGAAATATGTGGCTGGGTGCAGTTAATCATGTAAGCCTCAGGACACAGATCCATCAGATCTGCAAATGGGAGATTAATACGCTACCATAAGTCCACATATGCCAAATGCATTAAAATTTGTTCTAGCCACAGGAAACAGTCTGAGTGTACCTTGTGAGAACAAAAAGATATAAAAAATGTGGAGATTTAACTCAACCTCACAGGTTGAGTTCCCAGATAATTCTGACTTCACATGCGATTTTCTGAAAGGCAGATGGATTTTGCATCTCTAAGATGACTGGTGATTAATCAGTTCTTGGATTGAGACAAATGAAAAAAAAATCTCTAGACAAAACAGTAAAAAAGTCTTGTGAGTGCACCGCTTGAGTATCTTCTTGTGCCAGTGATTATCTTTTGAGATTGCTGCCTGTGGTTTCAAAGATATCATCAGGCACTGCTCCTGCCAGAACTACAAGAGAGAATCTGTCAGAATTTTTAATTCTGAGCAAAAGAGAAGAGAACTTAGTTTGGCAGAGGAAGAAGGATACCACGTATCAATTTAGTCACTCTTTCAGAGATTTCTCCAATGGCAGAATACAGAGAAAGTGTAATTAAGGCAACTAATATTGCCCCACTCCAGCAATGTCAGCCAGTTAATTAGGTGGGTCCCATCAGATGATTAAGCAAACAACATTTTGATAGAAGTTTTTGAGTACTCCATAATCAGTCATGCTAGGAGCAGTAAGGAAAGCTGACAGAAAAAGAAATCACTCTAGTAGTAAAAGGCTGCTGGGTTTTATTTCTGCTTATGATTTATTGTGTGATTTTGGATTAACCACTAATCAGAAGGCTGGATCCTGGGACAAGAGTACTCACCTAGAGCTTGGATGGTCTAACTTTGTCTTCTTCCTCACTCTGCTGAGTCCCTGCGTGACCTTCACAGAGCCATGTAGACCCCGGGCCAGTAATCAGCCACTAAAGGAGCTGTCCACCCTGTCATGGACAGAGCAGCTCTGAACAGAAATCCAGCTCCCTGGGAAGTTTACTAATACACATGCCAGTGGCTATAAGCTGAAGGTATGCAGAGGAATAGAAGCTTTAAGAAGTGTCCTCAGTTTTGGGCTATGACTATGGGCTCTGCTGCACACACACACATCAGTCCTCTGGGGGCTGCAAATCTCCAGAGGCAGGAAGTGTCTGCACAGTGATGCTATGGGGTGTTCCAGCCTGAAACGTGTGCCTTCCAGGGCTACTACGCTTTAATGAAATTTAATTCAATTAAATCAAAGGCTACTACCCTTTAATTTAAATTTTTGTACATGTTAAATTGCAAAGCTAAAAAGCACATTATTCCTGCCTCTCTTCAAGATTCTCCAGAAATTCAAGGTGCATGTCCTAAATTACACCTACTGAGGAAGAAAACAGTTTGTATTTGTCCTGAGTGAACACTGTATTTTGTGTAACACCTTGTAAAATTCCTGCCTTTCCTTGCAAAACAGATGGTTGGAATCTGGTAGGATTTGGTCATGTGCAATCAGCTAAAATCATCATAAATCATTTCTGCTGAGATGCAGTACATTTATCTCCATGTGATGCTGTCAGATGGAATCAGTGCTCTTAGCTTTTAAGAACAAAGCCTTCCCTTAGAACAGTATTACTGAGAAACTGAAAGAGTTTAGGAAGAAGTAATAAAGGATAAATTAAAAATCATTCTTGCAACTTCTGAGAAAACCAAGGGAAAAAAAGATTGTACTACTGTTGCTTCCAAAATGAAATTGGTGTGTCCTCATCACTCAAGCAGATACAACAGCTAGGAGCAGATATTGTATGCCAGTGGAAAGAATATATATTGCACACATAAAAGGCTGCAACATAAATTTGAAGAAATATGGGGCTCCTTCATATAGGTAGGTCAAACTTTTCCCTCAAGCAGATAATTACAGGCTTGGGGTGAGTAAATCTTATTAGCCTCTCAGCACCTTATCTCCCTGCATAGAGACTGGTAGTAGATATATAGTAGATATATTCTACTGCAGTCACTTTCTGGATTGCTCATTAGGTATTGCCTTGTGCAGTCCAGTTCTATCTACAGCCATCGTACTTCACACTGGGATGGCCATGGATAGGTCATACCTGAGAACAGATGAAAACACATTCTCAGATTTTGGAAGGGATGGATATAAGGAAAGGAGATGAGAAGCAAAAATTTCAGTACACAGCTCCTCTCTTTGTAATGTTGGTGAATTTCAACATACCACTCAAATATTGCAGCCTGGGCCCTTGTTTTTGAGGGACCAGGGCAGGCTGGGGCAGCCCAGGTCACCAGGCAGCTTCATAAAGATGGCAATGACCTCAGGCTGGGCGGGGCTGAAGTGGGACTCCTGGGCCTTGGGCAAGGTGGGGGAAGTCCCAGGGGCAGCTGGTAAGGGACACTGGGGCTTACTAGTGCCCTCAGATGCTGCCAGTATGGATATTTTATCATGAAACATTTGACTTGCGTTGCTTTACTCCAGTATTACACCAAAACTTTAGGCAGGGAGTTGCAGCCTCTTGAGGATAACATATTCATGCTACTCACTGTGTCGTCCTCTGTGGGAGAAGAAAGGGGACGTATCTCTCATGACCCAGGTCAAGTTCCAAGCAGAGTAGCCAGGAGGAAGAGAAGGGCTCCTTGCTGTGTGATCCAAAGGGCTCGCACCTTTCATTAAAAAAAAGGAAGCCAAGAGAGAAAAGCCCATTAGGTATCAGCTGTTTGCATGCTACACATCAAGTGTAAAGAACTTAAGCACTTCATTGACCATATGCAATTAGCACCAATTTTCAACTACTTCTTGGTTGGTTCCTCCTTCCTGATACGTGCATGCAGAGGGACACAGGACAGCTGTTGCTTTACAGTGCAAAATCATCTAGAAAATTTGTCAAGTGTCATCTCACACTGATTCTAAGCTCTCTTTGACATTTCTGTCCCCCAGTTTGGTTTTTTGTTTTTTTTAAGTTCTGCTTGCGCAAGGAGATCTTGTACATGGAACAGGCAAACATGTACCCAACTTATGTTTAACAACCCAATGCATCTCAAAGATTCTGTTTGTGATCCAAATACTACAGCCAAGTTCTGTACAAACCTGCACTAACTCTGCAAGACCACGACAACATTAGAGGTGTAAAGAGAAACAGTGTCTGAAATAACACACAAGATCAATGAGCAAAGTAGAATTCTGCAGGCTTTGAAAATACAAATTTTCCCTGTGAATGTTTAAGCTGGGTTTTCTGAAGATATCAACATCTTGGTCTCATTTTTTGACTCCTCAGAAGAAAGGTATGATTTAAATGTGTATGAATATAGACAGGAAAAACTTGTGTTTGGGAGATTTGCTTGATGGAAAAAAAAACCAACCCCAAACCTCTGGATTTCTGATTTCTCCACAGAAGCCATAAAAAGGGGCATATTTAAGAGAATAATAGTAGACGAAGTAAATGGCTGAAGTCTTGGGGAAAACACTGCTTTGATTTTGTAAAAAATTTTACTTCCCACTTCCACCAAAGAAAAACTGGAAAATTTCAGAGGACTTGTTAGAAGCTTAAATACCAGGTGTTAGTTGTGCCCTGTCTTGTTCTCAGTGCAATCTCATTTTTAGCACACTCTTGTAACCAAGTAACTATAGCACAACCAAGAGAAAAATAACCACTCTTATGTAAGAGCTGTAACTCTTACTCCTTGCTTAGAGCAATAATCTTCAAGATAAAAATGAACTTCACACTGTACTGTAAGACATTCTTGAGTGGCAATAAAAGAATATCCCTAATGGCTCAATTAAACCTGGTCTCTATGCTAAGTTAAAGTGCCATCACTAAACACCCCCTGTTGTTGTCTAGAATGTGGCTACACAGAAGATCGGGCCAGAGATTTGTGAAGAGAGGCAGCAAACCTGGTGTCCTGCCTGCAGCTGTCATTGATGAAGTGATAGGGAACCGTGGAATAATCTTTATATTGGCTTTTCCACCCTAACATCAAGACATGTCTTCCAGTAGCCCCTGATAAAGCTGGCTGTGGAAAATAATGCCAGGTTTTATTACAACAGTTATAATAGCTGCTAAAAGCAGATTTTTTTTCCCTACAAATGTGCTTCACTTTGATGCTACTATAAAATAATAAAGAAAAGAAGCATATTAATAAAAAATGTGCTCCTGAAATAAGCTGGTTTTCAAAACCATGTGTGTTTTGCCTCATGTGAGATGTCTGACCAATATCGATATCCCTGTTATATAACATCTGTACCCAGTGACTCTCCAAAAGAGGGAATAATAATTTAATATCCTGATCCCAGATCAGAGATCTCCCCCAGATAAGAACTCTGGGATTCCTTTACCCCAAACAGACCCAAATGCATGCAGACGTCACTCATTTAGTGCTACCACAGAACCAAGACCTTGTGCTGCAATCCTTTGAAAACTTCACAAAAACCTTAAAAAAACTGACCTGTTTCCCACCTCTGCTCCCATGGCAAAATCATCTGAGAGAAAGTCACTGAGACACATTTCTCTCCCTAATGTTTCAGTCACAGAACTTAAATATAAATCTCATCAACTACCCTGACCAGCCTTACTGGGAATCGCTACCGCAGGATCAGCACCACAGCAATCAGCTGCCGTACCCCAAATTCCCTGGCACCTCTCACATTCCCAAAAATGCCTCTCCATATTGCATCCTTCAGAATTCCTGCCTACCTTCAGCCTCTGCTAAGTGGAAATGTTCCCACTGGAACCAATAAATGCAGTGAATTGAGATAAAAAATAAGATTGAACATCTGAGCAGAGAAGACAAGGCAGTCCAGGCACCTGAACCTTCCCTCAGCAGCAAGAGGTCAATAAGAGATAATACAAAAAAATTGAAAGTTTTTCCTCTATTTTTAAAGAATGGAATGGATTCAGTCCAATTCATTTTAACCTTAGAACTATTTTATCCCATATTCTTTGGGGTTAATTTTAGAACTTCATCTGAAATGATTTGTTTGGGCTATTGGTCTGAACTTGAAGACAAGAAGATTGTATCAGAAGCTATGAATCTTTCCCAATTAAGTTATCTTCCACGAAAGATGCTGGGTAAAAGGTTTTTGTATAGCCAAGAGGCCACTCTTCACAGTGAGGAATGATTTGATTTAAGCATCAGCTTTAGGCTAGGAAAAGGACAGACCTTTCCTCTTCCACCTTCAGGGCGTTTTACATTGAGAAAGATAATAATGGGAGACCATTTCAGCTAAATAAATGCTTTTTGTGCAGCAAGGGCAATGCAAACATAGACCACAGTCTAGCCCTTTTACAAAATAAAGGTGTTTTTTATCTCTCCAAAATAAGTCAATTTAAGCCAAAAGGCACTGAGAAAATGTGTCTCCTTGTTTTTAGATATGCTAACCTCCAATTCCAGTTGTTTGTATCAGGGTACTCTGTCACTTGTCAAAAGTAACCCTAAACCTTTAAAAAAAAATTAATGGATTGGCAACTGGAAGCTGACAACTCCATTTTTAGTAGCCAGATGTATGCCGAGGTACAAGAGAGGTTTCTTTTATATTCTTGCCTGAAGACATACCCAGGACCAAATTGTGGCCCTAGGTGCTCCATCACAGCAAGAAACATGCACCTGCAGAGAACATTTGACATTTCTGGTTTTTAAACTTGTGCAAAGGTATCTCCTTAGGGGATGTAAAATTCAGTCAGTTCACCAGGAGTTTCGAGGAAAAAAAAATAGAAAATGGTTCATGTGTGTTGAAGTCAAGCCTTAAGGCTACAAATTAATAAATAAAATATTTATGTATTATTTTAATGAAAAATACCTCTTTAATAGAGAAACCCTTGATGTTCACATAGAAATGGAACAACAAGAAAAGCTTTCTACGTGAGTAATTTTTAAACAAACAGGATTTCCTTCCTTTTTTGTCTTCTCTGGAAGAAGGAATATCCCCAGCAATTAACATATGTAATTTTCTAAAGGTTCATGTAGTGCAGAAATGTAAACGAATTTTTTACCAAAACACTCAAGCTTTCTTTAACCAAAAAATGCTCCGCCACATAACCAAATATTGCTTATTGCTCCCTTTGGATATTGCTTTATTACTCAGCTCTCTCACTGTGCTGAGCTGTATTATTTGCAGTTTCTCAGTGGTAAATCTGAGGTGACAGACCAGCAGTACCTGTCCTCTGAATTTCAGAGTTGTAACAGATGTGTAAGATAATAACTGAGATCAACATGTGCTTTCAGCTACATCTATATCTAAAATAATATCTCAAAATCCCTCATGTTTGTTTGTATGGAAATCAAAAGTCAACATTAGTAGTATCTTTGCCTCTAATTTATAACAGCCATCAACAGAGTAGTTCCTAGTAATTATTACAATAATGTGTTTAGAAACAGCCACCATTATGATCTGGACTTTCCAATCTCAGGTAAAGCCTGACATTTCAGAAAAGGTTATTCCAGTTCTAAGAAAAAGGTAGTGATTTTTCCACAGAAAGGATATTACGACATTAAAATCTGGATTTTCCAGTCTCTGGGAAAGCCTGACATTTCAGAAAAGGTTATTCCAGTTCTAAGTAAAAGGTAGCAATTTTCCACAGAAAGGATAATATGCAGTTATCTTTCCACTATTAAGAAAAAGAAGGACTAAACTACTCAGAACCAAAGCAACTTCATTTGATTAAAACAAAAAATCTTACAGAGAACTGACTGCCCCAGGTAAGGAAACCTCTGCAGATTTCTCCTGTGAGCCAGAGGCAGGCCAAAGGCATCCTTGGGAAGAGGCAGATCCAACACTGCAGGATCCTGAAGCCAAACACCTTGATCTTGCAAAAGAGCTCTCAGTCTTTAGTAAGACTCGGCTGGCTGTGACCAGCAGGATGTTTGGGCTTGCCTCTGTTCAGCTGGAAGTGTAAACTCCAGAGGCCTTGATAAAAGATTGCTGAGCTCCTAGCTCCGCAGAAGTTCTTGGTTTTTTGGTTTTTTTTTTTTTTTTTGGAGGGTATCCTTCCATCCCTGATTAGAAAAGATCTTCTGAGAATTCCCTCTCAAATTCACAACTGATCCTCACAATCACACTAACAGTACTCACACCACCAAGCAGCTTTCATTTTTCCCCTCTTCCCATCTACAAACTACTCAGTCACCCATGAAAGTGCAAAAACCACATTATATTGAGGTGACCAAGCAACACCAAACCCACCAAACAGCCCAAGCAAATGCTTTGTGAATAATCCATACACTCAACCATGCTCATACAAATCATTGTCTAAATGAAATTTAGCAGTAAAATTCAAATTGTGTTTGTGGTCCTGATGGAGAGCAAGGCAGAGGGCGAGCTCTTTGCATGCAGTTTCTTGCTCTGAGTAGTTGCTGAGCTTTTTTTACATTAATAGGTTGATGTACTCCAGGGGTTTCTTTCACTAACCTTTTCTACAGTATGAAAATGTTCACTGACAGTCTGTCAAGTTTATCTTTTTCAGCTGGAAAATATATTTAATAATGCATTATGTTACAATGATTTTATGTCATACCAAAGCCTGATGAGTGCAAATAAACTGTAGCGTGTGTGTCACAAAAACTGTGCTGGATTGCTACAGAGAGGGAATTTGCATTTAGTGGGCTGTAGCTGACCTGTGGATAGTGAATTCAGTCTGCATGAGGCACAGGAGTGATCAACAATGCTGACTGGCAGGTGCTTGATGAGTAAATTTGGGAATAGCACACACTTCCCGTACATAAAATATGTGTCTCTAACAGCACTGTATTAACTCAACCACTGGGTTATCCTTCTGACCCTGACTTTTTTTTTTTCCCTTTGTAAGCCTCGTTTAAAATTTTCTTTTAAACCCTTTATGTTGGCCATGTGCTTTTTTCCCATCTCCTTTTCAACTGGAATATTAACTTTTTATTGAAAAACCCCAAATGCATCATAACTGATCAATCAGCAAGTAGGTACTTCATAGCTCCATTCTCTTTCTACCGACAAGGCAGTTCCTCTGCCAAACATGACCCATAAACATTTATTGATGCAAGGAGAGAATGTGCTAAAACTGGGAGATGTGGCCTGATCAGTGGAACCCTTGGATCTAGAGGGAGAGGAACACGAAACACCCAAATTGCAATTTGATCAAGACATTGCAATAGGGAAATATTAACTAGGTATAATGTGCTGCTGCTATTACAGGGAAGAAATAATCCATATTTTCCATACTAAGAGCATTAAAATAAACCAATTAAGATGACCAAGCCTATAATAACTAATACAGTTTCAAAACGTACTGCCATCTAGAGCATACTACTGCATCTCAGGTGCTCTGCAGCTGCCAAAGACCTGCCCAGTAAGACACCACAAAACAGCCATGATTCACTGATAAAGAGCTCAGGGCCTCAATTACAGACCAGGCTAGGAATGGCTTAACGTTGTTACTCATCTGTGTGCGCACAAGAAACCTTTAAAAAATCCAACTGCAGGCTGAGTTTTGCCGTAATAATCTTTTACAGCACAATTAAGCACCTTTGTGGGCAACACAGAGAAAACAAAGCATTGAGTGTTAGTAATTGAACTGCTCTTAACTCTGGTTCAGAGCCTCAAAAGCTGAGGCTGCTGGCAGGACTGCCTCAAGGGGTGCACTTCTCTGGCTTGCCTAGTCTGTAGCTTAGCTAAACTGGGGGGGAAAGCCCTGCAGCAGCAGAGCTCCATGTGCAAACACATCTTCTGAATTTTGGATGCTTGCTCTTTGTATCAGCTTTTAGACGTTTCAGGGCCACAGCTGGAAAACGAGTACTGGGGTTGTGATTTTGTAGGGCTATGGTATTTCAACACAGGGCAATACTTGCCTTGTCTTTGAACTCATAACAAATGCATCTGAATTACTGACCAGATATGCAGTGAAAATCAAAAGCAAACGTGTTTAGCTGTTTCCTGCAGCACAGACAGACCTTCAGACACTGCAAACAGTAGAAAAATGCCAGGTAGAAATCTGCAGAGTTGGTAACCTTTCTACTCAGGCACACTAAAATAATTCAGGTTGCAGATATCTGAACTTTTTCTGTACATGTGGAAATAAAGCAACCCTTCCACTGTCATCTGGGGTATTTGTGTGCTGTAGCTTAGAAAAACTTCCAAAAAAACCCCTGAGAGACAGCATGAATGTCTAGTATGTATGTCAGCATTAGAGAGTTCCTCCATTCATGGCATTGGGAGCCTGCTGCACTGGCCCCCGCCTTTAAGTGTTCTTCATCCAAAGGATTTTTGAGCAGTTGCTCATCCGTATTTTATATATATATATATATATATATATATATATATATATATATATATACACACATATATATACATATATACACACACACACACACCACACTCCCCAGACCATACCAAAATGGTCACTATGCTGGTATATCTGCTGTGGTATATCTGCTATGGTATATCTGCTATGGTATGAGAACCAGTATGGTTCTCATCTTCCAGACCTGGGGTCCTGATCCCACACATTGCCAATGTTCATCTCTCTGCATGTCTTGTCCTACCCCTCTGCACTCTGTACCTTCCCCTGCTCTGTACCCAGCTAACGTATCCTCTAGAACCACAGTGGCCAGACTTTCAAGCAAAAGAAATTGTTGTTTTGACAGTGTTTTAATAATTCATTACACACACTGACTTCAAACCATTTAGTGCCTTCACCTTGGGTTTCTGCATAGCTACACAGACACCCAGATGGAGTCTCATCAGATCAGCACACTTCCTATATAACTTTAAATAGTGGGATTAAAGAAGTAGAAAGAAACGAACCAGAAACAACCCCCTGCTCTTTATACATGTAAAGCCTTTTTTTTGTGCTTCATTGACTGCATTCTAAATCAGAATACACACACAAACTCACACCACTGAACAGTTATCACTTGAACACAACTGCAGATATTTAGATATTCAGTGGCCCACACCCCCTGCAAATTTTAATAGAATTTCATATTTTTTCTCAACATCTGCATTTTAAATCTGTGTCGCATGCTTTAAGATGTGGCACTCAGTGCTCACTTATTTTCATCTCTGTACTTCTTGTCAGTGGACAAAAACACATGCAAAAATTCCTCAAACATTTAAATGCTGGAGAAATGAGTATTTGAAGGTTTTTCAGATCTGAATCTTTGGTCTGCTCTCAGAGCAGGCAGCCTGCATCACCTTTTAAAGACTTCTTTGATCAGGATGAAAAAGGTAGTAATTCACTTCTCCTCCCACACTTTTCATGCCATGTCAGTACCTCTGGCTCTAGAGACACTCGTAACAAAGTTTAGGGAACATTTATTTTTCCTTTCATAGACAGCATCTAAATGCCTCCATTCTCTGTCAAAGCCATCCACAGTCACACATGACCTGAGCGTTTACAACCCTGTCTTTGACTGCACTGCAGCAATGAGCTTGGATAGCAGGGAGAGAGGGAACACAGTTCTGTTTCACACACTTGTTACATATCAAAGGAAAACCAAACTTTTATTCACTGCAGTTTAAAGATCCAAGTTCAGCCTGAGTTAATTTGGGAAATGTCTTTACTTTGGTCCACCAGATTTGTCTGGATTTGCCTGTGGACCCTCATTCCCTGTAGCCCATAATACTGCAACATGTTCCTCTTTCTTTGTGAAAAAAAAAAAGAAAAGAAAAAAAAAGCATTTTGAAGATGTGCACAATCCTTTTTCCTCAAAGAGTGTGGGACTATGTCCAGAACAGTCTCTGGCATAAACCCACCTTAGGTGCAAGCTGGCTGTGTTTTGCTGCCTGAACCATTCAATAATGCCAGAAGCAAATGGCAGCCAGTAAATACTGGTTATTTGGAAGAAAGCAACAGCAGGGGCATAAGTCAGCCTTATTTTCCCTTGTTATTATCATTATTACCATTATTGCTTCTGTGAAAGGAGGGGAATTCTATGCTTACTGCACAAGTACAAGTGCAAGTCAATGTTGGCAAAAGGCTAAATAATGGCTCTTCACATAGAAATACAAATCCAGGGGCTTCTTTTTTTCTTTTTTCTTTTTTTTTTAAAAATCAGATATCCCCACCCCTTCACATTTAAAATAGGACACAAAGAAAGGAAATAAAATAAAGCAACTTCAGTTAAAAACTGGAGATTTCCTGTACAACAGAGGCAGAAATCATGAAGTGATGTTTCCTACAGACACTTTGCCTCAGCTGTATCATGAAGGCAGAGGGAACATCTGTGGAAAGGTCACTAGAGCTGCAGAGGCCTTGTCCACTTTTCATCCATGGAATGGTTCTGAAATCTTTGAATCCAAAGACGGCGTTTTAAGAGCAGAAAATTTTAAATTACACCTACCATATGAAAACATAAAATGAATGCTCAGAGGAATCAGATTAAGCCCAACATGTGTACAATAGACACAAACTGTGAAGAAGTGAGAGTTATGAATTTTCTGCTATTTGCATGGCCAAACCCATTTATTTGCTGCATTAGGCACTTCTATTAAGCTATAGTGTTGCAGAGTTGCAACAAAAGTGCAGGGTGTTTTGGTACCAGAGAAAATGCAAGACATTTGTTATTGGTAGGCAAGCTGCATTATTTCTAGAAATAGAAAAAGGGTGTGATGACTATTTCAATCTAAAACACAGCTGTCTTGGCAGGAACAATAAAAACTAGTTCATATTCCCTTTACTGGGAAGGATGCCAATGTGCTTATATTGTCTATTTTCACTGCAGCATTTAATTTTGCTTAAGGTAAAGGACAGCATCTCTGACTACAACTGTGGGATATTTAGATGTGAAAGTACCGCTCAAGGAAGTTCTGTAAGTGCTGCCAAAATGAAGGCCATAAAGCATCTGAGCGAGGCATCAGAAACTCGTCTTCACTCACACAGACATCTCTAAATTGACTATGAGTAAAGATTGTAAAAGGGAAATTGCTTGTCATTCTGTTTTTCAGGTGCTGAATTAAAATAAGAAGCAGTGTCTCTGAAGATAGCCTGAGTTCTGTAGGATGTTTTGGGCTCCTTGGCACAATTTTGTTGTGTGTAGCTGCTTTCCAAAGATTTTAACAGTTAACTGACCCTCAGCATTCCCTAAGGAAAGGTGAGTGATGTAAAGCAGCTGATGCCACCAGCCACCTCTATCCCATGCTGGATGGCACCAGAGCAGATCAGTTATATGTGACATAAAAGAAGGAGCTCCAGCTCAAGGTACCCCCCCCGGATTTGGGGCAGGATGGCCAAGATTCTCTCTGCTGGCAGGATGGCCAAGATTCTCTCTGTTGATGCCAATTATGCTGCTGTGAAGTTCTACTCAGGCTTGTATTTGGCCTCTGGTATAAAGACAACTGTTCAAATACACAACAAAACACAGTCTAAGGTGAGTAGGGAGAGGCAGGTTCCATCATCTGCCTGTCACACAGAGGAGGAGCTTTCTGGTGTCTTTCTTACATATTCCTACATGCTGCTACAGCCTTCCTTTTGGGGAAAAACTGATGAGGTGGGCTGGGCTGAAAAGCTGGCCCATAAGAAACTGTAAAAAAAATAGAAGAAATTAACTACACAGAAAAAAAAAAAGGACATATAAATTACATGCTTCTTATGTGTAAGGATACTAAGAAACCATGGGATTAAATGACCTGCTCAAATTCACACTGCAAAGCAGTAGTAGAGTTTAGAAAACAGAACAATTTTTACTATTTCCTTCTTCCCAGAAGTCCCGATTTCTGGTGGTCCAGCCCTGTCTGTGTCAAACGACCTCACCCTGTGTCATAAAAGGGGAATTCAATTCTGAGCATTTGGAAGAGAGCTTGTTTGAGCACAAAAATAAAACAAAATAGCTGTGCAGAAATATCTAGAAGGACAGGCAGATACTTTATGTGGATTTTTTCTTTTTCATTTCTCCCCAAGTTTATGTCTGTCTAAATCCTTCCCTGCAACAGGAGAAATAGCTTTGCTCTTCTTCCCCCCAGAACCTGCTCTGCTCAAATAAGAATTTCCCGAAGTGATTACCAAAAGGCCTGTAAGAGAAATGATTACAAATGGCTGAGTTAACTGCTACAGACGGCCTCATCAGTCATCATAATGTGATCTCAGCACCAGGGTCATCAGAACAGGCAACTTGTCATGACAGATGACACCTCTTCGGGAACACTTCCTCCCATGACTTCTCCCAAAAAAATCTCTTGGGATGAGGCTCTGGCAAATAGTGGTCCTTAAGCAATAATCAAGGAGGAATCATCACCAGCTGCCCTCATGAGCTGCTTCTCTGATGGGGTTTGTTGGGTTTTGGCTTTTTTTTTAGCCTCTGAGTGTGGAATGTTTTATCTGCTTGCACGTCTTGAAATCAAAGTAGTTTTGGCAGTTGCTCTAAAGGTGAATTTAGAGATGATGATAAGAGAGACAAATTAGGAGACAGGAGGCCTGAAAAAAGCTGAGGTAGCACTGTGAGCCTCCTGCCACTTTTCCACTGCCAGCCCCAAATGCTGCAAAACAATTTGTAATCTATGCTTCATTTTCCACATCTAGAAAAGAAAGAGTATATGCTGTATTGTACATCTGCTATGGAAACTGCTTAGCTGAATTTATTTTAGTTATACAGTGATGAACACCACACTAACACCCATTACAAATAAAGGCCAATTTATCCTCTCATATATACTGTTTTGGGAACTGGATGTCAAGAGCTAATTCCATTCCCACCTCATCTTATATACAATGGGATCTAAGATAAATTTTGTAGTTTCTCCTTTTGCCTTTTTATTCTGCTACTAACATGGAAGTAGCAATGCTCATTGGGTTTGGAAATCTTTGAATAAAAGGCAGTAAATATTTTTTATGACGAAATATTTAAGCAAGGTTTTCAAAATATAATTTCCCTCAAACTCTAGTGTCCTGCTCCTCACACATACATCTTTTACTATGGCTATGGTTAAAAGGTTGTGTAAGAAGCACATTTGGCTTCTTAGTAACACACATCTCTGTCACAGTGAAGAGGCAAACTCTCTGCAGTGAACAGTTTGCTTGTGAAATCTGGCACTTGTTGGCTGTTTGCAAATAGTTCATGGGCAGAATGCAGTTGATGAATACTTTGAAATTACTCAAATATTTACTGGGAACAGATTTCAGCCCTTGGGGTTTTCTGTTTGTTTGCTTTGAGTGGTACTCCAGTCATGCACCAGTTGGTCTTTCAAATGCCTGCGGTACACAATAGGTGCTGGATCTGAACAACATTACAAATTTCTGCTTTGCAGGGAACTCCATGATTTCTTTTTGTTTCCAATCCATGTATTGGAATGAACAAGAATAAAACTGAAGTTTCCTCAAAATAAAATCTTACATAGGAAAACAGCTGGGGAGCAAATGCTTCTGTGTAAAGGAATTAAAATTAAAGTGTTTCCATGTCAATTTTACAGTAAAATATACCATAGTATAGTTGCAAATGAAGTAAATTATAGTGCTGCTTCATCATAGTAAGGCCAAAATACTTCATTTTGATTTTCTCTCAGACTGAAAAAGACCTTGGCATTTTGTGTAAATTGACATATTCCCATAGGAAGTCTAGCTTTCAAAATTATATTTCTTGATGGAAAATCTGCCATTAGAAAACAACTTAAGTAATTCTAGTTCTTATGCATCTGACATGATAAGAGTTTGCTATTCCACTGCTAGAGCATCTCTCTGAGAGTCCCCTGATAGGGACCTTGAACTAGAAAAGCCACTCAGAAAAACACTCATGGAGAGTCAATGAGGTCTTTTAGAAAATTTAGTAAAGAGCAAAACAGAATGAGCACAGCTATGGCAAACACATAAGAAATTCAAATTAAAAAAAAACTCTATTGGCAACAAACTTCAGGCGGATATTTATTTTTATTGACAGAGGGGGAACTGCATGTCAGAGGCAGCGCAGCACACTGTGGGAATTACAACAACAGGCTGAATCCCCACCAGAATGATGCACTGCTCCTTATATCCATACCCTGCACTAATAACACTGTCAAGAATTTCAGGATGGAAAACACAAATTCTCCTGTCCTTTGCAAAAAATGTCAGCCTTTCTGTCCACAAGCTGCCCACGCCTGCAGTCACAGTCACACCTTTGGCTGTCTTGCAGTGCAAGCAGCTGATCCATCACTGAGGGCATTCAGCTGAACTGGCACTGTGGAGCTGCAGAGAGCCTCTCTGCAAGTTTGAATCCCATCAGGAAGGTGAGAACATTCAGACTTTCCTAATTATTTGTTTCAAATTAGATGTCTTTTGAAACGGTTTTCCAAACTTCTTCCAAGGCCTGCCGAACATCCCTCTGTCAATGGCAGTAAGAAACTATCAGGTGAGGATTTGGGGTATTATATAGGTTCTGTCATACAGCTTTGCAAGTAGAAATAAATAGGAGCCAGTATCACCTTAGCAGTCAGCCCTCCAGAGCTTGCTCCTGAACTGACTACGCATTAGCCAGCACTACAGCTTGAGACATTCTGGAAAACTATAAAATTACATGAGGAATGAAACACTTGTACCAAGTAACTTGTTATTAAATTCTGTTGTAGAGCGTTATCCTGCCTTAAAAGATTTGCTGTGTGCCACAACACTGTCTCAGAGCCTCCTCTCCCCACTAATCTGTGAGCTGTGGAGGTGACTGTGTGGGCTCTAGACATGAGCAGAGACTGCCCTGCACGTGGCAAAAGGCACCTCAGGCTCAGCCCACTCAGATGATGTGTTAGAGTCACAAAGCTGTATTTATTTCTCTCTAAGCAAAGAAGTACTTTGTGAAGATAAGCAGCCTTCTTTCTTTCCCATTTACTAAAAGAAATCCAGGCAAAAATAAAACCAGGGAGCGTGCTTTTCTCCCATGTTAACTTGATCTTAGCAAAGACCCTATTTTGGCAGGGTGTCTTAAGTCTGTGAAGACAAATAGGTAATATAGAAAGACATCACCATCCTCCAGATGCACTGCAATGTACAGAGTGAGGACATGAATAATTCTTAATAGCTTCTGAATTATACAGAGGTGACCAAAAGACACAAAAGAATGGAGCATGGTAAGGGGATTTTTACCACCAGCTCACTAATTTCACTGCCTGGCCACAGCTCTAATTCAACTGGTGGTCAGGGTCTTGTTCTCTTGAGGCACTTACCCCACATATTTTAATACTGAGCCTCCTCATCCAATTTCTCCTCAGTGCATATCTGTCACCCCCTCAAGTGTCCTTAAGCCCCCTGAGCCATTGTGTCTTCCTGCTCACAGATGTCCTACAGCCAGTCTGCTGGGTGGCTAGAAGCAGTCCTCAGCTATTTGGTATATCTGCATCAGTTTTGCCTTATTTCTTCCCCTTCCCTCCTCTACTTGAGGAAAGTAGGAGGAACAGGTTCTCTCTCTGCCCTCTTTTTTTTTTTCCCTATATCATATATCCCTGCTCCTGACCCATGACTGAGCTGAGGAGAGATAGGATTTCTTGTGCCATTGAGAGGTATCTGCTTTCTTGGCTCTGGGAGTGAGTACCAGAGGTAGCACTGGATCTGAGGGGAGGTCTTCCCAGGTGTTTTACAGCCAGGAGCCTCTCACCAGGGCAAGTATTGCTCTGGAGCACCTGAAGGCCACTGAACAGATGGCAGGGTATAGGATCAGCCTGATTCTCACAGTAAGGAGCTGAGTATGTTCTTCTGTGCATGAAACCTGCCTTTGCTCAGCTCCTGCAGAGTTTTCTATTAGTAGTCACCATCTCAGATGTTTGTGCTCCCTGAGAACCCACAATCTAATATTTATCAGGGATATAGTACTAACTTGTCCAGTCTGTCCTTATTACATTGCTAAAAATAGTAATTAACCTGTTTTTTGCTCCTCACTATCTCTGGAGAACACCTGCTTACACAGGGTTGATCAGAATCCAGCTCAGTACTCAAAGGAATTAGCATCATTATCTCCTTGTACAGACTGCCTGAGCTGCAAATTCACTTTCGTGGCTCTAGGTTTTAATCTGCTGGCACTTCTTCTGCTTTCTGACCATCACATCCTGGGCTGCATGTGGGAACATCAAGAGCTTTCCCTCCTTCCCCTCTGTTCCCTGTTCTGAAATGCAGCCTGTCCTGCTTTCTCAGGGCACTGGCCTCTGTGTCTGCAGCAGCACCCAACCTGCATTTCCATCATTACCAGCTAGAGCTGGAAGCTTCCTACACTGCATCCACTAAAAGTGAATCAGTCAAACTCTCCTGGACGTTGAGGTGTGCAGAATCAAAATCCAGCCTGGAATCCTGGTTGGGAGGGATTCACTATCACCTGACATTCAGTAACTGCAGTGTATGATGCCAATCCTGTGGTAGTCTGAAAAGGATTTATGGCAGACCTATCACCACTGACAGGTCAATCACAGTGCTGTAATCAAAATTCAAACTGCTACTTTTAAGTCTGTTTTTTTTTTTGAAAACTTGACATAGCACAATCAGAACTGATATGGGATGTAAGAGGTCAGATTGCTCAGAATTTCTTCATAACTTTTTAAGATAATATGGCTTTTTTTTCTTTTTTTTTTTCTCTTTTCTAGGCAATGTTACTTTTCCAGTAATATAGACTCAAACTGTATTATTACCAGCCACAGAAACAGATCAGAATGCTGCAGGCATGCAGGTTCTCTTTTTTTTCTACCTAGTTTTGCAGGTGTTGGAGGTCAGCATTAAAATGATTGCTTCCTTCCCTAAATTAAATGAGACCCCCCCAGCTTTTAATATAATTCTATCTCCCGGGAGTCAGCTGTGTAAAAATATTATAATGGAGATTTATATTAATGCAGGAACAGTACTCAGATGGACAATGAAAAATACAGTCATTTCCTAACCTTCAAAGACATCCTGGGGTCAGAATTGAGACATTCTGTCCTTGCAACCCCTCTGTAAACTAAAATAATGGTCTCAGTAAAGCTGGTGCAGTCCCAGTGCTTTCAGTGGTCAGGGTAGGTTACTCACCAGAAGCTGGATTAACAGCACCATTGTTGACAGCACTCAGGTGCTGAGAGCCTCTGTGCTGTGCCAGCTATTATTTTCAGGGGATACAATACAGGAGAGGGGAGATTCCAGCTTGCTCAAAGCAGAATAGGTTCTGCAATGCTAATAGAAGTAAAAAGCAATAAAAGCCATCATGTTGTCACGAACAGATTTTATATGTGTCTGAATGTACACGGGGAGTTACTCTATTGATGAAATTTGGATCTTTTTTGAGTAGTCATTCTCTAGAGTAGAATAGCATTTTAAGATTGGTAGTGAATTACATTCATTTGGGGAGTTCATCAGGATGCTTTGGCATTCACAACTTTAGCATGCTCCAGTCCTGCAGTAAGAGCTAAATATCCTAAAACACCTGTCTGCATGGTTGGTTGGAAGTGGAAGCAAAAGTCAGCACAATCCACAGCTATTGTGGGCTCAAAAGCTGAAGACTGTGCTAATATGTAAAGCTCCCCTGCACTGGCTAAGCATCAGGGATATCCTTTACTGAAGAAATACAAGAAAATCCTCTGTGTGGTTAAAGAATTACCTCTACCAGTATCTTACTCGTGGCTAAGCTCCAGGCAACACAGAACTAGCAAAAACCCTAAACCCAAGTGGGATACAACCTAATAGCATCCTCTGGCAGAGTCAGAGAAGCAAAGTTTCTTCTGTCAATGTATTGATTTTTCCAGACTCTTCTCATTTTTTTTTACAAATATTCTTTGGAACTTAACTTCAAACCGAAATTGCAGTGGGTAGAGAGAAATGTGCTATTTTTCTACTTTTCTGTTTGCGTTTGAAGAAAGTTTGGAACTCCAGGAATACATGATCTAATGGAGCTAGAGAAGTTTACTTGCTGCTGAACACAAAGACAGGAGAGGTTTGCAGGCCAGTCAATTTCCTTAAACAAGGAAAACTCTCCTTGCAAAACATATCTCAAGTCTTGGTAGATTCACCAAAATTAGTGGAATTACAGGGAAGAATGAATAGAAGTCCTTGGTGCTTTGATTTACTTTTTGATTGAAAATAAGTTTTGTTTTGAAATCAAGAATGCGGATGACAGTGAACCCAGGGGTGCAGCTGGTGTGCCAGAGGGCAGGGCTGCCATCCAGAGGGACAGGGCCAGGCCAGGGAAATGGGAATTGTGGGAATTTTGGAATTCCAGTGGGAATTTTGTGGTATCCACCTGGGACAAATGTGAAACCCTACACTAGAGCGATACAGGCTGGGCACTGCCCGGCTGGGCAGCAGCACTGTGAAAATTCACTGCTGGCCCTGCTTTAAGCAGGAAGCTGGACTAGAGACTTCCAACCTGAATTGCTGTAAGATTCTATGTGAAAATAGTAGTTGTGAGCCACAGCACATTTTCAAGATCTCTTAGAGGACTGATGAGTTTTCATTTAAGAAAATTATGGCTTCTGATGGCTTGGCAGAAATGCTTTCCATCAGTGAAAGCATGAAAGAAAATTCAGCTTGCATAAATCCCAGCAGGTCAGCACCAAACATTTTGCCTACAGATATATTTTCTGGCTTCCCTGGGTAGTTTGATGCACTCAATAGCTTCATTTTGCAGATGGAGAAGTAGATGGTCCATTTAAGTGACCTGCTCATGCTTGCACAGATTCCATATCAGAGCCCAGAGCTAAAAGGCTTTATTTGCTCTTATTTTTCACCAGAAACTCACCTTCTAAGTATTTTGGAAACATTCTGAATGCTTTGTGTAGTACATAGTACCTCTGTATAAAAACTATAATGTTTCAAAGACAATTTCTTGGTGCTTCTTTGAAGAAAGCAATGCTGAATAATTCACTACTCAGAACAGCAGAATCTCAAAGCTCAGTACTGAGTTCTAAAACAAAAAAATAAACAGAATTTCCTCTTCTTTTAATTTTTGTTTTTAATTCTCTTTGTGTTCTAGGAAACTGGCCTAATAATGCTGCGGTAATTCCATAAGTGCAGCTTAATCTTAAACAATAACAACAAATGAGTTTCATTTGATCTGTTCAAACACAGAGCATGTTTGACAAAAGTGCCAAGGGCTGCTGGTGTTAGAGGGATATTGGCAGAAGCTGTTTCCTCAGTTATAGAAAGGAGCAAAGGAGGCCATTTTTAGCATTTGCTGAGGCAGTTGCAGCAGATTAACTTTAGATCAATGAGTTGCTTGATTATTCTGCTTCACTCTCGAGTCTCTTTCAAGGCTTCTCTTTACCAAACAGAAAAATAAAGACACAAATTAAACCACTCTCCTAGTCTTTATTTTCACTCACAAAGAAGGGATTTTTCAAAAGAGACTCCATGTCATCTGCAGCAAGGCAGAGGTGCCAAAGTGTCTGTGGGTGTCACTCATTACCTAGTGATGCAGTGGCTACTCAGAAACATTCTCAGAGGGGCTTTGACAACTTTGGCTCTGCTGCGTTGAGACTTTGTTCTGATTGAGAAACAGGAAAAATAGTAGAAGACTCCTGTGTTTGGTTACACGACTCCCTCTCAATTCTAAGCTACCCTTTTAACTTGCTTCCCTCTTTCTCCTTTCCCCCCATGCATGAACCATCTCTGGCTCATGAGTCATTTGGAGGAATTGCAAAGCCCTACACCTGCATGCATTTTCTGCTGGCCCTGCTTGTGCCCAGCAGAGCTGAGAAAAAGGCAGAATGAGGAGCTCAGACCTTTAGCTGCCACAGTGAGAGCTGCACCCTTGCCATCGTGTTGAGGGGCACCAGCTTTTGCTTACAGCAAACTGTCTGCACAAAGATCCCTAAAATTGCCTTTCCAGAGCTCCTTAGCTCTGCTCCAGCCCTCCTGATTCTATGTTGCTGTCTGATTCTGCTCAGATCCAGCTGCCTTTAGACTCAGTATTACCCTAGCTGAGATCTTCCAGGTAGGTGAAAGAGCTGCCTCCATCACATCCACAGTCCACAGGAGTCACCCTTGGTCATAGCCAGGATTGGGTCAGCCTCTGGAACAGAAGGCTTCTAGGAAAGCCTTTCCTCTCAACACTGAACACAGCTAGGTCTCTGCCATCAGAACACTCTGAGACTGGCAGATCTATGCCCTCTGATTTTAATGATATTTTAAAACTAATACTACCGTATAAATATTTAAGGCTTCACTTGACCCTCTTAAAAAAATTTTATAGGAATATTTTGAAAGCTTATCTTCAATAAAACTACCTTTAGAACATCCTCCTGCAGTACATAAGACTTCTCCAGTGAGTAGAAGAAGAATAGTCTGAGTTTCATATCATTATTTTTTGAAGAAGCTATGCCTGTTCCAGAGATGAGGTCTGCTTGGCAGACAATTGCTCCTCTACCTTTCTGTGCCAGTCTGCCTATGCCCAGAAGCAGAATTTAAACCGTCTTGAGTTTGATTCTTTTTCAGCTTTAGTTTGTTAAATGTTTAAAACAAGATATACCATCCCTTTCTGGACTGACATCAGCGTCTTAATAAGAGTGCTCTGGGATTTCTCCCTATCTGGCAAAGTCCTCTGTCCTTCCAGTTGCACAAAGTAATGGAATTTGTAGCCATATAAATGCATTAGGGCTGGGCAATGTGAGGAACAGGCTTGTGTATTGGTGCTGCAAATGAGCATCATAATGTTTTACTGCCTGCAAGTCAGGAGCCACTGCTACAGTCTTTTGCTCACCCCTGTGTACAAGACATCCACTACCCCTAAGGGTGTGAAAAATAGTTCACCAAACTGAGAGACACAGTCAAGCAACAGTTAACAAACTGATTTTTAAAAAGGTAATAAAAAAAACAATCCAATCCCAAATACAACAAATGTGATAGGATCTTACTGTATCTTCCAACATGAACTTAGGCAGGGTAAACTCATCTCTTCCTAGACAAACTTGATTAAGGACTTGGGAACAAGACTCCTGCACTTATGTATCCCAAATTCTGTTTTTCTCTTCTGTTTCTGCCTGTGGTGACCTTCTAGAGATCATGTAACCATCTAAACCTTGTTTCTCTTTTGGTATTTTGTGTCATCATTTAAGCTTGTGAAAGCTTAAGAGGACATGCTAAAACTGCTTTTTTTCTTGCACTACTTGATATGCATATGCTCATAATGTCTTAATTTAGAAACTAGAATATAGCGAAGCATTTAAAAATCTGAACATACAGAGAAAAATCAGGTTTTTGCTATCATCAGATAAGTAATATTTTATAAGTGTCTTAAAAGACAAAAGCCAAAAGGCTGTTAAGTAGAGATGGATGAACTGGAGCAGATGCAGCAACACTTAGCAACATGCTGCAACTGCTTTAACCAAACTCACAGTATTATTTGATTTACAGCATATTCTTGATGTTTCTCCTCCCCCTTTCCTTGCCCACCTCACACTGCATGTAAAAACTTGGACTCCAGATTACCAGAAACCTTGCACAGACCTGGATTCATATGGGAGCCATGCTTTTTTCCCAACTGAGGTGTGGATTTTCAGAGGAATCCCAACAGAGCTGGCTTTGTACATCCCCCAGAGATTCCCTTGAAGCAATGCATAGTACAGTGTTTTTGTTTCAGCATGTGACTAACATGGATTTAGTCCTCATATGCTTTACACCCACTGGGCACATTCCCCTTTTTGTTGCTATTATTCAAGTGGCACTCACATAGAAAGGGATCACCACAGCCAGCTCCTCACCAGATGCCCAAAAGCAGCTATATTGGATTCCTCACACAAATATGGCATAGGGGTAGCACTTGAACATTTTCTCCAGTCTTCTAATTACATTAATGCAGCTAAACTCTTTTGGAAAACTCCAGGTTTCTGAGGATCTCACTTGTTTGGACTGAAAGCTGAGCAGTAAAGATTTCCTTTAAGGACAATGCAGCACAAACATTCAAGGGCATGTTAGCACATGAGAGCCAGGAAAAAAAAAAAAACAACTGTTATATGGAGGTACTGTTTACCTTCACATAGTTGTTTTAGCTTGAACAAATATCATAAAGAACGAAAAGCAATAAAACTGAAGTGTGTAGGTCAGAATGCTCCAAGTGAAGTGTTGGATAGGAAACGAATGAAGACTTACATAAAAATCAAAGGTTTATAGATTGTTGCCTTTGCTCAGGGATATTAGGGAACTAAATCAATCTTCTAGTTTCCAAGTGCAGTGATTAATTAGAAAAAAAGGGATTTTCATATGTTTTACTACTTCTTAAAACCACTTAGATGGTGGAAGAGGGCTAGAAAGCTGGGAGGTTTTCATCTCTCTTAAAATCACAAGATCCATTCAAGTATCTGGTTTTCTGGTGTTCTGCAGAAGATGTGAATTTGCTCCGCAAGCCCACCCTGTTTTGCATGCCCCACATCAGACAGGAAGGAACTGACACAGAGGCTGAGCAGGTTAAGAGCATCCATCTCCTGTGCCTACAAAATATCATGGAGACCTGCTTGAAGGAACCTTGCACTTCCTACCACGAGACACAGTCCCACTCCTCTTTAAGCTGTTCAAAGCTCTGTTGGATGCCAACTCTGTCCACCACAGGAACAAGACTTGATTTGTTTTCTTCCTAATAAACCTGCAGTTTTCCTCAGGTTTCTTGAGCATCTCTCTTCCTTCTACAGATCCAGTTTTGGGGACAGCAGATACAGCGGCATGCAGGCTCAACGCTCCCCAGTGCCCCAGAAGACTCAAAGCTATTGGCACAGTAACAGAAGGAACTGGAATCCTTAGAATTGAGCTGATGTGCAGCCAAGGGGTGTCCTGGTGGCAGCTCTCCCTGAAAACCACATAAGGTCAACTGAGCCCTCAACAAAATGTATTAACAACAGACAAAGAAGAAAGGGTTCCTGTAAAATGGCCAGGCTGACACACATGGGAGTTCCCATCAGTGCTGCTTCACTGTGTGATTCTATACACACGAAACTAAAAAACTAAAGAGAAACTAAACATGAAGACTGATTTCTCTGTGTGTGTGTGTGTGTGTGTGTGTGTGTGTGTGTCTGTGCCTGTTCAAGAGGTGTCCTCTGCTTCCAAAGATTCCCACCAGCAAGTGAAGTATGGAGACTCATCAAGCGTGTGTCAAAATTAGTGCTTTCCGTTTTACTGGAAGCAGGACTCTGATCTAGTGACTTTGAGTGGTAGAAAGAATACTTTCTGTAAACATAACAAATGGATCAACCTTAATCTTGATGATTTTTATCAGAAAACTTACTGATACTAAGCAGTAAGCATGATTTGAAAACAGAAAGCCAGTCAGTATGAACATCTTATACATGCAGTAGACAACAGTTTGTTTCTTGGTGGACTTACAGCTTTCCAGTTAATTTCACATACATGAAGTGGGCAACAATAATTTGAGAAATTACCTCTTCTTTTTTTTTTTTTTTTTTAAGGTACATTGAGCCCCACAGGGGGGAAAAAAATTAATTAAGGTTTTATTCTGAGTACAGTTGCTTCAGACTGTTCCACAGCCTGACCAGCAGTGTCCTGAGCCTCAGACCTGATGGGTCTTCAGGACAGAAGCCTCAGGAATTTGAGTAGTTGAACTTCTTTTCTGCTTACTAACAATTAAGATGTTTTTTCCACTATTAACCCAGTCATGCTACTTCCCTCAGTCATGTTTCTATGTATTGCCAACAAGTTATTTTCTCAGTCCTTGAGAAATTTGAAAAAACAAACCACACACACACACACACATATATATATATATATATATGTATATATATATATGTAATACATATGCACATATTCACAATTCACCTGACTGACTGTAGGTAAAAATCAATTATTTTTGCCATGCAATCAAAGCATTGACTTTTGACATTTTCCATATATTTTTTTCCAATCTTTCACATTCATTGCAATAGAAAATATTGGTTCTTAGACAAAGAGCCTTCAGATTTCTAGAGGATATTCAAGTTTAACATTTAAAAATTAATTCTCCCTTGACAATGATTAGAACTTCCATTAAAAAAAATTATGATTAGCATTCTGTAACCCTTTGTAAACAGATCCATTGTTCAAATAAACTGACCTCTGCAGCAATTGACTTTAACATTGCTCAAAAGCTTGACAGTCAATTATCTTCTGATCTCCCTTCAATGGGCCTTGTGGCTGGAAAAACCAATCCATCACCTGGAAGGTGAGTATAATAGTGTCTCACAGGCGTTTCTTCCCTACTTATGACATAAACACACTGCTGTAGAATAAGTCAAGGAACTGTGGGACTGTCTCAGTCCCACTGAAGCATCCCTAAAAAGCAATGATGCCTCAAGAAGCTGTTCCCTCTAGTGAATATCCCTGCATACACAGTGTGAGCCATGATGAAAAGTACTGGGTCGAACACAACATCATCCACGGCTTGGTGAAACCAACAGACTGGTACTGGACTGTGCCTCCACCAAGTATCATAACTCTATTTATTCTGTAGGACATGGGTTTTGGTGTGCTGCAGGAAGAGGCAATTCTCTTTCTCACTGTCTCTCACTCATCCTTCCAGTCAATCTGATCCCCCTGGAGCCCTTGGTCTGGCTGCTGGTAGGAGCTTGCAACATGTTTGATACTCCCCTTCCCTCTCTCTGGCTTCCAGAGCACAATCTGCCCTTCCCCACACACCACTGTGAGTCCCACGTTCCCCATTCAGCCCATAAGGACATGAGCTCTCCTCCATCACTCTGCCTGGGCAAGCCAAGGAGAGCCCTCAGGACAGCACCACCACTTTCCCCCAGGGAGACATGCACATGGCCGGATTAATATTATGGATACTGGAATATTTTAGGTGTCTGAGATCCTGCTACTGCTTGCTGTCCTGCTCATTTACGATCACCACACTGTGATGAGTTTAATACATCACCTTTGCCCAGTGCCAATTCTAAGTTTAAAAAGCTATTTACCATTAAATCTAGAACAGCAAGGTGCTTCTTTTCCGCAAACAAAAAAATCTTCTACAATTGAATCTCTGAACTTAAGACTTGAAGGGTGACATTATTTCTAATATCACAGACTACACAATGTCAAACAACAGAAATACTTGTTCATTGCTAACAAAATAAAACTCAGCTGCATCCAGTATTGCTCACCCAAGAGAAACTACTCCTATCCCTGGCACACACACTGCTTCAGTAGAGGCTATGCATCTTTACAGCACAGGTTTTCACAAGCTAGTCTCCCTAGAAATATAAACCCCAGTGTAGCCTTTGTCCTGGCATTTTGTGGAGGAAAATACAAACAGTATCTTGGGAACTGGAGAGCAGCAAGGAACAATAAGAACCCAGATTGATTGAAAAGACAGACAAGAAAGCATGGGGAAGGAAGATGAAGAAGAACAGCAGGCCAAGAAGCAGGAAAGCACATTACACTGGGTGGTAAATCCTGCACTGCAATTCATAACTCTTCAGTGATTCCTTAGCCCCACTGAGGTTTAGGGAAGCCTTACAAGTAGCCCTGTATGAGCCAGCAGAAACTGCTGCAACCTTCACTACACAACTAACTTTGAGTTATTCCCATATGAGGGTGTTCCTGAGCTAGAGAAGCTCACATGTGGACACACACACAGTGCTGTGCCCACACAGGGCAGCTCACAAATGATGCCAAGACCTGAAATTTCAAGCCTATAAAAATAATCATTGCAAAGGTAATTTCTGATGGACAGAAAAGTAAGATGAAGTGAATAAAAGATTATTAGATTATTACAGTAGAATGAAAGCATTTGAAATTAATAAAAGAGTTAAGCTATAGATGAATTGCCTTGACGTTTCATGGTACTTCTTCTGACATTTAAAACATGCTTAAGATTATCCTGAATGTCAAAAGTAAATATATACCAAGGACAACCACCACAGGACACATCAGCCGTTTGTCTACTATTACAGAACTCACTAACCATGTGCAACAGAACAACTATGACTAATGTCTATAAGAGAAACCATCCTTAAAGGACTGGCCACCTCATTTTTCATGTCTGCCTGGTCTTCATAAGGGTCTGAAGCATTTCAGTAAAAGTTGGGGCCCCCTGGGTGTCACTGATCTGGGGGCAGCACTCGGCTGGGCTGGGACAGCTGCTCATCAGCTGGGTTGGTTCAGCAGTGTGACACAGCTTAGGATCAAGTCCATAGGACTATGTTCCACATTTACCTGCTTGTTCTTTCATGTGCAAGACTGAGGGTGCTAACCTGCCTTTTGCCTTTTTTACGTGTCAGGATTGACATCTCTAATTGGTGATGAGATTTTATAATTCTGTGGAATCTCAACTCCAAGAAACTCATTCCCCTTAGTGCCATTATATTTAGCAAAATAATATTATGCCTCTTTTGAAGCTGAAGAAGTGCCCATTCTGGACCACACGTCAGCCAATGCCAACAGGGGAACATGCAAATTATGAAAGAGCCCATTAGCTACTCCAGGGAAACATTAATGTCTTTTATCACTTGCACACAGCAAACCCTAAGCAAAATGGCCACATTAGCATGAATGTGGACAGTGGACTGTAACAGAGACAGAACTCTGAAAGTGTGCTGCACATATTTATTATAATGAATGATCAATTGTAGAACGTGGGAAGAGGGCATCTTCTTTGAGACAAGCTCTGTTTTCCAGCTGGAGACGTAATAGCAGGTTTAGATAAAAACGAGATCTGAGAAAACAGTATAAAGTAAGATTACTGTACTTAATGCTTCAGTAGACTATCACTACCAATTAGCAAGCTCCCACTTCATCTTGGCCATGGAACTAAAAGTTCCCAGAGGAAGTAATTCTGTAAGAGAGCACCAGAAGGGAGAGTGTCAGATAGCCAACTCCAGCAAGCGTGCATAATTTATTAGGATCCTAGAAGATGGAGCTGTGCAAAAACTTTGAAGCTTTCTGTAAAGTCCAGTCACAGGGAGGAGAATTACACTGATTGCCACTACAGGCATTCCCTGTTTCTGTCATGACCTGACCTATCACCTCCAGCCAAGATCAGTTCCATTTTTCTATTTGTGGTCTGAAATCAAAGAGAAATATATTCCCTGCCATGAAAACTGTCCTTGTGCTCCAGACAAAGCCATCTGATGGCACACAGGAGATGTGTGTTGGCAGGGAGAGGACTGGATCCTGCTGCACAGGTATTTTGAAGACGCTTGCCAAGCAGGTAGCCAGGCCCAGCATACAGGTATGAGTGTGGCCCTACATGTATCAGCACCAGGGGTATGAGAGCAAGGTTTTCATGACTTCTAACCTGTAAAAGCCTCTTGGAAGGTTTTTGAGGAAAGTAGGATGTGAAGCACCAGCTGCCAAGTAAGTCCTGCTCAGTAGAATTGCTTGGGGCTTCATACTCAGGTTTTACTTGTGATTTCATATGCAACATTACACCTTGTCTTGCAATGGCTGGGTATGTGTTCCCTTCCACTAGGAACTAGTTTCTATTTTAGGACCTGAAAGTCATTGTTTCAATGGTAAAAGTGGGATATGAATTGCTGGAAATGTGTGAGAAAAAAAGGCCAAGCCATCTGGCTGACAAAAGTAGGAAAAACATTTGGTCTAGAAAATTCAAAAAGAGAAAATCCTGTAACACACAGGTGATGTAGATAAAGCTATTGTCAAACTGGTGAGCACATTGTGTCACTTGTTCTTCATTGCTTGGTTGTGATGTGAACCTCCCTCGCATCCTACCCTTTTATAAAGGAAGGAAACACACTGCTTAAGTGCTATGTGTGGCAGGTCTGCAGAACGCAGACCTGGATGAGTTACAATAAAGCAGGAAATAAGTTTCTTTCTCATTTGTTATTCTTTATAAGTATTAAAAACTTGATTTTTCAATGCCTCTCTGGAAACTAAATAGGCCTTCAAGGAGGACCATCAGACAACTAAAAGGTGTTTTTTATTTGTATTTTTCTAATAGCACAAATAAAGAATCTCTGGCAACCTATGACAGGGTGACAAATAGGCAACCATTGCGGCTGTTATTAGCCCATCTGTGAATATCCACAGTGGAGTGCTCTGAGGAGAAAAAGCATGAGACAGAAGAGAAAAAAAGTACCCTGTCATAATTTAGGTCCATAAAACCAGAAAATATGAACACGTTTCATTGTAGTGTGTAGCCTCTAGTGCCAGGGACCTTGGCTCATAATAATTTAAACAGCCAACAATACAAGATTTATGGAAATAATTTAGCACATCTTAAACAAAAAGTCTGGCTTACCCATCTCATATGTGTGTGAACCTAACACTTGAAAAAAAACAAAGCTGATAACAAAAGCCCCTGGTATATTTACCAGAATCTTAAAAGGGTATTACTGGCTTTACTTAGGTCCCAGCTACACTGACTTGCCAATCTCAGTATGAATATTTTATAGGCATACAGCAGCATGCCTGTAGATGGTATTTTTCCAGGCCCAATTAGCAAAAACACATGGAAAGACAAATAGACAGAGTTGTGAATATAATTTTCAGTGACCTCTGAGTTACCACAAACCCAGGGAACATAAAATGCCAACAAATGAGTCAACAGCACAATATGTGGCTGTATCAGTGCTCAAGCTGATGCACAAGAAAGGAGAAGACCATGAGGAACATGTATTTCGAAAATCTTGGAGAGGGAAAGAACTTGGTCTAGCTGCTGAGGTAGAGCAGAGTAAGTTCTGGGTTTGGGTGCCTTTGGTTTTTTGTTTGTTTGTTTGTTTGTTCTTAATGGGAAGAGAAAAGTAAAAATAACTTTTTGAAAACCCTTTCTTG
The DNA here is from genome assembly GCF_015832195.1 of Motacilla alba alba. Classification (NCBI taxonomy): domain Eukaryota; kingdom Metazoa; phylum Chordata; class Aves; order Passeriformes; family Motacillidae; genus Motacilla; species Motacilla alba. The sequence goes on from NC_052018.1 coordinate 100,945,966, forward strand.
CTCAAGAAAACAGAAGCATTCCAAAATCTCAAATGGACACACTTTTCTGACATGAAATAACATCTGGAAGCAAACTACATTATGAATTCAGTGACATAGCTTTAGATTTAATCTGAGCTTTTTCCATAGTACTGGCTCCTACATTTCACCCTGTTGCCCATTTTTTAAGCCCCATCTCTTCTGTTTAAGACAGAACTTCAGGAGGAGGCATCCAGTTGTGACCTGAAGGGGAAGGATTTGATATTACACTTTGTTTCAACACTTCATTACCACTTCCCCTTGACAGAAATCTGTGTTTCATGTTGGGATTTGCCACTTTGCACACACAAGTCCTTTTCCTACCTCACTTTGCTGGATTAACATCCATAAGTGGTGCCAGAAGGAGAAAAGCAGGACATAAAGTCTCCCAAAGTGACACCTTGATCTTTTCCTATAGGGGCCAAGCTCTTCAATTCTCTCACTCTAAAGCATTTCCATCAGCTATTAAATAACTTCTCAGGCTTTTCTGCATTATAGTAAAGGCCAGGTGAAGGGAATGGATGACTAAATATGACCTTCAGGTGAGAGCATTCAACCAGGAAATGGGTTACTGAGGTTCTGCTTCAAAGCATATTCAATAGTTATACACAGAGCAAAATAGCTTCCAGAGAAGAAGTTGAGAGAGAGAGAGAGAGAGAGAGGGAGAGTGCCTGGCCAGCTGAGATTATCACAAAAATGGATTTAGAGGTCACTTAAACTTCTAACGCCTAATGCTGGTATTTTCATCTGCTGCCTTCCCAGTAAAAATTTGTTCATTTTTGCATAAGCCCAACTTTTTATTTATGTTCTGCATTTGCTTTCAGTCCTTTCATTCTTACACCTCTCTGGAACCTCATTTTTGACCCGCCTGTGTGTATATAAAAAGCTTGAGTCTGGAGATCATTTGGATCCCTGCTATATTGTATGAGCTGAGGCCACACTTTTCAATAATGCATGAAGCTGCAGCACTTGCTCCTGTGCTCAGAAATGCAAAAAGAATGTCTTTTAAATGGCTTGCAATGTGACAGAGACAAGTGAAAAGAGAGTTCAGTAAATATCAGCCTATCTCACAGCAGAAGTTCACCTCTCTGTAAGGACTCAGATGCAAATAAAAAGTTACATCCGAGTCTCACTCATGTAAATTTAGGTTAGGTACTGTGCTCTGAATTTCATGTAGGACTTTTTAACACAGTCAAATGTCCTTATACATACTACAACAGCGCTTACCCAGAATTCATTTAATAAATTTAAGGGTCTGACTAGACAGATGGAGCATGGGAGTATAAACTAGCATGTGGATTGACAATGCAATAGCCACTCCAGAATAACTGTGCACATCTTATCCAGCAGTACAATAGGCAATAGTCTACTCTTTCGGAGCATGCTTTGCCAATGGGATACACTGGATTTCTCACACTGCTGTAATAAGTTGATGCCAAATAGAGGCAGAGTTAGTTCCAGGATATCTGTCCTGGTTCTGGCCATGATAGGGTTAATTTTTTGCAGTAGTCAGAAGGGGGCATGGAAGTTATTCTATCCCACCTCACCTCATTGCCAGGGGTGGGAAAAGGGACTTCTTCCAGGGAGAAGGAGTTCCTTCTGGTTGTGTGAGAATGGTGCTGGCCCTGAGCCAGAGGGAGCAGGTTGGGTGAGCAAGTTCCAAGCCTTTGAGACCGGTCAGAGTGGTGTGGCTGTGCTCAGGTTAAGCTCCTGGTGAGCATTTTTGCATGTGAATCACTCCCTCTTTTGTACACTTTTGTTATCAATATTGTCGCTGTTACTGTTTGTTTTCTTATCTCATTGCTGTTTCCAGTAAATTGTTGTTACTTCAGCCCGTGATCTTTGCCTTTTGTGCCTTCAGCTCTCCTCTCCAGCTCGGTGCAGCGGGCAGGGAGAGGGGAAGGGGGAGCATGCAACCAGCAGTGTGGTTTGGAGAGCCTAAATCAGGGAGCACTAAACTGGGGAGTACCATTCCTGAAGCACAACAACATTGAAACACATCCCCGTGGATATGTCCTAAAAATTAGTTTCAGACACAGAGTATAGAACCCAGGGCACATTGTTATGCACCTCTAGAAGCTGGTCAGAGGAACCTGAAGAAGCTGCTACTCCTCCATGCAAGAATGGTTTCTGGAGCTAATGGAAAGGTCTGGTTCATCAGTCCTGCGGTCCCTGGTTCAAACCTTTGAATGAACACTGTACCTCGTGCTAATGGCACATGGTACACTAGAAACAACAATCACTCCTAATAAAATGTGTGATGACAACATAATCTTTGCAACAGAAAAAGCAGATGGGCTGGGAAACACATAGCTAAGCTGAACTGTCTTTCATGATCAGGGAGTTTCCTGGGAATTTGTTCAGGATTTTTGTAAACAACAGAAGTTGGGGGGACCTTGGTTTCTTTAGGTGGGTATCAATCCCTTAGGGCTGACCCAGAGTCTTACAACAGGAATTAAATATCTCTGGTAAACTCTAAGATCGGGTCAATTTTGTACATAAACAATTTCATTTTTCTGTGAAGAGGACAAATTTGCAAGTAAAATCAGCTGTCCAATGTTTTTTATTCTGAAGTTGCTAATATTGTGATTATTGAATAGTTGATTTTGTGATAAAGGCAGGGAGATGACAGAGAGATGACAGGACCAACACAAAAACCATCCAAGACTTTTTTCCAGATGGCAAAAATACTCAGGAAAGAAGAATTTTTGTGGGATTTCAGCAACTCTTTTTTATTGGTTTTGTGTAATCCACTGCACACTGGGCACACATTCAACCTCAGTTCTCCTTGTAAATGGTATTTCTGCAGAAGCTTGAAGTACAGAAACTCACACCTGGCTTGAACTGTCATGTTTTCCTGAACCAAAGTCTCTGATGGAAACATGGAGATTCTAATAGTAAGAAAGTGCTGGTTGTCCTGTTGCTAAATGAGTTCAGTTCACATCCATCATAATGAAAGTAATTTGATTTAATGCAGCATTACTGCAGACACAAAAGGTACAAGAGAATCTATTGTTGTTAAGTGACTCATTGATTTCCCACCAAGGCGTTAGCATTTTAATTTATTTAAATTATTTGTTGCATGTTAAATGAGCAAAGTAAATATGCATGTAATGTTTTGCTCAACTCCTACTGCTCACAGGAGCAGTGTCAGCAATATGCCCTGCTTGCATTTGGCTCATCACAGCAATCTCTCTGGAGTAAAAGTCAAACACAGCGCTCAAAGTCAAGGGCTGAAAAGTCAGATGACTCAATTCACACTGAGCTCTTTACAAATGCTCTGGGGCTTAGCTGTGCTAAGCACCCACCAATAAAAAAAGCTGAAACACTCTAAAGGATAGGACCCCAGAGGTGAAATTTCCTTTCCAATGCCATGGCTTTGCAAAATGCTACATCCTTATCCCACATGAGACAATGACGTACAGCCCTGTTTCTTTAGCAGAATTTACACCTGGCAGTGCTTCAATGCACGTTGCTTAACAGAGCTCATCTAGCTAGTGCTTGAATCTACTTCATGCACAGGAGCACTAAGCTTGCTGTTCACCTTATCTTGCTCTTTGTCTCATTTGCAAAATTTGCAATTATTTTACAATTTCTCCAGATCTCCAATGCAAGGTTAGGTAGCTAGAAGCTTCTGGATAATTTTGTGTAATAACATTCCCTTTGTGCAATATATTTTTACCTCAAAGTGCTAAATTTACTTAATATGGCCAATCTTATGTAGTGCTTTGTCATACATAACATTGGATATAACAAAATACCTCAAACATGTCTTAAGCTGTGCTGGATCAATACAGTAATTTTGTGACATTATAGAATCTATGACTAAGACTTATACTGAGTCAAGTGCAATGTCATTTGTGTCTGCTCAATCTGTATTTTCACGGTTTGGCAAGGAAAAGAAAAATATCAAAGATAGGTGGGCAAAGGGAAAATAAATATCTGTTTGGGGTCAGATAATGGCTATACCATGAGAAAAAGCGACTGGTAAGGGTATAATTCATAGGCTGCTGGTGAGGGCTCTCAGACATGATGTGAAGAGGGACTGTGACCTTCAGTCTGCCCAGCTCAAAAATGGGAAGGCCCAGGGATTGCCACAGCCCAGCCACTGGGACAGCTTTCCATTTGCTCTCCATCTCAATCAATACACAATTATTTTATGATAAATTCAACTGCTTTAGGGGAAGGGAGGGAGTGCTGAAATATGCCTGGCAGTTTGGCAGAAAGAGTGTGTCACTGACAAAAGTGTCCCAAATCGAGCAGAGATCAGAACATGGGTCTACTAGATTAATGTCTCTGCTGATACCAGGGAGAAGCAAAGCTCCTTGGTTTCTACATCTTGTGAATCTCAACAGCAAGATGCAATGAGCCACCATTTTTCATTTTTATTTCATTTTTCATTTGATTAAACTGTTTACCAACATCCCTCCTCCTCTCTCTCAACAACTTCAGTAGTTGAAAACCCATTTTTTGGCTAAGCAGCTGTTCTCTTCAATCAAAATGAAGTAGAGCGCACACACTCCTGCAGCAATGGACGTTTTTTTTAAGCCCTGCTCACTTGGTCTTCCGAGTAAGTCCCTCAAATAAGTGTGCTGATACAGCTATGGCGAGAGCCAGAAGGACAACGGCACGAGTGAGTGGACATGGTGAAAATCAAACTGCCTTTGCCACCAGAGACACCACGGAGTGAAGCCTTCATGCCTGGCAGAGTTGTCAGGAGATCAGAAGGGGCTTTTTAGTGACAACTGATTGTTTCAGAGCTTTTGTTTTCTATACTTGCTAAATTGTGTATCCGCACTTAGCACAAAATTTGAGGAATGGTACCAATGAGGGTGAAGGAAACAGAAGATTAACAAGGCAGATTTGCACTTGTGAAAGAACTTCAGTCAAACAGCAATTTTTATAACGATGAATGTTCAGTTTCCTCAGTTCGTTCTTAATAGGACCATGAAACAAATTTACCATGATCTATTACCAAATCATCAGGCAAAGCTTCCACACAACTAAGGCAAATTTCAACATTGCTTTAGCAGGCAATTTCACCCGGAGGTGAAAAATTCCTGGAACAGCTTAACCAATATTATGCAAAAAGTATGTTGTATTTACCAAGAGCCAATTTTGAGTCTATCACCATAGCGTCTAAGCAAACAAGATCAGAGCCTTGCAATTATAATAAGGATGAATTTGTTTTGTCTCCCCTTTGCAAGCCCTGGGTTTTACAATGGCCTTCAACAAAATAACATTTTAATTCAATGCCATCTTCATTTTAAATATAGAATAATCCTTTCTTTGCCATAAGAATGAAGGATTAGGACATACACTTTGCTTGTGCATTGATACAACACGAAAGATCATATAATAGATCTTTATTTTCAGTCCCTGTGGCCATGTTCAGTTTTTCTACTGTGTGGCCAGGATGTACCAAGAAGAAGGACCATCTACTGTTAACAGGAATATTATAATGTAGTGTAGAAGGGAAATAGTTCTAGTGTAAAAGAAGGAACAGACTGTGATTTTGGCTGAGATTCTGGAGATGTGACTCCTTTTATGAAATGATACCTGGTAGGTGTATTCAGGCCTGTGGAGGTACTCGATTGGGTTATGTTTTACTGGAATCACTGTCCTGGGCAATTCAGTCACACCAGGATTTTTCTATCACAATCAGGAAGGCAGTGTCTGGTACCTGTGGAGTAGCAGCCACACACAGGCTGCTGAGAGCACTGGTGATGTCTGCATGCATGACTGAACCGTGGTGGAGCCCTGCCAGAGCAGCCACTCAAAGTGTGAGCCATCCATCTTCCTCAATCTCCCTGAATGCACTTTCCTCTTCTGGATTCTGCCGTTCATATTTATTCAGCATTTTGGAATTGCTTTATTTTCATCCATCCTATGCAGTTACTTGGAGGAACTTACTGTGCTGCTACCAAATTGAAAATAAAGCCAGGATATTGGACCACAGCCTGGATGATCCACCAGACATTGCAATACAGAGAAAGCTCTGTTGGATCAGATTGAAAGACGAGGCAGAATCTGAACACTAATAAAATGTTTCCACGATGAGCCAGTTGGATTTGGAGGCATATAACCCACAACATTGCTTACAACCTTTTCAAGCATCTCCATCTGCTGATCAGAGCCAGAGAGCAGTTGCATGAGATGCTACTCAGGTTAAAATCACTCTTGTGCCACGTTTAGGTGTGCACCTGCACTGCACATAGAATCAGGCCCACTGCATGCCATTAAGTAAATCTGATGTTTCATTGGCGTTATGCTCTTGATAGGTTTGACAAATTACATCTTCATTTCTGTCTCAGATTAAAAAAGCAAGAATGATCTCTCTAGAAATATAAAACTCTTGAATTGAAGGGAACTTGCAAGAAATAGCAATACAAGGCTTTTCCCCTGCATAAATCCTCTCTATTTTCCTACTTAGCTCCTACATCACCATGAATTACTAAATCTCGACATGAGATAAGCAGCAAGTCATTGTCACCGTTGCACATGGAAGGAAAACCCAAGGTCCAACTGATAAGAAGGCTCAGAGCAGAGGCAGACAAGAGACTGAATGGAAAGCCCTTGTCAGAGTAACCCTTTCTCCTTAGAATTAATGGAATGACATCCTGAAAGCATGATAGCCTTGGCCATCTCAGGCAGGCTATTAAAGAAAATCTCTTGGAGAACAAGTCACCAGAATGGGCCAATATTCTCTGCTTATCTGGAACTGCAGGTCAGAGATGTTCACAAGTGGAACAAAATGGGTTCTTCCAGAAGCTCTACACCAGAAAATTGCAATTTTTGTTCTAGTCACTATTTCAGACAGCAAGGCCATCAAGCACACCCAATGAGAGAACCAAAGCACTGTTTAGCAGTACAAAATGTTAGTCAACATTAGAACAGCGAGACCTGTAAAACGCAGGGAAGCAGAATTGGCTCACCCACACAAATACAGCAATAATGCCAGAGAAGTCATGCATTTCTCTGAATTACAGTCAGACAGCTCAGCAGATAATCTGTAATATTGTCAGTTCATAGAAAGATGGAGTTTTTGGCCAAATAATTCTCTTTGCTTCAATGAGCTCATTGTTCAATGAAAACTTCTCAGTTACTTTAAAAAAAAAAAGGCAGGCACTGGAGCAAGCTACTTGAGTCCTGGATAGAGTGAAATATTCAAGTGGTTTAGAAGTGAGCAGAGAGCAGAGAGAATTTTAAAGAAGCTGATAATTGCTTCAGCAAGTTACATGCAAATGAAAGTACATCACAAATGGGACAGGTCAGCCTTTTTGAAGGAAATGGATATTGCTTTTTTAAAGCTTGTCAAAGACCTCTTGCAGGCAGGAAGTATTTTTCTGGTGCAAGATGTCTGTCTGCAGGCACCCAGTCCCCTACAAGAGATGCCTGCAGGTTTGCAGTCACACTGAGGGGAAGAATTCCAGAGTTAAGGAGGGCAGGAGTGACTTTCTGGGAAAGAGACATGGGAGATGTAAGCTGAGATTTTGCTGGAGAACCAAATCTCGGAGCCTCCCTGTTGGTTTTCTGGCTGGTTGGAAACAATGCTGGTGGGACAAAATGCCCACTGATTTGAAAGAGCTGTTTAGCAAAGCGCCCACTGACACCTACACAAAAGTCAGGGTCTGCAGAACCAGTATCTGAAGAGTACCATCTCCAGGAGCAGTGATACACATACAAAAAAGAAAAAAAAATTAAAAATGAAAAAGCTATTTCCTGTAGAGTTGATCTCTCTCCAAGGCCAACCTCCAGGCACAGGTTTACCAGCTGAATTCCTGGTAGGTGATCAGCACCATGCTAAGACCAGCCCTTGTTTCTTACCAGACAAAGGGGCTGGATGATGTCTTTGTTACTTCCCACTTTCTAATAAAATAAATTTAAAAAAAAAAAAGAAAAAAAAAGTGTGGCAAATGTCCTATCCATTCCTATCCTCAGTGTGGAGAAATGATACAGATCTCTCCCTCAAAAAATGCTTTCTAGCATTGATACTTCCAAATCTTGCTTTGAAATAGAAACATAAGCAATCATATATTTGTTTAAAAAATTCCTTCTTTTCCAGTGACAGATGAGGAGCTACACAGAAGAAGAGATATTGAAATTTCACTTTCTTAGCATTTTATCTTTCATTCCTTTCAATGAAAAGGAACAAAGCAATCAAATATTCTCTGCAGTTCTTGTAAACTCAGCATCTAACCAAGATACCAGCATGCAAACCAGGACTAACAGGAAAAAAAAGCAAAACTCACTTGTCTTATTTCACTGGGGAAATAAATGAAGAAGTAATACACAAACTAGATGGTTAAAAGTAATTATACTTACACAGCACAGTGCTTAAAGACACCTATTTTTCCCCTCTAAAAAGCAAGAAATTAGATTTTCGAAACACTTGTACAGCTGATATTTGGCAATGTCATTCTAGTGAGTATGAAAGAAGGCTTTTCTCATAAATATATTTATCTTGAGAGAATTCCATGCAAATGAAGTAAACAGGCAGATTAATAGAATGGGACCCTGAGCATCCTGGTCTAATGGAAGGTGTCCCTGCCTGTTGAGGAGGTTTGGAATGAGCTGATCTTTAAGGTCCCTTGCAATGCAGACCATTGTATGAGTCTGTGATTCTATTATGAATAGAAAGTGGAAATATGAACCATTCACTTAAGAGCTGGACTCAATGATCGTTATGGGTCCCTTCTAACTCAGAATGTTCTGTGATTCTGTGACAAAAGGAGAGAGGGAAGGAGAGACGGGGATGGGGTGAAAGAGGGGGAATGAGGGAGTACACAAGGAAGGCTAAGCTAGCCAGCTAGCTGCACTAAAGTCAAATAACCCTGAATCAAGTACTAAGCAGTAATAGAAAGTGCATATGGGGATCTGGATGTATTAATGTATGTTTGGAACAGAAATAGAAAGAACAAAATAGATCATATTTCAAGAAAGGAGAGAACTGGAGAATGAGAAGAGCCAGGAAGTAATATAGTATTTTTTCCCATTACTATAGGACCAAATCTAGAGGCTGTATATCAGCGAAGGAGGCAGTTAGAATATTACAGAATGGATATAAAATCTGTAAAATATATGCAGCGTTATTCAAAATGTATTTTCAAGCAGAATAGTAACTGCGTATCTCCTGGCTCTGGCTGTAATACCAGGGTTTAGACAAAGCATGCTGGGGAGCTAACCAAAAGGAAATGGAGAAATGCCCAGCATGTTTCAAGGACTAACAGGAATGTCATCAGCAAAGAACAATAATAAAAGCCAACAGATGATGCCACAGCAAGGCTATTTACAACCGATGTCACATCCTAGAAATGCCCAAATATGATGCAGTATCATGGCTTTCCAAATTTTCTAGATCTGCTCCATATAACAACTCTAACCTCCTCTCATGCCTTCTTTCCTCCACGCTGTCCTCTCTTCAGCTTTCCCAAAATTTGATTTCATTAGGAAAAAACAAGCAAACAAAAACCAACTAAAATGAGAATAAAGAAGGTTTGGCCCAAGTAATCTCCTTGTCTATGTGTCCCAGTGCTCATGCCTCACCTAGGGACTTTACCAAGAGGAGCATTATGTCCTGCCTCCCCTCAACTGCAGTCTCCAGAGTGGCATTAACAACTCAACTTCAGGACTTACTTAGCACTTCCTTGAAGGACCAGCCCCAGTTAATAAAGCTGGTCCACAGAAACATAGATACTTAGTCCTGAGCCTAGAGGAGACAATATATTGCAAGTGTTATTTTCTTCTCCAACTAAGCCGAAGCCGTACAGTGTAGCCAACTTCTCCTGTGTTGATGAGTGCTTTGCTTTGCAAGTAGCTGTTCTGAGATTAGTGTGCAAAGCATTAATTTATCAGCCTTGCAAGAGCTGCCATCAGGCCCTGCAGGTAACCTCTCAGAAAACAACCTCAAAAGCACAAACTCACCAAGAAAACCTCTGTCAGCCAAAAACAACCAACACATGGGGGTATGAGCTGTGCCTTTACCTTGTCCCAGCTATCCCAGAGCTTGTATCATCTGCATACCACTGTGTCCCTCTGCCAGCCCACCTCAGAATGGCTAAGAAATTACTTATGTGGAAATGTTATGGAACCACGCAGAGACAAAGGTGGATTTGATATTATGATGAGGTACTCAGGAAACTAGAGATCAACAAGAAAATGGTAATTCCACGGTGAAAGCAAACAGTTTTACCTTTACATCGAGGCAGTGAAATGAATATACAACCAGAGGGGAAAGTGTGCATTCAGAAAGAATAAAAGCAGTTTTTTTGAAAACCACAGACCCACTTGCTCGAGCTGCATAAATTGTGATTTTCAACCTAACAAAACTGTGCTTGGAGAAATGGTATCACTGCCATCCAGTCTTGACACTTCACCAATTTCAACTCTACATCTGTTTGATTCTTGATAAACTGCCATTTTCCCCTCACTAACACATTGACAAGTCCTGGGCTCTTTCCAATCTTATGGCAGCAGCAGCAGCACTCAATAGCTTGTGCTATCTTTGTGGGGCAAAGAACTCCTCAGAGAGCTCCTCACAGGACAGGCAGAGCTTCTTGGTAGCAGGTACAATGCAACCACCTCCAGGTGACAACTTCTGCACAGCGTCTATGAACAAGTGCCTGGCATTGTCCTCCCTACTCCTCCACATGAGGGAAATAGGGATAATTGAGCTCTTGGAGAGACTGGCAGGCACCTCCAGCACTGGTCCCAAGTCTTGCAGAGAAAAGCAAACCAACTGCAACTAACTTGAGAAATGGAAGAGCTGGCCAACAGATGAGCAATGAGGGGAGGAGTTATGACAAAGATCAGTGAAATGCAATGTGCAGGGAAAACTGCAGCACTACTTACACAGCAGAGCTGTGTTCTCAGTGACTTTGGATAAGCCACGTTATGTGGTGCAAACAACAATTTTGCAATGCATTTACTTTAAGCCTGGTGATAAGAGGGACTGCTGCTGGGGGTATTAGTTTAGCAGTCACTCTTCTGATGTGCTGAGAGCAAACAATCCCATTTCTCATGAAGGAAAAGAGGACCTGCAGGAAAGACCACCTGCAGTGCCTGTTCAGAGCAAAATGGCTTTGAATTCCATGCTTCATCGTGCTGCTGATCCAAAATAAAAACAGTGAGCTGAAGGAAGGTCTGGTTTTGTGTTGCCTTTTGCCATTTACACACTGTATACATGGAACACCGTGAGACCTGCTCTTACACCTGGCTCAGCTTCAAGTAGAAAGGAAGAAGTCAACTACTTTCACAATTTTAGCCCAGACTGGCATTAACAATCAACCTTAATGAGCTCTGGGTAAATATTTCAGCACTTCAGCATTTATTAGTGAACTCCCAGTCACAGTGTGTGGAATCTGTGGGTACCACAACAGCTACAGGCTAAGGCCCACACAAACTGTGCTGGCTTCAAAGCAGCTCTCAGTACTACCACATGCTGCAAAGCCCACCTGAAGGGCAAGGTACAAGGTACTAACACGGGACTTCCCAAAGCAGCAGTGTGAGAGGAACACTGTGACGACTCAAGGAACTCTTCCATTTGAAATCACAAGTCTGTCCCATCACCCTTGGAAGATGGAATATGGCAAGTGACAAGAATATGACAGTTGCTTTCATTCAATCTACGAGAGTTTCAAATTATGGCTGTCAACTGGATTCACTGCACAGCTTATGTGCAAACAGAAGCTGGATGCATTGGCATAATAAGTGGCCAATCAATAACAGTGAAAGGACAGATTAATAAAAGTTGCTTCTGTCAGAGGACAAATTGAGGACATCAGAAAAGATGAAATTCTGTGAATACAATTGCTTCCTGAGAATAGTAACATTCAGCTCTTGTTCTGATTAGATGGAATTGGTTCAGATGAGCATCAAAAACTTCTGAATGCTTTTCTAAAACTGCTGAGGCTCGTCAAAAATACACTGCACCAATGCCAGAAAAAGACAACAAAGCAAAACACCAAAAACTCTCAAACCAATTCTGAAAGGATCCATGGGATTTTGCAGTCGTCCTTATCTGCCCCATTTGTGCCTTCCAAGTTTTCTTATCTGCTCAGTAAATTTGTATCACAGGGTACCTTCAAACTCTGAATAGGTTTGGATGAGTAAGCTGTACACTGCTTTGCCTCATGCAACTCTGAGAAAAATAGCCAGTCAGTCAAGCCCTGATTCTAAATTCTTTACTGTGGACAGAGATGATGATATATAGGATGGAAAAAACCCACAACTTGATTTTTCTAAAAGCTGTGTGAGCTAGCCACATCAGCTGCTAGGAAAAAAATCATGTTCTGACTTGTAGTGCTGAACAAATTTGATGGATTAGTCACTTGCTGAGAACTGATATAGAGTACCAAATTACTGTATTGGACATTTCTCTGACCACAACAAATTATATTAAAATATATAAATGTCATCATTCAGAAGGTAGCTCTCTGGTGATGTTCTTAAAGAAACAAGACTCTGATGTGCCCAGATGCCTTGGTATTTAGGTATGTGTGCATGTGAACAAAAATACCATCTTAGTCTTGTCTGAGACATATCTTTATCCTATTGCCCTGGCAATCCATGTACTCCTCACAGAAGCAAATAACATGTTAGTAGTTGCCCTTCATCTGCTCAACACACAAAATGTCTCCAAGCAGAATTTGGAAAGCAAGAGCAGAAGAACGATGTTTTGGCTTTAGAGACAGAAGTTATACCCACGGAGAGCTGGACATTAATATGGGAATACTGCCTAAACAGTCATGCTATTTCAAATGTCAATGCCCTTCAACCAGGAATCACTGAAATGATCAACTACTCGTCCCCTTATTCTCTGTCTTCCACCCACATGTGACAAAACTGGTGTGCTGAGCGAGCTAAACAGCTGCTAACAGGAGCACAGTACCTGGGGAAACAGTCAAAATAGTTTCTGACACCTCCAGCCTCAGAATGTGAGAATTTGCTGTTGGCCCAAACACTGAATTTCCCTCACACCTTCCAGAAAGAAAGAAAATATTTTCTTCTTAGAGAGTGAAACCTCTTCAAATTTACACCTAGCAGCAATAGATGGAATGCAAAACATATTATATGCAGCCTGCAGATGCTGTGCTGAAAGCCATATATTTACCCATCTTCTGAGGTCCAAGGGAGCTTCCATGCCCAGGATTTGAAGGCACCATAGCATGTCACATACAGAAGTGAAGAGCCAGTGCTGCAGGATGAAGGCCACAACAAGAAAATAGCCCAGAAACAGCCAGGAATACACTCCTGCCCTTTCCAACCCTGAGCTCATGAAACTTTCTGCACTTCCCACTGCACCTTCAAGAGCCAGGCACAGGAAATACATAATCCATAGAGTGAGAACAGTCACCAAACTTAAACTGAAGCAATAACTATTTTTAATATTGACTACTTTTCATTAAAGGATTTCAAATCACTTTAGTTAAAAAGGCAGCTTTTACCAGCAGTCCCAGGTTACAGGCAGAGGGATTAGGCAAACTGGTCCATGTCTATCAGCCTGCAAACTGCAAATTTGGTGACAGAGTGCATAGCCCTCATGCCATTTAGGATCATCTTGAATAACATTTTTTTCTCCTAATTTGCTTTGTTTCTTCAGTATAATCTAGCTTTCCCCAAAACCCAAGATTACTGCTATTGCCTGCTTCACAAATTAGGCAGAACAAACAAAGAAAAGCCACAAAGCTTTTAAAATGAAAATCAGAAGCATCAAGGTGTAGAATTGTGGTCCCGTCTTTCCACCATTCCTTCCTGAGTTTTTCCATCATCCCTCTCTAAGCCTACACCATCATTCATTGCAAGCTTCTAGTTAGAATACTGAAAGTATTATTTTTCTTCTGAAAAAACAAGGTTTTCTCAGAGTGAAAATTTTCAGTACTGTTTTCCTAATGAAAGTGAATTGCTTTTTTTCAATGAGATTTCATGTGAAAAACAGAAAACTATTTCCTGATACCTCTAAATTATGCCATTAGATACTACAGAGGCTGTTTCAGTCTTGAACTGAAACAAAACACAGAATTTCGTTTCTGTCCAGCAATCTCTCTGCTCAGAGTCTGCTCTATATTCATTCCAGCCTTTTCCTGGCCTGCTCTCTGCCACAAGGCACAAGTAACTGCAAGTCAGAAGCAACGATTTTTTTGAAATAAATCCATTAAGTCAGTGATGGTACCATATGACCAGAGATATAGCACCTGTATTTAGTAAAGAGTTCGGCGATCCAGACATACAGACCTGTTAGAATTACCTTACCCTGCAGAATTCAAGGCTGAACATGTTTTGCAGTGTAAAATATTTTGGATGGGGATTGAGGGGAGGAATAGAAAAAGGGTTGAAAGGGTTTAGCAAAAGCTGGTGGATCCTACACCAGCATTTGCTAAGGTAACTGGTTTTCTAAACAAGAGCAGTGCATTTTACTCCCCCTGCACAGCCAAAATATTTGAGGCAGCACCATGGAAGGAATCTATGAGACTGGAAAAGCTGAAGGTCAGTGAGGAAGCTGAGAAAAATACAAGGGAGTAGCTAAAAGCAAAGCAATGATAACCAGCTGCCCTGAAAGGGGAACACACCACAAGAGGTCTTCAGGCCATTCCTGAAAATATTGGTGGGTACAAATTCTGTAGCTGCTTTCCAGACTACACTGAAACCACCTTTCATTAGGGAGCTGTAAGCAGTGTTGGGGAAGCTACCTGCACACAGAAGGGGACTATTTCTCTGTTATTCACAATGACAGCAGCTCACCCTTCTGGGAAGAGGAGGAGGAACATAGAGCCTCAAATGAAAAATTGGATACCTGGATAGATGTACCAGACTATGGAGAGAGTGCCTATACTGACATACATTTAGTGACTGACAGTAATGATCAGCCAATAATGATCAGCCAAAATGAAACATAAGACACATCTGAGCTGTCAGTCTGAGTACAGGTCTGCCCTAGTGCATTCCAGCAGGGTGAGTTCTGCTTGGATCACATGCATGGCTATTAGTGTGGACAGAAAAATGGAAGAGGATCAAATATCAAATAGAAATACAGGGTGAAAAGGTAGAGGAGTGCTCTCTTTAATATGTCTGGAGATAAATAGCAGGGAAAAAGAGTCATTAAAGCCAAGCAGTGTTATTGACATGTGAGCAAACAAATACAAATCAATGTTCAGAAAGTACACTTGGAAACAAAAACAAAACTTCTGAGCAGCAGAGGAACAAGGCCCAGCAGTAATTTTAAGTTTTGCAGTAGTAATTGGAAGCAGGAAGGGAATCTTGGCTACTTTTAAAAGTGTTTTTTTTTTAAATCTTAACTCTTTACAGCTGAAACTGTGGGGGAGCAAACATGATGACCCAGTATGTACCATTCCTCCTACATTAGTTTCATCATAATACTGCAAACTGGAGATCCTTCCCTGTCTTTTTACAGAGCATCTTCTCTTTGTCATGAAGGACAAGAGGATGGTTAGAGTCCTGTGTTAGCAATATTCCCTTTGGCCACTGAAACAGTTAATTGTAATCCTATCATTTCCAATATGTTCTTAGCAGGTTCTGAAGCCCTTTAGTTCACGTGGAGATCAATAGCATCCGGAGTAATTGATGCAAGATTCTTCTACTAAGAGGCTTCTGTTGCCTACATCTCCCAGAGAAACACCATGTATTTAGCACACACCTGAAAACCACTGAACTCTGTAACAGACACTGCACATCTTTTTCCTCATTTTTGGTCTTTTACAATGCATCTAGTATTGCTGTAAATGTCCTTGGGCCTGCACAGAACAGCACACACAAGTAACCAAATAGCAAACCAAGCAAAGGGAAGGCAGTAGAGTTCAAGTGCTGTCATTCCTGTCAAATGTGAACTAGGTGGCAGTGTATTTTGAGTTTTCTGCCAGGTTGTGAAAGGGAAGAAGGAAAAGCTGGGGAAAATGCAGTCAAACATGTTAATGTCAGTATTACATGAGGTTAACCCTGGGCATGTGTTGTGACTTAACCCCAGGCAGCAGCCAAGCTCCACACAGCTGCTCACTCACTCACTCCCCCACCAGCAGGACTGGGGAGAGAGTCGGAAGGGTAAAAGCTGGAAGACTCATAGGTTGAGATAAAGACAGCTCAAAACAGAAAGAAAAGCCACACACGCAAATGAAGCAAAACAAAGGATTAGTTAACTGCTTCCCCTGGGCAGGCAGGTGTTCAGCCATCCCCAGGAGAGCAGGGCCCCTTCACATGGAATGGTGACTTGGGAAGACAAATCCCATCACTCAAAATGTCCTCCCCTTCCTTGGTCTCCCAGCTTTATGTACTGACATGTTGCATATGGCTTGGAATATTCCCATGGTCAGCTGAGGTCACCTGTGCCAGATGTCTCTCCTCCTGTGAACTCCAGTCTCCTCGCCACTGTGACAGTACAAACAGGAGAAAAGGCCTTGGATCTGTGTAAGCCTTGCTTGGCAATAACAAAAACATCTCTATCATCATCACTGTGTTCAGCACAAATCCAAAACACAGCCCCATACCAGCCATTGTGAAGAAAATTAACTTTAGCCCAGCCAAACCCACCACAGCCTGTATTGAAAAGGTCATAAAGCATCAATGGTCAATTATTGGGTTCTTAGCCTGGCATAAATTGGGAGAAATTACTCTAAGATGGCACAGAGATGAATGTCCCAGCAAGCAAAGGCTACAGAAAATTGTCTGCACAGCCAGAGAGCCCCTGGCTCTTAGCAGCTCAGTACTTCCTTGGTGAGGGAACTGCAAACCAGAAACTGAGTGCTACTGCTGCTCTAAGGGTCAGTCTTGCCTGCACTGAGGGTCACAGCAGCAGCTGAAAACTGTTGCCCCTCAGGATCTCTTCAGGCACTCAGTGAAGGAAGGAGGTGTCCAGAACAAGTTGCTGCAAAGAGGCAAATTCAGGGTACGTATCAGAAAATACCAAGCAGCAGGAGGAAACAATACTTGTGTCTACCTGGGCCACAGTTCAATGGACAGGATGGCACAAGGACAAACAGACCACCGAGGGAGATTCCAGCACTGTCACTGTCCCTGCTGGCACCAGAAGCCCATGTGAGGCTCTCTGACAAAGCTGGTGCACAGCTCTGGAGAAAGCAGTAGCCCTGGAGTGCCAGAAAAACATGAGGCTTGTGCTGCAGTTTAAAAATTGGCTAGAGAAAGTGTGTGCTGTTTGCTGAGAAAAGGGAAAATACATTCTTGTCCTTGCAGACCAAGGTTCAGTTCTCTGCCATAAGACTTGTTAGGGACCCGATGTGCCCCTGGACTCTGTGAATCCAGACAGCCACGTGGTACCGGTTGGAGTCTTCTAATCTTTATTTAAGGTTTTGAAGATGGGAATACCAACCATTAGTTCCACATGGTTACTGCAAAGGTAAGTACCTGAAAATATTGTGAAGTACCCAGGTGTTACGACATTAATAACTTAGAGTGACAGAAGCTGGCCTTCCTTTTGAACATTTCCTTGATAATTGCTAGATAACAGAAGGATCTACCTGAGGCCCACTTCATTTCGGAGAAAAGCAAGGTGAAAAAGGCAGATCTTTGAGATAATTGAAGCACACTAAACTACCCTAATTATCCATATTTCTCTTCAGTACCTTCCATCCTCCCACAACCAACTCCTGCTCAGGCAGTTGTCATTGCAGGAAATAAACAAGATCTCAACCATACAGTCCCTACTTGTATTCCCTCACAGCTGCAATGAAACACAGGCTGAGGAATGAGGAGAAATATTGAGATTAAGCAGAAGGTATCCATTAACCTCTTCAACAAAGAACATTGAACACTAGGTTTTATTAGGCTGAGTAGCACAGCTTAAGAATTAGTACTCCTTCCTGAAAAATTTAATTAGACTGTGATCAACAGCCCTAATGTATTTATTCCACAATGACTAAATTAGCCAGTGCTTCTCTAAAGAAAGATTTTGAACTTCTTGTTCATAGTTCCCTGAAAATACCATCTCAGCACACAACAGAAGTCAAAAAGGCAACTTCAGAAAATATTTTTTGTAAAAATGCAGGAAATGTCATGATTTTACAATTCTGGTGCCATTCTCTCCTCTTCCTCTTCCCCTCATTCTCAAAGCAGACACAAAAGAACTAGAATCACAGAATGTGCTGAGTTGGAAGGGACCCACAAGAACCATTGAGTCCATTTCTGTCCCTGCACACAACACCCCACGAGTCACACCATGTACCTGAGAGTGTTGTCCAAACGTTTCTTGAACTCAGACAGGCTTGGAGCTGTGACCACTGCCCTGGGGAGCCTGTTCCAGACAAACTAGGAAAGTTTCGGGCAACAACAGCCAAGGAAAATAATCAGCCAAATGGCATACCTGGAGAACTTCAACAGGCTAGAATTCATTATCCTGGAAAAGAAATGACTGAAGTGGTTTATAATAAGAGAACATGAAATTATGACTTGCAGAGAATATATGATAATTATTTTTTGTAAGTCAAAACCTAGAAGTATATAGTAATGTCATCCAAAAAACTTTTAAACCACAATTCTTTCTCAAATGATGCAGTTATTAAATAGTAACACTCTGGTCCAAAAAGTCTATGGAAGTACAAAAAAAAGTCCCAAAAGAAATAAGAAAAAAACCTTAGAAGAAAAGTTCATTAAAAACTATTCAACAAGATGGTTCTGGTGGGACTTCCACCTCAAAAAGTTCCTGTGCTGCAAACTGCTGGAAATTTGAGCACAATAATACCGAGGAATGTACCACTGTTCTTAGACTCTTTTAAAATACATATATTTTTTTGTTGTTGATGGGGTTATTTTTTAAGTTATGATCATTGGCAGAGTCACAGGTTCCTGATTTGATCTGGTATAACCATTCAGCATTTGTCTGGTGCCATATATTTTTGGAAGCTAGCAGGGATGATCACTTATTCCACGAAACCAATGAATGTTACAGAGATCCACCATCAAACCCCTGCCTCAGTGCCAGATTTGCAGTACAGCTACTACATGGAGGATGTTGTTACAAGGCTCAAATGATACGAGTCACCAACTGCTTTGTGGATTGCTGCCATAGCTGGTTACCATTCAAAGTCTTTATCTCATTTCTGAATTGGTATTACTCAGATATTCAGCTATTTTACTCCAGCCATACAACTTGTATCAGCAAGAACAACTGAAGAAATCTCCAGCATTACTTGTGCAGTTAATAAGATCAGAAAGTGCAATGACATTTATCCAAATGAAAGACCCCGTTCATACATGATTCTTTTTTTTTGAGTCACAGTATGCAGCTGTGTAACTGATATTCTGCCAAGTGAATTTAAATATTAAGGGAGTGCTGAAAATAAGAATAATGAGAGGCAGGGTATTTTTAAGGCTTGTGGCTGAATTATCCCAGGAGGGAAGACAAAACATGACAAGACACCAGAGTGTGTTGCCTTATCTATCAGTTCATCCGGATGATAAGACTACACAATCTTTGCTGCTTGCTTTCATTTGTGCTTGTATGTCATGGTTTTAGCATTCATAAGATCATTCAAGCCTACAGAAGCCTCATGCAATATTAAAATGTTTATGCAACCCCTCTCTGTGCTTTAAGCAGCAACAACAAGTTCTGAGTGTGCAGAGGACATGAAAAAATAGGTTCCACATCTCAGAAGAAAACCCTACTCCAATCAAACAATGATCTCTGAGCCACATTATGATTAACCAGAACTGTAATTTTTACCTCAATTAGCACCATTTGCATTCCCCCACTTCCTCTATTGACATGTTTTGGAATATCTTTGTGGGCTCAGATGCATCAATAAGCTAAAGACCATGCTGTTATTTCAAAAAAATTGTCTCTTCAAAATAATTTAAGTTTCTACAAGTAAAGCAGTCAAGTCGTGTATCACGAAACAAGGATTAAGATACCTAAAAAAAGCATGACACTTTGATCTACCTGGCAATTTAGAGAACCACTTGCTGCTTAATGAGATGTAAGTGCTGTAAGCAGCAAGCTTTAGAGGATGGGGAGAAGATCTCCCCTTATTGTACCTTGGCTTAGCAGCATGAATTGCTTCATGGCAAACTATCATGGGCAGAGTAAAAAAGGGAAATAAAAACTAAGAGGAAAAAGGCAGGAAAAGGTCCTGCTTTGTGTGAAGGGCCTCCAATGTTGAGGACCAGTTTGCAGGGATACACAGCTGGAATGGGACTGTTTCAGACTCACAGAGGGCTGAAAAAGAGAACATGAGAAAAGCAGAGTTCTTGTACCCTCTGGAGGTTTCATGCCAATGTCTGTACTCCTCAAATACCCCCCTGGAGCCTTGAACCACAATTCAGATGGAAGCAGCACACCTTCATCCCATGCAGTTTTCATCAGCACATTACTTTTCTGGTCCTCTCCACTACAGAAATGCTCCATTTACGCTGTGTGCAAAGCTCAAGCCTTGGTTCCCAGCTCACATCTGGCTCTCACAGTTAGCCACAGTTTTGAAATAAAAAAGTCAAGCTTGGTCATAGGTTTGGGTTATGTGCACAAGGGGCTGCATGACCCCATCTGCTCACCACTGATACCACTGAGCAGCATGCTTTATCTACATGGTGAAGCTGGATTCTGATACCAGTCTGGATGATAACCAAGAAATTCTTTACCTTCATTTCCATCAGCTCTTTTTATGATGTTTCCTCATTAACTGTAAAGTTAAACATCTTACTATGTGCTGTCTGTTAAAGATTTAGAACTCAGCTGAAAAATTCATGATCTGCCCTTTGTTTGACCATCCTTCACACAGCTGCTGTCATGCTTGACTGGGAGCCCCTAATGAACATGGTGAGCTGTATATGCACTAGCAAAGGCCCTGCAGGAGCCCCTGGGTTGAACAGCAATTCTCAAAATGGCACTTTAACAAGGCACCAGAAGATTGTTTAATCCCTTGCTACCACCTTCAGAGATAAGCACAAGGAGACTTCAATTGCTTTCTTTTTTTATACCATTTTAAAAATTACCTTAAAAAGGTCTTATTATTTAGAACAGCAGGGTTTGCATCCTTCACTAACAGTGTGGAAAGCATGTGTTTGCAAACCCCCTAATTGATATTCCTGTTACAAATAACACATTCAAACATGGCTTCTGAAGACCACCCAGAGCCATCTGAGCAGCCTTGTACCCAGTACTGTGCTGCCTGCTCTGAGCCAGCCCATAACCTCATGAACAACCTGAGGTTTCCACACTGCACAGCTAAGCACTGCCTCCACTTTCTCATTTTAACCCAGTCAGGCACTGCCCAGCAATACACAGCCCAATATGCATTGGTTGTTTGATCCAGCGGTGAATTCCGCATATCAACCAGCCAGGATCCTTTTTAACTTGTTTACTTTCAGAGATTCTCAAAAGTGATTCTTTTCTGAAAGAGTTTGAAGGCACTAGGTTTCACAAAAGGGGAGAAAATGAAAGGCTTGACAAGATTCTATGCAGCATTCATTCAGTCTAACAAAAGAGCCACAGAAAACTAACACCTATAAATATCTAGCAGTGTTTCCTCCTTGTTTCTAGGCAGAGCATTGGCTCATTTAATATCACAGACAGTTAAAAATCTGTTTAAATACACTCTTCTATTACCACCTCATCTGCTTGCTCTAAACCCACAACAAAAACCACTGAACTGCTCTCTCCAGAAAGATTTGCTGTTTTCTCATTCTTTTTTATTTTTCTGCTTTTCCCTGCCCTAACTTGCTCATCTCTTCTCTCTTCAGATTAATGTTATGTGAGCTATTGAATTCTTAGTTCTGCTGCAGAACTAGGAGAGCATGTGCATGGCAGGGAGCAGCAGTCCCTGTGGGAAAGAGGGTACAGTGTTTTTGCATCTGATATCCCTTGATCTGGTCCAAGACTACAGCTCATCTGAGACCTTCTTCCTAGGAAACTATCCTATAACCACGGAATTGCAAGGGCTTATCAGGGGAACTGCCTTGTGTTTCTCCTGATGGAGTTTTTTTGTACAAAAGGTCTGAAGGTCTGTGGCTCATCCAACGGAGAGAAGATGCAGTGACCTCCTGGAGATACATCTCACCTGGTACCAGAGTGCCAGCACTGGCTGAAACCAATATTCAAGACCTCTACACAGACTGGAGCAGCATCTGACAGACATGCAGACAGTCCTGCCTCCCCCAGTGAATGCAGCACTACTTGATGGCTTAGTTTCCTTCTGTGATGAGGGAGTTACATGTCCAAACTCCATCGGGCAGAGAATTAACCCCCTAATTCCTACACCCAGGGTGACCCCTCCAACCAGTTTTTTAAATACACAAAAGAAAGCCACTGGCCATTTTAATAAACCTAACTCCTGATACATTTTTACTACTGTAACTAATAAGTTCATATATCCAGAATGTATAAGTACTTCCAAGGGAAAATAGATTTCTTTCTTCATCAAAGAAATTATTCTGCAGATGTGCAACCAAGAACAGTGAGGTATCCTTTGACAGTGACTTCTCCAGGGCAAGGATGAATGAACTGCTCTCTTTACCCAATGCTGAACAACAGCAGAGCTGGGACCTCGTATGGTCCTCAAGCAAAACATTCAAGAATGGAATTAGAAATATTAATTTCATCAGTTTACACCCAAACAATTACAATATTAGCAGATAAAACTCCCAATCAATGCACAGGGCACTAGGAAGTGTTTTTAACAGGAGCTGGAATGGTGACACGCTCCCAGCCCCTGAGAAGTGCTGTGACCACAGTTCACATCTGTGAACTGCCCCAGTGGCTGGGACCTCTGTGAGCATCTCACTTGGACATGCCTCAAATAGCTTGAGAGGAAGTGGCAGTGCTGCACAAATGGTCCCCAGTCTACCAGAGAGCAGTTTTGGGGTTCTCAGTCTTGGAAAGAATTGCATCAGCAGGATTTATGTGGAATGTAGGTGCTGGGGAACCTTTGTGGATCCAAGCCCAGAAAACTCTAAATTGTATTAGCATAAATTAATAATAATATATGAGAGTTTATATTTCTAGGTGAAAAGCATTTGCCCATTCAGGCAGGTACTTCCTTCCTTCCTTCCTGTCTCATTAGAACAGTCCAAGGGATAACAAAGTTGCAGCGTTTCAATCAAGGTGTTCAAAATACAGCCTTTCTAAATTCAAACTCATCTTGAAAATCAGAGAAAATGAAAAAGAAGAAGGCCCACAAGAACAGTTTTCTCAATCAAACAAATTCAGCTCTATTTTAGTCTTTTTACATTTAAAACAAAATACATCAGAATGGTAAATATCTTGTCTGCTTTTTAAAAGCTAGAAAATCAAATATCTTCCACTGGTGAATTTGTCATGTTTGATTTGAAAAGCACTGATTTTTCTCTTGTGCGTTTCATTTCCAAATGAATATATACAATGTAAATGAATTTATATAATATATACAGCCTCCTTTCAAAGGGGGCCATTTGTCAATGGTACATTAGCTGAGCTCTAAGCTGCTAGCACAACTGACACAAAAATAGAGCAACTGCAAGATAAAACTATAGGCAGCTCATTGCAGATGCTGAAACCTGTTAATGGCATATTAGGAATTTACAGAGGATATACAGCAACATTTTCAGGCACCATGGGACTACAATATGCACGTGTGTATGCAGCTAAAGCCCCTTTTTTAAAATGCTATTCACTCCTTGGAATGCTTAAGGAAATTTTTTGAGTAGGGACAAACTCTTCCCCTAATTTTTCCCTGTCCTTTTACAAGAAGGAGTGGGCTGGAAAAAAAAAAAGGTAGGAAGAGTTAAGAACATTTTCCACTACCTCACATAAAACTGTAAATCAAAATTCCATTTAAAATACCTGGCTAAACCATGTGTAACTCCAAACTGCAAACGCTGCTACAGGAGCTCACAGCCACAACAGCTGAAGCAAGTCAATCTGCTGCTCATTGCTGCAGCCCAGCCCCTGCAGCGCACTAAAGCCTCTGGATCAGGCAAACTCACGTTTTGTTGATATCCCTGGCTGAGAAGCACCATGGACAGTGTACCTGAGCTGATGCCATCCCCACATCCCTCTCCAAATATTCACAGGCAAGCATTCCAGTTCATATGTTTTTGAAAGCTTGTGATTTTAATCCTGAGTATTGATTCCACTCGTTGATTCCACGAGTGGAGGCTTGTTCTGTGGTTTTGGTTTAATTTTTTTTCAAGAAAATATAGCAAATACTGTAAGGCTTGTTGTAAAATTGCAGGAGTTGGCAAAAGTGCAGCTGTAATTATAAAGGGCTGTTATTCTCTTCTGTGTGAAGTTGCAGAATATTTATATATGGGTGGCATCCATCAAGCAGAAGCCAACAGAGCAGTCACTGCAGCATCCGTCCATGGGCCAGAGCAGGGCCAGGTAGTGCAGGCAGCGATGCCAAAATTATTTTTGATCTTCTATATTCTTCATATATATTCATAGCTCTCTAGACTATTATTCTACAGAGTAGAATATATATAGTTGCCTAATTTCAGTACTTTTCCTATTAAGACAAACAAATTCCTGAAGGCCTGTTCTAATCTTGCTGTTTATGGGAATTAAGGACAAGACACCTTCCCAAGACACTTTCCCTTGTAATTGACATAAACAACTAGCAAGGAGGGGGCTTCAGAAGGGGTTGAACCAAGAAGGGGAATCTCTTCATTACCTGTGTATCTAACTAGGGATTCTTGTCAATTATGCTAATTTGCTAAACCTAAAAAATTGTACTTGTCCTATATCACGTGAGCATCTTTGATGTGTGTTTCAGCATGTTGTGCACCCACAGGGACCCTTCATTAAATGGTAACTACATGTTATCACCTGACCTTGTTTGGCTCTTGATTTTAGGGCTTAAAAGGCAACAGCAGCACCAGTGCCTGACAATTTGCAGACCTCATCCCAAGGCACCATCTCCAGCACTGACATGGTGATGGTCCAGCTTTGCTCATGAACGCTGGTGCTGCAACAGCCCAGAACACAGCAGGTTTTAGCTGTATGGATCACAAGAGCGAGTGGGGAAGATCCAGTATTCACATAAATTACATTTGTGATTTGACATTGTAAGATTCTTATGGGATTTTTATTTTTTGCATACCACCTATGCAAAATTTCAAGAGTGCAATGCTTTCTTATGAAATAAAGGCAGTAATATCATGATTGGGCTGTTTCTCTGTGTGATAAAAGAAAGAGTTACAGTTCAAAGCTAAGATCTGTTTTACTTGGTATTAGTTTTGGAGAGACTGTACTATGGTTTAGCCATAAATTTAGATGTGTAGTTGGTTGACAGCTAGAATTTAATGGCTTAAATACAGAGAACTTTGATTCTCTTTGAGCACACAAGAAGAGAAGGTACTGCAGCACATTCAGGTTCCTAGAAAGTAGGATCTGAATTACAATGAGATGTATCTATCTAATCAAGAGCACGTCTTAATATCCTAATTATAGAGTCTCGGCAGTTGGATGAAATATGAGATATTGAGAACTACTGACCAAGCAATTTTAAAGGTTGGTCTAACATTTTTTTGTATTCCTCAAGGGGGGAAAGAACAAGTTCTTTACCATTCTGGGGAATAATGAAGTAGGGATGAAAGTAGTGATCATGACTGACTAATACCTAATTGCCAAATAAACCTGTGTAGCTGTCTGATACCTGTATAAACAAATACTCACTTCACTCCTGTAAAGACTTTCAGTACACTGGAGAGTTCCTCTAACCCGGTTCTGATTACCTTTGGATGACAAATACAATCCTATGGAAACAGATCTCTAGCCTGATCTTGGTTTTGATTCCTTGGAGGAGATCTGCCACATTAATGTACTAACCTGTGTTAAATGTTCTGAACCTGTACCTGCTGGGTATTTCTGGTCAGCAGAAAATGGGACTGGTTTAGTGATAGCAATCCTCAGGGCTGAACTTCTGCTTAAAGATAATATTAGATGCCTCTAACTACTTTGTTTTAAATTTAAATAATTTACATACTAGTGTGTATAACTGAGAGGAGCCCATTAATAATCTGTACCTAGACAAAAATAGACACGTAAATAGCAAAGCATCTTCTGAGCTGGTTTCCAATCACTCGAGACTTCAGACTGAATAGTTCAACTGTCAAGTGAGACATCAGGGGAATCACGAGAAAGAGCTGAAGAAAACCTAATGTTCAAGGTGAGGGGCAGCTCATGGAAGAGAAGAGGGGATAATTTGCCCCCTCACATTCCCTCTGTGCTCCTTTGCAAATTTCTACACATTTATTTCCTACACCAGAAAGAAAATCAGAGGACAGAAAGGGGGAAAAAATGAGTATTATACTACTAGGAAAATACAGTTCTCAGAGGAGACAGCAAAAAATAATACCTGAAATAATTGCTTTAATTTTATTTAAAACCAACTGTGACTGAGGGAACAAGAAATTCAGCCATGCTGTTATTTAAACTCAGTTCCTATACCTAAAGGAAGGGGGTGGAGGAGAATATACAGATGAGGAAAATAAATACATGTCTTATGTCTAAACTATTTAATGTAGGTGAGTCCGGGCTGTGATCTGTCACAGGACTAGAAGTTGTTGCTGCTTGTTACCCCCAGCAGTCTCCCAAAGCCATGCTGTTTGTGTGAACACCCATGCAAAGCAAAACAGAATCCAGGTGTGGGCCATGTGAGAAAGCTTTGCTTTACATGCTGATCAGCAGTTTTGTACACATTTGTACTAGATTTCACCCATTGGATCACAGAGATCCAATCATGGAGATCCATTTTAATGTGCTAATAGTCTAATTACCTGCCCATTTCAACCAGGAACATTATACACTTACTGGGGCTCAGAATTTCAGAACAAATCCTTGATTAAGAGCCAACTCATAACCTTTAATTAATTAGCAGACAGCCAAGCACAACATCCTTGAACTTTCAGGAGAATTAGCGTAAGAGATCCAAGCAATTAGTTAGTGCATTTCAGAATCAGACAAGACAAGAGTGCATGAACAGAGAAAAAACATTTTTCGGAAGAGATAACAAGATTTAATCCCTATGCCATGAAAAAAGAAGAAAATAAAGAAAGTCAGTTGTAAATGTACTCATTCTAATTTCATTAACATTTCCTTCTTAACATCCAAGCTGTTCTGCACCTTTTGAATTTTTGCTAAATAATCAAAACGCTATTTTCAGAACTGCAGTGGACTTAGCAGTTCAGGCCAACTGCAAGAGACTCTCACCCAGATTTGCCCACAGTCACCTCTCAGCAGAGGGTGCAGTAGAACCTTGCTGAATTTCATCACCCCATCTCCCCCACCAAATTCTGGCAGAACCCATGAGATCAGATGACAATGTGGTGGTGCAATTAAGAGCAGCAACAGGAAAGTAATCTTTACAAAGCCTCACTAAGTAATCTGAGGTAAGTCACCTAGCCATAGTCTACACATTTATATAATCCACCTCCCTAATAGAACTGTAATGAGGATTAATTAATTTTTCAAGTGTTTTGAGATCCTTGAATTAAAGAAGTAGCTTTTTCTTGCAGTACTTTAACCCTGCTAATTCCAGGCTGGCTCAAAAGTGACCAATCACAGGACATGAACAAATTAAAAAGTCCAAGAAGTATTCAAATCTCAAAAGGAAAATTAATCAATTCACCCTGGGAAGAGCTGTATTTCAGCCATATTTTATATAATCTGAAATGAGAGAGAAAAATGACAGGTTCCATCCCCATTCTAGGCCACTTCTAGTGAAATTTTATAACATCTGTTGATGCTAAATACTTCAGACTAGAAGATTCCATTTAAGGTTATTTTCTGCAAGCCCACACTATTCCCCAGGGGTACCACTTGGATGTATTTAAGCCAAGCACCCGTCAGAACACTATTTCATGCCCAGAATGGAAAGGAGGGTGAAGACCAGCATCTCACTGCTATTTGAAATGTATAATGTCATTGAGCTGTCAGATTATGACATATTAAAATCCTGTTTGCTATCCATTGCCTGGCATTAGTTCAACAGAAAACAGCAAATCTGTTTGAACTCAAATTTGATTGATGAAAATTTCTACAGTTTATTATCTGGCATATTTTTGTGATACAGACCTGACTTTTAATTTTTTTCCCTGCATGGTTTTTATTAGCCCTAGTAATTTGCTTCTACCAAAATCATCTGGGCATGGAAAAGGACCTCTTTCCCACCTTTCTCAAATTTTGGTTTTATGTATTGCTTTTCAGAAGTAGCTTTTAATATACAATTGTAGAAGTATTTAAGAAAATTATTTGTTTAATTCACCCTAAATATCTAACAGAATTTCAGTACACCCCTATTTATGGTGAGGTCCTAATCTAAATTTTTAATCATATGCAAATGAAAAGAAACTTATCTGTTGAGAAAAATGCCTAAGTTCCTCACATGGCAGCTAAGCTTCCCAAAATAGTAGACTGGTGTGCTGGCTTTCACGCCAGTTTCAAATTAAACTCCAAATAAGCCACTCCCTTTCTTCCTCCCTGTCTGCTAAGGAAGGGACTAAAAGGAAGATTATGGGTTGAGCTAACAATTTATTAAAAACCCAGAGCAATGGAATAAGATGTTCACAAGAGCAATATTAATACAATAAAAGAGAAAGGTGTTTTTCCACAAAAAGATATTCACCACTAGGAACAAAAGCAAGGTGGTGAATGTTTCCTGCCGGACATGTCCACGGGGTTTTCCCAGACAAAGATGATACAGACACCGTTCCCGCATGCAGCGGGATATGGGAACACAGGCAATATGGCCGAATTCCAAAAGGGAGCCCTAGCTTTTCCAGCTGAAACCATCTGCCCAGCAATGATGTGGGGGGCATAGAATAACAACCTGGTCACACCCACACAGTGCTGAACTCCACCCCTCTCTGTAACCAGGACAATGAGAAGGAAATAATGCCTTTGGAGGACCTTGCAGAAAGCAGAGCTGGAACATTCACACAGGAGCGCACATTCAAGCACCTGCATATGCTGCTTATCTTTGCATGCACAGGGAGCCTGGGCCCCTGCCCTGATGTCTTTTGTTGACACAACTTCATTTGTCATTTTTGTAATAAATCATACTGAACTAAATTCTTCATGTCTCCTTAATCCCCGTTGAGGCTGAGATCGCAGGGTAGCTGTGCAAGCAGAAAGAAGGATATATAATGTGTATAGAGCATATATCATATATCACATATCTGTATAGCAGAGTGGGAGAAGCCAGTTTTCATTTCAACTATTTAGGGGATTTTTTTCATCATGTTGAAATGTTATTTAGATATCTCTATGGACTTTTCCTTCATGTGGGGGAATTTTCTCCTCTGGCTAGCCATACATATCTGTACTGCACACAGTCAAATTTTTCCATAATTCTGTTTACCTTGAGAAAAATCTCACAACACTTCAAAAACCGACCATTTTATAGCCACCAGGAACAGATACACACAGGTCCTTTTGATGTCTTACGAGCATACCACAGGGCAGTTGCAGACTCACAGGCCTTTCTTTCAGAAAATTACAAAAGACCTGATCAGATTTTTTTTTCCCCTCAGCCTGACCTTCAAAGATGATCACCAAATTGTCACAAGATCAAGAAGACCTCAGTAGACAATTAAAGAATGCAAGTACCTACCAGTATGATTAAGTTTCTTCCACATGTAATATGAGGGGCCTCATTCAGAAGCTGTTTGAGTAATATAGAAGGCAGTGTACCCATTCCAGGGGCTGCATTTGTTAATCTTTTTCCAGGGGTAGAGGTGGTATTTGAAAAAAGCTATTTCACCAAAGGAGAAAAATAAATTATGGACAAACATTCATCGTCATGCGGAATGTCACCGAACTATCAGGATTTCCAAATATATATCAAATGAGAAAGATGTATCCCTTGTTCATGAATAAAGAACATTTCAGAGAGTTCAGAAAAAAACCCCAAAACATGGCCATAGTTATGCAAGCCAGGCTAAATAAATAAATAAACAAAGTAAAACAAGAACACCCAAAAGGAAGAGTCTCCTATTGGGAGACAGACTTAGCCTTGACTTCAAGAAGATCTGTAAAAGTTTATCTTAAATGGCTGTTAATTCCAACCTCTAGAGCTTCAACCTATTTTAGGCCATGTCTATGTGCTTCAATTAAAAAAAAAGAAAGCCAACAGAGAGCAGAGGCAAATGTTTGGTTGCATTCTGTGCAGTATTTATATCAAACACAAGCCACAATAGGATATTAGGATGATAATTTTATACATTATAATGTCCATATGCATATAAATACACATCCCTTAAGAATTTCTTTACTTCTGTTGATACTTGGGAAATTATTCATCTGATTAATGAATTATACACTGAATTTATACATTAACGCCTAATACTTATGCCCAAATAATTTCTGGACTAATATATTATTTAAAACCATGTAGGAAGATTAGAAACTGGGTTAATTTACTTGTATCTAGCTTAGGGCTCCAATTTTCTTAAAGACAAATTCAGTACATGAACAGGCAATAGGACTGTGAGGACAGAAACTTTCAGATGTTCCAGTTATTAGGGGTGTTTAATAGATTATCTATACAAAATGGAGATTACAGCATAAATCAGACTTCAAATGGTAAACTAAGAACTGCAAACTAAAAGCTCCTGATAAGCAATTCATGAAGCTTTGACTTTCCCAAAGGGATTAATGTTATGTCAAATAGAAAGAAGCAGCATCCATGGCTGAAGTGACCTTTTAGATCTCTGCTCTTAGACACAACAGAAGCTGTTCATAGTCTCGTGTCAAACACAGTGTCAGATCTAACTCAACAAAAATGGAGGGGGAAAAGCAGCACTTTGTGTAAGAGTTCCATGCAGTTCACCCTGGCATGTGGGCAAACACATAAAAATCACTTCTCAGGAAGCTGGTTATGTCACTGCAGTTCAGAGCTGTAATTCTCAGAAAACTCTATCAGATGGAAGTCCAACTACTTTTTCTAAACCAGACTTTGATTAATTTTAATCTCATTATTTGCAGATATCCTTAAAAGAGATGGTTTTTTGCACTTTCACTTCATTCATTTAAAACACACACACAAAATAAAGCAAATATTAGGGATTGATTAAATTGATGCTGTCAAATTAATTGGCTCCATCTCACTTATATTTTCCTAAAATAAATACAGATCAACTACTTTTGAAGATCTAATGCTTGACGTGTGATGGGGAAATTTGGCATATAATTTATATGAGTTTTTCAGATTTTACTTATTGTTGAACAAGCAATTCCTTTTAATCAATGTATTAACAATGTAATGTATGTAATAACAATGTATTTTAATCAATACATTGTTTTAAAATTGGTGCCAACATTTTGGAAGGCCAAACTGTTCCCAGTGTTTCATTTATATCTTGCAGGTAGTGAGATTTTGCTATTGCTGACATTGCCCAGCAGTCCTTCTATTGCAACAGTAGCTCCATCTTTCCCAACTCAAAGAGAGTATAGGGACTTTGTTATCTATTTCTTTAAAATTTAAGTTTTCCCATAATAAAATACCTTAATATGGTTTTCTTTTTTTTGGGGGGGAGGGGGGATGGAGAGAGAGGATAAGATGTCCTGGCTGAAGCACTACTTGAAAAGAATTTTTGGCAGATGATCAGCATGGAGAAATCTCTTTTCTTATGCTTTAAAGGCTGAAAATTATAAGCAATCAAAGGATATTAAAAATGGAAAGTTTTGGGCAACATGTTCTATAGGCACTGTGATCTGGGCTCCAATAATATTAGAGTGCTGCAAGATGCCTCTTCAAAACACTGCATCTAAATTAATCCTTTCAGTAGCTTTTACACCATGCCTTTTTGGTACGTGATACGTTTTACACCATCCCATATACTAAAACGTGGTTATCAACAGTTCCATACTTGGTATTAATTCAGGATTTACTACTGCATATCCACCATATGGATATGGCATTGGGCACTTACAGAGAGCCTCAATTATTTCAACATATTGCCAGCTTTCAAGGGAAAATGTCTTCCCTTGGACCCACTATTCAAAAACAGTTGTACCACCACCACCAGCTCCAAGGGGAGATAATCGACTTTAAAGTGAGGTCGATGAACCCCTGAATAAATTTACTGATGATTGCTGCATGAGAGGAACTCTTCCCACCTCACAGTTTCACATGATTGCACCACATCTTATACCTTTTTCAAATACATTCTGAAGTTTCACAAGCTCTGCATGTTAGAACACTGCAACACAAAAGGAGCAGGGAAAGGCTTATTCCAGCATTTGCTGTACAGCCAACCATAAATATTTTGACTTCAGCTGTCCCTAAGTGCGAAAAAGGTAGAGAGTATGAAATAGAAATCGATGGTCATGCTTCATATACTACTTGATGTTTTACTTTTTCCAGGGCTTTGATTACAGAATATAGCACAGAATGAAGGAGCAGATGTGCATCTCCTGCTTTATGCTACTTTTTCTGCTTTGCTGCCTTCCCTGTTTCTTGACCTCCTGCTTTTTACATCCTAGGGGAAAGCAGATGAATTTCTGCGGGGAGGTGGTGCGGTCACCATGTTTCTTTTTTTGCTGCACACTTCTTGTGTTCCAGAAGCATAATTAAAGTCAGGGAAAAACATGCATGGTACAAGCTTCAGTCCAGACTAGATCCAGGGTAATTACAAACAATCAGCCTCTGACAGTGGCCAAGTGGAGTACTCAATATTTAACACAGGTTGAGTGAAAAGTATAACAGGCAATTGTTTTTCCCCAAGACCATCCCACCACAGCTTGCACTCTCCAGAGCAGTCTCAGCACAGATCAGTGACTGTGTGAGCTAAGGGTAACTCAATTCCTTGCTGCTCCTAAAAACAGTCCTATAAAAGCAAGAATGAGGTCTCAGACACAGGAGCTGGCCATACCACCACTTGTGTTACAGCTCTGCAAATCGAATCCAGGATTGAGGAATTTAGAGTGCATCAGAGCTTTTGAAAGTTATCTTCTGTGCTATGTGATCAATCATGTACTGAGAAAACTGAATGGCCAATATGAGCATTTTACAAACTTCCCAAGCAATGAAATATATCCCCTACTTTCTGGACTACTGTTTTTGAATCTGATGCACGCAGTCACCAGTGATCTGGAAATACAGTAATTTGTTAGAACTATATGCAGAGTTTTATTCAATTTAGAAAGAAAGGGGAATATGAGCAAAGGGGAGTGAAAGAATATTTTATTGAAAACAATGCTCCAGATGCATCCAGAACAGTCATCTGGGAGATATATAAAACCATTACATATGGAAGAGAGTTTTTGTGTTTCTCCCAAAGAAAGTAAAAATACAATATAACTTATAATTAGTACAAACAAAAACGAGGTTAAATTCACAGTCATATATTGCCAGAATGATTCTAACAGGCTGAATGGAAAAGCTTATGTAGGCAGAATTTCAGCTAGCAGGAAATATAAGATATTTATCTGAGTTACAAGACAGCAAGAGTGACAGAACTACTAAATTCACATGCAGGTTTCTAAAATTAATTTTTGTTTGTAGAACAAACTGCCAGATTACCAGCATCGATTCTTACATACTTTGGAGCCACATACTTCTTTCATACGTAGGTGTTATTCTCTTACAGAAAACTACTAATTTTTTGTTACTCCAAATATAATATTTTAGTGTTTCACACTGATTAGGTGAATCTTTGACTGTGGGACCTTCCTGCTGGAAACACGGAGCAGGGTGCGAGGGTGGGGGGAAGATGAACCACAAGATAATTTACATAAGTGCATTGCAATTATATCTCCTTAATTATGCATGCAGCTGGCTCTATTTTAAGCCATGCCAGTGCGCTGTGCACACGAGCACTAAGGGTATCTGTCACTCCATGTGTCAGGCCTCTAACAGTCTCACCCACCTGCCTGCGAATCACCAGCAGCAGCCAAAGAGAAGCAGTCAGGCTTGTGACCACCTGCCATTCATCAACGCTGTCAGGACACGGCTGCTGCCTCCTCATATTTCTCTCATGTCGAGACTTTCTTTGCACTGTGTTCAAAACACCAGGTCCATTTGCTCTTTTCTACCAAGTTACTCTATGAACTTCTAATTCACCAGCAAACTAAGCTGTGTCATTTTTGAGAACACAGTCACACAAATGTAAGCTGGCAGTTAAAAACAAGCTGAATTAGTGAAAAAAAAAAACAACCCACAGTTGTGTTTATATTAATTAAATTAAATAATTATATACTAAAACTCAGCTTGAATTTCCTCTCAAATGACACTGCTGCACTTTTTTTTTTACTTCCTGGCAAAGATTCTAATTTTTGTACTAACGCTTTGTCCGGACACATATTGAGGAAATGCTATGTTTATCCAGCCTTTCAGAGCATGGGGGAACCTTATCATTGGGAGAAAATAAGAATCCTGTTTTGCCAGTGGTACGTAGAGATGCTCAGGAAAATCAGGATCGTTCCTCAAATACAAGACACCACCTAGAAAACTCTGCCAACCGCAGCACAAGGACATACCACAGCCATAAAATATAAGCATAGTAAATCTGTTCTAATAAGCCCTGGCTCTATCATCTCCACCAAACAGGAAACAAAAACTCAGACAGACACTCTCATTCCCACCTGGCAGCCCACCAAGTCACCCCTGTGCTACCACATATGTTCCCAGTGTCTTTACATAGATACTTGCGTTATTCACTAAGTCCTGTCCACCACCTGCAGCGTCTTTGGGACAAGATATCTCATGGAGACACTGTTCTCCTGGCCTCAGTATGAAGAGCGGTCACAATGACTCAACATGAAACTGTGGAGAATGCTTAATAGTCTAGAAGAGCTAGGTATGCCTAAAATAATTCAAGTAATGGTCTGTTCCTTAATGGGAAACCCTATAAGCCATTTAGCCAGAAATCAGGATCTTTTCATGTGGAATTTCTATGTATGGACTTGGGGGTTTCGGCATTTGCAGCACTGCCCATGCCATTTTGCCAGAAATACCCTGTATTTGGGAGATGACCTTGCACGACCTAAGTCTAATTCTTACTAACAGCAAGGCAGCACTGCTAACTTCCCTTCTCTCCACTTTTCCTCTCCTCTTCTGCCTTCTCCCCAAAAAAGAAATGGCAACACAAGTGGCAAAATGGGAGTTTTGTCCCTTCTTATCATGGAAGCTTATCTTACTTTCAAATACCATTGTTATTTGCATTTAAACTATGGTGCGTGTGAAGCTATGAACTCAACTTCTAATTTCTACTAAAACTGGCACATAGTCAAGACAATGCAATAAAACACAGTAGGTCTTCAGACTGCACTCAATTATCAGTATAGGCCCCAACCATGTAGTAGACATTAGACAGGATACTAAAATCAGCATTTTATTTGGTACCACATGTAACAAAAGCGATTTCACCTAGTTTTGAATTTTTTCTCGGCATGCTGCTGTGAAAGGTATTCTGCCTGCCTTTGGTATTCTACCCTACAGAAAGACATGGGGAAGAGCAAAAGATTTGGCTTTGTCACACAATAAATAGTTAAAATCATGCAGGCATCACACAGGCAATAATTCCTATGGTATTCACCACTGCAAGTCATTCATTGACATAAACAAATCTAAGGGGTTGCAGGAAAACAGTACACAGACTCATCAAACACCTTGCTCTAAGAGCTATTTTTGAAGCAAAGGATATAGGCTATTAGAGTTTAGTAGATTATGAAACCACGCAAAATCCACTCATTCATGGAGATAAGATTTATCGAATCGCTATTCCCCCTGTTCTTTTAAGATATTTCATAATGACACTGACAGATGAAAGGCTTGCATGCCTGGCTCCATAGCCCACAACACTGCCAATACTCCAAAATTTATCAAAATGACAATTCAAAGCTATTTTTCCCTAGTTATTATAGAAGGGTCAGTTGGATTTTACACAACTCATCTTAAATGATTGATTAAAGACACTGGAAAGACAGCCACTGTTGCCTTCCAGGTATGCAATGCTGGAATGCTAGACACATCTCAGGACACAAAACACACCCTATAAAAGTTATTGATAAAGCATGGGCCTCAGGGAAGCACCATTATTTTTTGCTAATAACAATACACATATTCTATTTCTGTGAAATGTATCTGAAAGGATGTTTGAGGAAGAAATATGAGAGGGGTTGGTTACAGATGGAGGTTACACGAGTTGGAGCAGCATTCAATGTGACTGTGTAACAAAGAATTCGGGCTGTCAAAACACAATTATATACATTTTACTAGATTAATTTTTCTCTAAAGAGACTAGTTTGGTTTTAGACTGGTTTGCCTGGAGGATCATCTAGTTCCAACCTCACTGTCATGGGTGGGGATGTATTTCACTAGACCAGGTTGCTCAGAGCTTCATCCAGCCTGGCCTTGAACACTTCTAGGGATGGGGCATCCACAGCTTCTCTGAGCAACCTGTGCCAGTGCCTCATCTCTCCTTCCTAACAGCTAACCTAAACTTCCCCTTTTCCAGCCTGAAGCTATTCTTCCTTGTCTTGTATATGCTCTTGTAAATACTTCCTCTCCATCTTTCTTGTTCTGAACTGGAAACATATTTATAGCATATTTTTGTTTGCTGGTTCATTTTTAGTATACAGACAAGAGTAAATTTTGCAAAGAAATTAGTTATCTTTCTTGAAGCTAATCCAAGCAGACCATTTCTTGTCTCTGAGAGTCTTTGTCACCTATACTCTTAGTAGATGTCTATTCAAAAAACCTACAAACTATTTTACAAACAGCAGAAAGCCCTGAGGTCACTTCTACCTGCTTTCCTGCAATACATAATCTTCAAAATTAATTTCATTTTTTCATGATGATTTTGTGATGTCTTTTGATGCTGAAAATGTTATTTTCTTTTCTTTCCTGGGAGGAACTGCATTTTTAATCAGGCTTCCCAGAAAGAGCTTTTGCTGATCTTAATGCAGAAAGAAATCTATGGAAAAAAATATGCCTAGGAAATATTACTTCAGATGACAGAGTTTATTTGACAGCACAGAAGATGAAAAGGCTTGGGTCCTTAAATTCTCTCTTCTCTAGACCACAGAAGAGTGTTTGGAAAGCTGAACAGTGAAATACGGTTATGCCTGGAGACTGCTTGGCATCTCCTGCACATCACAGGAACATCTGGAGAGATGCAATTAGAGCACAAGCAGCTGCAATGCCCCCACTTGCTAATCTGAATTGTTTCATTGTCACCTTGTGCTCCCTCACTGACTGCTGCATCTACTGAGCGACCTGCATTTTATAAATCAATTCTCAACTGTGTTGCATTATCATAGAAACATTAGACAGCAGTAGGTTCACTGATCTGTTACCAGAGCGGGCAGGTGTCAATGGGATGACCTGCTGTCTGTTGAGTGAGCCAAATACTCGTCCTGTGTAACAAGCAGACACCCAGGCCGTGCCCAAAAGCAGTTAGGGAACTCATGCATGACTTGGGATTCGACAATCTTGTCAAAAATCTGTCAGCTCCCTAATGAGAGGCACTACTTTACTCTGCTGATGTGTGTGGTGAGCAATCACGTATGCAGAGTACCATAAATATGAGCCTAGTATTCCAAGCAGATATACTCAGTTTGCTGGCATTCACAAAAAGACAGAATAATACAGCTAAGAACTCGTATCACAGGGTAACACCACTGAGCACAGCTCAAGCTGCCCTGAAAAAGCCCAGCCAAATTCTATTTGATGATGTCCACAGTCACAGAATCCCAGAATTGTTGAGGGTGGAGAGGAGTTCTGAACCTGTTTAGGAATTGCAAAGACAAAACTCTTTAAGTTTTTGGTGTGCCAAGAAGCTTCTCTGCAGCTCCTAATCAGACTGCAATGGTACAGATATTTGCATTTCACCTCTTTCAGGTCGGGAGGAAAGCCATGATGTTCAGGCCCTGCTCAGCTGACACTTGATTCCAGACACAGAGTTTTGACTGGGGAATGAGAACTGCAGTGACCTGGGGGAGCTCACTGCCCCCCTTTGTCACCCATGGCCAAGCACTGACCAGGCAGGCACCAGGCTGTGACTCACTGCTGGGTTTCACTGGAGTAGTAGCACGCGTTCATCAGCACTAACAAGTAAATCACATCAGACACCAAAAGGGAGAAGAAAAGAACAAAGTGAACTCCATGAAGTGTTCCAACATCAAAGAAGAGGAGGTCAGAATCCCTCATCTTCCCTGCAGTATCAGAGATGGCTGCCAATGACTCAGATTACAGCACAACCCATTCAGCACAAGGCCTCAGGGAGAAAGCCAAATTCACTTCTATTCCCTTTTTCCTTCAGCAACATCACAAGGTTCATCAATGTCATTATTTTATTGAAAAAAGAGAATCATGAAGGACCATGGAACTGCCATAAAACTTCACTTTCCACATCTCTCAACTCTAGCAATCTGTCATTTTCTTGGGAGTCAGTCTTACTTGTGTAGACCTCAGCAGCTCCAAATATAAACATTTCTAAAAATTGTATTTCAAGGAAGATGGTTAACAGGTAAGATCTTATTTGTTTAATTCATTAGAGAATATCTTCAGTTATTGAATGGCACAGGATGAATAGCATGAATACTAGTGAAAAATGGAATCCTTCACTACTGGGACATCAGTTTAAAAAACAAAGTAACTCTTCATTTTATGGATGATTGTGGCTGACTGCGAAACAGTGAAACTGCTCTTATCTCTCTCCACTTTAAAGGGTAAAGCTGCCAGCCACATTTCCCATTTAGCCAGCAAAATAGTTGACAAGTCAGTATTTTATCACCTTTCTGTGGAACCTCCCTTAGGTTTGTCATAGATTTAGTGCTACTCAGAGGAGCTGCACACATTGCTTTTATGAAGTGCCTTTATGAGAAGAGCTACTTGTTCAGAATGCAATATAAAAAAAAAAAAAAAAACAAACAAAAAAACCCCAAAAAAAACCAACAACTTGGGAAGGAACCTGCAGAGGAAGTCACATCAAGGCAGATCTGTGTATGATCAAGTCATGACACTGTCAGTCACAGCAAGGCACAACTTCCACTGTAATCAGTCTTTTTGGAGGAAGAGGCTGTTTTGGGAAAGGATTCCTGTTTGCTGTAGTACAGAATCATAACACAAAACCTAGCTTGATCAGATAGGGAAAAAAAGGCCTTAACAGAGAAGCCTATGGTAAAAAATAATGAATTTTCCTGGAAAATAAAGCTGACCTGGTCTTTGCATCCAAGGCATCTGAGATGCAAGTCATTAGAGCTGAACTCACCTCTTTGCTGCACCTGCTCCAGCTTTGGTTCTGATTCAGGAGGCTTTTACCTGCAACATTTTACAAGAGGTGAATTGCAAAACAGAGCCTTCATGGAGCTGCAGCTCCAGAAGTCAAGCACCTTCCCTGTCCTTGGGTGTGGAACTGAAAGGAACACCTGAAACCCCCTGTGTGTGACCTCAGCAATGTGTACCAACAGTAGATGCTACAGAGAGGCAAGAGATACCTGTGTTTAACAGAACTGTTTCTGAAACTTGCAGGACGCTGTTCTCAAGAGACACTATGATCATTTCTGGATAATGGAAGTGCCCATGAAGCTCTGGAGAGAGGCTTTAGAAAAGCAGTGACCAGGGATGGAAGGTCAGTGATAAGGCTTTAGACAGTACCACGTTAGCAAAGCCACCCTGAAAGTCAGGCTTTCATTGCTAGGCTAGAGACGAGCGCGAAGCAGCTCAAAAATTGCCACATAAAACTTATCTTCTTGTGGCAATCCTGAGAGAGAATCCAAGTTTATACTAAGATGGTTCACAGTGCACCCATAAGAAAGAAGTCTTGATCTTGATATGAAACCAAAATTACTAATAAAATAGATGTATCCCAGGATATTACTCCACAGTAACAAACTATGGACCAGTTTAGAGACTAGGAAAGAAAATTTCTGAATTATTCAAGCTTGAACTAACACAGGAGATTAAAGACACTTCCATGTTAGTTGTAAACTAGTTTGGATAAGAGTTTTCATTTAGGTACCTTGCCTATTCTTCCTTCTCATAATTCTGCTGATGTGACTTCAATACAATCTTTAATACAAGTCTGACCTTCCTATTATTTTTCCTTCCCTTGAGCATTTTAATCTGAACGCCATTCTACCATCCTCAAGTACTTCTGGAGAAAGAGATGAGGGTGATGATAAAAGACATATTAAGAGACAAGATCATACTTCAGCTCTTTATCTCTGCAGATGGATTTGACTATTGGAAAGGATTTTAGAGGTAGGAACAAGACATTTTATATCCCTTCTGAAGTAAAAATCACATTCTTCTTTCAGATGGACATCTCAATTTAGTTGTCTTTTTCTTTTCAGAAAGGATTTCTTTTCAGAAATGATCGACTCATTTCCCTCCTTCCAATCCCTATTTTTAAAAATAACTTATTTTCAAACTTTTAAGTGACAAAAGTGTGTTTGAAATAATTTTAGGATCATATACTGAGAACTTTTTCATGGGGCAGAAAGGGCAAATTTGTTAACCTTTACAATTTCAAGTCTGGGATACCATGCAAAAGTGCCTTACCTTGAAGGCATGATCACAGTAGCATAGGCAGAGTGAAAAATGTAAAAAGGTGCTCACCCTCAGTTTGGAGATGTGCCTGGTCTGTTTGTTCTGTACAGTACCTTGGCATAAATCACACATAATTCCATTTTAATAAAGGCAAAGAGCTTGAAACTGGGTCTTCAAGGATGCAATGCTTAATGAACAGTGGATATAAACATTTTAAGAGGTGACTATCATTTCTTTAGGCATATTCTGGTAAGTCTGACAAGGACCTTCCTCCTGTTACTGAACTCTGGAGAGCTGTTTTCCCCTTTGCTTACACTAGGATGCTATCACGCCATCATTCCCCTTATTGGGTTGATGCTTCCCTGTTTTAATTCAACTCAAAACCCAGATATATATGATGCCAAAGGTCTAAGAGTGGGCTACAGCAGGAAGTTTGAGTTTAATGGCTAACACACACACTACAGTGCAATGGTTGTGCCCAAAAGCTCCTTCCACAAAATCATTAGAGTTCAAGAACAAGAGTTCTTAATATCTCCCATGCTCATTTGACCTGTGTAAAGACAGATGGACACTACTGTTCCAAACACTAAACATAGCACCAAGGCCTTCTTTTGCCTTTCCACCTAGACTAAGTGCTGACAAAAAATGCCAGGTTGAAAATAAGTTCTGTTTTATCTTCTGACAAAGAACATGAGGTGTGCTGTCTCCATGTGCACTCACAGCAGATGGCCCAATAGCCAAGAGCAGAAAAGGCGGTTCTTGCCCAGTCTGTCTGTGCCTGAGAGCAGGAGAGGGGAGCAGATGTACAATGGGGAGATGTCATTGGCTTCAGTAGGCTCAGGATCAGCCCCTCATGCCTCCCATCAAACTCTGGTCCAAAGCCTTCAAGAAAACCTGAAAATTATGAGTGCTCGGAAGAGAAACCCCTGACTATGCTGCAGCCTCAATGTGGGACATGTCTCCACTCATTTTGATCACTCTTATGGGATGACAGTCATTGCTTTCTCCACAGGACACTATACTTCAAAGCAAAGTAATGTACTGCTTTCAGTTACACTAATGCAATCCCCTCTGATTTATTCCTTCTACCATTTCAGTCAACGTCCCAGCAAGTCATCTACTTACCAGTTGCACATCTGCTTGACAGCTTTAGGGATCTTTCTCAAGCAATAAGTCCTGAATGTCTTTCCAGGGTCTTATGCTTCAGCTCTTTACTGTTTAGAGGATATTGCTCTATTTATCCTCAGCTTCATAGTCCTCCTAATGTTTATCTACCAGCACTGCCATCTTTCAAGCCACTGTACTAACAGATAAGGCCTTCGGCATCTGATTACTGGCCCAGTTATTATTTGCTGTTTGTCCTCTATATTTAGATGTATTTTACATGTTTGCTGGCTTCATTTCCATACACTATTATCCTTGTCAGAGACAGAGAATAACAGTTGCAGTCATGACAATGATCCTGCAGCCAGCTCCACTAACATTTTGCTAATTCTGCTCCCTGTTCACAGTCCTTCAGTCATGATATTCAGAGTTAATAGCATTTTTCAACTTAGAATGGAAGGGATGGATGAGCTACACTTTCACCTGTTGGGGTTTTTTTTTTTTATTATTATTTGAGTACGTATATTTGTTTTCTTTTAAACTTGATATTTCTTCTAATTACTATCTAATTGAAAGCAGACACAAGTTGGGGGTTTTTTTTTCCCCATTAGGTTTCACTTTCATGATTTGTGTAAGGTCATTTCTCCACAGGAAATTGTTGTAAAATAAACCCTGCAGTGCTCAGATCCAGCTACATTCTACTGCAGTCTCACCTGCTTTTCTTATCAGCTTGCACTTCTTAGAACAAAAAGAAATTCCTATTTTTTCTTCAACAGCCCTATCCCCACTTGACAGACATCCCTTGGACAATCTGCTCCCTTGGTGCCCCAGTGTACTCATTTGCAGGTGAAGTGGGAACTTACAGAGCACTTTTCTT
The DNA here is from genome assembly GCF_015832195.1 of Motacilla alba alba. Taxonomy (NCBI): domain Eukaryota; kingdom Metazoa; phylum Chordata; class Aves; order Passeriformes; family Motacillidae; genus Motacilla; species Motacilla alba. The sequence continues at coordinate 100,988,392 of NC_052018.1, forward strand.
CCACCTCTTCAGTGTTCCCTGCCTAAGAAGGGGCTCTACAAAGGCATAGAGGGAATCTTACTGTCCAAATCCTCAAGACTCGATCTAGTGTGGCATTGTCTGTTTTCAAGCTGGAACTGTCTTTCATTACACTAAAGGTCTCCCTTCCCATTAATCTTGTTGAGCAGCTCTCCTTTCTAAGCTCTGCTGCTCACAATTTGTGATTCCTTATTGTTGAGCATCCATCACACATAAAATCAGTTCTAAGCACCCCATTACTCACATATTTAGAGATGTCAAAGCAAGGCCTCCATGTAGCCCCCAGAGCACTTTAGAATTCCCTTCTGCTTTCCCATCAAAAAGGCAAAAAGGACATAAGCAGACAGCATCTTATTTGAACTTACCGGGGAGGTAGATTTCCTTATACAGAAAGTTGTGTCAAGAAGCAAGGCAAAAAAGGCAGCTACATAATACACCTACAGTTAATGATGCATGAACATCACAAAGTACAGCTGAGCAAGGACCCAGTCCTGGGCCCTTCAGGTGACTTTTTCAGTGCCAATACAGCAGGAGAACTTTCCTTGAAGACCCTGTATGGAAACTAAAGTGAATTTCCTTTCTCATATTGTAATTTATATTTAGACCACTGTGCACAGCATTTAAAGACTCAGAAACCAGGGGTTTCTTTAGCTCAGCCTGGTCTTCAGTTTGGTTTAGGGACCATCTCCATTCATTGTTATGATGTGTACATACAACTATATCCTGATGAGATCAAGGAAACTGGGAAACTTCTGGGGAAAAAATCACTAATATGAGGTGTCTAAATAAGTTTTCTATATTTAAGAGCTTCCATTACTGCAATAAGCCTTAGAGAAAGCTGTTGAGCTCATGTCTAAAAACTTTGCATTGTCACACTCGTTATTAAAAGGGAGAGTATGATCAATTGGTCTCCAGGCTTTATCCGGTAATAGATTCCTTTCCCCAGCACAGGATTGCTGCAGCTCATTCACACACTCATTTGTTCATTCATTCTGCAAATGCACAAACAGACTCTGTAAACAAAAACTCCTCACCAGCAAACTCCCACCGTGCCAGCAATGTTAAGTGGCAACAATATGAACACCCTGCAGAGAAGCAAAGGCAAACAGTTCATTGATGCTTCTCTTTTCTCCTATCAGTATAGCTGATCTTGCTTTACAACCAATGTAAAAAGATAGGTTACAGTGGTAATAAACCTCAATACATTAAGTCTCTGTACAGACTGGTTGCTGAAGGCTTAATATCAGTCATAATTATTATCCATAAAATGTTATTGAATCAGATCTTAAAAGTTAATGCTGCTTTGTTTCAAGAGATAAAGGACAGTAGACTGGTAAGGGAAAGAAGGAAACATTGAGCTTTTGATCAGTCTTTGTGTGATTTAAAACCTTAATCGCAAAAGGGACTCAGCACTTCAAATATTATCCCAAATCCTATGAGCTGGCCTAAGCAGAGCCCAGTGGCAAGAGGGATTACTCAGAGGGTGTTTTATCTTTGAACTTGATACCAGCACCGAGATGGAGGATGTAACTCTTTTCTTGAACTCAGGCCTGCTGAATGCTGCCCTTTTAAGGTAGATTGCAATGTGGAGTAGGTAGGTAAGGGCTTTCATAAAGCCACAGCATCCCGCATTTCATTTGGGGCCTTGCTGCTCGCAGCACCACCTTCATCCACAGGTGTTTGCTTTCACAGCCCTCACATTAGTACAAGATGCAAAGCAGGTGCCCTGACAGAAACCATCAGGCCACAGTCAATGGAGCACATAAGCTGCCCTAACATATACAGCTAATAAAGATTGCTTTCCTTGCTGTCCACAAAAGCAGAGGATCTGGATAGTCTGGATTGATGGGCCCAGACCAGCTGCATGAGGGTCAGCCAGGTGAAGTGGCAGGTCACAACAACCCCTTGCAGTGCTACATTACACAGGTACAGCTGGAAAACTGCCCAGAGGAAAAGGACCTGTTCCACAGGTGGCCAAGAAGGCCAATGGCATCCCGGCCTGTGTCAGCCAGAGTGTGACCAGCAGGACCAGGGCACTGGTTGTCCCCCTGTGCTTGGCACTGGTGAGGCCACACCTCAAGTGCCGTGTCCCATTCTGGGCCCCTCACTATGGGAAACACATTGAGGTGCTGGAGAGACTCCAGAGAAGGACAACGGAGCTGAAGAAGGGTCTGGAGCACAAGTCTGGTGAGAAGCAGCTGAGAGAGCCTGGGGGAGCTCAGCCTGGAGAAAGAGGAAGCTCAGGGGTGACCTTATCAATCTCTACAACCACTTTAAAGGAGAGTGTAGCCAGTTAAGGGTCCGTCTCTTTTCCAAGGTAACAACAGACAGATCAAGAGGAAATGGCCTTAAGCTGTGCCAGGGGAGGTTTAGATTGGATATTAGGAAAACTTTTTTAAGTCATAGGATTATCAAGCATTAGAACTGGCTGCCCAGGGAATGGTGGAATCACCATCCCTCAAAGTGTTTAAAAAATGTGTAGATGTGGCACTTAAGAGACCTGGTGTAGTAGTAGGACTTGGCAGTTCTGGGTTAACAGTTGGACTTTGTGATCTTAGAGGTCTTTTCCAACTTACATAATTCTAGTATTTTATTCAGCTTTCAGCACTTACAATATCACTAATGCAGCTCTGCCTTACCCTTTTTGTAGCACAATATTGCAACAATCTGAAGCCGTCCCTCATCTCTACAAAGAGCCAGGAAGAAGAAAGGTTCAATATAACAGCTGGGAAGGAGCAAAGTGGACCAGCATGTTGTCCTCCCCTTCAAAAGCCACAGAGCTTCCCAGCCAGAAAGAGACCTTGGCTCCCATGTAAAAAAAAGCCTCATCTCCTCCCTTGGGTACTTAGCAAATACTAAGCATGTTATGGACACCCCAGTGTCCTGCAAAGTGAGGACAGATTTTTAAGGTTCACCACAGGCTGTATGTAGATCTTTGAGAACAAAGAAGTGTGTTCTGTCTTATGTGCCAATTCTCAGCCAGCCCCAAGCAGATTCACTCCCTGCCTCTGTAATGCACCTGTTTTGCAAAGGAACCATTAAATTTGGAAGCTTTATGGAATGCAACATTTTTCACATCTAAAAAGTATGCCAGAGAAATCATGCAGAAGGGTAATAGGAAATACTTGCAGGGAGACCTATTCTGAATCGTCTACACATAGATAAGGTACAAAATTCCTTTCCTTAAAGATTTTATTAACCTTTTGCTGATGGAAGGAGATTACTGATTGAGAGCTAGATGAGGTCAGTGCAGCAATTATATTTTGAAACCTCTTCAAACAAGGCTCTTGTACAATGTAAGAAAAAAGTTGACAAAATGAATTGTTACTTAAAACGAGTATTTTAGAATAATTAACCTATAATAACTATTCTGGCCTCCTCTCCAGCCCTGAAAAGTAATCCTTTCTCATTAGTTTCAAGTTTAATTAGCATCAATAATGAAACAGCCCTTGGAAATAACCATTGCATCATGGTCTATAATGCTGACAGACATACACTGCCCTAAAAAGGGTAAGGCCACAGGATGATGATGTCTGAAGATAGGGAGAGGCTCAGCAGATCACAGATGATCCCAAAACTAAGAAGAAAACAGTATTACAAAAGGTGCAGAATGTGACAAAACCAGATTTATTTCAAGAGGAGTGTCACAAATATGGTGTGGAGCAGAGAAGACTCAGTTTTTGCCAATAACTGCTGCAGTATTTCCAGCAAGCTAGTGAGCCTCTCAACTCCAATTTCTTGTTCTTTCTTGGCCTTTTGGCTGAAGCAAAGAGAGAGACTTCCCTGTATTGTATATTCTATATGAGAAAATTCTAGTCAGCACTTGCAGTCTAACATAATCAAATAATGCTTTTTCCATCCCTGGCTTCTATGATCTCTCTGTAAAACAGATATAATAATGCTTAGCATTGTCACTAGGGTGATAAGGCTTAAAGTAGTTTGAGAATCCAACACAAAAGAGGCTATAAAAAGCCCAGACACTCTGATGCAACTCGTTACTCAATGGCCCAGCAGAAACAGCAGGAGAATGCCAAGTACAAGTTGCAATTAGAGGTCTGCTGCAACTTGCAGAGCTCTCAAGCATCACCACAGATTTCTAGTAAGCGAAGTCCCACATATTCAGCTGCATGTCACAGGCACTACAGCAACCATGTTCCAAAGAACCACACCAGCTTTCAAAACTGAGCTGGAAAGAAAACTTCAATAACATAAAATTCTTGGAAGGAGTATGATATATGAAAATCACAATTTCCAGTATGTCTACCATGTTTCTCTTCCTAACAGACATTAAGAAATATGTAGCACAAGAATCCAGACATGGACATCTCCCGCTGTACTCCCACCCTCACACAGTAGGATCCTGCTTTTTCCCCTTGCACTCACCACCCAGACGTACTCTGCTTGTTGCCTTACTGCCTTCTCTCCCTTTGCCCAGCTTGTAACTTGAAGATGGAGTCAAGGTTTTCTTTCATCACAAGGTTTTGTAAGACATGAGACCAGGGAGAGTTGCTTGTCAGTAAGGAAATGGGGAGAAGCTTGCAAAAAGAGCCTCCACCTCTTTCTTCGCAGTACGTTACTGCAGGGAAATCCCAGTCCAAAAACAGATTCAGCATACACCCTTGTTTCAGCAGGAAAGGCAGTTCTTCTGCCTTGCTGTAAACATTGGAACACCAGTGGAAACTCTTGAGATTTGCAAACTGAGCTGAAGAGTGTAAAAGCGATAAGTTGCAAAGGGGATGCCCCATATTTCTAGAACCATCTAGTTGAAAGGCTTCAGCCTAGTATCTCCACTTTGCCATCTGTAATCCAGCAAGAATCAGGTAATCCACTAAAGTTTTAAACTTTGATCATCTAAAATGCCCCATTCTGTGAAAATGTCTGATATCTTAAGTAAGAAACCATAAAGGATAAACCTTCTCTCACTGCCTCCACAACATCCTTCTCCCTTCCCAGCCAGGACAAACAGTGCTCGGTTTGCTCAGCAGTCACCAGCAGCAGCCAACACCTGCAGCTCCTCACTACAAATGGAGATGGTACCCAGCTGCAGCTTCCAAAAGCACATAGGCAGCTGGCCACAGCCTATCCCGTTCTCACTTACCGTGAGGGTAGAAATAATCTTGGTCAAAGACTCACAAAGGATTCAAATTTCAAATCTAAATTTGACTATTTGGCTTCAAGACAGGAGGGGTTTTAACAGTCAAAGGTAGGGCTCAACTTTTTTCAAAATAAAAGAGAAACTGATTTTCTTGTAGCATCAACCAAAACTCTAAGTTTGCTATCACTGAAATGAAGGAAATAGCAGTCCTTTGACTATTAGCAGTGCAGAGATGGGAATAAATCAATATGGTACACCAGCTCTTTTAGCTTTTCCCTTAAAAAGCTGAGAGTTCAGACTGCACCTTACTGCCTTTATTCAGGTTCTTAGAAAGTAAAAGCATTATTAATCCACAAAAAAAAAAAAAAAAAAAAAGCACCATCAACCAACAGAGTTCAAAAGCAGTCAAAACTACCCTTGCTTTGCAAAGGAAGTCACCACCACAAGGGAAAGTATTTCATCTCACAGAAGATGTCAATGGCAGAGCTGTGTACTGCACGGTAATTAAGTTGGAAGTCAAACTAGAATTCAGTTCTTGCAGCTGCCTACTGAAGTTCTTTGGCCAAAGAAATGCCTGTTGTTAGAAACTTGTCTGAAGTCAGTTTGAAGCCAGCCACCAGCTCTGTCTACTGGGTACACTTAGAACATTCAACCACTTCACAGATCCTACTTGACTAATGAGGGAAGGTGATTCTCCTTCACTACAACTGACAGAGTTCACAGCTTCTGCAAGCAGAGATATCGAAGTCCTACCTATGCTGCCACAGGGAATTTCTGAGTAGCCATGCTAAGCAGGATAGTGACAACCATGAAGCTACTTGGCCATCTCAGTCATAAATCAAAATACTCATGTAAATTAGACTTTAGTCTCAAAATGTGTTTCTTGCCTAAATATTTAAACACATAAATAACCTCCAGCCATTCCAGCTTGTCATTTTAAGCTTTCTGACATTTATTGTTCGCAAGAAAAGAAAGGTCAGACTTATCAAATCTGCATTTATGCTTCCATGACATTTTTCTCCAACCAAATCTTTCTGAATTAAAGAAGCAAGACAAATGTGGCACATTTCATAAAGGACCTTTCTCAGCCCAGCACTGCAGTCTCAGCAACCATGTTGAGCTCAGAAGTGGCTTCCCAGGAAACAGATGCTGTTGCTCAATGGATAAAAGAGATCTGGAAAGCAGGGAACCTGAATTGGTGTTTGCTATTAGGTAAATCACTTGTGCCAAAACCATTCATCTCCTAGTCTCAGTACTCTGGTTCTAAGTAGCCCAAGAGGATGCTTTGGAGTGACAATTAGACAGGAAATGTACAGGCACAGTGTGGAATTTGCTGCTGTTTGGGAAGCAACTTGGATTCTCAAAACACCATCACTCCAAAGGAGGTAGCACTGATGTATCCAAAAGATGGGACCTTCTTTATTAAGACAAGACTCACTTAGTTTGGAACTTCGCAAGTGCTAAAATCCTGCCAGTCTCCCTTCAACTCTTCTTCTTCTTTTGGCTATTTCACAAACATTGTCAGAAACACACATTTTATTTCTTATCATGTAATCTTTGGGTGAGATGTGCAGTAAACCAAATGACCAGATTACTTCAGGATCCAATTCACTCAGACACTGCAAAACTGCCTTTGATTTTGAAGAATGTCTCTGCTTTTGTATAATAAAGCACTTAAGTTTCCCTGTGCACTTCTTTACTGTAGATATTTATTCCCTGTTTTTAAGGATGTGGAAATAAAAGCACAGCAAGTTTAGAGAAAACATATTTTTTCAATGTGCCATAAATGTTCATTCAAACATAATAAATTGTTACTTGTGCCCCTTTTGGTGTTTGTTTATGGCTACTTTACTGAACATGCTTATGAATAAGAACATTCATAAGAACAGTAAGCCTAAAAGTAAACAGTAAAAAAAAAAAGTAAAAAAAAAAAAATTTGCAGAAAACAGATCTAGAAATCATAAACACATTGTGCATAATCCTGGCTCCCAATGAGGATCAGCAACACCACATAACTCTGGGAAAACAAAACCATGTGATCACATCACACTTTCTGTGAACCACTCAAAGACTGAGCATAATTTCTAACACTATCTGTCAAATAATCAGCAGAAAATTTGCAAATCCCGATGGCTTTACTGTGCAAGCCTTGTGGCTTTGCAAGCCAAATTTTTATGGTCAACATGGTCAACATGGACAAGGCATCATGAGTCTAAAGACTCATAAGCCATGAGTTTTCTCAGTGCTGATGGAACAGGAAAGTGACTTGGACAGGAACAAGAAGGACAGCAGTAGGATCAAGAATCATACTGCCCACAAAGCCAGGCAAACCCCATCACTAGACAGTTAGTTTCCTCTTCAAGAAGCATTTCCAGTTCAAGAAGAGGCACTGTGAACTGACTATATCCACATTTCTGGAGAGCACCAATGACTGGAGGTCTAGAGGGAAGTGCTACATACCTAATAGGGCAGGAAAGTCTGAGAAAGATGCTTCTAAGCACACACGATTCACTGATTTAGCGACTGGCAACCCACTGGTACCACCATTGACAACCCAAGGGTAGAAGAGGAAAGCCTTGATTTGCACTAGTTCATGTCCAGAGCAAACTCAAATGCAACTCACGCTATCTTTAAGTTTCAGACTGGCAAAGCTGGCCTGATAGATGAGGCAAAGCACAAAACCCCAGCACAAAACCCCAGCAAAGAGCAAAGCCACTTGCGCTACAGCAGAAACCTTCACTGATGGCAGTGCCTCAATCTTATCCAGCAAGTTCTGCCACTGCTTTATCAGAACAGCAAGATCAGATCTCAGGTGTGGCACACAGCTGAGGGTGAGAGAAAACCAGAGAGCAACTGCAAAGTGACCAGTATCTTTTACCAGTTTTCTGCTCAGTATGACACAACTCCAAATGGTATCATTTGAAGGCAGCAAAACAAAACAAAAATATAATGAAAAATATTACTAAGAGACTTTGATTAAATGCTGGTACCTCTAAAATACGCAGAAATAATTCTGTAGACTTCAGCACAGTCAGATTTCAGCTTGGAGCTCTGATTTTCATTTACAAAATGACCAGTTTCAAAACCACATTTTTATCTAGTCTGAAGTTCTTTCTAATCTTTAGGCAAAGGGTTCCTTCTGCAAATGAGTTCAGGTGTATAGTTGCAGTCCCCTAAAGATGTAAAGCCTAATTGCCTCAGCATTATAATAGCATTGGTATGTAGTGAATGCAGACAGTTTCAGGGAGAATACATGTGGCAAGTTAATAAAATTTTAGATGAAGGCCACAGTGCAGGAGTAATATTTCGCCTAGCCAGAGGATGAAAAGTTATGCATTGCTATTTAAAAAATATAATTGGAATGTTAAATCTATTTCATGAATGAAAGTACATTGACCTTTAGAGGGAAGAATGACTCATTTTCAACTCTGTATGCCCCTTCTTAACATACGCTTCCCACCTCTGCATATGTAAGTAGCAATTAATTTTCATGGGAAGTTATTTTATGGCCATTTCAGCTTATTAAATTTCCTGGGTAAACTCACAAGAAGCCTATTTAGCAACATTTGTGGCTCAGGTGCCCTATAGTGAGAGAATTGGTTACCTGTGAGGTTAACATGAAAAAAATCCGATTTTTTTTCTAACCAGTGCAGGGTTAGAGTGGAAGGGCTCTTGGATTATTTCCCCCAAGAAAGCTCAACAACCTGTCCAGAGACCCACTGTGGTTCAACACTATACAGCAAATCCTGTAAGACCAGAACTAAAGCCAGCCTGAAAATCTCCTGACAGTAATGTTCACACTGGCTGTTCAGTTCCCCATGGCAATGTACTGGTTTCCATTAGATTCTTTTGGGAAAGGTTTCCTTGGAGGCACAGCAGAGTTTCTAATCAAAGCCACAGACAATGAGAGCAAAGTCAACAGCAGTTGAGAGGTTCACCTCAAATCCAGGAGATCTGCAGCGCTGCGCTCCTGTCCAAGCTTCTTTCTCCCTTCCTCTGCATTTCTTGTTGTCTTTCATACAGAAAAGATTCATATTAATTGGATGTTTTGTTGTTTTTTTGGTTTTTTTTTTTTATTTTTTGTCCCAGAGAAGCACTGGGAGAAGGCTAAGAAGACAGTGCTAAGTCTGAAAGCATTTCCAAGAGAGGAAAACCTTCCTGTACCAAATTTTGAGAAGTCCAAGCTGACACAGAAATGGTAGATGGGCTGAGGTTTGGTCCTATTCCAACTGAATGAAAGTTGCATGCAGTTTCTCTAAACTGAAGCTTCTTGCAGGATGCTCTGTTCCCACAAGGAAGAGTGTGAGAGAAATCTGGCATCAAGAATATTTGCAGAAGAGCCCTGTAGAAATTCAGCTTTATGGCTTGTCTGCTGAACAACAGCTGCCCATAAGAACATCCTTTACTAATTGTTCAGTAACAGACTGAGACAAAGTGCTTTATGCTTTGTACAAGCATGCTGTTAAAAAAGGAACGGGTTCACTCCAGTTAAATATTTCTTTGAGCCAGCAAATGAAAGTATAAGTTAAAGAGAATAAAGCATTATTTACAGGACTCTGTTGTCACCTCTAAGGTCAGTGTGACTTCACCCCCTTGCAATTTTTCCTCGCCCTAAAATATAATTCATTCTCCATTCACATGGAGGATAATGTGGTGAAAATAACTTAGCAAGGTAATTATACATTTTTCTGGGAAGTACTGCAACCCTGGACATCTCCAGCAGACAAGAGGAAAAACAAAAGCCCAGTATGCCAACATAAGTGAAGCAGTTTTCCATTGTTGATGGGAGGATTATGTTGTTTGAAATCCATTTCCAATTAGCTTAAGCAATGAAGGAAAGGCTCAGTTGCCTTAGGAAGGGCTTTAGTTAAGCCCCATGCACATTAGCTGCAATGGTGTCAATAACTGCTGGAATCTGACAGGCTGGTGGATGCTGTTCGTGCTGTTATCACTGTGTCAGCACATCCTGCTGTCGGCAGGGCTGCACAGCACAAATTTAAGGCTGGCAGTGACACATGGTGTTCACACAGGCAGCACCTTAGCAAAGCAGGAGGAATGGATTTCCTAATGTTGCTAAACAAATCCACGTTACAAAATCAGGGCAGAGCCATAAAGAGTGTAACTATGCAGAGGAGTCACCGCTGAAACAGCAGAGGGGCAATTCAGAAGGAGACCAGGATTTTTACAGGAGATTATGGACAGCTGCAAGGAGAAGTTACCACTTTGATATGGATAAAGGAAGTCCATATTCCTTCCCTCTGCTCCTCCTTTTCCTGCCTCCTCTGTGATTGACTTTGCATGACAGTGTTGCAGTAAGAACAGCAGAGCTTTCTCTCCAACATGATTTTTACAGGGGCATAGCTTCCTACTGAACTGGAAAAACATGCAGTTCTCCTCAACAGTGAGACAACACAAAAAATAAAGCCTGAGAGTTTTAATAGCTTTGGTTAAAGCTCCATCCGCATTGTATTCACATCAGAGAACCTGTTAGTTCTTACACATGCCCTTCCCTCAGGTTAAAAACACACCTTCATCCTCTAAGAAGACAAATGCATGTCCTCAAGCTCCATCATTGCTGTAAGTACCTGAGTAAAAATGGCATGTGCAACTAAGGCTTCACTGCCCGAGGAGATCTGTAAATCGAAACAAGTGCTAATCACAACAAATTCCCCAAACAGAAAGAAAAGGAGACAGTAGGGTTTGGTGTCTTTAATTTTTAATTATTCTTTCTTTACGGCAATGTACAAGGCAGAACCTGCTGGAAGGGGGGGGGTGGGGTGTTGGCCTCACCTAGCCACCTTGTGGTGGACAGCACCTCTGTGTTATCCCTGCCAGATCCAACACAGGAAGAGCTAACCTGGGTACCTCACTTCAGCCACAGCTGCAGGACTTACACACAGCCTACCCTGACAGTCAGCTTTGGTTTTCATTTCAGGCAGCAAGGAAGGAGATGGGTTCCATTTGTAGTTCTTCAGATGGCTATCCCATCTTTTCAGATGAGCATCAAAAATCAGTTGCTCCAACTTTGTATTCAAAGCCCAGCAGTGTCTTCTCCCTCCTCTTGTGAATTTACTGGAGTGTATTCTGTGGTCCATTAAGTAGGTGGCTACTCAGGGACACACCATTGACTTCTACAAAGCTTCATAAAAGGTACCTGACTTAACTCACTGTGACAAATTATTTGGACCTGCAGTCCTCTAGGTATTATATTCTTCTAGTAGGAAAGGCTGAATCACAGCTTCTGTTAAAGATACAATGCACACACAGAATGGAAATTTCTCTTGATCACTGGCCCATAACAGAGTCCTGATTCCAGATAAAGGAGCTGCCCCGAACCATGGCTGCCAATCACGGCCCACTGGAACCGAGATTCTAAGCCAGGTTCTCTCTTCACACAAGTACCAGTGCTGCATGAGCCTCCTCAGATATACAACTTCTTGTACTGTAACTGATAGAATGCAGTTCACTAAGAATCCTTTGGGGGTTTAAAATGTCAATCAGCCCTTATACTTTATGTTTAAAGAAGAGTAATAATATTAATTTCAATATCCAGTAATAGAGATAGTAGCATTAATGTACAAAATCGGGAGCCAGACCCAGCTTTGGAGATGTTTGTGCTGTTCCCTGGTCTGCTGGCACATAACCTTGAAATACTCGCAGCACTTTGAGGAAGCATCCCTTTTCAGGATAATATTTTTTAAGTTTCAAATAACCTGATCGTGCTGTCCTTCGACTAGTGACACTTTAACCTTCTAGGTCTTCCTTGCGGCTTCCTAGCGCATAGGAACTCTTGGCGTTTCGTAAAAATCCCTCACCACTTTCAAAATAGTCCTCCTGGCCCCACCAAAGCGCTTCGATACATTTCGCACCGGTAAAGCGCAGCCCTTAGGGACAAGCCGTGAGGGGAAGGCGCGACTGCTCGGGGAGCAGCGCTTCCCGCACCGGCGGGGCTGTCAGTGACCGGGACGGTGCGGGGCGCGTCCCGGCGGGGAGGGCGCACGGCACCGCCGGGGCACGGCGGGGGCTGCGCGGGAGCGGGCGAGGGGCGCTGCCCGGCGCGGTGCGCGGCATGCAACGCACGGCTCACCTGCCGCGGAGACGTAGAAGAGGAGGCGGGGACGGGCGGCGCGGATGGCCGCCGACAGCCCTCGCTCGCTGCCCGGGAGGGCGCCGCGGCGCTCGGGCATCAGCCGCACCCGCAGCCGCCCGTCGCCGGCGCGGAGCCACCAGGCGAAGAGCTCGGTGAGGTTGAACTCCAGGTGCGCCCCGCCGGAGCCCGGCGGCGGCTCGCCGGCGCAGCCGTCCCGCACGGCGCCCTCGCCCACCTCCAGCACCAGCTGCTTGGCGCGCCGCAGCCGCCGCCCGGCCGCGGAGGGCCCGGCGGGGGCGGCGGGCGGCTCGGCCCGCGGCAGCGCCCCGCGGGCGGCGCGGAGCAGGGGCGCGCAGTCCAGGCGCAGGCGGCAGCGCGCCGCGGCGCGCCCCGGCGGCCCCAGCACCAGCTCCCGCACGTAGGTGCGAAACAGCGAGGGCACGACGAAGTCCATCGCCAGGCTCCTCCTCTGCAGCCGCGAGAGGCCGGGGGTGTCCCGCGGTCCTGCCGCCCCCGGGGCCAAGCTCAAGGCGAGGCAGGCGGCGGCCAGGAGGCTGGCGGGCAGCCTGTCCCCAGCCATGACCCGCGGGAGGCCGGCAGCGGCCCGTCCTGCGCCCGCGGAGCGGCGGCGGGGAGCGCGATGCCGGCGCGGCGCTCTGCGGAGGGAGCTCGGGGCCGCCGCCGGCCGCTCCGCCCGGGGCCGCCGCTGCGCGGGCTTTGCCGGCTCCAACTACCCGCCACAACGCAGGCATTACCCAGCGAGCGCTGACGTCACGCCCGAGCGCGCCCCCCAGCAGCCAATGGCGTCCCCGGTAGCCCTCATTATGCAAATGAACGGGGGCGGGGCGGGCGGAGCGTTCATTGAGGAAAAAAAATGGCCCGGCGGGCGCGGGAGCCGGGCCGGGGTGCGCGTCCCCCGGGACGGCGCTGGGACACGAGCGGCCCCGGGAGCGGGGGCGGGCAGCGGCCGCTTGCTGCCCGCAGCGGGGACCCGGCGCTCCGGCAAGAGCACGGCTGGAGCCGCACCTCCACATGGCCCGGAGGGGCTGGGGGCGGGCACCGGGCGCCGAGCCCGGCTGCCACCCCCGTGTGGTGGGGGGCTCTGGGGTCCTGTTCCCCGCCTCTTCTCTCTGTGCAGGCAATGATGGACATACCTGTCCGCTTTTCTTCCTTGCTTGCCTTTTCTTCCCTACCCTTTCCTTCTCTTTCTTTCCCTTTCCTTCCCTCTCCTTTCCTTCTATTTCTTTCCCTTTCCTTCCCTCTGTCCTCCCTCCCCATCCTTCCTTTTCTTCTCTTCCTTTCCTTTCTTCCCTTCCTTTCCTTCCTGGCTTCTATCCTTACCTCCTTAAAGGCTGACGTCCATAAAACAACCCTGCATGTCTTTCCCCTGTAGAGAAAGAAAAAAAAAAAAAAAAAAAAAGAGAAGCGAGAAGTAGGGGGGAAGAAATCTTAGAGTATAAGTCATTCTAAAAAACGGATCAAAATTCTTCCATTTCTGCATGAAAACAACAGCCTTAAGAAAGGTTCATGCAACAATTTCCCCTTTTTTACCCTTCATAAATACAATTTAATTACTGTAATTACATTAGTGCTGTGCCTTAGGATAGCTAATCATAACTCATTCATATTTCTGGAAGTTGCCTATATGAATTAATGACTTATTATTATCTCTTTAGTTTGATACTTAATGCATGTATATTTTTATAATCCAGGTACTTTAACTATATAATCATTAGAGTGCAATTATTCTGTCGTGCAGTTATTCTTGTGCTTATATCAAATTAATGTTAATATACAGATATTGTGGAGCAGAACCACAGTGTAATGCCTCTGTAATTGTAATGCCACAGAGTGTAATTGCAGGCGCAATGCTAGAAAAGGGAACCATGATCTTTTTTCTACAGAAGCGTTGAGGAAGGAACTTCAGGGCAATTGCTGAAGGATTAGTTAAATAATAGAGTTTATACCAAAAAAAGCCACTTCTATGCTGTGTTTAGGCTCATACGGGTGAGCTGATTCAAAGCTCATCCAAAAAGCTGGCATTTCTCTGGCTGCAAATGCTTTGGACGCACCCTTGCTTTCCCCCAGCTCTTCTTATTTCAGAGCCAGATCAACTTTCAGATTTCAGATCAACTTGCTCAACCTGTGAAGCCCAATCCCTTACTTTTCATTTTAATGACTTTGGGTCTCAGTCTCATCATGACCCACCAGTAGGGTGCCATCCCTGGCTCTAGGGTAGAGATGCCCTGGCATAAGTCCCAGCACCTTAGTGCTGGATGCACCAGAGTCCATCCCAACACTGACAGGAGGCCACCTGCAGCTCACTGCTTGCCTCTCCTCTGTGCATCCACAGCTCTGTTTAGCCCTTGGCCAGCTGTGGGTGCTGAGCAGCAGGAAGGAGGCAGTGGCAGAGAAAGAAGAGGAAGAGGAGGAGCAGGAGGAAGGCAGTGATGAGGATGGGACCTCCATCATTCTCATCTGGCCCACCGGTTCCTGCAGTGCCGCTTCTGGGTCAGTTGTGTTGCTGCACCCCATGGTTAGGGCAGGAGAGGTTCCCAGCCATGCACACACCACTCTGGGAATGATCTCTGCCTCCCTTGGCAGGGAGTTGATGGGGACATTTCTGTGTCCTACATCCCCTGGTCACCTTTTGGTCCTCAGCTGGGAAGGATAAAAGCTGCTGTTCTGGCAGCTCAGAGGGAGCCATGGCTCGGGCAGCACCTCTGTCCTGCCCCTATGTCCTTTCCCATGGGGCAGGGCTGTGCAGGCACAGCTGCCCTTGGGCTGGGGGAGCAGCAGGGCCTGGCACTGGTTCTCCTCTGTTTCTGCAGTTTCCGGGCACTGAGGGAGCTGTGGGTGGGAACATTACAGGGCAAAGCTGGGAAATGCTCCAGGAGCAGCCAGACAGGAGAACACAGCTCCCCAGCTGGGCAGAGGTGCCCCCATGTCTGGGGGTGGTGTTGAGCACAGCTGTCTAAGAAGAGAGGATAGGCAGCTGGGGGCTTATCCAGCTCTCTCCCTGTCCCTTCCCATTGCACAGGACAAAGGGAACCCAAGTGACCTAACTGCTAAGTATCTAACCCCTGCAGAAGGAGGTGAGCCGCTGCCATGCAGTGTCTCTGCTCTGGGCTACGTCCCCGAGCTCTGTCCCCCAGCCGAGCAGCAGAGGCATCACTGCTCGCCTTCTTCCACTCCTTGTCTTTTACCCAGTGGAGGATACATAGTGCCAGGAGTCTGGAGAGGCTGGCAGAGGTGAGGATGGCTGCCCTATGGCTGGGCTGGGGTGCCAGGGATCTGTCGCTAGTGGAGTGAACTGGTGTGGGAGGGATGAAGGGTCTGTGGTGCCTTTTAGCAAGCAGAGGGATTGGAGAGCCACCAGGAGCACCAGCATGTCCTTGCCAGTGGCACTGGGAGAAATGCTATTGTGCAGAGCAGAGAGCCTGGAGGGCAGAGGGTCCTTGCTCTGCCACGCTCAGGCTGCTGGGGCTGGGTGGCAGCTCCCCAGTGCCCCTTCTGTTGTGGGGCTGCTCTGTGAGCAGAGCCTGCTTCTTGCAGGCTCATCCCAAGCAAGAGCCTCCAATGGCCCTGTCTGGCAATGGAGGACAACTTTGCTGCTCACCAGATGGGTTTTGGAAGGAAAGGCAAGCTTGTGCTCTGGTTGAGCTGTCACTTGTCCCACACCATGCAGGTGTGGGACCCCAAGGGAGGACATCACCTGGACAAGCAAAGACACCCTTTGTGTGGTAGTCACTGGGTACAGTTTTGGGAGAACAGAGAGCCTCCACAGCTGCCCAGGCCTTGGAGGAGGGCAGGGCAAGGGCTGGGACAGGCTGTCCCAGTGACACATCAGCTTTCAGGAGTCTCTGAGCCAAAGCCACAGCTCCAGCTGCCAGCTCCCTGCCTGTTCTGTTGCATTGCTCAGCACAGCGATGTCCGCTGATGGGCTTTTGGGATCTGTGGAGCTCCTCTGGTCCAGCTCCCGTCCTTGAACAGGCTCACCCAGAACAAGCTGCCCAGGACAGTTCATCCACTGGTAGCTGTAGGAGTCCATAAAGGGATTTCTTTCAAAGAAGGACATTTATCTTCCTCCATCCTTCGTATTTACCAGTGAGCTGAAGTTGAGTGGTTGCTTTAGTGCCCCATCAGTGCAGAACAGCTGGAGTGTAAAAGAGCCCAAGGAGAATTTTGCAAAGATCTCTGAGTTCCTGCATTTTTTGTGAAAAGGGTAGGTTTTTAACTAGCACTTCTCCTTTAGGCATGGCATTGCCCAGAATCAGCAATTAAAGCAATCACTCAAAATTGAAAGCTGTTCTTTCTCTTGGACCTGCCTTAATTCCAGCATCCTGGGAACTGAAAGCTGGCACAGCAGGCCTGCCAGAGACATTCCCACAGCTTGGCTGGTGTGCACCAAGGAGAATCTCTCTTCAGCCACCATGGTCATGTCCAGGGAAAACAGCTTGTGTTCCTGACCAGGCCCTTGAAGGGAGAAAAGAGCAGCAATGCAGACACAGCATTTCCCCCCAGCCCAGGGCAGCAGCTGTTTAAACCAGCCCACCATGACTGCTGGGCCAGCAGGGGTTCAGGGCACACAGAATCCAACCTGAATTACCTCCGTGAAACACAGCTGTCAGGAGCCTCAGTGCACAAGGGCCCAGGAGCTGGTCAGGGAAATCACTGACCCAGGACATAGAAAGCTTTCAGCAACTGTGCCTATCTTGGAATAGACTGTGCCATGTGCATCCATTTATCTTAAAAACTGTTCTCCTAGAAAAAGAGGGTTTCTCCTGAAAAAGACTTTTCCTGGGGAAGAGGCACCAGGGAGGGTTTGAGGGGGAGGAGAACGTCACATAGCACAGGGAACCAGATGTACAACAAGTTTTGTTGTTGTTGCTGTTGTTGTTTAATTAAAGAAGAGGGTGCAGGGAGAGCCATGATGTTTGTTATAAATTCTCACCAGGCTGAACAAAGACACCAGGCCATGGGTCAGGGAACTCTTATAGTTCATTCAACTACAGCAGCCAGCCCACTACTGAGACTCAAAAAGCGTTGAATAACGAACCCTTAAATTTTTACAATAGGCTTCCACATGTGGTGGCTAACAAGCTTTTAATTTTGTACTGTACACTGCCATAAACTTTCAAGTTCTCAAAAGAAACTTCTCAAAGGTGCTGGCTCACGAATCACAAAACACTTCCACAAGCTCCCCACTCCCATAACAAACAGTATAGAGTATGGAATAGAAAATGACAGCCATGCCAAATCAAAGCAAGGGAGAAGAGAAATAAAGGTGGAGAAGAGAGAACAGAGAATATCATCAATTCATGCTGATATATCATCAGATGGTCCAGAGCTGGGGCAAACAGTGAGAGTGAAAGAGAAAGAGAGGGGAAAAAAGAGAGTGAGGGGCTCTGACCCCCTTCCTTTCATAGTTTACATAGTGCAAGCCTCTTATCTAAACCAGGTTTTTCTCACCCTTTTGTTCACACAGGCACAGGCAGCCCTTGGAACTATCCTCCAGGGAGTGAGTCCAGGGTGAGACCTGAGCACAAGTCTCCAGGCCGAGCAGGAAGTTGGCTCAATTCAGCACTGCCCCACCTCCCTAGGACCCTCTCCTCGAATCACAGCCTTCCTGCCACAACAATCACAATGTTGTATTATGCTTGGTGCTTCACTAGTCCACAAGTGGAAACAAACTGAAGTGCGTAAGTGCTGTAACATAGAATCCAGTGCATAAGGGTTTCAAATCGATCTGTATGCTTCTATTCCTTTGAGCTCAGATTGCTTACTCGAAATAAATGCTAAGTGGACTGAATTAATCCTGTGCTCCTGTCTTTTCATTCTACCTCTTCTTCTACTCTAGTGGATAGCCTTATGAACATGCACAAACGTGCAAAACATCCCTGGACTGGGAACTACATCCTCAAATCTGCCCTTTTCACCATGTTCTTTTGGACTCTCATACTCTGCCACAGTTTCAAGTGCTATTGAAAATGTCTGTAATTGCAGATTATTGTATGCTGGCCACAGGAAGTGTTCTAAAAATCTCAACGATCAGTTCCTTATGGCCTTTTTTCCTGCTTGCACAGATCAATCAGATTTCCATCAAATGAATCTGCTGCTGTGGGACTTCTACAGGTTTCAGTTCTCAGTATTTTCCTCTGGGATTCAATCAATTTGAGTCTAATGCTTAGGCTCATTTCAGTGATTAGTAAGTCTCCTATTGAGTGTAACTGGGTACACCCTGGGCACAGTTCAGATTTTCAACTAATGTACAGAATAATTTGTTACAGATAATGTTGCAGAACAATTTAATTGATTCCTTTATGCTCACCATCTTGCTGAGATAGACCATGTCTTCTCAAATTTACTCTTTATTTTGGAATTTATATGGGCACCTCATGGACCTCTATCTTAACTAGGAAGTTAAAGCTGACCCCAGTGATAAGTCAGGCTGGCATGAGTGGAGCCTTTGCTCTCTGATCTTTTCTGAGAATTAGATAAAGAAATGTATGGCGGCGCACCGCAGCCTTCTTCCACGCTCCCCTTTCATATTTCTGGGTGATGTTGCCTGGAGTGGAATCAGCTACTCTAATCTTTTAAGGCTCTTCCTTCTTTAATATAATTGCCCCCCAAAAGAGCTGTTGATCAGGAGAGGGTATTATGATGTGCCTTACTTCAGCACATGGGAATTTGGTTTTGGTCATTGTGTGCTGTACATACCCAAGTGGCTCTGCCACGTGTAGAGGGGATGTTCCCTGGGGACAATATGGAAAAAGCCCTGAGGTGCCTGGAGACAAGACAATGGGAAAGGTGACCTTTGTCTGCATTTGGGTGGTGATGCAGCCTTGAATGCCTAAGGCACACATGGCACTCAATGAAATACTCTGCATGTGCTTGATTTTGCATGAGCAAAAATAAAATAAGTAGGGTTCTGAGACAAGTGGCAGTTAACAGACTGTTATTTACCTCTCCCAAGGAAATAAGGAAGTGCGTCAAAGCATGTAGATGTGTGCTTTTCCCACTGTATTGCTTTGTTTCATTCCCACAAACCACAAGAAAGTTAGAGCTGAAAACTGAAATGAAGAGGTGTCTTTATTAATAGTCTTTTAATGGCACAGGAACAGCTGTTAATACTTTAAAAGAGAAAAAGTGAAAATGTGAAAATGGACCCATTAATGCATGAAGAGAGGCAAAGAAATCAATGAGGGATCTCCAGTGGTTGAGTTGCTGGCCTGCTTTTTCATCTCCTTTTTTTAATTGGTCTTTAACAGGGAGAGTAGTACGGACAATTGGAAAGGAATAGAAGCTTGGCCAATACAGCTGCTAATGAAGGCCAGGTAAGGAAATACTTTGTTCAACTCTGATAGGTTGGGATCAGCAGATCTGGACAATATGCTTCCCAGGTTTTTAATTTAGCTAATGAATTGACTCTGTCGCTGGCAATTAATTTTGAAAAGTGGAGGAAAACCAAGGTAGTCTCAAAGGATGGGGAGGAGGATTAAATACAGTGCTAACCTTTACTGTGGAGGGGAAAAGTCACATTGGTAGGTCTGCATTTCAGCATCAGCAAAAAAGTGAAAGAGAACAAGTCAAACAGGGGACTTCCATGGAAGCACAGTGAGGTGTGAGAGGTGAGGGTGTGACACCCATGGAAGGCACATTCTGCTGATAAAAGACTCACAAATTTCAAGCATTAAAATATCCATGCCAGGAAAAATGTATTACCTGTTTGGGATCTAATTTCTACTGTTTAGATGTTGGGAAAGACCATGTAAATTTCACATATCCACATTCTAGCAAACCTGTGCCAGAGCTTCCTAGGAAATATTACTGGGGTAATAGACCTGAGCAATACCATGCAGCCTCAAAATCAGTCAGAAGACTCTTGGAAATGGAGCACTGTGTGTGAAAGATGGGTTTATAATAGACTGAGCAAGCATCAGAAATTGCTTTGCTCTAGCACTTCTGCTTGTACTTAGCTGAGAATATAAACAGTCAGCTCCTTAGGCAACACTGCTTTGGGAAGGCTTCACCACAGCCAAATGTGGAGATCATGATTTGGACAGGCATATTAAAGTATCACCAAAGCAAAAGGAGAAAAATACTGTTGAGGAACAAAGCCAAGCTCTCTACAAGGAGATCATGTGTAGGAGCAATGTTTTCCAGCTAGATTTTGGAAAGAAAGAGTGACTACTGAGTATTAGCACTCCTGGTGGTGTGTAGAGGGACATGGCGTTTATGTTTTCCCTTTTCCACTGAATTCCCACTACAAGTCATCTGTTATCTGTGCTCTGGGTGAGATGTTATATCCAAGGTGCAGTGGCAAGGCCTCAAGGCAAAGTGTCTGTACACAATTATTTCAAAGAGACAGCTGAGGATGGGGACTATTTCTAGATACAATTTTTGGTGTCTAGACACATCAGCTTGGAAGGAAGAATACAGAGGGAGCTGACAACGGGGCTGGTGATGCACATTTTGTTTGGGACTGTGTAGGAAAAGAGCAAACTTTAAGGAGAAGCAGTCTTAGTCCCTCCATGTAGTGCAGTCTTGCTTCCTAAGCCTGCTGAGCTAAACTGCCTGACACACACCTTGGGCCACCAGGATCCAGCTGCCAGCCCAGCCTGTGCTTTGGTAGAACTTCCCTTACTAGGGTTAGGCTGAAACACTGCTGATCAATTAGCATCCAATCCATGAAAGGCATGGGCTGGATTCCTTATTCACTACCTTGCTGCTCACAGTCCAGAGCTTGTAACGGAGGGGCCAGACCTGAAAGCCTGTAAATATCCACTGTACTGACTTCAATGAAGCTACTTTGGATTTACACTAATGAGGCAGAAAGTAGATTGTGGCTCTTGCTCATCACTTTGTAATCACTCTGGCTCCCTGAGACAAAGGCAGTGAATCAACAATGCTCATTATTTCATTTACTGCTTTGCTTAAGCCACCTGCCCTTTCTTTAGCTATTGAGTGTTTCTAAAGTAGCCTTCCATTTGCCAAGATAAAGCATAATAGCCTCTTTTATTACCTTGGATTTTTGTCTTCCTCATCATGTCAATTAGTGTTTGCATTTTAACAGAGATCCTGCCTGAAAGCATTCTATCCTCTAATGTCACAATTAGTGTTTCTTTCTGTTGGACCAATTATAGGTGATAATGTTACTATTTGACAGTGTTTGTGTTCTAATTAAGTGCCTGATTGCAAATTTGGTTCTCAATTCCAGCCAAGCTGCCTCTTTTTCGTAGGTTATTCCCTAGCCACAGCTATCTACAGATCCCTGGAATTATGCATGGAAAATAAAAATAGATGAGTCACCACTTGTATGAAATATTTTCTCACTTTCATCCAGATTCATCTTTCCTCTTTTGTTATTGAGCACCCTGAGCATTTTTTCTTATTTGGCGAGAATCTTTATCAAGGACAGAGCATGCCACAGATAAAAGCACAGAATGGAGCTTCTGAATGACAAGTTTAATCCATCACTTAAAGCTCCTGCTTTCAAGTGTCAGCCATGAACCACTGATTGTTAATATCACCCAGCACCAGGGTGCATCAGTACAACTGTTTTGCCCATTAAGAAAAGCAAACAAATCAACACTGAGTGTCAGATTATAAAATGGGAAACCTCATCCTATAAAGCAGGTTTGGGGACAGAAATGAAGTAAGACAAATTACTCTGTTTATAATGGGGGAAATGCCATTCTCATTAATATATATATATATTTATATAGATATATATAATATATATATATATATATCTGATTCCATCTTATATTTGGCACTACGTAGAACAGCATGGGGACATTTGAGAGCATTACCTGTCCTGTAATTCTGCTTGCCCCACCTTGCATAAATGAAGGGATCTACTCCCTAAATCTGCATCTGTTTGCAAGTCTTTGGATACAGGTGTGCACAAGAGAGCTTATAAAGTTCATGTGTAAGAACAGAGCATGCTGAAAGCAGCACAAATTTGTGCAGAGTGTGTTGTGATTTTCATACCCTGTAGTATCCAACACATAACCAACGGAGTGTGATTTTTTTTCCCTGATCACCTGAATGGGCAATACACAGGCACAAATACAATCCTGCCTTGCTTCAGTGCCCTCAAGTGAATTGTGCTCACACGAGGGAAAAGGCCAATTTTATGGCATTTGAAGTGATGGTTGAAATTTTATAAGCAGTCATGCTAGCTAAAACATTCTTGTTTCACAGACACCAAAGGACCTTGCAGTGGATTTCTGTATCTGGGAAGGAGTTTCTCCAAGAGAACTCAGCTGATCACGTTAATTCAAAGAGCTATAATGTGAAATGGAAAATGTTCCAGCATCATGTAATGTCCCAGTGTGGAGCCTGGTCCTGTACTCACTGACACAAACTGCAGTTCACGGAAACAGAGCCTTGCTGGAAAGCTCTTATTGGGGCTTTGCTTTTGCATTGCCAAGAGCTCTTGCTGCCCAGGTACTCATGAGGCAGCTCCCAGCTGGGTCTTGCCTTCTCCCAGAGACATTTATCTGAACAGATTGCAGAACCAATGAAGTTTTGGACATGGGATCCCTGTCTCTGGACACTGCAGAGGAAGAGCAACCTGTAGCTCAGCTTCCATGAGTTATCAGATCTGGCGCTAAATCACTTTATTGCTTAGGGGATTTTCCCTGTAGGTGCTCTGGATTTATAATACATTTCTTTAGGGTTTTAGTTGAACATATGGCTAAAACATACAGACATGCTTATGGAAAGATTTAGAAGCACTATCTCCTTTAACTTTCAGCACAAGGAAATGATAAAATACTGTGCACATTTCTCTGTCTCCCTTTCCTTACTGCTCTCATAGGTTCTCAGGTGTTTGATATGCTCAGGAGTTCTCTTGAGGTCATGGCTTTTCTTCTGAAACACAGAAACTGCCTCCCTTGTGTAGCTATATCCCTTTTCCCTTAGCTAGTCCCCCTCTCAAGAAGGACATGCTGCCTTCCTCCTTCCTGTCCAGATTTCATATGCCTGAAATTCTTCTGCATTTTGTACAGGTCATTATGCTTTGTGGCTTTCAAGGCTTCTACTGACTTTGAACCACCTGTGTGGGATTGTGAACAGCCCACTCTGCGCCCACACTACATTGGAATGCATTTCACATAAGTCCCAGGTATTCGTGCTTTTGCTGTTTCAGAGCATCAGCCAGACCACCTTCTTAGTACACAGACACGCTCACCCCAAAATTGCTGTGAATAAAGGCTTTCTGCTTTCTAGACACCTCAGTGGGGTTTGAAACAATTTTTGAATTCCTTATAGGCAGTAGGGCTCCTGTATCTCATTCTCTGGAAATGGAGTAAGTTCACTGGAGGTCTTTGGATTATTATTTTATGAGCACAGGTCACATCTTAACTTATTGCAAATTGAGTGAAAAAGACCTTTTCTGAGAGGTGACCTTAAATGCAGCTGATGTATACAACTGACCATTTTGTTTGATGTTTGTTGTGCTATCACAGAAGCATGATTTTTCCCATTTCAAAGCGAAAAATACTCACAGTTATTTACCTTCTGTCTGTGAGGCTAATTTAATGCTGAGTCGAGCATTGTGAAAGAAATAATGAACAGTAACTGCATATACAAGAAACTTTAGCGAGTGGACTTCTCAGTCTGCTGATAAGGTGGCATTTAGGGCAGACAGCAGAATCAGCAAAGTGCTTAAAAAATGAAGATGAACCTACTGCACTTGGAAGTTGCTTCTCCTCATTAATTTTCAAATATACTCATTAATTTTCAAATATAGTCCTTCCCCAAAATTCAGTGACTGCCCAAGAGGGGGTGACTGTAGGATCTCCCTCAGCTGTGGGCAAGGGGCAAGGCATGGCAGTGTAAAGAATTCTTGAAGAACAAGTAGTGATATTGCCTTTCTGTGGGACAGATCTGTCAAATTTCCATTTGCCTTTGCTCTAAACTTTTTAGGTTGTATAAATAGGGCAGTAATACTTAACTGCAGAAGATTTTCTTTCGTTTCTGAAAAATGTAATGCTGTTGCAGGCACATTTGGAACGTGTTTGTGGTACTCAGTAGCGACTGCAGTGCCTAACTTCAAATGGGAAAATGTTGGCTGGGGGCCTAATTTTTGTATGCAATGAACAAATGTCTTTGCCATTAGCTTCAGTGAGATTGTTGCTCAGCATCTGTGAGGTGCTACTTTGCGCTCCCAGATGTTGCTGATGTCAGCTTTAGACATCCTGCCAAACACAGGAGGGTTTTTTATTAAAAACCTCCAAAATTATGGAATGACCTCATAGTAAATATAGTATTTAATTTCATTGTAAATTCAGAAAAAAAATCAAAGTTCTGTATATTGCAGAGTGTAATGGAAACTGTCCTCAGGAGTCCTCTTCACATGCCTGCCAATTTTAATGAAGCAGTTGGTTTCAGATAAATTAGAGATATATTATCTCCTAGGGGAGATAATAGTTGAAGAAGCCAGAGATTTGTTTCACTGTTTGTCTTGGTGCAGCATGGCTATGAAACCCCACCATACTAATTTGGTATTGTTTCACAGGTGCTTTGACATATGTACAGGAGGAGCTGTGCTAGTAGGGCCACAGATCTCCGAGACAAAGCTGAGGAAGTTCAGCAGCTCTCGTGCTTGAAGCACTGGTGATTCTGAGAACGGAAGGAAGACCATGTGGTTGTGGAACAATATATGATAAAGGAACCCCACCCTCATCCTTAGGTTACTAATCCTTTCTTCTTGGATAAAGTTTCTTCTGCTTGAGTGTTGACAAAAATGAAACTTGTTGCCTGTGTATGACATGAGCTGAGCTTTACTGAGGTTTGAAAGGTCCTGAGATACATCTGCCAGGCACTAGTATTTGCTTGAAGCAACATTTTGTTAATATTTTGAAGGTGTTGGCTTACAAAAACCTCTAGAATCATTCATTGAGACATCCAGACATATTTGTATTGTTTCTGGTTTTCAAATAGACACAGATACTAGAATCCTTCCTCTGCAGTAATTCCTAGGAATTCAGTGATGCCCTCTGGTCCTCTGCTCCTATGGCAAACAAAATTATAGGGTATAAAACAAATGCCAAATTTACAGATCTTTCAGGTAATGCAGAAAAAGCCCATTTAATGGAGAACTGAGTCTTTTCAAGAAAGTACTGCAGCTTTGTATGATGATATTCTTAGTGAATAAAGAGGGTGTTTTATAAAAGCTGCATAATCAGGCTGGTATTCTGTCTGAAATGACCCTTTTAGTCATCTTTCTATTCCATGGGAAGCTTTAATACTAACAAGCATAAACAAGCTAGGGTAAACCTTGAATTTACTGTTATTAATAGGTTTCAATCTGCTGCAATATCATCCCATGTCTCTCCAGGCAATTAAAGTTCTTTCTTGCTTTTAAAGGAGCTTTAATGGGTGCAGCCAATGGACCATCTATTATCATGAATGAACTCAGTTACTATCTTAGTCACAATCAATATTTGCTTACACCAAGTTAGGAAAAATACTGGAAGCTTAGAGAGTGGTTAAATGGCTGCTGATGTTAAGACAGCAGGAAAGCCTGAGAGCATTGAGAAATGTACCCTTAAATAAGTGCAGTTTGTCTTGATATTTCTGTAGTCATCCAGGAAATAAGTGCTGATGATCATCTTTTTTGACACTGGTACTGCAAATTTGCATCAAGGAGATAAAGAATTACTAAATCTCTCAGTGAGGAAAGGTTAAAAATTAACTCGTTGTTTGCCTGATATGACGAAGAATCTGTTCTAAGAAGCAAATTCACTACAAAATGCTCTGCAAATAAGCCAAGCAAACAAACATTCATGTTCATACATGTGACTGGCCTAAGTGGGAAAGCCACTGATAGACAGTGTCTCTGGGCTGAGGCCAACTAGCTCTGTAAGAACTTAGCAGGGGAATGATGTGCACCATTGGGGTGGCTTTGCCTCCCCTACAGAGCACAGGCAGCATGCTGGGGCCAGAAGGATCAATAGTCTCAGAAGGGGCTGAGGAGCAAATTTCATCAGAACCACATCAACAGCCTCCCACAGGCGTCTGCTTCATCATCCCATGACTTAATCACTCCAGAGGGGAGCTATTTGGTGATTCCAGTGTTAGAAGGCAAGTCCAAACTTTCTGAATTCCATGTTACTTTTTCTCTGATTGAGTCACTAAACATTTCTGCTTCAGTTTCCAGTTTTAAAAACTGGCTTCGTGCTCTGGGAATTGAAAGGCAGCTAGGAAGAAAGAAACTGAGAGAGTAGGAGAAACTATCAAAAGAAGTTCCTGGCTTTAAGACATACCATCCTTCCCTTTCCCTTTCCCTTTTACAGTAAGCCTGTCTTTAAGGCAGTCAGAATGTTATTTTGCCCTGGAGGTCCTCAATGGGAGAGCTTGAAAACCTCCACCTTTTCCAGGTTTTACTGTCTTAGATGATTAAGGTTGCCTTTGCTTTAGCAAAGCCACGAAAGGCTGACCTATATTTCAAAATGGGTTAGGATACAATTAATTTCTTTGGATCCTGCTTGGAAGATGTCCCAGAGTATCCACAGAGCCTGCCAAGCAAGCCATCAACAAAAGAGTACAGGTTTCTGATGGAGAGGTTTGTTTATGGTCTATTCTATCACATTGTGATAGAATCATTCTGGCCAGGTGAAAGGAAGGCAAGAGCTTCCAATTAATCACTTGCACTTCACAAATGAATTGTTAAAGTAACAATGGGTCAGTCATTTATTCTTACTGAATCTTAATTATCTGCCTTGAAAATGAGCTGAGATCACTGTTGTATACCTGGCATACAACTGAGATACTGTTGCAAGTACTAATTTGTATCATACTTGCAAAGATGAGAAAGGCTTAGCTGGATTCAATGGGTGAAAAAACTGATGTCAGAAAAATGCATCCAGGCCAATTAAAAAGAAAGTTGTGGCTTCCCCAGAACCCCTCAGATATCAGCTTTGGGCACAGATAAGTGTGACCCCAGGAGATTGTTCTGCAGGTCCTCTGAGACTGACTGACAGCCCTGAGGATAAAGAGCACTGGCCAAATCAAAACATCAAGAAGTGGTTTGATTTATTCAGACCTGAAACAAACAGGTAAACAAAAGAGAACAGTTTTCCAGTATGAAATACTCCCTTATTCCCCTCTTCCATTTCCTCTCATCAATCATTTCAACCAAATAAAATGTCACATTGTTTTGAGGTTGGTTTTCTTTGTCCTTCTATTTCAAAACATAAGTGTAAATATTTTAGTGAAACATTCTCTTTGTGGAAGCAGCAAACAAATAATTTTAACCTTCAGTCAGAAATGTCTGTTGCTAACAAATCACTTATTAACATCAGTTCATAATCAGATTTTGACTGACCTAAATCTGCATTTTTTAAGAAATGCAATATTCAAACAGAAAAGTGTCCAACCCTGAACTGGCAGCTGCTCTCCAGCCTCTTGAAGAATGAGATCTGTTCCCTCTTTTCCAAACATTTAGCATGAAGAAGAGGTCCAATTCTATGTCATCTATGCATCAAACTTGAGTACAACCAGTGTGAAAAAGTTTATTTTCACAGGGCAGTGCAAAGTCTGGCCATGCAGAATGCTCACACAGTTTATGAGAAGCGCTGGGAACTTCTTGGACATTTCTTAACCACATTCAGTATTCAGCCAAACTCTGCTGAATGCTTGGGTAGGCATCCAAGTGAGAAAACAAGAAAATCCAGTTAAAACAAGAAATAATTCTATTTTAATCACATGTTGAATTGCACTATTTCAGTGCATCCCTTCCTCTTTGCTTTATAATATTAACAAAAAAAAAAAAAAAAAAAAAAAAAACAAACAACAACAGCAACTGAAGGAAACCTGCTTCTTTACACAGTTACTTCTCTTACTATCCCAAACAATTCATCACACACTTTTGATTGTTTTAAAGCAATTTAAGCTTCTGTTGCATTCTGCACTTGCTTTTCTCAGGCTCTAATCCAGAGAGGTGCAGAGCAAGCTCAGCTGCCTCCTGAAGCTGAGACTAGGCCCTTGGAGATTAGGTCTTCTGAGACTGTTTTATTTCCATTCACTTCAGACTTACAAGTCTTTGTTTTTCATCTTTCTCTAAAGTTACTTTAATTAAAATGAAACAAGTCAGAAAATCCCACATTTCTCCAAAGCAAGGTCCAAAATAGCCTTGTCTCTTTGTGTTTGCTTACTAGGTCCTCCTAGGAGTTAGGCTTCCAATTTAAGAGCACGTTGTATTCATGTGAAGGGGGAGAATGGAAATTTCCACTCTAAGAATTTTCCTTAGAATGTTTCTGTTGGGAACAGTTCTGCATAAAAGAACAAATTTGCCATGGAAGAAAGTGCAACTTTCATCTTCCTCATACACATATCCTTTGACATCCAAGCAAATTGCACAGCAATAATATGTTGCCAATGTTGAATAGCTGTGCTTCTATCCCAGCGCCAGGGGACAGGGAGCTGGGAGTGAGGCACAGTGGTGGTGAAAACCAGTCTGAATCTCAGGTGCATCAGGCCAGGCTTTGTTGGTGGACACAGGGAAACACCACCCACAGCGCTGGTAAGGCCTCGTTTCTGATAGCACAGTTCCTGCCACCTCTGTTCCAAGCAGAGAAACTGAAGGTAGAAGGGGTGAAGAGAAAGAGCTCTTTCCTCAGCAACAGAAGATCTATCTTACAAAAAGAGAAAAAAATAACTTGGCTTGTTTGGCCTAGTGAAACAAGACTGGAGATGGGAGAAAATTACTCTGTATAGATATATCGAGGAGTAAATATTGGGGAGAGAGGAGGATTATTTAACCTAAAGGATAATGCTGGAACAAGATCAAATGGATATAAATTGGTCATGAATAAATTTAGACTGGAAATTGGGGAAGGTTTCCAACCATCAGAAGAATGACATCCTGGAATAGCCTTTCAAATAGAGTAGTGATGGGCAGAAACTTCAATTTAAACTTGTGATATGAGTCCTTGAAACACCAAGTGGGTTTAAAAAAAAAGGAGCTGCTACATTATATGTTTACATAAAATTTATTCCATGCTCTGGAGCTTCTACTGATTACCTGCCAGGGACAGAAAGAATTTTTTCCACTTCATACATAATTTTGATTCTAAGGCTGTACTGATTTTGGCTGGGATAGAGTTAATTTTCTGCTTCGTAGCTTATGAGTGCTGTTTTGGATTTAGGATGAGGATAATGTTGATAACACGCTGATGTTTTAGTTGTTGCTAGGAAGGCTAACTCTAAAAATCAAGGAGTTTACAGTTTCCCGTGCTCTGCCAGTGAGGAGAACAAGAAACTGGGAGGGAGAAAAGCCGGGACAGCTGACAAAAACTGGCCACAAGGATATTCCATAACACTGAATGTCATGCTCCGTGTATAAACTGGGGGAAGTTGGCCAGGAGGGACCAATTTCTGCCAGGAGATGAGCTGAGCATCAGTCAGGGGGTGGTGAGCAATTGTGTTGGGCATCACTTGTTTTTTCTGGGTTTTATCTCTCTCTGCTTCTCCTTTCCATTATTATTATTGTTGTTGTTGTTGTTATTGTTATTGTTGGTGGTAATATTATAATTATTATTACTATTTGTTATGTTAACTATATATTACGGTTTTTATTATGTTTTATTATTATGGAGATTTTTGTTTCAATTATTAAACTGCTCCTAACTCACAAGGTTTACATTTTTTTCCAATTCCTGATCCTGTGGGAGACAGGTGGAGTGAGTGTGTGATGCTGTGTGATGCTCAGCTGCCTGCTGGGGTTAAACATGACACAAGCTTTGTTCCTTCTTTGCCCTGAAGTATCAGGAGGAAGCAGAGGTAGATGCACACACATTCTTCAAAGTATTAAAAGCTTCCAGGTAGCTTTGATGATATAATTGTCCACATGCCTGAGTTTCTACTGATCTAGTGTCAATAGGTAATTTTCTCTAGTTCAGTTTTTACTCAGGAGCCGTGCACCACCGAAGACCACCTGAGAATTTAATCTAACATATCCTGAATATTATTATATGCAAAATATTATTGACAAAGTCAATCTATTGCTTTCTGCTTATCCTAGATGATGGCTGCAGCTGAAAAACTTGGATGACAGTCTAAGACTCCTGATAGGGCATGAAAAGTGTTCTGTGTCAGGCAAGGGCTGGTGGAGTAAGACCAAGCAGTCATTTCACAGTGCTCAGGCTGAGTAATTGGGATACAGGTCCTCCTGTGAGTCTTGACACTTTGAAACACAAAGAGTGATAAAGTGATGTTGCTGTTACTACAAGAATACCTCTTGCCCAGCATTCATTTTATCCTCTTTGCCTTATGGCCAAAGAGCAATATGTCACATTGTGTGGTGCTGTTTCCTCTTCCTTCCATCCAAACCTGAACCAAAATCCTGAAGGTTTTCAGCATGGAGAGACATAGAAAGAATCAGCATTTTGTCAAGTCAGTAAACATTCTGCATCATCACTAGTCAACGAGGCACTTCCCCTCCAAGATCACCTGTGAAATACGAAGTGCAAAGCTAGCCCACTTCCACACTTTAGGGTCAGTTTTCCATAGCATTTTCCTTTCCTTACTTGCCAGCATTTTTGCAAGGCTGCCAGCCTCATTTTCCAACCCAATACCATCACGCTTAAGCTTCTTGCAAGGCAGAGTTTTAAAATCAGCCTAGACAGAACTTAGTCCTGCCTCTCCGTCTGAAAAACTCTTGGCCTTTCAGCCCATTCTGGATACTACTGCCAGCCTCTCCTTCTGTCTAACCTGACCTGTGTCAGGATCTGACATGAAAGACTACTTCCATCCTACAACCTGTCTGTGGCCTCCTACAGCTCATCACTGATCATTTATCTTCCTGACCTGCTAATTATACAGGGCCAGCTGGCTCCCAGGTCCATGCTGGGGCAGCATACTGCAGTATCCCTGTAGCCCATGCCCTGTAGCAGTATCCCTGTAGCCCATGAAGCCCACGGGAGTTGGAGTTGCTGTTAGCGTTTATAACTAGGAATGCTCTAAATAAAATCTTTACTCTTTCCTCTATGTATCCAAGGAGAAAGTCCACTTGATCTGCAGACAGCCTTGATCCTGAAGATTCTTCTAACCCCAGTGTCCCTACTACAGGCACATATCTTAGTAAGTAAAGGTTAAAGGAATAAGTCCTTGAATTCTGTCCATCATGCAAAATCCATATCTCAACCGCTTCACGGAAAGCACTAATGTAGCGTCTGAGATAAATAAGAGCAAGAAGATAGAAGTAAGGGAAAAGGGAGGAGTTTTCAGCTGAGACTTGGAATGAGATGGAAAGCAACCAAAGCAGAAAAATATTGACAAGCCTGTTCCAGATGACAGGAGGCATAGAGGAGAAGTTGCTCATTCCACCTCTGGTCAGATAGCATGAAGAGGCAGAGAAAAGCAAAACCTGATGAAACTAAATGACATTACATATAGAAAAAAAAAAAAAAAGACTTCTCTGCACTGGATACAGTGAATCTACAGAATATGCTACAGAGGAAGTCAAAGAATTAAATAATAAGGCTGGATTTTTATAAGAATTTGGTCAATGTGGGATTATTAATTACATACAGAGCAGTGTCAAGTAACTTAGTGGTGATCAGATTTCAAAGCTTCCTAGGATAAGCCACCAAGATATGCTAACTTTGGCATGTAAATGCTCAAATGAAATCCCACCACTAACTGGGATTACAGGGGTGTGTTCCCATCTGCAAGAACCAAATAGTGAGCCCTGCTGGAGAACAGACACTTGCTGCACTGACCACTGCTTATGCTGTTTCTTTGTGA
Source organism: Motacilla alba alba (assembly GCF_015832195.1). Lineage (NCBI taxonomy): Eukaryota > Metazoa > Chordata > Aves > Passeriformes > Motacillidae > Motacilla > Motacilla alba. The sequence goes on from NC_052018.1 coordinate 101,020,356, forward strand.
CCTTGGTGCTGTTTATACTTGTCAATTATGCTGTTCCTCTTCATCTGGCTTTTCAAATCTGAATATTTCTTCCTTCACATAGTTGGGAAGACAGCGAAGTGTTGTGCCTCCCTATCCACACTCCTGCAGGATTACTGAAGGTCAAAGCTGGGATAACCAGCATTTACTTCATGCAGGTTTACTATTATCTGAGCAGTTCAATTAAGATGAGGCTGAAAGGAAAGCAGCTGGGGCTTTAAAATCTCTCATCTCGCAACAAGCTCATCTTTGTGCCCCATCTGCTTTCCTCCTGCTCTCAGAGAGCCCTGGGATTGCCCAAAATGTATTCAATATATTGAGACTTTCAGTTAATGCACAGACACACACACACACACACACACACACACACAGAGACACAAACACGCTGCCTTTCCTCACAGGAATCTTTGCAATGTTTCAGGTATTTAGCAGGTTGAAATAAGCAGGAACAGCAAAAATTACAATAATTCCATTTGGAAATAAATAAGAATAATTTTTAGTGTAGGATAGGGAAATTCCTTCTCTCCCTTTTTAACCTGGTCATCCAAACCATTCTGTGATATGATATGATATGATTTGATATGATATGATATGACATGATACAATTCATTAGTTACAAGGACATTCTCTGCTCTCACATTCTCTGTTCACACCTTTTCATCCGCATTTGGTTACCCCCAAGACCTGGTGCAAGGCAGTGCTGCCTCATTTCTGCAGGATTCCTGGCTGAACTCTCCTGACGTGTACAGGCAGTGCTGGGCTCAGTGGGAATGGCAGTGGAACAGCCACACGCCAGCTGGTGAGGGCACTGCAGCATTGGTGACCAGCTTGGAATAAAAGCACAGTAGTTACAGTTTTTATTCAGGAGCTTAGGCAAGAGGGCTCATTAGGAATGTACCTAGAAAGAAATCTGAGTTTGGGTAGGGGGCATGGACAAATTACTCCTGCCTCTGCTGAAGCTATCTCCGGTGCCACAAAAAATGCAAAATTCACACAGAATTGCCCTAAAAACAGAAAGAGAGAAACACCGGGAGGATGAGTGGAAGGGTGCTGAGTGAGTGAGAGGTCAATGGAGCAGGGAAACAGAAGCATACCCTGCTGGTGTGGAGAGGGTATGAGGGCTGAGGGACACCAGTATTCCACAAGCATCCTTCATTACCAGTTGGAAGCACGGGTGAGAAACAGGAGAGGTGTCCTATTATGTGCTTATTTCAATTGCTACCTCTTTGCATCCAGGACTGGCAGGGTTAAAAACTACAAATCACATTCTGGCTCACTCTAACTGGGCTAAACTCTAAGGAGTCTAACTCTTCACTTAAAAAGACAAAACCAATTACCAACAACCTTCTTCTGAGGACAAAAAGACCAACTTGCTAATGAGGGTCTAAGAGGTGGCCATTCTATTGTAAAAGGTCCACCATCCCACTGTCCATTTAAGTGTCTCCTTTAATAGCCATATTTTTATCTATGAAGACTCAGAGTACAATATTTATTCCTACTGTCCAAAGTGTCGCCCCAAGGATTTTAATGGTTACACTAATTTTATTCCATGTAATGGAGATGCCTTTTAAATGGGAAATGAGGAATTATGCAGTCTGGATAATATGCCCTACTATGGTCTTCCCATTTGGCTTGGTAGCAAATACAGAACCATTCCAGAACTTAGGTTTTGGAAGAGAGGGAAACTTTTATCTATTTGCCACTCTAGTTTGGTTCCCTTTACTAATTTGGCTTCCTTGCCCAGAAACAGGACCAAAATTCATCCATGGGAGAAAATTCCTCAATGCAAACTAACAAAACAACCATAAAAAGGGGTCTTGTTTTATGACATGCACCACTGGAATTGCAGCATTCTGCCTATGTGGGCATATTTTCTAACACATTATGCAGAAACAAGTCAGGGAAGATGCTGAGGATTGTAATTTTCTAATTTAATTCTGCCATTTCCAGTAATGGAAAGCCATACTATGGCTATTTATCTTCATAAGTGACAGATGCATTTCATTAAAACTTCCTTAAATAATTTCTCATGGCACTTGAAGAAGGAAAATAAGGAGTGAAAAGATATCTGTTTTGTAGGAACACACGCATCGAGGTTTTGAGAGATGTTAAACACGCAAATGATCTATGACTGCATTAAAGAGGTCAAGTAAAAAGATATTTGTCTGGTGTTTTTTTGCAATGTTGATGCCTGTTGAACCCATCATGCAGCAGTCTGACATTGACTGTTGCTGGATGAAAATACGCTAATAATATCCCTGTACACGGATATAATGAGTGCCACTTGGGAGAATCCCAAAGCTCGGCGTAATGCTGTGACAGGCAGATGCTTCCCTTCCAAATACTGCTGAAATGCTGCCATGTAGGAGCAGGAGGATGCAGCAGCTGCAGAGCAAGTGACTCTGCAGAATAATTTGGCCAAGAAGTGAAGAACTTTCTATTCAGTTGAAACTGTGTTCAAATAAGGAATGTTGCAGGGCAGGTGAATATTCACCTAATTTTATTACTGTGCCAGGCAACTGATAGTGGTGCAATAAAATATTTTTTGAAGAAATCTGCATCATGTACTGATGCACCTCTACAGTGTGTTCTGTGTAAAGTTTTAGCCCAGGTCTTGGCATACAGGTTTTGCATGGAAGCAATGAAAGCACCACAGAGGGAGAGCTGTGGGTGACATCTTATACCATTTTTCTGCTGTCCTCATATTCCAAATGATTCAGGGAAGCCTGAAGGCTTGCAGCAGTTCCTAGATGGTCATTAGGTCAAGGAAAATCACCAGTGCATCTGCATTTTCCTCACCCATTCAGTAAACCCATACAGAAGGGAATGGAATGGGGAGGTTTAGAGGTAGCACTGTCATTGTCTGCTCCTCAGTTTCTCATTTAGAGAAACTTTTTAGCTTAGGGGGTTGGCAAAGGGGACAGAGTGGCAAAGAGAGCCTTGCCCAAACTCCTGCCTCACAAGCCTTTCATCCAGTCAAGCAACAACTGCCCAACAGTGCCAGCAAAAAGGTCAGTAGCTACGTGAGCTGTTAAGAATTCACCTCTAGTTCAAGGAGGAGAGAATTTCCATACGCTAGTGGTATGGATGGATAAGTTTTCATGGTCTGTAACAATGCTGTTTTACTCCAGGGTCCCCTTGTTAAGGCCCCAGAGCTGTCAAGCAAGCTGGAAGAGTGCCCGCAGCACCTGTTTCCATCCCCCTGGCACTCAGTAGACCCCTGTCTATTGGCATCATCACCTTTCCCTCACTTTACATTTGCTCTCAGCAAATAAAGCCAAGGGAATGAACTATTCAGGAAACACTGCCCTCTCTTTGGTTAGTGAATCTTGCAGTCCTTTCTCTCTCTTATTCCAAACTACTGCCTGAACATGCTCCAGTTGCTCCAGTTGCTCCAGTTGCTCCAGTTGCTCCAGTTGCTCCAGTTGCTGTTCTTTCCCAGTGGAGTTTGTTGACAAAGATGTCATGTAGAGCAGTGTAAATCAGTATGGACTAGATAGGTGGTCTTCTTTCTACACTGACTGAAGAAATGCTAACTCTCTGATGAAAAACAGTCACCTTTTTAACAGGAACATTAGCAAATGAGCCAAGCGTTGCTTCTGCCAGCATGCCTAGATGTGGTTTCCATATATAGAGTGGACTGAGTGCTTTTCATCTGAATGGGAGATCCACCTGGGGCAGAGCAGCAGCACCCAGGGCTTGATGGGAAAGCCATGCCTTGGGCCAGTGTCTGCCTCCAGCCAACCTGCAACCTGCTATGAGTGTCAGGGCAGCCACTGCCCAATAACCCACGTACTTCATCAAGAATCCACCTCCTTTGAAAACCTCCTAAAGGTATTTTATACCATGGTCATTCTCAAGTTACCTGACCCAGTTTACCAGTCAGCACTAGGCCTCTCAGATAAAGGCCCTCAACCAGCAGTACAAGTTCAGCATGAAAACTGGGGCCAGCACACATAAAACCTTCCTTTCCTCTTCCTCCACTGCTCCTGAAGTCAGTCTTTATTTCCATATTGGCAATTCTGTATGAGAAGGCGAGGCAGAAATCCTGCATGCCCCTTTCCTTGGTCCGTTGAGTCACTGTGGCTCTGGCTGGCCCTGGCTGCCGGTGGGTGAGAATACCTATTTTGGCAGAGAGGACCAGTGTAGAGGAAGTCACAGAGACTCAGCTCAGGAGAGTTTGGCTGGCAACAGGAACTGATGTCAGCCCATCAATAAAACCAAGCTTCAGAGGGGGCTGAGCTTTCTTACTCATGCTCTGGTGTTCAGAGCATGACTCAACTAGTTCCCAATGCATGACACTCGAGGGCCACATGGGAAGTCTTTCATCTGCAGAGTTTTGGCTGGGCTGTTGCTGCCACTGCCTCTTTCTTTCCCTTTGTGTTTCCATCCAGGTGATTAGTTAGGACTGACGTTCAGTGCTGCTGTGGAATGGCTCAGTGGTTACCAAAAAAAGCAGAAGTTCAAGGGGCAAAGTAAAAATTTCCATTGCAGTTAATCACTGGCCCCACTGTGGAACTCATCAAACTTTGAGGAAGTAATTGAAGCTATTTGCACTTGTGGAAAATGAGAAAGACAAAAGTACAGGAAATTGCTTGTTGTTTTGCTCTCAGAGTCACAGCTATGATTACTCTCTTTTGGATGAGATTCCCTTAGAAGAAGTGGCTTCCAGATAAAGGATAAAGAGACTAGTCAGAATTTGTTTCATTTGTTTGCTTTGAAAAATACTTTTAATGCTTTCTCTGATCCTTAAAAACTATCTTGGTACATGCAAGAAACATCCCCCTGGAAAATGAGGGCCCAGTTGAACACTCTGCTCTGCCAACTTCACCTGTCAGATATTTAAAAGTGAGGAGGGTTAACTGGAGCTCTTAATGGATCCAAGCCACAGACATTTTTGGTCAGAAATTGTTCTTATAGGTAAAAAGGTAACTTTGTAATAGAATTTATAGCTGTGCACTCTGGCTGAGTGTTTGGAACAGAGACTTCAGTAAGGCTGACCACCAGATGAAGCACGTGAAGAAAATACAACACATAGACTGTCATGAGCATCAGGTCTCTGGCTGCAAGAGGACAGACTGGTCCACCCTCCCAGGTGATGGACCCCCAAAGTGACCTGTGATCCCCCTGAACACATCCACAGCCCGTATTTCCTGGAACGCTCCTTAGAAATCACTGTAGCAACAGTCTCCTCCAAGATCAAATTCCCTATCTGGAAACCACAACAATGGAACTGTGAAGGGAATAGGGCTTTCTGAGAACTACTTCCATTTGATCAAGGCATGCCAAGAATTCAGCTTGACATCTCTACCTTGATTTCCATTTAATTGCTGTGAATTGCCTCCCTCCTGAGATACAGGTTTATGCAGCAGCACTTAAAACTGTGACCCGAGGAAACTCAGAGTACTTCAGAAAACTCCATGTCCATGAAAACACCTCCTGCCAGCCCTTCTGAGGCCATCGCAGGGTCTGGCAACAATGAAATGCCTGGTAATACACTAGACCAGATCTTCATCGGACATAAACCAGTGTGACACATTGTTTTCAGGCCATTAGTAACTGGAAATCGACATGATTAGGAGCGTCGTTCACAAGGAGATAGTGTCAAAGTTGTATTTCTCTTTTTCTTGCCTATTCTTTGGTTGTGGTATTATTACTGTCATGGACCCATGGCATTTCTTTGTCTCATTGCAAGGATACAGACCTCGAGTCAATTTGGAGTACACAACACATGGACTTGTGACTGTATATTGTAACAGCTGTCATTGTATCAGGTTAATACAGTTGGATAGAGCTTTTCTTTTCCAAATTTGAGTTTTTACATCTGCAGAAAAGCAAGGGAACAACCAACAAAGAAAAAAAATTATCCTTTTTTGGTTTTCTGGTTGCATAATTTTAATGATATTTAAAATCTTAATTCCACTGGAGCTGGCCCTAAACAAGTGGTGTACTCATCCAAATACTATGGGGATAAGAGCTATGTGCCAACTGAAATATTTAATCAGAAACTGAAATAAACCTTACTAGCATGTCCAAGCCATTTTACATTAAAGTGAATGGCAGCACCTCAAACCAGTGATAGAAGCACAAAAGTGATCACTAGAAAATTAATTATAGAGTCATAGAATGGCCTGGGTTGAAAGAGACCTTAGAGATCCCCCAGTTCCAACTTCCATTGAATAAGCAGGAATGCAAACCACTAAACCAGGTTGATAAAAGCCCCATTCAACCTGGCGTTCAACACTTCTAGGGATGGGGCATCCACAGCTTCTGTGATAAACCTGAACCAGCATCTCACCATGCTCACAGCAAACAATTTCTTCCTAACACCTAAACTAAATCTCTCCTCTTTTAGTTTACAACTCTCTTAGTTCCCCCATGTCCTATAAGTATCTTCCCATATAAAAAGTTTCTCACTCACTTTTTTATAAGCTCCCTTTAAGCAGGTTAAGGCCACAGTGGGGCTTCCCTGGAGCCTGGTCTTTTTCAGGCTGAACAACATCAACTCTCTCAGCCTGTCCCCATAGAAGAAGTGATCCAGCCCTCCAACCATCTTCCTGGCTCTCCTCTGGACCCATTCCTGCAGGTTCACATCTTGTGTTGAGTACCCCAGGTCCTGATGCAGCACTCCTGGTGGGGTCACATGAGCAGAATCACCATCCAGGATGAGTTTGGCTTTCTGGACTGGGAGTACCCACTGCTGACTCATGTCCAACTTTTCATCTACAAGAGCCCCCAAGTCCTTCTCTGCAGGCTGCTCTCAAAGAGTTCTTCTCCCTGTCTGTCCTTATGTCTGGGATTGCCCCTAACCTAAGGTACCTAAGGTGCAGCATCTTGCACTTGGACTTGTTGAATCTCATTAGTTTCTCATAGGCCCATGTGATTAGCCTGATTTTTTTTTTGTTTAAGTTATGATACTATTTTTATTATGTGGGAAATAAATAAATCCCTGTACCAATGCTGCACTGGGTTCTGATATTTTCTGATTGTCAGGAGAATTGAGATTCACATGGATTTGTCACATGGCACATGAGAAAATGCAAAGTACGGTGGCAAACATGACATGAATGCAGGAATTAAATCTTGCTTTCGTTTGTGCCATGCAGACTCTTGGTAGAAACCACTTTTGGACATTTGCTAGGGCATACCATTGCCTATGATGTTTCAAGAGCATCCATAAGGACATACACATAATGTATACAATGATGATAATGATTATATATGTGGAAACAGCTCCTCTGAAATCTGCATGCACATCATTTAAATGGCCAGCTCTGTTCCTGGGTTTTGTGTCTTTCTTCCTTTATCTATAATATTTCCTTTCAAGACATTCATTGGGTATAACTGATGGAGTTAATGCTTTTGTTTTCACCTCTGCAGGGCATTTTTAGAAGTCATCTTATCACTCTCTCATTCACTGCCCTTGCCCTCCCTCTTCCTTCTTCCTCTGTTAAATCAGACTCCATTCTTCCTCCAATTGCTCTGCACAACCTTGCATTCCGCACATTGACCTTTCATATGCTGCCGTTTGGATCACCAGCTCTAGCCATTACATTAGCAACACACAATTACACCCTCAAGGTAGACTCAAGTGCAGATCCTACCCCTACATAAGTACCTTAATGAATGGAAAGGTGCTGATGTATGTTTGAAGTATGATTTCAGCTCACGTACGACAGAAGGGTTCTGCAGAGACATGAAACCATGGGTAGTGATGGGAGCATTTCCCAAATGTTTCTGTTCTGCCACAGTGCCCTCTGTATGGTGCTGCTCTCTGAAGTGCCCAAGCATTGTATCTTTTTTCTAGAGGTTATTGCCAAAGCCACGCCCAGATGTCACAGCGGGGCTGTCACAAATGGTGAGCTCAGATGGGCAGTTCTTGCTTGGTCTGAGCACTTTCCAAAAAACGTTCTTGGTGGCTTAATTGGTCAATTTTGCTTTTGATAAGAACATCTGCCCTGATATGCTGTAGTTTTGTGATATCCGTTGCTGTTTGGGAGTGTGATGCAGCCATTAAAATACCTATTTTTTCCCCATTCTTTTTTTTTTTTTTTATTCGAATTCAACATACATTTTTCTGTGAACATACAACAGAACTAAAGTGATTCTGGCCTCCCTCCCAACAAAAAAAACCAATCTGACAATGTAAGATGCCAGATCTGACAGATGAAAGAATCTGCCCCATGGCTATGTGGGTAATAAACATAGAGTCATGATCTAATGTCTTTGTTAAAGTCTTAGAGTTGTGATAAATTGAGCAATATGTGAAGTGGTGGTTTTCAATCAATTCAAGGTATTGTTTGTCCAGAACATCACAAGTAAAATTTGCTCTTAGTCCACTGACCGCTAAGAATGAACTTTCTCCCTTCAAGGAGGAATTTTGCTGTGCGATGAGATGGGAACTGGACAAAAGGAACAGTGTGAGGTTATCCCATACTATCTTTGTGAAGATGGTCTCAGTGCAGAGGTATCAGTCTGTACAGTGATTCCAGTATCACTTCTAATAGCCATAGTTCACTGGAATAACCATCAGGTATTATTTTTACATAAAAGCATTTAATATTGCTCCTATATTCTTCACTAATTTGACTTTGCAAATGGGACCTCCTCCAATTCACAGAAATCTTGCTTTAGCTTTGTTTACAAAAAAATTCCTTCTAAGATGGGTAAGTCTGAAAAAAAAAACTGTGGCATGAGTGGTCAGTGTGTTTAATTAGCCAGTTCAAAAGAAGTGGGGAAAAGAGATAATTTCTGAAAGATCCCAGATGGAAACCAACTTCTTTCCAGCAGAGGTGCTTCCTTCCAGCATATCCTAGGTTATGCTTGTATTTGACATGATAACCTCAGTAAAATCCAAAGTAAAGTGATGGAATAAATAAGTGTATGATGAAAAGAATGGAAATTTAGCCTCCTTTTGCACTTCTTACAGCAAGGCTTTTTTAAACCTTGTCCCTCACTGAAAAGTTTCTTCACTGAGAGTATCCTGAGGAGAGGAGATGCTGGCTCAATCAATGGCTGCCTCGGCGGATCTTCGATCAGCTGGCAAACACACTCAGCCTCTGGCTGAGACAGCTTTCAGAGAGATGGACTTCAATTATGCAGTGCCTTTTTGCTAGGCTTGAGAGGATTAATGGCAGCAAAACATAAGCATGCTGACAACATGGGCTCTGTCGCGAGAAACACAACTGGAACTCTGCAAGGATTTTGGAATTGGGAGAATATGGCATTTCTTTGTATATCATGTGCAGAAGGAGAGCTGTTGCACAAACATTTGGAAGTTTAGGTGAATTTCAGCATCCAAGAATTTAAGTCCAATTAATTCACCTCTTTTTTCCTAATTAATTAGACAAGCCTGCTTGCTGGACCAGAAGGTCAAAAAGACAGCCCATAGCTGAGGGTTTTTAACCAGTTTCATCCCACCTCTACCAGGGTTTGACTTTTTTTCCTTTGCCCTCACATTGCAGTGTCACACAGGCAGGGACACTGCTGCTGGTACAGGGTCTCCACCACTACTCTCCCTCCAGCCCATGCTGTACTGCTCTAGAGCCATCCTCAACAGGCAAGCCACAAACCTGGGATGAGGAGCTGATTTACAGAAGAATGCAATGCCATGGCATAACCCAGGCCATCAGGGAAGTCTCAATGCATTTGGGACAATCATTTATGACTAGAAAAAAAGGGGAAACAAGGAGAAAAGAGTGAGGAGGAAATTGCTAGTTTTGATTTTGAAATTTTCCAATATAAATCCTTTTATTTTCATCCCAGTGGGATCTTTCAAGGCTAAATTCAGTCACACTTACTTTTCAGAAGCTAAAACAAATGAGCTCTCCCTGCAACACACAACTGAATTCAGTTCAAAGCTAAAGCCTCTTGGTCAGATTTCCCTCTGGGTCAACTCAGACAGATACAAATTTTCCTGCTTTACCCATGCTGCTGCAGAACAAACTGTCTGCACAGCTCAGCTATTACAATATGTTTCCACATTTAGCCTACTCAAGAAGCAGGTGCTGGTGGGAAGTACAGCATTCACAACCAGCACATGTCCCCAGTGACACACTTTTAATGCAGAACATAAAAATATACAATAAAAATATTTATGCAAAAGTTGAAGAATGGGCTGCGAGCTCTCAGTTGTTTTCAGTGGGATAAGCAATTTTTCATATGCTTTGGCAAATTTTAGCCTAATTAAAAGAACAAGTAGGTAACTACTGATAGTATATGTGGATAAATTAGAGCAATAATCTAGTCGTCTATCCCAAACCTATCCAGAAATTTATGAGAACTTTGATGAGATGCAGATGGGGCCCTTACAACAGAGACAATAATGAGGCCAGAGGACTCAGGATTAGAAGTTTACATGTCCTATGAAATTTTGTAAGTCAGGGCCAGTGTTGTTCAATTGCAGTAAGAGGCATGCAGTGTGGTAGAAAAACCCATCACTCCATGCACATCACTTTTACATACTCTTAATGACTTGTTTAATCCTCTGTGCTCTGCTGTCACATTTTTTTCTTTCACCTCCTGCAAACTGACATCTCTTTGTCTGGCTCCACTAATCATACTTCAGTATTTCAGTCACAACAACCCAGTTCAGCACGACAGGCTGGGGGCAGAGTGGCTGAAAAACTGCCCAGCAGAAAAGGACCTGGGGGTGCTGGTTGACAGCACTGAACATGAGCCAGTGTGTGCCCAGGTGGCCAAGAAGGCCAATGGCATCCTGGCCTGCATCATCCAAGAATGTGGCCAGCAGGACCAGGGCTGTGGTTGTCCCTCTGTACTTGGCACTGGTGAGGCCACACCTCGAATCCTGTGTTGAGTTCTGGGCCTCTCACTGTGGGAAAGACATCTGGGTTCTGGAGAATCTCCACAGAAGGGCAAGTGGAGCTGGGGAAGAGTCTGGAGCACAAGTCTACTGAGGAGCAGCTGAGGGAGCTGGGGTGTTTAGCCTGGAAAATAGGAGACTCAGGGTTGACCTTATCACTCCCTACAACCACCTTAAAGGAGGCTGTAGCCAGGTGGGTGTCAGTCTCTTCTCCCATGCAACCAGTGGAAATGGCCTCAAGTTGTACCAGGAGAGGTTCCCTTTGGATATCAGGAAGAATTCTTCTAACTGAAAGGGGGGTTATGCATTGGAAATGCTGCCCATGGAGGTTGTGGAGTCACCCACCACACTGTCTTGTTAAAACCTGCTTACATCACTTCCACAGGTGTTCACTTTCTGCCATCCTTGGTCGGTTCCCTGTGATATAAAAAAGGATGCAGAGCAGTTAAATAAAACAACAAAACTAACTGAAAAGGCCATCCTTTTCTAAGTACAATTGTTGTACCTTTCTGACTCACATTCTGGCTTCTTCCCATTGCCCTCCCCTCAAGAGGAAAAATCCATGCTGGATCCCAACACCTGAGCATTGTCTGACTCTTCACATCAGAAACTCTAGCAATAACTGCTCCTGCTCCCTGATGTTTGATCCCAGGCCTCCCACATTCATCAAGATACAGGAGGCTCAGTACCTTGGAGGCCATAATGGTAACAAACACAAATCCCTGCTGAGAACGCAGGAGATGTGAGTCAGCATGAGCAAGACCTAGATTACTGTGAACAACACCCCAACTGAGCAATAGCAACTTAATCATAGTCAGAGAGTCAGTATTGTGCTCTTACTGAAAAAATCAACATCTCCATTTTCAGGATCCATAGGAGTACTGTGCCATTTAATAGTTTGCATTCAGGCTGCTAAAAATCACCATTCTTTTTGCTGTCTGAGGCCTCAAAAATTGGCATATTTTGTCAAAAGAAAAATATAATCTTTTAACTCATGATTTCAGTCAGCAAATATCCTAGCACCTGCTTAAAATGTCACTTTTCACTTTGGAATCTCACGGTTATCAATCATAGGCTGTATCTTGCTGATAATTAGGAGAATTGAGACAGCACCAGTGTTTTTCACACCCTGAGCTTTTGATCAAAACAGTGTCAGGAGATCTACACACAACCTCTGCTTCAACCTCTGCTTGCTTGCCTGTGCACATTAGAGATGCAGAGGTCTTTGCACAGATCAAATTTAGACATTTAGAACAGCTGCTCACTTGTCTAGCAAGAGTCATAGGTGCCTTTACAAGTGGCAGGAAGATGCACAGAGTTCCCTGTTTATAATAAAAAGAGTTGCCTTTGCTCTTCCTGTAACTCCATTTGAGACATTATTAGACTTCATCTTATGTCAAAAAGAAAGTCTGAAATGAAATGAAATCACCATAGAACCATATGCCACACTGCTGAGGCACAGCAAAAGTAAGCTAAATTCACTATTGCAGCTGCCAGAGTGAATTTGTCTGTTTTTATTGGTGTATGACTCAGCTTTAATATTTTTCTAAGACAGTTCTTGATAGTCTTATCGACAAATAAATAACATTAATAAGACTGAAGAGATGGTCACTTCCTTCCAACCACCCTAGTAAACATACTCTGGCCATAAAGGGAGACAAAACAAACAAGAGCATCCAAGTGTTCTTCTTTGGGATGGAATACTCCCAACCTTTTTGCCCTGGACAGATTTTCTCATTAGTGAGAAAGGATTATTTAGGGAGAAGAGTACAAAAGGTAGAAGTACTGAGTTCCTATCCTAGGTTGGACTATTACCTATGGGGACCTTCAGTAGCTCTTCCCACAGCCCCAGTTTCTTATTGGAGCATAAAATGCAAACAATTTTTTTCCTACAACACATACACAGTAAGCCTTATCAAACTTTCCCTAAAGTACCTGATGATTCTGGGATGAGAATATAAATGATTCCTCCCACTCCCAAAATAGTTAGTTTGGCACCAGAGGAAGAAGTCTCCTGAAGCTTCTGGAATGAAATGGGAAAGAAAAAAAAGAGGAAAGGAGAAGAACTGATCTTCCCTTAGCTAACAGTTGCACAGATGTTCTCACATCTCCTAACCTCACATTTATGTGATGTTGCACATCGGCAATATGAGGTTTTTCTTGTGAGCAGCACCTTTATTTATTGCTACTGAATTAATTTTCCTTTAAGAAATAAAGTTCTTTAACTGCTGGTATTATTGCTCTGCTCTCTCCATTTTCTTACAGCTTTGAACTAAATCCTGTCACCACTTCTTTCTCCTGAAGTGATTCAGGGCACTGTGCTTTGGATCACAGGGCTGCAAAGTGTCATTTGGTGCCTTTTAACTGTAACCACAGAAAACAAAGGCCGCTGGCTTTGCCATGACTACTGGATTTTGTAGATGTCTGAAAACAAGACATAAGTGAAATGTCTGTGACATTATACATTTGTGATACCATTGCAAATGGAAGCATATCCATTTCTGCGGGCTAAATCCTACTCCCTCCTCCAAGGGTTTGCCATCAGTCCCAGTCTGCTATCGCACCCATCCTGAGGATCTGTGTGCAAGCCAGGGATGTTTATTAGACAGAGTTAATTCCTTTCAGACTCCTTCTAAGTGTGGCTGTGACTGACAGAGGCGGGTGCTGTTTGCAAGTGTCAATGGAGCATGACCTCGAGTTAATACACTGAATGATGAGAGAAAAGAAGATTCATTCAGCATCTGAACTCTGTGCTGAGATTAGCCAGAAGTACAGAGCACATACAAATTGCTGTTTTGTCAGCACAGCGCTTGGCGGAGTTTTGAAATATTTCAGCTATTCTAAGCCATCGTCCTCAAGGCCGGGGCAACTAAAAAAAGAGGAGGATCAAAACAGCATTTCTGATCTAAACATCATTGTTTTAGACGAGAAATTTGGACCAAGATGCTTAAAGCAATGTATGGCAGCCACAGCCCCAGGGTTGATGTGAAAGGACTTGCAGTAACATGCACAGAGCTGTTTACAAAACTGAGAGAAGGAACCACAGGATATTTAGCTTTTCAGTAGTAGATGCCTGTTGAACTCCAGCCTGGTGAGGAGAAATTGGAAGTTACAAGGATCTGCACAGTCTGTCTGTCTACTTGTGCTAATTGCTCTAATTTCAGTTGCCTGTGGCCATAAGTTGGTCTTCCAGATGCCATCTCTGCATCTGGTATTAGCAGAGCAGTCAGGGGCCACATAGGCCATGGCAGGTGACCTTTTCTCTTATCCCAGCAGCTCTGTCCAGATCTGAGTCTGTCTGTCTGGGAGCACTGATTAGTGTTCAGGGCATAGATCTTATCTGTACTTGGCTAAAACAGTTTGAAGGTTGAGGAAAACCCTTGGAGAATCGCAATGCTGAGGGTTTTTGTGTGCTTTCTTCCCAGTTATATAGTTGGTCCTTTCTTAGAATTTAAAAAACAACAGAGCTGTTAGCAGAGGTATTGGAAGAAATACGGTTTCCCTCCCTCTCTGAGGGAGTTCTGAGTTCTAGCAGTAACCATTACCAGAGGCAGGATTGTAGAGAAGATATCAAATCTCTTTGTATCTGTGCTTCCTATTGTTGATTCTGACAACTACATCCATTTAGGGTCAGATTCTATCGTACATTGCTGCTTTGAAGCCAGCAGACAATAAATGCAGAATTTAGAGCATAATAACTCCAGTACTTTCAGTGCAAAGAATCCTCCGTTCACCTCTCCTCACTGCCTGTTTCTCTCATGCATGGTTCTTTTGACTTTGTATCCAACCCTGTGCACAAAAACCTCTGCATCATCAATTTCTCTTGCAGTCCAAACTGAAGGAGCTTCTTCTCTCTATCTCCATTGCCACCCATCAGGCTTTTGAGTCCCTTAAAACAGCAAGACCAAAACTGGTCCTGTGTTTTCTCAGAGGCGATCAAACCTAAGGAAATTATTACTACCTTCTCTTCTTGCCCTTCCTTCTATCTCTCCTCTCACAGCTGCCCCAAGGAAACAGACATACAAAAAATCTGCACAAGAGGCAGAAGACAGTAAATGTCTTCTTTTGTGAAGGCACCAATATTTATCCTGGGGCTTCTGCAGTCCACTAAACCTAACACACAGAGATTTAGGGGTTGCTTTCAGTTAATAAACTTAGGGGGTTTGTTACTAATCAGCACCAGTAGCTCTTAAGAAAAAGACAGGTTTTGCTGAAGCTTATTGCTTTTTTTAATAGACTAATTCACAATCAGATACAGTTTAGATTACAAAATTATTGGCAGCACTTTCGTGCAACGTCTGTTTATTTTCTCCTCAGTAACCCCCATCATCTGCTGACCCAACCCAGAGCTGACTGCAGCTGAAATTGATACAAAAAGTACCCCAGCTGATATTGGCCAGTTTGTCACTCACTATTTGCTTTTTCCCCTGTTCATCTGCTCTGCCGTCTCAAATGGTTTCTCTCTGCTTATCACATGGGTCACTTACCATGTGAAGGAGTAACAAGAAGAGAAAGGAGAGGCAGCAGTATTAACAATTATGCAGAATTATGTATGATATATTTCTGGGTCATTACTTGTTGGGCCCTTGCTTGAACGATGCTCTTTTGCCTCTCTGTGCTGTGGTGGGCAGGGTCAGTGTCATTTGCTTGCAAGGATGTGTGCCCAAGGAAGACTCATTCTCGCCTCTGAAAGGATGTGTTGGCCAAACTGCCAGTGAACAGCAGAGTTGAGTCAGCAGTGCAAAATTATAATTAAAAAAGAGAAAGGAAAAAAAAAAAAGAAAAACAATACCAGCCGTCATTTCCTAGAGAGCTCTGCAAGCTTGCTGGAAGCCTCTTTATAGCCTTGCAAATGCTGTGAGTGGTGTGCAGGCAGTTGCCACTAAACGGTGCAAATGGGAGAACTGCAGGAACTCACCATGTTTCCACAGCGTCAAGATTGGAAAATACCCAGCGTCTGCCACTCAGACGTGGTAAATCAGACTTGCCCTGCCACCTCCTGGCCGTACCAGACACCGAACAGAACTTAATGTGCTAAACAGACTTTTTTTTTTCATATCTTACTCTCTTTCTGGTCAGGGGCCTGACCTGTGGTTGGCTGAGGTGACCAAGCTGTGACCTCAGCCTGGAAAGCGTATGCAGAATGAATGGAATAAAGCCTTTGGGACCATAAATATGAAACAAAAGCTTTGCTGTGACCTTCACACATATATTTTAATACACAATGAAAACATTAGAATTCTTTCTATGCCTGCTTCCCATACAAATGTGTTGTTGTAGAGTTTCTCACCTTACAGTGGCAGGGAGATCACTGCCTCTTGAAGTATCCCTGATGTTGCAATTGTCAGGCCTCATCCAACCAGACATTCAGGAATCTCTGCCTCTTTATTGCTCTGCAGAGAGGAAGTTCTGTAAGTATACAAAGGACTACATACTTGCTTAGTTTTTAATATGGGACTATAATATGGGAAAAAGGCTCTAGATAATATTCTTCTTATTTCTTTCCTAGCTTGCAATGTCTGGCAATATTTCCTACTAATGTTGGTGTAGGGATGGAGATAGATATTGACTTTCATCTCTGTATAGAATTCTAGCTTTACTGCTCCATAAACTGCTCCAAGAGAATAATAATAATATGATGTCATGATTTATAAGCCAAATATAATTTTTTACATTTTTATACAGTTTCAAATAGTATTTGCTTTCACAGTCTAATTTTATCTGAACTTCTATTCAATGGAAAGTTATAGAAAACCTCAAGGAAGTTGTAGCCTAAGGACATACAACCTTTGGCAATATGAGTCCACAAGTAAAGAGGGAATGAAGGTTTCAAGCTCTTCTTGCTCTTCATTCCATGTTCATTAAGGACTCTGATATGTTCATTAAGGACTCTGATAGCCCGCTGAGGGAAATAGAAAGATCTTTCAGAAAATGTAAACACAGACAAAAGCAAGAGTGTCTGCATTTTAAAACCCACATCACCTTCACTCTGCAGCTGAGTAACATCAATTTCATCTGGTAGGAGCACACTCTTTCCTTGGTTTATATGTGTGTGAACAAGTAATGTATTTTTAATGAGATTTATTTTCATGACAGGAACCTCATTGACAATTTGCATTAAAGACAAGCTAAATGAGCTGTTCAAGAGTAGAACAAGCTTTCTCACATTTGTTTCCTTTAATTAACCCATACAGCATGTTAATTTTGGATTAAATCCTGCCTTATACCATCTATGAGATCAAAGTTGTCCTTCCATAAAATCTTTGATCACCCTATTTTCTTCATGTTAACCCTTTGAGGCCATAACTCACAGAGAAAAATTAGAAGGGCATTTGTTTTAATGTTTTACCACAAAAATGCAGTAACTTTTTTTCTGTTTTTTTCTCAAGTAAAATGTCAATTGTTAAAATTTCCAGCTGGACAGAAATTTGTATTTCCAGACAGGTTTACTTTAAGTACCTAGTCATTTACTGGAATTACCAAGTCACTTCCCATGTTAATCGAAATGAAATGATATTATATGAAACCCTAGTGACCTCCAAATGGAACTGAAACCTATTAGGTCTGAAGTACAGATCTCTCCCTCATGTGCTAATAAGTAATTGGTAGCAGTAGATGTCTGTTATCATCCATAGGGATCAGTTGCATGAAGTAAAAACTCAGTCAACAAATTTGAGGGATGAAGGGTACATCCTTCATCACCAGATAATACAGATACTTGCCAGAAAATAAACATGGAGGTTCAAGAAAGCCTTGGATTGTTTCGGTATTGGATGAGAAAGAACAGACATAAAAAGCTGTCTGGATGCTGGTTCTGCTTTCTCTCTGCTTACTCTCCTTCCTCCCTATAATATAAAGCCCAAGTGTCCAGTTTTTGCTCCTGCCGGCCCTGCTCCTCACTCCACACCTGTAGTGCCCCACGCTCCAGAGGAGAAGGTGCTAGCCATGGGTTTCAGCATGGAGCTGCACAGAGGCCGATGAGCTGGCAGGGAGAAGCTGGAGGGTGCTCACTGCAGATGTCACAGCCAGGAATTCAGCTGCCAAGAGAACAAGGCTTCTACTGAGGGTGTTCAAATTAAAATTAGTCAGAGTTTATGATTTGGCCAAGCTATGATTTTCTGGAGACAGTGAAAGGGGCTTACTTGATACCAAAAATGCCTTTTCTATGAAGCCGTGAAAAAGCAAGCATTCCAAGCCACAGTATTGTAAGATTTTTTAACCAGGCCAACACAATTGCCATACTCTAATTTTTATGTGTGATTGAAGAACTTCAGATAAAATTTTACAAAGTATGGCTGACATAAGCTGCAGGAAAGGGTGACTAGAAAAACAGCATTATAAAACATTTTAGATACCACTGCCATGTCAGCCTTCTATCACAGTATCAAAAAGCCCAATCACATCTCATGGCAGTAATGGAAACACCCCTTACCATCATTTCCAGAGCAGGCAGCTTGGGAGCGGCATCTTGAAACTCTTTCTTGACTCCAAGAGTGACACTGGAGAAAAGTTAAGGAACAAAGCACAATATGCACCTTACCCAAAGGATACAAAGCCTAGACCTGGACACAGATTTGGAACAGGGAGTCTCTGTGATGTGAAGCTCCCAGCATAGCCCTGGTTCTGGTTGTCAGATGCTCTTCCAGACAATATCTGTGCATGGTTTGGGGGCTGACAAAGGCTGCAGATGATTCCCAATAGGCACTTTGGATGCAGATGTCTTGTTTTGGAGGCTGTATGTGTTTAGCTGTGTCTTGCCAGGAGTTTACCAGGTGTTTACTAACTTGTTTACTAGCAGTTTGTTTACTACCTCACCAGTTTGTTTACAAGCAGAGAGAGGTTCAAACAGGCTCATAACCCCAAAGAATGACTGCGGTCACCCAAGGAGATGGTGCACCTGCAGCTTATTCCCCACTTACTTCCCCTTCCATTTATCATCAAAGAAATAGGCCAGTGGAGCTCAGCTTGTTAAAGTTGTCAAGCCAGGCCATCAAACTTCTTGTTGGGAACAAAAGCATTTAAAATTACATCAAAAGAATAAGGAGGAAGGTAATTTTTATACCCGTATGAGGAGATCAAAAAGACACCATATCAAGCACATTTTGTCAGGAGAGGAAGCCAAGGATCATTACTTGGAGGATTCATTGAATGTTGTTAGAAACTGCACTTTCCCCCACTTCATTCTTATCATGACATCTTGGCAAAGTGTTAAGAGCTGTTTCTAAGGAAGAGGTTATGGAACTTTGGAGTAAGTGAGAAAAGATCAAAAAGAACTGGCATGGCAAAGTAACAATTGCAAAGGCAAAAATGACAGAAGATGTTTTTTAATTGCGTGCAAGAGTCCAAGCATCACAAGGCGAGTACCAGTTAGAAATGGGGGAATTTTAAAATGACCCAGAGCAAAGTGAAGACAGATTATTAAGGAACGTTTACAAATGGGTAGAGAATAATTTCTCTGAGGAGAGTAGTGAAAAAATTACTTATATCAGTGCCATCCAGAAATGAATTAAAATCAGTGAGTTCCAGTCCAGAGGGAAACTTCAAAGCTAGATTTTGGAAAGCAAATACAGTTCAGTCTGTCATCATTCCCTTTGAATCCAGCAATATAACTGGTGCTGAAACTCTGTAAACCTGTAAGGAGGAACATGAACCCACCACTGATGATAATTTAAGTCATATGATTAATAAGGAAGGAAAAAGAGGACAAGAGGACTACCTCTGATGCCATCAGTCATAAATCAGCCAGGCCTAACTCAAGGTTGCAAAACTTGAGAATCTGACAAGCTGGCAAAAATGCACCAGAAGATACTTTGACAGATACTGCAGGCCCCTTCCATCAGGAAAGTTTTAAGGCCTATTGCAGAAGCAATTGAATTGGGAATAGTTAAAAAAATGAAGTGGCCAAGAAAGAACAATGCTATTCTGAGAATAGAAGCAAAAAGCAATGCATATTCCTGTGTTTAGATCATTCAATCGAGAGCTGTGTGGATGAACCTAGTGGGAGGTAACATAACCCTGCAGCCAGCTCCAAGAGCTAATACTGTGTTGAAATTTTGAAATGCAAATCTTGAGGAGCAATTATGCAAAAACTCTTACTAGGCAAGTTTTTGGAGAAACCTTAAAAATAAATTGTGAAGAACCACATGGAGCAGCACTGTGTGGAATAGTAATTGCTATGCCAGGGGAAAGAAATGAAAGGAATGTGCTAAGAATGTCATCTCTGACTCTGCTGTGAAACACTGAAGCTCCCCAGAGCATGAAGTGAGAGCTAACAGAGCACTGTAACCACCAGTACAGGCACCCATCCCTTCCTATAGTAAAAGAAGAGATGGGCATTACAGGCACAAGCTCCAGGCCTGGGAGAACACTCTGACCTGCAGGAGAGAGCAGGGTCAGTTCCAGAGTGTCTGGAGGTTTGAACTCTCACAGCTACACAACACACCACCGAAAACAAACAGGGCATGCTGCATACCTGATTGTGCTTAGGAATAATGATTGTTATAGATATGTCAAAATTCATAGGCAGGTAAATCGTTATCATGTTATAAATATATCAAATATAGTGTTATTATAAATATAGTATTATGAATATGCTAAACATAGCTCTGTTATAAAGATATTAAAGGTTTATAGCTACACTGACTTAAAATCATGTTTCGGGGGTTTGCCCCAAATAGGCACCTGGAATCCTAAAATCCTACACAGGAATTGAGACATCAGTTTCTTCAGCAGCTTCCACAGGTGTCCCTGAATAGAAGGTGAAATTTGCAAGTAAAAGGGAAAACTTCTTCTATAGAGATTCTGAGTGAAACTCGGAACATCCTAGCCATCACCAGGCCTTAGTGATCCTGGATAACCAAAAGTCAATGTAGTTCCTGTAATCTACCTTGTGTGAATGCCAAGTTCCTGTAAATTTGCTAAGATGTGAGAGGAGTTCCCGTAAAATGTAACCAAATCAGGGAACGAGACAACAGTGGCCCATCTGGCTACTGACAACCAGAAGATAGCATATTTTATGATAATCAACCTAACACAAATATTCTGTTTCGGGAGAATCCACTAACATGTAAAAAGACTACCGGTAAAAGCTGTATGTATTCCTGGACTCGGTGTGTGTATTGTGAAGCAGCCTTTGTTTCAAAGGAGACGAGGTTCTGTGAGGAACAGGAAGAGGAGATGAATATAGATGAAGGCATCAGAGACTGTATTGTTTGTATTGTTTACACATCTCATAGCATTATCCGTGGACTGGAGAACCATGGGATCAAGAAAAGAACAAAGAAAGTCATAGCCCTGAGCAAGAAAAAGAGTACAAGAACTGGATTCAAACTCGAGCAAATCATGAACTCACCACTCTGATGCAAGGAAGGGGGTCAGAGCTGTGTGTTTTCACCCAGAGCCAATGTCCCGGGCTTGACTCTGTCCGTTTTAATTCATGGCTGGCTTAAATTGTGAATTCGAACGCAAAATAAATTTTATACTTTGTTATTTTATAATAATTTGACTCCCACAAATTATTGATCCAATTTAATTGGCAATTACATTTATAACATGATCAAGCCCTCTCTTCAGATATCGTCAGCAAGTCTGGATTAAGTGAAATGGATTCCCAGTAAAGACCTGCAAGTAGTGACCAACTAGCGTCCTGAGATTTGTTTGCTCAAAAGAAGCATTCTGTGTTTTTAATTCCTATAGCAATGTGGCTTCTTATAATGAACAAGCAACCTCAGGTTCTTTTCTGAACCTTGATCCACTGAGAGGAGAATTTACAATTTATCTTTACAGTTACAATTAAAATTTATCTTTGCAATTGGAGTAGTTTACTGTGCTCAACAGGCTGCTGAAATGTCTGCCATTTGGCCATTACCAAAAAAGCCTCCCAGGAACGGAGTCCAGTGAACCCCCTCTTTCTGCCTACACCCAATATTCTCTATGTGACACCTGTCCCAAGCCTGAAGAAGTGTAGCCTGGTTTGCTCCCAGCAACAGTATGAAGAGCAGCCAGGACAGCAACATCAGCCCAGGCACCTTCTGGACAGAAGAATCACAGAAACAAAAGAGCAACAACCTTGTCTTGGATCAATTGCTGCTGTGTGGTTTTGAAGATGGTTCCCTCAGACAGGGTGATGCGACAATTCTGGCAAGCTGCCTGTGATCCCAGCCTGTGCTCTGTCTGTGTTAGAGAGGCACTATCCAAACTTGTCTCCAGAATTTCAGCCACACCGTCTCCCTGCAGTAGGACACGAGTAAGGGACAGTGGGAGCACATACTGCACACAGAAGCAGGGAGCAGGAAACTTGGTTCCTTGGTACTGCTTGTGCCATTGATCTCAGGAACTAAAGGACCTGCTGTTTCTCCAGCACCTTGGGTTCACATGTGGGAACCAGGGGAAACAGTGTTCACATTCCTTTGAAGAACACTTTGACTGTGATGGGAACCAAGAGGACACTGCTGTGGCTAAATAGATGCAAACCTCCTTCCCAGGGCTGGATTGATGCAGCATAAAATATACAGTTGTAAACTCTGTAACCTCCTGAACTAGCACAGTAAAGGATGAGAGGCACCATCTTAACTCTGCTCCCTCGCGTGTGTGCATCACAGCACATCTCTGATGACATGATTATATATGGCTTCTAAAATAATATAATATTAGGCAGTTTTGTTCTACAGCCTTATTTATTACTTCTGAGTCTGTTGTCTCTACTTAATCTTTTCTTGCCTGGAAGAACATCACTCCATCAGTGAATCAGCATCTCCAGAGAGGAAACGAAATGGAGACACGTTCATAATATACAGCAAATCGCTGTCTTAACACTCAGTTAATGTTCCACAGTGGATTAAGAATTATTGTCCTAGTATTTCAGCTTAGTCCAGATTTAGTGCCCCAGTGGAAGAATTAAGGACTAGATGAAACAGTGCATGTAAAGCTACTTTCTAGAGCAATACAGGAGCATGTTGCTATCACAGTCACTAAGGCAGGTATGTAAAAATCAAGGAGCTGTTGCAAAGTGGTTCCCTTTTCGCAAAGGGGAGGAAAATGCATTTGGATACCAAAAGAAATTACAGTGGTATTGGTGGAAAGCAAACAAAGATGAACTGATTAAACAGAATAATTTTACTGTGTGCAGTGATAGAAATATGACTCGTGCCACCATGGTCCATGGGATTGTTATGGATCATCCGGTTGGTACTGCCCGTAATGGCCACAGAAGAGATTTCATAGCAGCTGATGGACAAGTACTAAACCTTTACTCACAAAAGATTCCACTGAGGGCTGAGGTCGTCAGTGAGGATCTAAATTTGAGAGTCATTTTCTCTAAAATTCCTACCTCTATCCAAGGAGTATTCCTGCAGCTCCGTATCTGCCTGCGGCTCTCAGTTTCCCTTCACTGATGTGCTCATGCAGGTTTGCAGTGACTAAGAGCTGTTGAACTGTGTGTGTTTTGATGGGATCTGAACTGTAAAACCCAGGAAGAAAAGTCCCTGTGAAGGTTCCTATGATCCTCACTCTTCCTGCAATTTCAAATATCAGCTGTGCCACCATGAGCTCACACATCTGACTCACTGCTTCTAATCTATTTTTCTCAACTCAGTTTTGCTTTGGCAATATTGCCACCCCCACGTCTCTTGGTGACTGAACACTGAGCAAATTAAATCCTGATCTTTCTCTTTGACTGCCTTCTCTTGTTCTCTCAGTTTTTATAACTGAGATGCTGCCATATCCCTTTTCCTTTAGGTGAAGTAGCCAGACAGCTCTGATTGCTCACAATACTTTTTTGTACATTAGGCTATATCTAAACACAAATTATTTTTCTTCTGTGGTGTTCCTAGGACCCAGGACAGATCATGCCCTTGACCACTTTATCTTCTGCTGGATGTTATCTCCTCTGTTTCTGGCCTCCCTGAGACTGCAGCCAACCCAAACACAGCTTCCAGATTGACCTCATGCCCTGCATAATGATGGTCATTAATACTTATTTTTCCCTCCTCATCCTCCAATTCCCCCTACAGCATTATTTTCTACACATTTCTGCTTCCTGTTGTGCCTTTCTCCACCTGCTTGTCTGTTTCTGGTATTTCTTTTACCATTCTTCCCTCAATTCTGACAGCAGTGCTGACTCTGACCACCAAGTATGACTTGTTTGTCACTCTGTCCTCTTTCTTTCTCTCATGCTGCCATGACACAAGTAGCTTTTTTTTTGACCTGGCAGATCAATGTGTCTCCATGTGCCAGTAGAGCTGTCTCTGTCCCAGGAGCCAATGCACAGTGTCACATATTACCCCATCTTTTTTCAAATCCCTCTTCAAAACCTATTTCCCTTTAAGACAGAGTGACATCACAAAACCAGCATAACCAAAAACCACAGTGCCATTGGGCTTGCTGAGGGAAATATAGCCAGGCATTTCTTCTTTGCACTGCTAAATAAAATCCATTCCATAACGCAAAGGGAGATAATAAATGGTATTGCTGAGCATGGGATGAAATGCAGAGACTGAGAAGGAAACCTCAAGGTTTTAAGATCATGCTAAACTCATCATTTCTTCACTGAATGATACAATGTCTACATTGAACTGTACAGTTGAATCCACCACTTCTAGCTTCATTCATCAGCCATTTTATATACCCATTCCTGGGAAAAATACATGGGGCTGCTGGTGCTGCTGGAATACATGACATATTTCCCAGTGACCCTGTGCAAGTCAAGCATTGGCACAGGCTTACATGCTGCAACATCTCTATCTCTAACCTATTTCTATAGATTAACTCTTTACTAATGCAGTAATTCTATTTGTTGTCAGTTCCTCCATTTCTCTACATTTGTTACTGTAAATAGATACAGATATTAATCTTAAACATTCAGGAGCTATCCCATTATTAGGCTCTCTCCTTCTGGTCGGGCTTGGAGGAAAATGAAGGCAATGCAGTTAACTTACAACACTAATGTGCGGTTTCTTTCCAGAGTTCCAGGAACACTCAAGGCTCAAAATGTCTTCTCTGACCACATCAGAAGCTTTCTGGTAAGTTCATTCCTGATATTAGCAAGTGTGCCCTCCCTTTGAAGGTCCCTCAAGTTGCAACTCATGCTCTTTGGGTATGGGGCTGCCCTTGACCAGAACACAGGCTCGTGAGTGCCTTTATAGAAAGTGTAAATGTCTGGGCCTGGGGACAAAAATAGGAATAGGGCGCTTGTGCTACTATACAAGCTAAACTCAATCATCCATCCTTTCTGCTCTTCATTTTCCATGTTTGCCCATGCCTCATGACAGTCCAGGAAAATGGAGGGGCATTCTTCCCTGTCGGGGAGGTAGATAATGCTGCCAGTGTGAAAGAATGAAGTGAACTCTTATGAGCTGTCTGGCCTCTGTTTTCCACCCTCAGTGTTCTGTGATTCATCTAATTAAGGTACACAGCCTGCAAAACAAGAGGAAATTTGGAACTTCTACTCATTAGCTGGGCATGAATGGGATTTTTTTTTCCTCTTGACTGTCTTCATTTTATCTGCCGCAGTTCTTCATGACTCAGACTCCAGAAGGGCTCTCATATGATTGTGTGGGTTGCCTCTGGCAAAGGCAAGGAGCTTGAAAGCAAGTGTCTGTCTGTCTGACTTTTACTTCTCTCTGAAAACAAACACTGAAGAGCCTATTCCCTGAGCGACTGACCCAGCTGCTGTGTCTTCCCTGCTTGTTGGGGTACAAAATGATTAATCTCCTTCTACATAGTTCAGTACTTAAAACATATGTGAAGGGGACACAAGGGCTTTCATATTAGGCAGGGATAAAAAAAGACTTGTTTTACTCTTAATGAAGAAATAATTTCCTTAAGAACAAAAAAGCTCCTCACAGCCAGTGCTTATAAATTGCTTAATTGGAAATACACATAACAGTCCTGTGAGGATTATCAGAGTGCTTCTAGCTGGAATTAGAGTCAGGAAAGAAAAGTTATTTTAGAGATACTAATAAAACAGGAGGTTGTGAAGGCTTCTGGGATATATACAGATGTTTTATTTTAGGCTTTGCATATAAAGATGATTTTTAACCAATATGTTATTGGTTTGCAAGCTCTGATGATTAGCCTTGAAGCAGAGAGGAGTGAAAATAAAGGAACAGACCTCCAGATCACAGAATGATAGCTCCAAAAAGACAGATTTTTTTTTTTTTTAGCGGAGACTTCAGGCTCTTGGGCTATCTACCACTGCCTAGGTATTTGATGTTTCATAAATGTGCCAGAAACAGAGCTAAAGACATCTTTGGCAGTACCTTTCCTTGTTTCCTGATAGGTATCAAGCCCCTCAGCAATTCTTTGCTTTCTGCAGGGGATGCCCAGTGCACAGGCAGGCTCCTTGCCAGGCTGCAGTGGATGTGCTTCCTGCCCCAGCCGTCCTTCTCCTGGGAAAGTGGGAAATGGTGGCTCTCACAGCTCTACCACCACTAACTTTTCCAATGAGCTTTGCTGTGCAGGAACAGTGATCCAATGGGGCTGCATTGCATCCTTGGATTTCAGGTACTTTGCTAAACACAGATATTGAGCATCTCAGCTGCCCATGGCCAACTAAGCCACCACAGCTTCTCCTTTCCCTTGGAGGCAGCAGAGAGGATGAGAAATGTCCACCTGCTCATCTCTGCCCAGCAATCCCGCATGCCCTGTGTGAAAAAATTTGTTTCTATTTGTAGCTCTTTGTCCAGAGCCCAGCTCCAGGGTCAACTTCCATGGCACATGAGGCCTTTCCCTTGCTGAATAAACCAGAAAACCTTTCTTTGGTGACTGACAGGGACCTGCACCACCTTCCTGCAGTGGGTTTTGCACATTTGGGTTTGGTTTGGACACTGCATCCAAAAGATGTGCTGTAGGATGACCAGAAAGGCATGGACGGGGGCAGCCAACAGCACTGGGGTTACCTTGCAATCCTGGGGTCCCCTCATAGTGGCAGGGTCTTCTCACGGCCCTGGAGTCACCTTGTCATCCACAAAAATGGGATTTGTGGCCTATATTTATTTGAAGCCTGTAATTACAGACTTGAGAGAGACATTGATTATCTCAGAGTTGCACAAGCCTGGATGCTCAGTGGTATTCCACAAATCAAGCCCACCAACTATCAAAACCTTTTGCAATTTATACATTTTAGCAAACAAAGGAATTTGTGTTCATTTGCTACAAGTTACATAGTTCTCTTGTTAATTAGTATTCTGTCTCCTGCTTATTAATGATTCTCTTGCTTCTCCTGCTAATTAGTCCCATACTCAGTCTTTCCCTTCTTTTGGCTCAGTGGGTTTCTTGGGTCCGTGAGTTGGTGAGATGGTGGCAACCATCTCCCCTGCCAGAATTACAGTTTACCCAATTGGAGCTGGTTCAGCGCAGTTGCTGAGCTGTCTTTAATAGTTTCTTCCTTATCTTTGTGTCCTGCCAAATGTCCTTGTGGCCCATAAATTCTGCATTCTTTGTGTCCACTCTCAGCTGCACATCCTTCTCCCCAGGCTTTGTTAACCTCCCCCGAGGTGAGAGATCACTGAAACACCTGGAGCCCTAAACATTAACAAGGCAACTCCACCAACAAGTAATTTGTCTTTCTAACACCTGGACATCACTCAGGGATTGCTCGTTAGCTGCCCTTTCTAAAATCTCCTTTCCTGCTGATTAGGCTGAAAAGCATACGAATATCAAACACCAAAGAACCGTCCTTTCTCAAGGAAAATTTTGCATATTCCACATTTTGCAGCACCCTCACGGCCCGGGGGTCCCTCACGGCCCAGGGGTCCCTCAGAGCCCGGGGGTCCCTCAGGGCGTCGGGGGTTCCCCAGGGTCTTGGGGGTCCCTCACGGCCCGGGGTCCCCTCAGGGCCTCAGGGGTCCCTCACGGCCCGGGGGTCCCTCAGGGCCCAGGGGGCCCCTCAGGGCCTCAGGAGTCCCTCACGGCCCGGGGGTCCCTCAGGGCCTCAGGGTCCCTCAGAGCCCGGGGTTCCCTCAGGGCGTCGGGGGTTCCCCAGGGTCTTGGGGGTCCCTCACGGCCCGGGGGTCCCTCAGGGCCCCAGGGGTCCCTCACAGCCCGGGCATCCCTCACGGCCCGGGGCCCCTCACGGAGGCAGCCGAAGGGAGGCGAAGGGAGGTGGTGCCACCTGGCGGCCGATGGTGGCGCGGCGGCCCAGGCCCGGCCGGTGCCCGCGCAGGAGCGGCCCATGGTGGAAAGTAAGAAAAGTCGTCAAAAAATAAGAAAACAAACCCAAAGCAGGACAACGGGGATGTGCGGAAATGGTCACCGGTGGCGCCTGCACAGGTGTAAGGAGCTGGTTTTACTTCTCCGCAGCTCAGGCAGCCATCAAAGCAGGACACCCCTAGGAGAAGGGAAGGCTGCTGGTAACTCCTTTTTATTCCTATCCGGCCCTGCCCAGCTGAGTTTCCTTATTTTATGAGTTAGCATCTCTATTTTCTCTTCTAATAAACGGTGTTTTTTTGAGTTCAAAAGCCCCACAGGGTTCATGTGATGCTGAGGAGAGGAGGAAGAAAAGGTATCCCTTTGGAAGATGGAGCCGCTTCAAAGTTGTGGTGATTTGAGGACTGACTGAAAACACAGGGAGCCATGCAGTGAAGCTTACAATAGCCAAGCAAAACTGGCTTTTCAGGCAACACTGCAGGAATAAAAGAAAAAAAAAATCAACACTTAAAGCATTTGAAATGTGAAATTTAAACCCAGGGCTTTCATTTTAAAATACGTTCCTTTTTTTTCCCCCCTTCCTTTCAGCTGGTGAGAGCATATTCATTAGCAGCTCTGCCAGGCTGAACAGTTTCTAGATTTGATTGAGGATGGTATAAAGGTCCACATGTAGTAAAAGCAGTAGCTACTAAGAGGTAAAGCTAAAGTTGCCTGTTTAAAGTCTGACCTATTCTAAAGGCAAAGAGTTGCACTGACACATAGCTTGGCAAAACCTGTCAGGCTGCACCAGTAAGGAACTGGGATGTTAGTCATGAACTCCTGCCAGCCTGAGGCAGGGGCTTTTCACTCTAAAAATAAGTAAGACTTGTGAAGGGCCTCTTCTTTCACATCAGCTATGGTGCTTGCATGTGCATTCATGCTGTATGCTGTGTATCATGTTTACTCACTCATTTTACAGCTTGAAATTTGTGTGTTCATCCCCTCCAAGGCAGTGGGGCAAAGACCCGGGCCACGATGGAGGGGGCTCCCCAAGTCTAAATATTTGCAAAAGGGGAATAGGAAAGGGCATGGACAGGTCTAGGTTTGCACTTTGTCATTGCAGTGAGGTTTTTTACTTGAGGGGAGGATGATCATGTGTGCCAGGGCAGAACTGAGACATTTTGAAGCCCGGTTCAAGTTTTCCAGAGAACACAAAGCACCAATCTGCTGCTGGAATCTGTTAATTCTGCAAAAGAAGAGCTGGGTAATTTTGTGGGAAAGCAACTCTCAGCCTCCCTGATCCCAAATTTGCTTTACTTGCCGTATCTTACACTTCCCTGAAGCTCACCAGATCTGAGTGAGCCTAAGTAAGCATATGTGTTCTGAGTGTTTAGGGAACACACCTCTAAGCAGAAACCTAATTTAGGCAGAGCTCTTTCTTCCTATCATTTTGACTTTCCTTTCATGAAATCCCAAATTATACATGGAATGTAATTTTATCTCTGTCTGTCACCATGCTGGGCTCTGCAGGCTGGTAGAGAGGTAAGCCAAAGCCTGTAGCTATCAGTGAAACTCAGTTCTACCCACGGGAGGAGTCCCATAAAAAAACCCCATTTGATCAAGCAATCCACCTCTATTGGTGAGAAGTTTAGTGTCTGCAAATATATGCATCACAGCTGAAAATAGTATCTCACTAGGATCCTGTGAACTAGGATCTGTCACTCCCTAACACCTTCCAGGCAAAAGAACAGAGATTTTTGTCCCGTAGTTGCTCATTTTCAGCTTCAGTCAAAGCCTCAAAATTATAGACACTTTTAAAGAAATACCATCTGGAATTCCCCTGCGATCTCAAGGCAGGATGTTTTACAGAATCACTGAACTAAAGAATATTCTGAGTTGCAAGGGACCCACAAGAATCATTGAGTCCAACTCCTGGACCTGCACTGGACAGTTCCAAGAATCATACCATGGCTGTACTTCTGCAAGCAGACTTTGCACAATCCATAAAAATCTTTAGGTCCTTCTAATGGACAAAGCCTTTTAATTCTGCCATCTCTTGTCAGAACAGATTTTACTGCAAAGATAACCTTAATAAAAATTGAATTGTTTGTGAATTACTTACCTCACTCAAAAGGGCAGAGGGTAAAGGAGAGATCTGGTGAACATAAGGTACTTGGATTCACAAAAACCTGTGGGCAAGGTTCCCCACCAAAGATTATTAAAAAAAAATGAAGCTGTTGTGGGATCACAGGAGTTATTCCATGCAGTGAAAGCTGGTTACAGAGTGGCAAAGGGTGAGGAAGAGTCAGCAGTCAGTGGGCTATCCTGGAGATTGGTGTGGGAACCAGTTTTGTTTAGTATATAACTTGTGGCTGGAGAAAGGAGTGAGCAGTGATAGCTCTGTGTTCACGGTGCTGTGGATTTTTCCAAGTATCCAAACACCACAAAGAGGCACCTGAAGGACCCCACTAAACCGAGTAGGAAAAAGAAGTGGCAGGTGAGCTTGGGTGCAGAGAAATGCAAACTGCTGCCATAGGAAGTCATGGATGTGACTGTATCAACAGGCTCAGAAAAGACCTGGATGAATTTGGGATACTAGGTCAAAAGATGAGTACTCTGAAGGGCTAGGCAACGGTATAGCCTCCAATATCCCCAATCCAACAGCTGTGGGAACTGAGGGAATTAAGTAGGGAATGCATTGCTGAAAGTAGCCTAGCCTGGCAAAGGTGCTTTGCTTACCTGGCTTCTCCCATTGCCAGTGCTGGAGATATGGCATGATGCTGGGAGCACCCAGCACCGTGGGCTTTATATTCCTATTTTGACAAAAATTCTGGTACAAGAGAATCTGAACAGAGACTTTCAGCTATCAAAAGAAATGGGGTATTTTTATAATAATTTGATTATTTTTTAGTGCTTTAACACTGTTAAGAATAAAAAGCCAAGTATTACATTATCAAAATTTTACTAATCTTTAAGAATTATCTTGATAGATCTGGATCAGGTTTTTTCCTTGTAAAACTGGTTTTGATAGTTTGAATTTTCATTTTGAATTAGAACAGAAGTGTATTTTGCAATATTGCTGGTTTTGGTGGAATAGAAACATTAATTCTCAGTCAGCTCTAGTGATTATTTCCTTTCTAATGCTTGTCAGCCTCTTCTTTATCATCCTTTATCATCTTTATCAGCCTCTTCTTTATCATCCTGATATTCTCTGTGACCCTGAAGCCAAGCTCCATGAGAAAGTGGTAGGGGGAGGTTTCTGTGTTTCTCATAGCTTGTACTGTGGTTTGGGATTCTCCAGACTATTTTCCCTATTTCTGTTCAGCTGTGGGATCTGCTTCCCACAAGGCATCTTCCCATACAGCCTCTCCCAACCCTTTTCTTCCCTTTCTTCCTCCCAGGTTTTCTTGCATGAGTCTGACAACTCTGTGATAATCATTCCTCCTCCTCACTGTTCTCCTCGGGGATCTGCGTGGGTGGGCAGAGCTGGTGTACAGAGCACAGCTCTCTTATCTCTACGAACTCATGAAATTCACCAGAAGCCTTCCCACCAGCAATAAACTCCTTCACACAGCAAATCCATAGCGAAATGCACACACATTTTACTAGGAAAAAAGTTATAGCTGATTTTCCAGACCAAGCACTGCTTAGGAGTCACCCCTGAAGAAATCTGGCTTCTTGGCTTCAAAGCAGCTCCCAAAGGGCTGCAGACAAGGGCAGGCATCTTGGGAGCTGAAGCCTGGTGGCCATCCATGTCACCAGCTGAGAGTGGTGGTGCAGCAGAAGGCAGAGCATGTTCCCCCAGGGCATTGCTGCTGTGCTGGCCAGGGAGACACGGGACAGTGTGGGACATGCCAAACCTGTCAGCTGCTTTTGGGGTGACTCACTTAGGGAGGTGCACCCAAGTAACTGAGGCGTGGGCAGGATTTCGCTCAGTGCATCATCTGCTTGTGACAGTGCTTCCCCCCACGCAAGGGAATATACCCTTTAAATCGCTCTATTTAAATCCCTGTCTTGCTGCCTGCTGGTGTTGTGGGCTCTAACTAGCTACAGTTGTAAAAAACCCGATACCCTACATGAGACTGCCTCTGAGGGATGCGTCAGCCTGGAGCTCCCTAATGGTCAGCCCCAGCAGAGATGCCAGGGCATAAGAGAAACTAAATCAGATTCCCTTTCTCAAACACAGAAAATATGGAAGCAAATAAGCCAGAAAACTACACCTTTGGGGACCACATTCTTATGGTGAAGTAGTTAGAGATAAATCTCCTACTGTGAAGGAAAGGACATAGTCTTGATCTTCTTTAAATGAGATCAGTGAAATGTCCCTCTCTGCATTCTTCCATGAAACCAGTAACATACTATGCAAGCACAGGCTCAAAGGAGTCATCCCATGGTTATAGCCTGCATGTACTAATGTGCCTTGAGGAGATCTGTGGGTACAGTTGGCACTGGAGTCTACACCCCGTGATAATCATCATCATCCTCATCATCCAAACCAGCGACCCATCACCTGAAACACTTTGGGTAGCTGTTTTCATCAGAGCAGAGGAGGATCTGGATGGTTCAGGTTTTGGCACAGAATCTGGTGGATCCTTACCCCATGGAGAGCACAGAGACTGAGAGGTGCTCATCTGCCTGAAGACCTTCAGCTGAGCCTACAGGAGAGGCTGGTGCTGGAAACCTTGCCAGGGCATCTTCCTGTACACTGAAAAATCTGAGGAAGGAAAGGAGCTGGTTGATGGCGCACAAACCAGAGAAGGAAAAGCACGCTTACCAGCACTCTTGTGTTCATGGGAAACAGCTGCATAAACTGAACTCAAACCTAAAAAAGTAAAATCTCTGAAACCAATTACCATTCAACCCCTGTTGAGCCCCACCCTCTGATTTATCACCACCTTTCAGCAGATCTGTGAAGTGTAGGTTCACCTCATCCCTTGGGGTCATCCTCTGACAGCACAGTCAGCTACTGTAAGCCTGAGAAGGGAAATATTATTTTGCTCAGAGCACATTTTTTGAGACAATGGCTCAGCAGTCAGAATGAAATCATCAAACAATAAGATAAGCCAAAGAAAAAGCAACAGATACTAGTGGGTGGTTTTGATCAGTTGGCTAATAAAAGACACATCAATTTTATATTTCAAGTTTATTATATTAATACAATCAAGATTAAATTATTTTCACAGCTCGTGTACGTAATTATATCAGGCTACGTATATATAATATATTCTAGCATGTTACAATTGTTTTATCTTTAATCATACAGCAAGTAATGTGCAAACACAATTATAGGGAAGATTTCCTCCCGCCCTAAAAAAAGAGAAACCAAAATTACAGAAGTATGGCTTTATAAGAAAGTTGTATCATACAATGAACATTCATTTGTACTTGGGAATGGCAACATTCAGTTTTAATAAGTGACCAACAGTATCTGTCACTGCCATGCTGATTCCAGAAACGCCAAGATAACTAAGAACAGGGAAATGCCATTGATGTTAGAGATGGAAAATATATATCTATATACATTCAGAGTACAAAAAATGTAAAAAATATTTTCAGGGATTAAGTGCCACATTTATTTGTATGCTAAAGTCAGAGTTATGGAGCCTTGAAGAACACAAATGCACGAACAGTTTGTTTTCCTTTAGACCAACAAACATCAGTAGTGATGGAACTGACTTAGAAAGCGTTACTTCAGGTGTAGGCAGGTGTAACTGAGGTCAGAATCTGGCCTGTCCTTCCTGCTAATGATGCTGCAGAAATAGACAGAAGCATAGTGTTAGGAAGTCATATGTACCTGAATTTTGCTGGCAGCCCAGAAAAAGACAAAGATGTGGGTTTAAGAGATTTAAAAATAAAAAAAAAAAAAAAAAAAAAAAAAAGTTCTAGAATAAACTGTGGCCAGCATCACAAACCCTTTGCTGGATGATTGTAGCTGCCGGCAAGCAGAAGCCCTTGTGCTTCGTGTTCGAGGATAAAACACCCATTTCAAGAGCAAAACTGCTGCCCCTTTCCAAGAGAAGAAATGTCCTTACCTGTCAGCAGAACAGGGCCTGGGACACACACACTGACCGCGTGAAAAGGCTGCTTCCATAGGGCATCGCTCACTGCTGGTCCGAGGAGTGCAGTGGGTGGGAGCTGCCAGTCGGTTACGGATTTGCCAGGAGAGGGCAGGCAGACACACGTGCGACAAGAGGGCAGACACTCACACATGTGACAAGAGGGCAGACACACACATGCATACACACACCTGCATGTTCTCGCTCACTCGCTCACTCACTCTGCCCCACTGCGCTCACTGAAGTACTTCTCACCAAAACCAAAGGTTCACACATACAGACAATTCAGATCCTTACAATGCTGCTCCTCAAAATTGAAATTAAAGAGATGCAACCTGCAGAACCAACCTCAATCCGAAGATCAGAAAAGACTTTACCCTCTCCCCGTTTCTCTCTTGTGTTTATTCTTTTTCCCAAGTTCAGAAATACAGATCTGAGCGACGCTTACTCAGTATGCAGATATGCCGAATGTAAACATCACCACCCAACACCCTTTTTGATTAACAAAGTCACCAACATATTTGCCATGCAAGCATAGGGATTTTTCAAGACAGTCAGGTTGCTGGAAAATACTGCAAAATATTTTTGAGTTTACTTTTGCTAATGACCTGGCTTGGAAAGAATGGAGAGAAAAAGCCAACACAGCTGGGGCTGAGGTAGATTTGGCCATAGATGATGTCATGTCACTATATTGACAAAGAAGATGAATGGGATCTCAAACTAACAAGCAGATCACCATAATATAAGCAAACAGGGTCTAGGGAGAAGATTCCCCTATTGCAGCAGGAGTGCCCATCCTGCTGTAACATTGCTACAGGCGATGGAAAGAGTTGTCACCACAGTGCTAATGACCCTAAACTTTGTCCCACTGGGACTGCACATGGGAGGCCCGATGTGATTGAGGGCCAGCTGGTGCTTGATCTCTTGCTAAAATGGTCAAGAAAAGGAGAAATGAGGGGGATGTGGAGTGATCTTTCCTGTGTGGGTACTTGCCTGTTATACTCTGGGCTGGACACACCAGAATTTTTACATGTTGGCCATCAGCAGCTTTCTTCCAGGCTGGAGCACCAGTCACAGGAATGTCCCAGAAAGAAACTATTCAAGACAATTCATCTTCTATCCTCTCTCTTGGCAGGTGGATTGAGGGGAGCCTCCCACATGGACAAATGAATGCACACAAGCATCCTGCTGTCTGCTACAAACCCAGCCATAAAGCACCTGATTCCTGACCTCTGCATTGATCCACAACTATTGCAGCCAACAAGAGACCCCTGCACCATTTTGCACTCATTTGCTCCCAGTGGGCTGCTCTGGCTCTCTGAGCCTGGCCTCCTGCCTTAATAGAAAGTGCTGGCATTAATGCCAACAGTCCCCACCTGCCTCCTTGGATTTGTAAGATGAACAGCCCTCCCCTCCCTCCTGTCTTTTCTGAAACTCTTCACAGCACTGAAACTCACATGGTTTTGTGCCAGTGCAATAGTACTGGATGATTTCCATTTTCTCCTTTCCTGGGATCTCTGCTTCTAGGACCTAATTACTATTCTAATAATATCCTTCATCAGCCTCCTCCGCCTCTCACCCACCAACATCCGGATGAAATACCGCAGTGCTGTTGGGGACAAACCCAATCCTGCTCCTCGGGACTCCCGGAGTGCCACAGGGGCCATGCTCTGCACAGTCACTCTGGGCAGCCATGGGCAGCGAGAGCCTGCTCTGTCCTCTGCCTCCAGCTCCGGGTTTTCGGGGGAGTATGTGCCAGTGCTGGGGAGCCTGAGGGCTTGGCAGAAGCAGCTGAGCCACCACTTATAATGCAAATCTGCCTAGGGCTCTGCTTTGCTTCCCAAGCTGTGACAGCCTCTGTCTGCAGCACAAGCTGTCGAGCGCAGCCTTCCCCCAAAACCCTCACCCAACGCTGACCCTGCATTTCCCCATTTGCAGCCTTCCCCATCGAACAAGGAGGAATAGACACAGATGGAGAAGGACATTTAAGTCCCCAGGGGCAGGGGTGGAGGGACACTGCAGCACCAGAGATGTGGGATTTCAGGAGAAGGATTAACCCCTTCATGGTCTGCTTGCCACTTTTAGGGCTTGGCTGACAATTCCTCCACCTCACAAGCAAGGCTGCTCATTCACCTGGCCTAGCACAGGTGACACTGGAACTGAGGTCCTCCCACGGCATGTGGGAAGAAATGGCTGGGAGGGGCATCCCAGTGTCTCAGAAAGGATGGTCCAGGTGGCTGTGAGTGGCATGTTCTGCAGCCTCTCCACCTGGCCACGGCTGGCATTGCCAGTGTCCTGGCACACAGGAGGTAGCCCATGCAGAGGGAAACTAAATGGAAGTGCTCCCTGCACTGACACAAAGATGGGAGCAGGTCCAGCACGGCCTCCTTGGCACAGGCAGGGAATCAGCCAGATGAGACATGAGCCATTTTTGCACAAAGCAATTGAGATTTGACTGCCCATCTTTCTTAGCTACTGCCTGTGGAAAGTGTTTTGTGCCCCACAGCCTTGGGCTCCAAATCCAGCTGAAGAAGAGAGTGAGTTCTCCACTGCTGCCCAGTGCAGGTGGGGGAAGTGAGTTTGTGCTACTTCAGCAGAACAGAGGGTTGAGCTTTCCAGGAGTGGGGAACGCTGGTGTCCAAAATAAGGGATGTCCCCCAAAGGGAGATGGGATTCTGCCACTGCTCTGTTGATGCTGAGAACAGCCAGGAGAGCAGGACCAGTGCCTTGAGCAGAGAGGGCAGTGTGATTCAGAGCTACCCAGAAGGATGCCCAGACCCAGCCCCGCTTTCTGCAAACTCACCCTGCCTGCAGTGCCTAGTTAGTGGGAACATTTTGTAACTTCCAGGATCAGGATTTCTGTGTGGACCTGGGTGGCAAAAACACTCTAATTGACAGCAAGTAACAACTTTTAACAGCAGAACACATACCCCAGCTTAGGATAAGTAACAAATGCCTGTGGCTCTGAGACCCACTGGGAAATCAAGTTAGCCAGCTCATCTCCTGTTGAGATACGTTCCAAAACACAAGCCAAGGAGAAATAATGTCACATATGAAAGACAGGGCTCCCAATGTCCCTGCTCCCATTGCCATTTGTTTACTGGACAGCAGGGAAAATGATTCCTTCCCCCTTGCACAAGTCTCTAGAGGCATCAGGGCTGGGATTGCCTTTAACCCCCTCGCTCCCAGGTGAGACTGGATGCTTCCCATTTCCTGTTCTGTGGATCTTTATCTCCCATCCCCCAGGAATATACACACACTGCCCCT
Source organism: Motacilla alba alba (assembly GCF_015832195.1). Taxonomy (NCBI): domain Eukaryota; kingdom Metazoa; phylum Chordata; class Aves; order Passeriformes; family Motacillidae; genus Motacilla; species Motacilla alba. The sequence continues at coordinate 101,057,643 of NC_052018.1, forward strand.
CTCTGAACTCATGCCCTCCACACCATGACCTTCTGTAAAGTAACTCAATAGGATCAGTTATCCTGCAGGAACTGCCTCTGCATCCCTGCAGCATCAGCCATGCACTTTGTGGTTATTACGAATGATGCTTGAGCATTGTTAGAAAGGAAACTTGATGTTTGAACCTTGTTGGTAGGGGATGGTATTTCTCCCAGCTCTAGCAGTGACACCATTTAAAGATCCCACTGGGTACGTAATTCCTTTTAACCGGGTGCATTACACAGGATACAGTTATCAATTGGGAATTCAGATACACTGATACCAGCTGACATCTAAGAAACCAAACATAACACAGTCTCAACTACAGTTAACCCTTCACATGCACAACAAAACAGAAAACAAGGAAGGCTTTTGCCTTTAAAAGTGCCGTGCCTGCAATCAGTTAGAAAAGACATTTAAAATCTTGTCACAAAATATTGGATTTTCCAGCATAGCCTAATAGGTTAAGTACTAAAATCACACTAAAATGCAGAGGGTGGTGGATAACCAGCTCCTCTAAGATGCCTTGGAAAATCCAAGACCCATTGAATAAAGTCAAGGAAAAACATTTACCACATTTTTCGCTGGTAGCTTTTTGCCACAGGATGGTAAGGGCTTTAGTGCCTGAGGTATAGGTAGTTCCTGGATGCTTTTAGGGAAGTGGGAAGGGGGAAGAGTCTGAAGAATAGTTTGCATAGCTTGCAGATATAAAGAAGCAGGTGTGTTCCCCACCAGGCTGTTGAACTTGTCTTCTCCCAGCAAAGCTGTCCAGTGGTCTGGATGCTCCTGCAGAACTTTCCGCATCTTAAACTGTGGGTTGGGCATGAAGAGCAAGAGGTAGTCGAGGCAGAGCTTCTTTGATGCGACATTGACTTTGGAGTCCCACATCTGCTCCAGGATGACGTCCAACGGGGTCAGCCCTTTACTGTCTTCTATCCTGGGAGATGCTCCGTTCCCAAGGAGGATGAGGACCGTCTCTGACCTCAGGAGTTCGCAGGCAAGGTGCAGGGGTGTTTTCCCATCTTCCAGATGAAAGCAGCCAGCCCTATTGATATAGGAGTTCAAGCTGGGGAGCTTGTGTGCAATTTTGATGATCAGTCCCAAGATATCTCTCCTGTCATATGTGACCGCCATGGCCAGGTGAGGAGCAGAGGATGGGCAATAGCAGAAGTGTTCCCCAGGCACCTTGAGAGCCTCCTCTGGAAAATGAGACAGCAGATACTGAGCATAAGGCAAGTGATTATGCACCACTGCATAGAGAAGGGCTTCTGAAGGTGAGTAGGTTCGTAGGCTGGCATTTTCCTCCCAGTAAAAATACTCCATAGTTCTCATGTCTTCCAGCATCCACACAGGCTTGTGATCTCTCACAGCCTGGTAGAACATGTAGGATAAGAACTTGCAGTGCCTGCTCTGATCATCCTGCAGGCTGGCCTGGTTACTGGCCATGGCTCAGCAAATAAAGAACAGCTCCACGTAAAATCACTCCAGACTGTAAGATTGGTGCACTTGGAATGCTGATCCCGATGCTGCTGCAACCTTCAGGCTGTCATTGCTGCCTGGACTGCACTCGCTGGAATGCATGGGCTGATCATCTCCACCCATTCATTGTTTTTCCCCTCACTGCAGTGGTTTTGTTTAGGTAAGCACAATCCCACAGGCTCAGTTAACCCGTGCCATGCAAGCAGATGGTTGGTGAGTACATCCCGCTCTGCGCGTGGCACAGGTTACTGAAACGCTGTCAGACTGCCAGTGATTTTATACACACACAGCCACAGAGAACAGAGGGAGAGACTAAAATTAGCTTGAGAGGTGAGGCGGATTTCTGTCTGCATTTCATGTCTAACCAGATCAGCTCATACACTGCAGCAAGTGGAATAGCAATATTCTGCTATTTTATGGGGGTTTTTTCGTGTCACTCACACACACACAGCTCATTCCATAGTAAAAAATATGTAGCAGTGTAAAATACTCCACAGCTGATTATAGGCATGATTCCATGCTCGGGAAATCAAGGGACTGGTAGCGCTAGCACTAGGAAAGGATCCCTATTTTATAAATAATGGTATGGCTGGCCACTTAGGAGACACTGATGTTAATGGATTGTCTATAAGGCATTAGTAATGTTTAAGATGCCAGCATTAATCTCTGCAGAGAAAAGAGTCAAACGGTGTGTGCAGAAACGGTGCCCAGAGTCATGAAGCAGATTGCTTGCTAGGTTTAAATGCCTTCCTTTGTTTAGCAAGGAAATACCTGGAGTGCCCCTGCTGCACAGCAAGGGCATAAACAAAAGGTTAATGGCCAAACCCCACTGGCAGGTGGGGAGCTTTGATCAAAGCATTTCTCAGATGTCCTGCTTTGGGATTTGTGTCAGAGCCAGCAGCAGTGGGGGGAAGAGGAATTAGGCAGACCTGTGCAACACCGTAGTAAAACACAGAGAACCAAGGCCTACAGGTTTGAGGGGGAAGGTCCTATTGGATGAGGCAGAAGGACCTGGCCAAAATTAAATTCACAGAAGAGAAATATAGAGGATATACAAGAGTCCTTTATGGAAAGCTCTGTTTAAGGAAGGAGGGTTTCCATGCATCCCGTAAATCAACAGATTGCAATAAAATGGTATCTGACTATTTTGGTAGGAAAACAGGTTTTCCATTTAAGGGAAAATACAGCATATCAGGAAATCCTTATTTTCATTTCACAAGAAGAAAAATATACAGTAAGTATACTCAAACTAGAGAGAATTCAAGTGTCAGATCTCCAAATGTTGTTTGGAGTCATCCAAAGAGAAAACCAAAACCACTCACAAAACTGGGTCTAGATCTTGCACATCTTCCAAAGCTTTATAGCCATTAAGCAACCCTCACCTGCCTGCAAGATGTTAAGTTAAAGCTCCCCTGCGAAGTGCTCACAGCACCCAGCCTGTCAGAGCTCAAGGAGCATCTGGACCATGCTTTTAGTCATACAGCTTAATTTTAGGTAGTCCTGTGAGTTGACTTGGTGCAGAGACACATAGAAATCAAGAGAATAATGTTCTGCAAGTATCTCCAATGAAGAGGGAAGCCAAAACTCCAGAATCAGGAATGGCCATGAGACTTCTGGCCAATTACCTCCACACCACAGCTCCAGGATGTCCAGGATGTGAAAACGTCTCTAATTACATGGTACCTTGTAATTACAGGTTACACTGTAATTGTGCCTAGGAAGCCCACCCCAAAGCCAGGAGTCCCTCAAGTGGTTTGCTCACTTCTTTATGGTTCCAAATGGCACAGGTCTGGCTGCTCATTGATGTGTAAAGCTTCACTGAGGAACTAGAAAAAGACTAGGAGTTTGGAAGTTTCTATTTATTTCTTTGAATTTTGATCTGTGGCTAAAAATAATGGTTCCTAATTCATAAGGTGTTTGTTGAGGCTTTCCTCTTTGAAAAAGTGCAGGCTAGAAGAGGAATAGAATCAGTTTTGACTCACAGAGAGAGCATCCAAGACAGCAGGCACAGGTTTGAACAGAAAAACTGAAAAACAAAAGCTGATTTTACCCAAAATACTATTTACCTTTTCATCTGAGGCTGAGAAGCTCTTTAGATCTCTCCTGGGCAGATGCATTTTTCACCTTTAGTGGTGATTTCAGCTTTTAAAGTATTTGGTTATTTTGAACCTGTGAGAAATGAAGAATGTTTCTGAGCTATTCAGAAACCTTCTTACACTGTTATGCTCAAAATATTCTTTCTGGGCAAAAGGGAAACATACCTTACATATAAAGATAAGAACTGAATGTTAGTAAAACTGAAATCTTAGCATGCTAATAAAAAAATCATTTTTAGTCCAGGTCAAATTATTACAGAAAAATAAATAACACTCCTATCAGAAAAAAAATCAATAGCAATAATAATAATAATTAGAAAATAATTTGAAGCCGTTTGCACACTTCTTATCTTCTATCCCTATTGCTGATGTTACGTTCTCTCTGCCCATGCTCATCTAAATCCTAACATTGGTGGTTTCATTCTGATGGGGGTGTTACAGGAAATCATCAGCATCTGGAGTTGTTCTGTGGGAGGAATGTGAAGTTGATGGTGATGGTTTCTTCCTCCTCACTCCAGATTCTCCTGGGGGCCAGTTTTATGATTTTTACATACTTTTACACCTGTTTTTTCCTTCATTGGATTGCAACTCCATTTCACATCCACATTCACAATAGATGCTGATTCTATACATGTAAGATATTATTTATTTGTCCTCTTTTCTATCCCTGAAAGCATTCTCGTCCAGCTCTGTATCTGCATTTCTTTAGCTGTGCTCAGGACAGCTGAAGGACAGGTCCTCAGGACCTGAGTGGTTTGTAGCTGTGAGTGCTCCAGAGCCAGGCCTGTGCCCCATCTCTTCCCATCCCACTGGGCCTGCAGCCCCCCTCAGAGCACCCTGTGCTTCCACTTTGCAGGACCTCTGCTGTCACACCAAGCCCACGATGACCTCTGTTAGCTCCAGCGTGTGAAATTGGAGTTGTGAACACCTCATAGTGCACAGAAGAGCTGGTATGAAGCTATGGCTCCGCCATGCAGTACTAGTGAAAGTAAACCACATCAGCTGTTGGCACCTGGCTAGAAGGAGGAAAGTGCTCCTACAGCTAAACCAAACTGAAACCAAGCAGCAGGTTCTCTGCAGTAGTCCAGGCAAAGCAAGTTTGTCAGGCCCTGGTCCTGAGCCTTTGGAAACTCAGAACAGAGCCTGCAGCCTATGGCCAGCAATGGCCAAACTGTGCTGCAGGGACAGAGGGTTCCACTGGGTTCTGTTTCTGGAATAAGCCAAAGCAGGAAGGCTTTGTGTACTGCATGCTGAGAGTGGGGCTTAGGCTTAGCAACCTTTCCCTGTCGTTTCTTCCTCCTGCTCCTCTGTACAAAGTTACAGGGAGCAATTAGAAGAACTGTGGGGAGAAAAGTGAGCAAAGACACCTTCTGGAAAAAGAAAAAGCCAACAGCAGCTTTTGCTCACTGGGACTAAACTGGAAGTCAGGCTTTCACGTTTGTCATTTCACTGCCTGGTGGGAGCAAGACATTTCTCTCCATTAAGGGAAGAGCAGCCTTGCCACAAGCTCCAGTGATCCATGTGAGCTCAGCTCAGCTCTTTTCACCATGTTTTTGCCTGCACACACACAGGAAGAACTTCAAGGAAGAAGCTGCTTGGGACTCAGAAGAACAAAAAGAAAGATTGGGACCATCTCCAGCATTCTACCTGTGTCAACATCCAGTGAGATGTTTCATGTTCCTTTTCTGCCCTTCTCCAGTGATCTTAAATTGGCATCTGTTTCCAGGTGAAACTGATTTCAATTCTTCTGTGACCTTTGTACAGGAGGGCACTGGATGATGCAGCCAGGATATACAAAAGAGCAAGTCAATTGCCAGACATCAGATGCCTGAGCACAAAGCAAGAGGATGTCCTTCTTCAGAGGCACGCTCTTTTTCAGGATGGTGTCTGACGGTCTTTTTCCTTTCCTTGGGACAGAAAAACTTATCTGTTGATAGCCCTTTAGCCACAGTGAGGCTCTAGGAAATGCTTGCTGTGTCCTGCTTTCCGTGTCCAGCCCAGGCTGTGCAGTGCAGCTTGGGGACACACTGTGTAACAAATTAGTGTGCAGAGCCCTATGGCACCTCAAGGCTGCTTTTACAGAGCATGAAGGGTTTCTTTTATGCCCTGCTACATACACATTTACCAGCTCTAATTCATCCAGTTGACTAAACTAGGCTTTGGGACAGTGGAAGAATCTAGAGTCTGACCTGTCCTGGATTGCAGAATATTTCACTTCTGCTTGCAGGCTGCAAATAGTAAATGAGACAATTTTTTACTACACTGCTAGAGGCAGGAAATGAAAATAAGCAGAGATTTACCACTTTGGAAAGCCTTTGAATTACTTGTAATGGGACCAGCTGATGTGCTGCATGCAGAACAAATCAAACCAAATGGTTATTTACCTGCAGAACTTTGGAAGTAAAGGTGCATGTAACAGACATGCGCAATACATCAGGTATATATATGTATATGTATATATATATATATATATATATATATATGTGTGTGTGTGTGTGTGTGTGTGTGTGTGTGTGTTTGTATATATATATATATATATATATATATATATATATATATATATATATATATATACACAATATATGTTTTATATATATATAAAATATATGTAAGAGGGACTAATCTGGATACAAATGGAAAATTTTCGGGTGATGTCCATGCTGCCGGTTGACCATTGCTGTAATCCACACGTGTCCTGCTTATACTGCTCCACCCAGATGCTCAGCTGCACACTGTACCAAGACCTGGAGCACCTACAAACATTGGGGAAGCCAGGGCAATAGAGTGTTTTCCTGCAGGTTCTTGTTTATCCCACCTGTGAAGGGCTTGTCCTGTTGTGTCCCAGTTGTCCCCAGAGCCTTACTTCCCAAGTGCAGTTAGTCTGGAGCTCTGCAGCAACAAGCCCCAAACAACCTGCACAGATCTGAGTGTGCCTCCTCCTCTTCCTTTGTCCACTTTTAAACACAGGGTATAGACAGAGCCCTTGATATAGGAAACATTTCCAGCATGTCTGGGTGTTGACAGGGAGCAAACCTTTTAGAAGCAGCGTGACGGTGTGTTGGCCACCAAGAGCAGTCAGTGCAGCAGGAGCGTGGTGACAGCAATGCCAGACAATATGCTGCCCTGCTTATGGCAAAGCAGAGCCTGCTGCAAATGAGAGAGCATCTCCACAGCTGTGAAAGCAGGGAAGTGCAAGACTGAAGATGGATCTTCAAACAGAATCTTCTGTGTCTCCATTGTCACAGGAAAATTCATGGAGACAGCTTAATTTATAGAATACCTGGCAGGTGCCTATCCCTACCTCAGGTGAGAACTGCTTGCTTTTATTTTTTTGGAGCCACTCTCATCTCTCTGGGCACACATAACCCCAGTGTGTGTCACTGCATGGCAGTGGCCAGCTGCAAAGGCATGCCACAGCTCTCTGGCTGTCACTATGTGACCTGAGTGGTAGAGACCAGAGGCACAATACCAGCTGTGGCCCCTGACTCTGAGGGACAACCTCCCTCACCTTCAGATGAGGGATGTGGGGATATTGAGTGTTTCCAAAAGCCATCTTCCTCCTAAGCCTCAGCAACCCCTCAGTTTGGGGTCTGAACAAGCGAGAGGGATGGGTGCTGAGGTCCCAGGTTGGACTGGGCTTAGAACAAAGAGTCAGCTGGGCTGGGAGATGGGTCAGGAGCAGGACCCAGAGGAGGCAGCAGAACTGAGGAGTGAACTTCATCAGAGCACTGGAGAAAACACAGAGCAATGAGGTGCAACCAGTGGCATCCTCTGTTCTGAACAGGGCTCTCATGGATATGAGATCCAGTGCCCAAATAAACAGTTTGGCTTATTGAGCTCTCCATTTTCAGGGAAACTCATGTGAGACTCAGTGGGATTGCCAGAGCCTGAAGACTGTCAAGTGCTGCAGGCTGGTCAGGGCAGAATCCTGACCACCACAAATCAAATGTTTTTCCTGTGTCAGCTCCCAGGGAGGGATTGCCCATTTCCAAAAGTGGGCACTCAGTAAACACTGGGCTAACTCCAAAGGAGGGATAATGACGTTTCCAGCTCTCACTGAATGTCATATACATCTTCAAATGTGGGTTAGATCAAGCAGTATGCTCATGTCTGGAGGATGAGATGTCAGCTCAATTTAATCAGCTATAAAAACAACAAAGCTCTTATTATTCTATTTTTTAAAAATGCTTTTGAGACCTGATTGCACAGAGCCTACATGCCAAGAATCCCAGTGTCTCCCGTTTCTGTAAACCCTTTTGTTTCAGTTCCCAATTCCTATCCTAATTTAAGGCTACATCTCTCAAAGGCAGCACATAAATAGACAGATTACCATGCCTCTTCCAGAAAGTAACCTGTCAGCTGAGTTCTGTTTAAAGAACAAAAAAAGCCCTTGCAGACAGTCTGTGCCTACATTGAGCCAGTTGCTGTTTTTCCAGGGAAAGGCAGAGACTGTGAAACAGTTTTATACCATTGGATGCTTTCCTTCCTCGTGATGATTACGGGTGTCAGTGCCCTGTTTCACCACACCCCTATGTAAATGTCAAGGCTGTCAACTGCTGAGAAAGCATTCAGGAAGGCATGAATACATTTAGTTTCCAATACTGACAAAAAGCAATGCTTTTTTACACCAGCCATAATTAACCCACGGAGTTCAGTGCTATGTGATATCAGCGAGGCTGCATATTTGGCAGTCTCCAAAGGAAGTTTTTATTTTTTCTGTAAATTAAGGTCTTTGTTCTGTGCATATGCAGGAGCTGACACTACACCAAAACTATAACTCCAAGGTCCTACCACCATGTAGATGGGCAAATAAATAAAAAACTACAGGTGTGCCACTCCTAACAAAATGATGACAAATTTGTCTGAAATTTTGTAGTTGCTTTTGTGCTTTATTGCTATTTCAAACAAGAGCTGCTCAGAAAGTTAACTTCTGGGTATTTTTGTGGGGGAAATGTCAGTGCCATGACAGTGAGCTGCTCTGCAGGATGTATCAGTTTCATTGCATCTGTCGACAAAACTCATGGTCCAAAAAGGCATGAACATATTTTTCAAAATTATTTTTATTGGATCCACTACAAAGGAAAAATTCAGGCTGTGTGCAGCTCTGTAAAACCCCATAATCTGCAACTTATGAGCCCATAATTAACTGCTGGAGGTCAGTGAAAACAATCTTCAGCACCAGTGTAATTACAAAATTATTTGTCAGGAAAGTCTTTTCAGTGCCTTCTGAGACAGATTTCAAGTTAATTCAGTCATCAAGAGTGCCAGTTCCTATGCCCTGCATTTTATTGTCTCACAGACAAAATACTTTATCCACAGCCAAAGATAACCACTCACCGCTGTTCTTCACACTTCCCAGTAGTTTTATCTGAAAAGGATTTTTAATCTGGGAGAAGTGTACAGTCTGATCAACAATAAGCTTTTCAGAACTACCTGAAAATCGTATTTGTCCAAGTAAGTTTCCTCTCGACTTTATTATCTCTAATGCTTTGTTCAAAGAATTGTATTGGAAGAGTGGATTCCCTGAACAGAGCACTTGTGATGACTCAGACAGTGACAAATTGCTTCTACTATCACTTATAATGAGTTCAGATCCTTGCTAACCTAAAGCTGGTCACTATTTTCCTCCGTCTTCATGGTTTAAGGTATATTTGAAGTCAGCCACTGAGAATTCACTCAAGAGCAGATGCATTGCAAAATGAAAGCAGGAAATTCCGTAAGGCTGCTTAACAGAGGAGCATTTTGGTACCTCATAAATGCTTTGAGCATTTTTAGATTCCCATCAAATCCATTGAGGTACAGTGTTTGCTTGGAGTGTGAGCTTCCTGTGGGAGAGCTGCCTCAGTGCTCCTTCATCAGCACCCAGGGAAATACCATCCTGGACACCTCTGAGCTGTGTGACCATACAAATACTATCAATATCAGAAACCCTGAAACAGCTGCTAGCGCCTAACAGCCCTTAATGACATCCCAGCCAACAGCCACTGAATTGAACAGGAAATTTATAGATCTTCACAAAGTCACCCTTTTGCTGAATGAAGCCTGTGGCTCATATACTTGGTTGATTCAGTACAGAAAAATAAATTCTATTTGTGACTAATTAAAGAGAATGAAATATTCATCAGTGATGCCCCAAAGGATGTTGGACTGTCTTGGCATAATGCAGGATTTAAGTTAATGACTCCTATATTTTGTTTAAAAATAGTCTTCTGCCCATCATGAGCAAAACTGTCCCCTTTTGATAAAGTTTATAACTGGTGATGAAGAAAGAACTTTTACTGCAAAGTAACCAAAAGTGAAAGGCAGAAAGAAATCAGCTGAACTTTCAGATCATTGACATTTAGAGGGATGGCTTAAATTTTTAATAGAGGTGTCTGGTTTTCTTTTGGGTGGTTTTGTTTTTGTTTTATTGGTTTTGTTTTCTTTAGGTGAAAACTTAAGAAGTAGAAGTTCTTTCCCTCCTAAACATGGAGTCTGCACAAACTCATGTTTGCAGGCAGCTTTTTGGATGACACGTCAGACTGCCTTTGCAAAGACTCCTTCAAGATGTCAACTGCAAGGTACTGAAATCAAACAAAAAAATCACTCTGACCCTCTTCTTAATAGCATATGAGATAATTTGAAGAAGAAGAGTTACATCACTGGCAGCAAAATTCCTCTGGGTGTCACCCTAATAATAATGCAGGGTAATGGAGAGCCATGGCCTATATCCATGTTCTGGGACTGCAAGCTCCCCTCTGTCAGAAGCACATCCTGCAGTTGTCTTGTCTGTAGCACACTGAGTGGGGTTTCTCCCCTCTTTCTCTTGTATTCAGGTTTTGCCTTTCTGCACCAAGCTGTGGTCAGTGAATAAAAATCCAGGCCCCCACCAGGAGTTAGACTGGAGGGATGCTGCTTTCCCTGACCAGGACCTTGGTGCAATTCACCAGGTACAGGACATGCCCTCCCTTTGCTTTGCCTGGCAGTGATGTTGGCAATGACAGACAATTCCCAGGGGGCTGCTGCCCTGAAGTGAAACATCTGGTGCCATTTGAGATGGGATAAGGACACAAGACACCTGCACAGAGCTGACAGAAGGAGCTAGTGAAGCTCCCTTTCCACAAAAGTAGCTGGAAATAACCTGGAGCTCCTTAGTACCAATGTCAGACACCTCGTGTGATTTCACACGCTCCACCAGGCACCCTGTGTGACAAGAGTGGGGGCTCCTCCCCCACGTCAGAGCTGTTGCTTCAGGAGGGGAGGGTGGCACTGTGCTGTTCCCCCCCCCTCATCTCCTGAAGGCTGGAGCAGCAGCAGGCACAGCTTGTTCAGTGCAACTGGTGTCTTCAGTGGAAGGACTGGAACATTTTTACGGAAATGCTTCTCCTCTGAGTTGCTCCAGAAAAACCTCCGATGAGATCTGATCCTATCAGGGCTAAAGAACAACCTTTCTCTGGTCCTTTTACCTCCAGGGATGCTGTGGAGCCCAGGGACCCCCTACCACAATCCTGCCGTGCCAAGTCAGACAGGGACAGCCCACGGGCTCAGGCTTGTTCCCTGAACACCAGAGCACTTGGGAAGTGCACAGCCCCCTGAGAAAGGTTCCCAGCCAGCCTTCGCTCCTGACACCCCACAGCTCTGTCAGGCAGGTGACAACAGAGCCAGGACTACTTGTTCTTCCAGCAGCCTGGATAAACACTGGCAGCAGCCAGGGATCAGCAGGAGCCTTGATGCTGGCGAGATGAAATGTTGTTCATCCCTAAACGATATTTGAATTTGGAGATTTAAATCTTGATCTGGGATCTGAAAATACCCTGAAAATAGAATCATCTTTATGAAACAGAAATTCACTCTCCCAGCCAGCCCCAGTTGTCAAGACTCACTCCTTCTCAAAATGAGACCATCTGTCATGGAAACAGGCATCTAACTTTAACCCAGATTTGAAACTGCTGGCTTGGAGGTTTGTAAATAAATCCCAGCAACACCCCAACTGTTGTCAGGCTCACACTGAGGGGCCACATCTGCTCAAAGTTTAAAAAAAAAATCTGAATTTACATGAGTCACACATCAACTCATTCTATGTAAAGACTCTGTAAAAGCAATGCCAAAATAAAAGCTGTCGGTGTGCCAGCAATACCATGTTTACATTAAAGCCTGTCAAATACAGCCCTAAAACACCACATAAATGGGTGGAAATATTGAATGTGTTGCTGCAGGATAAAATCCAAGTGTTCAACTATTACAAATGTCTAATGGACATTATCTTCCTCATCCTCTTCATCAGGCAGAGGCATTGTCCTCCTGACAGCCATGGTTCCTGGAGCAGAAGGTGGCTGTCACAAGCAAGCCTGCTCTGCAGCTGGAGCTGTCCTCTCCCAACACAGACCCGCTGGTCTGCTGTCCTGTTTGGCAGCTGAGTGCTAAAACAGAATCTGCAAGCTGTTAAAGTTGGTGCCACTACACATCAAGGCCAGACACTAAGCTGGTTCCTCCTCCTGAGTACATTGACATTTCAGAGCCTTCATGATTTTTGGCATGTGCCTTTTTATAAGAGTGAAGAACTGCTCTTCACCCTACTTTACAAATTGGAAACTGAGGTGGACACAGAGTTAATGATTTCCCCCAACAATAGAGGCAGGCAGTGCTTTTTCCTTTCCTATTGTATTATGGTTTTTGACATGCTGCAGGTCTTTCTGGCTACCTCAGATTCACACAAGAGATGGGACCAATATTTAATTTGAGCATTTTAGCGTCTCTGAGACCTTCCCTAGCACCTGGTGAATGAACAGGGAGTTCTGGAGTCCAGGCTAAAAGACTATGAAATATGCTACTATTTCTACATGATTTAAAATTTGTGTGCATCCTAGGGGTGTTCTGCTCACATGCTCAGGCTTGGCTCCTTCACCAGATATCAAGTCAGGAAAAGCTTTTCTTGTGATCAGCTGGGTAGAAACTGTTGGATGTTTTCTTCAGTTTTGAAGGGGTTTTACCTTACATAATATAAATGATGCCACACTGTTCATTTTGGGACAATCTTGATTCACATTTGCAACATCCTGGATGCTGCATTAGAATAATTTTGCCAGCTAATGGCTGAGATTGCCTTTCTTGGATTCTCCCACTAGAGGGGCTCCCTCACTTCCTTTAATCCCTTTTGCAAACATTCACTACTGATCTCATCAGCATGTAAATTCCCTTCCTTCTTACCATTGCTCTTCAACAACTGGATATTGACAGCAGTCTCTGATTTATCCCAGAGGTCACTGCTGTCATCAGTTTTCTGAATTTCCAAATAAGCATCTTCATCTTTTCTCCCACACAATTTCCCCACAAATTTCTCCCACACAGGCAGTGTGTTCAGGGCAGCAAAGAGGAAATCCCCATCACTGTCTCTAAGCCTGGCTCATTTTCCTCTTCCAGATCCCTGCTTTAAACTGTGCTCCACTGTCCTGGCTGGGAAAAGCGCCCACAGAGCACTGGCTGCTGATGTGCCAGCACTGCTGCCTCTCACATCACCCACCTGCTCTCACAGCTCACGCTCTCCCCGCAGCACATCCCAGGCTATTGTCAGGCTGTAGGTGCTCTGGGGACAGGACTGTCATTCACTCTGTGCTCATGCAACGCCTCCGATGGGGTTATCCTGGTGGATGCCAAGGGTTATTGGGAACACACAGCAAACTGCCCCTTGCACAGCCTTGCTTTGACTGGCCTGGTGCCTTCCCATTCCTATCCTAATGCCTGCTCTCAGAAACCTCTCTAATCCCCTGGCACGCTTTCCTCATCCCTTTTCTTGGCACTCTCCTCACTTTGTGGATCACATTGCTTTGACCATGTTGTTCTGCCCATGGTGTCTCAGCACATCTCTGGCACAGCCTTGCATCCAGCCCTTGTAACTTTGCCTGAGAACAACTGGGTGGGCACATGGCTGGGGGCAACACTGTAAAAGGTAAATGCTCTTTGCAAAATTGAAACCAAGCTTGAGAAGCAAGCTTGAAAAATTTAATTGTTTAACCATTTGTATTTATTTATGTTTTTATTGTTTCTCCCCATGGACAATAGAATTGTTTGAATGTGTCTGCCCACCCGTCTACATCCTACTTAAGATTCTGTTCCATTTTTTGGATGTAGTTTACAATCTCTACAATATATCCATATTTTTTAGGACATCGTCCTATCCACTCTGCAAAATCTTGTCTGGGTAGATTTCATGGAGCTTCTTGGATTTATACATGATGATCCCACTTGACCAAAAGACCTGCTACTCCATACATGCACAGTCACACATATGCATATGTCCCATAGCTCCTGTTTGGCATCATGGGTTCCTGCATACCCATGGTAACATGAATCCTGATGCTGTATAGAATACACAACATACAGCCAGTGCTTTCTGGAAAGCCTTGGACTCGATGTACACAGGCTGTTCTATTCACGAACATATGTCTGATGCCTCCCAGGAACTGCAGTTGAGGACATGTGCTGTCTGTCACAGCCAGGGTAATCCCTAAAGGCAAACTCAAGAGTACAGTATGGTAAATTCTCCCACTACACCTTACTTTCAAGAGTTTAGGGAATTGTGTGATGCATGAACAAGCTGACACATAGATTTCACACCTCGGAAAAAGGTAGAAAACGGCATCCTGGGCAGATGATCTTTAATGTGTATTTCAATGTTTTTCCTCTGCACTTTCTCTATAATTGGAAAGTGTCAATTATTTTGTCTGCTTACAGTTTTCCAATACAACCTCCAGCAAAGGCTAAATCTGTTAAGCTCTGAAAATCAACCCCTAAGCACTAAAATCTGTTTCTGTCAGCTGGCAGCAAACAAGCAGAAAAGTACTTCTTGATGAGTGCCCGGTCTTTGAGAAACAGCGTGAGAATGAACCACCCTTTGCATGCCTCGCTATTCAAATATACCCCTGCAGGGTCCGCACATGGAATGAAGATGGAAAAGTCTCTGCACCTCCGCGCACCCACAAGGTGGTGCCATTCCATAATTTTAGGAGAAAAACCACCTCCGAGGCATTGGGGAGGAAAAACCAAGATCCAGCTTCCCTTAGGAATGAATTACTATCTATTGCACAAGAAACTGTTTTCTAAACCGTAGGCCAAGCACCCTCCGAACAGCAACTTGCACTCAGACAATCCAAAGGATCAGATCAAGGATTCTGGCTGCTGCCTTGTGTCTCCTTCAGCCTCTTCCCTGTTGCAGGGTCATGTCCACCTCTGCATGCAGCCCTAGGAACTTTCCTCTCTTTGGGGCGGCTCTGCAGCGTAAAAAACCCCACAGTCCAGCCTGCCTCCCTGTCAGCACACCTGTGTGTTAAACAGAGACCATCTTTAACCTCATGGTCCAGGAAAGCAGCTCAGTTTGCTTTGGATGGTTAATAAGCACGGGGAAAGTCCCTGGCAAGGGTTACTGTCAGCCCTCCTGATAATGCCCGTTCCCATACAGAGGCTGTTTGTTCTTCCTGCATCATCATCTCCTGCTCACAGGACACACACTGTCCTCCCTTGGTGATAGACTCAGGATAACTGAGTCAACAGAGCAAAGAGTGGGAGCCCCTTGTTTTGGTATTAGCAGGACACCACCAGCTGTACTCCACATCAGTTTTCCCACTCCATAGAGATGGCCAGCTTATTTTCCAGCAAGCCTTGGATGAACAGAACATTTTGAGGACTTGAAGGCTTCTTCCCTGTGTCAGATTCAGAGGAGAGGCTTAGAAGTGTACCTCTCCCTCAGCCCCTGCCTGAACCCCTTGCTCCTAGCAAAGCTCTTCTGGAGGCTGGGGTTTGTTTCTGTAGGGTTCAGCTGGTTGTGCCTAACCTACAGGCTATCTCCTTCCCTTCAGGCCTTGTTCTCCGCTGAATGTCAAACTGCCTGCAAGACCAGTGACTTCTAAATCCTGTAAACAGCATATGTTGAGCAGACATTAAAATTGTTGCTTGAGGATGCATACTGACTGTCCCTATAAACACAAGCATCAGATTAGCAGAGCAAGAAGCTAAAACAATCTTTCAGAAAGAATTACAGCTCTTTTTTTGCAGCTCTTTAACAGATTAAGTTGCCTTTTTTTTCCCAGTCAACTTCATCAGCGGCACTATTCAGAATCCTAATGAAATTCAGATGATAATGCAGCTGGGGGTCTTGAGAGCACCTCTGCCTATGGCTGTTCTTGACTCTATGGCCTGGAGGAATGCAGAGGAAAATTGTATTAGCCTGTCCTTCAAAGGCAAGGAATTAAACTTGTTAGCATTGTGGTCTAAACTGTGTCAGTAAGTCATATGTTTACCATTAAGCAATTGCCAGAACAACACAGGTAAATGAGCAGGAAAATAGTTGTTTATGGCCTCAGTTACTCCTAGCTGCTGTTCACTGGTGAAGTGCAATAAAGACAAAGGAGAAGGAAATAATGGGAGACAATCTCCAAAGGTGATGCCCAAATGAGTGTTAGGAGTCACGTGTTTCAGGAAATAAAGGGAGAGAAAAGCAGAATGTAGCATTTGTCTTCCTAGTGTATTTTTGTCCTCTTTTTTATCACTTCCACAGAGATCTATAAAATTAGGAAGGGCAGGAGGATGATAAATGGTTCATTGTGCTTCCTTGTATGAGAACAAGAAATGAAACTAGCAATTAGCAAGCTCTCCACAAGCAGGAGGAAGTGGTCTTTCTCACACTGTGCAGGAAATCTGTAAAACTTGCTGGAGATTTTAGATTCAAACCTTTGCAGAGTACAAAAAGCAACTGGACAACTTCATGGGTAACAAGAACCCATGAGTGCCTTTGACAGCACCCCCTCCCTCAGAAAGCCTCTGAGTGTGTTCCTGGGGAGGAGGACAGCCAGCTCTGAGAGAAGTTACTTGTTCCAGACTGCTTGGTGCTGGGGAGGCTGTACCTGGGTTGTGTCCAGCCTTGGTTTCCCTTCCCAGGTCAAGGGGGATGTGGGGAAACTGGCAGGGCCCAGTGGGGCTGCCATGTGTTCAGGGCCTGCAGGATGTAGCCCCTCAGAGAGCTGGTGGGAGCTGGGCTTGCTTAGGCTGGGGAGAGGCGAGTTGGAGGTGGCCACAACCACCCAGCAGAGAGACACAAACAGCAGAAACTTTTCAGGAGCAGTGGACAATACAAGGGGTGGTATCCAAGGTTTGCAGTTTGGGAGAGCCAGGATGGATTTTAGGGAAGACATTTGCAGTAGGAGACCTGCAGAGGGGACTTTCAGGCAATATTTCCATGACTTGATGAGCATTGACTTGATGAGCATCAGTTTCAAAACTGAACACTTGCATTTTGCAGAACACCCAAAAAAAGTGGTGGGAGCTTTCTGAGACAAAACCTAGAGAGAGACAATAGACCTGATATGGTAGCTGGGAGCATCTCTTTCTTGATATCCCCTGATTTGTACTGACACCATCACAGGTTTGCAGTGACAGAGAGAGTTTGTTATTTATTCACCTCACTGAAAGGCCCATTCTCAGTGTCACTGGGATGACTGTGTTCTTTGTACTGTAACAGAAGTGATGCAGTCACATCATGTTCCAATAAAGAGGCCCTGGCCTCCAACAGCAGCTCACTACTCACAATATTAACATTTTGTTCATAAAACACAGGGGTGCCAATCAGAGTACCCAATCCTCTCAGCTGCCTGAGACACACACCCAGAGCAAAATGGCCAAGATTCTCCCAAACAGTTTTCAAGGCAGAGAAAAAACCCGAGCACAGCAGGACTGGAGGCTAAAAGTGAACATGAGAGCAGCAGGTCGACCTACACACTGCCAGCTTTTGTTCAGGCATTTGGGCTTCCTGAGTAGGATTTTAACAGAGAACAGCAAGTGAGATCTGGGGCTGTGCTGAGGGAATTCCTCCCAGCCACAGAGAGCATCATGAGACTCTGTTTGCTAAGGAAAGAATAAGGGAGGAGTAAGGAGCAAAACAGAATGATATGAAGAGCTTGGGAATGAACATATGTAAGGTCAAGGATATACTGTGGAAAGATATCATTGTTGCTCGAGAAAAATAGAGAGCATCAAAGGAGATATGTGCTGAAGGAATAACACCACCCTCTTCTAGACCTCTTGGTGGGGGGGGGGGCAAATAAGCCCTGCTGAGTGTATAGGGAATTGCCCCTCACCTTATACAGAGCCCTTCTGTGTTTTATGCATCCTTCAGCCTTACTGCTAGGGCTAAAAAAAAAAAAAAAAAAAAAAAAAAAAAAAAAAAAAAAAAAAAAAACCACCACAACAACTTGTCTGTAATGCCTTGGTGGTGATTTTGTGGAATCCTGTCAGTTATCCACTAGAAAACATCCTCTGTTACCTTTACTCTCTCTTAGGATGGGACCTATTTCTGTCTGAATTGTCTCAACCAACTTCAGATAAGGGTGTCCTGGGGATTAAATACTTCATAACCCTGGAATGTCCCAGAGCTTTCACTCTGTACCTTTCTCAGCCTGACTGAGATGTTAGAATATGGGAAAGTCAGGGAGCTTTTCAGAGGAAAATATTAATGGAAAATATAGGGAAAAACCTGCCCCTACTTCTATCCCCAGTGGTGCAGGATAACTTTTGTTATATTTAATAGACACTGTTTTATCCAACTAGGTTTTACATTACCTAGTATTTATATTGTTTGAGATGACTCTCCATTGCTCTGGGATCCTGTTATAGGGAAGTTACCTTGGTATTATTCTTTATTTGGATTAATCTCATGAAGACAGATAAGCCCAAGTTAAACAGTTGGCACACAGAATTTTAAGATGTGATGACTTTGGACCTGAGGCTCCCCAGGACAAGTAGCCCTGCTCTAGATCAAATGTTAAATTTCCTTAATGTCCCATGATGCTCAGATCTGAGGGCTTTGAACTTACTTCCACATTAATATGTCATTTCTCTTTATTACAGCTCTCCAGTGCTAGTGCAGAAACTTTAATGGAGGAGCCACAGGCTACCACTTGCAGCTGCAGTCCTGCTGTTTGAGGACCAATCCATCACAAAACAGTGGAACATCACCTCTCATATTCTGGACAGGCAGGCTCTTCAAACTGTTTTCCAAGAAAATTATCTGCACAGAGTTCTGTAAAAATCTAATTCTGCCCCATTAACCAATAGCTTATAACTAGCCCAGAAAAAAAATCAGGTATAATAGCCCTATGACAAATGGGGTAGCACTTAGTCAATTCATTTATCTATCTACTAAATGGATGCTTTAAACCCAAGAGCCTCACCTCTTAACCTCCCTGGTTAATGTTTCCAGATGACATGCCAAATGTACCCATTTCATAAAACCACATTAAAATTAGAGAGGGGAAAAGTCTGGTCATCTTGGTTAAACAGGATTGTTTCATAAAGAATAATACTGAAATTGTATTAACAAAGCTTTGAGACTGTTCTGACCTTAAAAGGACTGATAGTCATTCTCCATTTTGCTGCGATCAGCTTGCTTATTAACTGAGCTCAGGGCTCCAGCTTTGTACTGGGGTGCCCATTGGGCAAAGATAAAAGAGAAAGGTGGCCCATGTGCCAGCAACCCAGCCCAGTGTGAGATATAACAGAGAAGCTCCAATGCTCAAAGTCTAGAGTCAGAGCAGAGGTCCGTGCTTGGCAGTGTATTTAATGCATCCCGTCAGTCTCATTCTCACTGCGTTTTCCACAGATCCTGTGACAAACAGTTTTAGGAAGGAATTTATAGGATGACCTTGAAGGTGATGTCATGGTGTTTAAACAGAGGGGCTCCTTTGCTGCATGGTGCAGCGTGGAAAAAACACCTTATCCATGAGAGTGTTGTGCTTTGCTATATGGAGACACTTGAACTGCATGAAAAGAGGCCACAAAAGGCCTTTAAGGGGCAAAGGTAAGAAATTTGGGGTTGGTGCTACTGACAGAGGAGTTTGGCAAAGCAGCGGCAGGGGGTGATGATGGTGCTAGGGTGGTGTGGTGACCCCTTTTTCCCTCCTCTGCTCTCTGCCTCTCTGCTTTTTCAGTGTCTCACCCAAGTGTTCCCCCACTCTCTGTCAAATGTGCTCTGCTGAGTGGCCTCTTTGAGGGGCTCTGATGTTTCTACCCCAGCTGGGGGTCTGCACACCCTCTGCACTGGTTTTCATCACCACACACAGCAACACAAAGGAGCAGAGACATGTAGGGATGAAGAGTAGATCAGTCAACCTGCTGTGGCAACACAAAACTCCAGGGGTGTTGCAAGGAGTTGGGAAGGGCAGTTCTCTCAAACTGTCCTGCACTGTAGCCTCTCTGCTCCATAGCTTTTCATTAGCATGTCAGAAATCAGCTTTTTACAAAGCTGGAATCAGCAGTGATCCCCATCCTGAATGTATTGGGAAAGTAGGATATTCAAAATGAACGTTTCTGTCAAATTTTCAACCCATGAAAGTCACTGGGACATAGGAAAACAGCTCCTGAAAACTTATACAGTTGTAATCAAAGTCAGAGGCTGGATACACTTCAGGGAGGATGCAGCTCAGAGAATGAGAATGGAATGCCCATTAGAAAGACAATATATCACAAATGTTATGTTTAACTAGGAAGACTGTGGAATCTTTGTCATTTGAGATATTTTAAATATGCTTAGGGTGATCTTGAAGTACTTGCTCTTGCCTTAGCCTAAGAGGTAGATCTCCTGAGCTGGCTACTGACTCTTCATTATTTGAGTCTCTGGTATCAAATACTGCTTTTCTGTGTCAACAACCTGTCACTGAGATAATGAACTGAACTATTATTTTTTTCCTGGGAGTCTTAATACCTTGTGGCACCTGATGCCACCAAATCATTTTTATTGCAGTCTCCTGTGGGGATTTGTGGTCAGCCATTCAAATGCAAGCTGCCCTCATCGAGCTTCCATGGACAAATATTTACCTGCAGCAGAGTACAGGCAGCTGTAGCTGCAGGCTCCTCTTTATTTATAGCACAGGCAAGCTGCAGTCTGCCTGCCTTCGGTCACCTGCTCAGAGCTGAGGTTAACACATGAGTAAGCAGTGATTTCCTAAAGGCTAAACTGTATTTGCAGAAAATATCACTTTATCCCAGTCACCACTATGGACAGATATAAAGTAATCCCTACAGACATGTGAAGGCTAAGCCTGCTTATCTGATGGTGTGAGGTCAGACAGAGGGACTGATAGGGGCATGTGTTTACAGTAACACTTGTGATTGCTCTGCAAAAAGACATCCCTCAAAGGGTTTCCTCAAAATAGTGTCAGGTCAAAAATACAAATTCTTGAGGAAATTAGGAGTTTAATAATAGATCATCTCCTATCAGGGTACTTTGAATCACGCAAACACAAAATAACTACGAGGTATTTTCTTAGAGAGCCCAAGTTTATCAGATGTCATCTTGCAGGGTTAAGCTGATTAGCACAACGGTCAGGGAGGAAACTCTCCCCACCAGGCAGAGTTACTAGCCAAGGTAGCCAAGGTCTTACCAAGCCTGTGTAGCTGGGCACAAGCTGTGGTGGAGCCAGAGCCAAGCGTGGGCTGACACACCAAGCCAGCACTCTGGTCCACTTGGCTCTGGTCTTTCCCAATGAAAAGCTGGGCTATCCCTGTCTTCTCCTGCATCAAGCCACCCATCTCTCCACAGAGGGAAGTGTACACTGTTCCATGGTCAAATTTGGCTGACACTGGCCAACGGGCTCCAGATTTGCTGAGGAACAATCAGAGGGGAAACAGATGGAAAAGCAGCATGAAAGCATAAGCTTTGTTTCTTTAGAAAGCCAGGCTAAAATGTCCTTCTTGGTTTAGAATGACAAATACAGCCTCACATGTGCACAGCAACTGCTTTTGCTGCAGCCTCTTGTCTCTCCTGGCTACAAAGCCATGGAAGCCCTATGAAATACTGCCATACCCACCACTCCTAGCTGTGGCAGCAAAATATCTTAAAGAGCAGAATCTAAATTAATATTTCATTGACCCAAAGCAGCTTGGGCTTCCCTCAGTGTGCTGGCTCCTGTCAGTCCCATGGGGATTCACCAACAGAATCTGGCCTTTGGAATGGAGCTTGTTGGTCATTAAGACAAAGGACTGTATGCAGAGAGAGTCCCCAGTGCACAGCAGCTTGTAAGGTGAAGTGGGTTCTGTGGGAGAGGAAAGGGGTGAGGGGTCTTTCTGCAGGTGGTAGATGCTGGAAGAGAGAGGCAGTCAAGGCAAGCAGGGAGCACATTTTGGAGCCACTTGATGGGCCTCCCCTTAAAAAAAAAAAAAACCCTAGGTTTAAGAGCCATGCATTTCTGCACAACTTTTATTACACCATGGAATTCAGGTCTTAAGAGAGTCCTTCAAAGCAGCTGCTTTTCTGGTTCACTGTAAGCACTATCCTGGCTGCCTCATCCCTGCAGTGACTTACACATGTGCTTGTCCTGGAATGTTCATAGTCCTCCTTGTCCCCAGCACAGCTGCCTTGCAGTCTGGGACAGAGCAAGTTTCATGGGCCCAGAGGGGGTGAGGAACCCGTGTGGAGCAGTGAGAGGTTCATCGGAACAGGAGCAGTCCTGTGACCTGCTGAAGGGATAAGGCAGCTTGGTCCATTCTTTCCCTCCTCTGTGCATGTGGAAGCAATGCAAATTTGGCAAAACTCTGGCCTGTATTATTCATCAGAAGTCACTTGATGGTGGGATTTGGCAACCAGCCAGTTCCATGGGGTGCTTCCTTCTTACAGCCATCATAATTTCATCTTCTCTATAAACATGTCCTAATTACCCTCCTTCAAATCATGCCTTTTAATTCCTATTTTCTGGGGTGCCAGTGAGAACTGTGGTTTACCCAGCAGCCTCTGGTGTGATCTGCCCTTACCTCGTTTTCTGTTTTTTCTTTCCTTGTGCTTCCTTCTCTGAAATAAAGGATGCTAAATCTCAACATGATTTTTGAATGCTGTTTACTCCCAATCTGTGTTGTTTCCAATTCTACGCCTATAAATACAAGCTACTGGTGGAGCCCAGTATGAAAGAAAATATCCCAGCATATGGTTGGCAAATGCAGCATGCTCAGCTCTTGTCTCTAAATGCTGTTTCCCAGTGCTTTCTTCAGGGAATCAACCCTGATTAAATTTGCCAGTGTTTTTCATTGCATTTGGCAGATCTGCAGATCCTTCAGAAAAGTGGAAGCATGAAAAAGTAAGTAGGCAACCAAGAGCAGTTTAAGGTGGAAACTGCAATTACATTTGAAATGGCCAAACCTCAGTGACCCCCCACCCCCGCACCCTTTAATCCTTTTGTGAACAACAGTTGATGGCATTTGGATAAACATCTGCTGGAAGTGTGAAGGAGAGCCACCACATTCATATCTGAGTGCAAGATTTCTTCAGGGTTTCCCAGGCCTTACGATCAGAAACTCCCAGACTCCAAGCCCTCTCCCTCAGATATGGCTGCTGCTGCTGTTGCTTCAAGCTTCTCACTGGAAGGTGAGCCTTGAGTTGAGATGATTTTCACCAGCACAACTGAGGAGGTTACCAAACGCCACTGCCCAGGCTGCCTGACTGGTGAGACAGCTCAGCTGGCCTTGGTGCAGGCCTTGAGCTGGCTCAAGTTGGCAGCCCCATGTTTTCATGCTGGGCACGCACCAGTCCTGCTCTGCAGCAGAAAGGTTTGAGCTGGCAGTGTAGGATCCACCTCATAAGCCCAATGCAAGCCAACTTAGTTTGATATCAGGACTCTATAACTCAAAAAGCTGGAAGTGTTTTGCACTTTTTTTCCAAGAAAGTCCATATTTTCACCTTTTAACTTGATCCCAGGAGCTTTTCACTGTACAGAATAATTAATTAATAAATAATAATAATAATAATAATAATAATAATAATAATAATAATAATAATAATAATAATAATAAACCAAAACAAAACAGAAAAACTAAACTAAATCAAACAGTCCAAGGCAACCATGAACAGAGCTCTCCTTCTGCCCCCCAAAATGCCACTGAATATTCTTCCTCTCCCTTATCCAGACAAGTGCTGTGTTGTCCTCATGGGCCTTTCCTTGTCCAGTGTGCCACAAGCAGGTGAGATAGGACTGAAGATTGCAGCCTCTTTTTGGAAATCAAATGAAAAGCCCTGCCAAAGCCAGCAGTGACTAATCCACTCACATAATTAGTTCTGGGATAGATGACAATGATTTTCAGAACCCAATACTCTCTGTGAACTGCTGTCCCTGAAAACACTTTGGAAATTTGTCAGCGTGCCCTCCACATAGGTCCCAGATATCTCTGCTTCCTCCCTCTCCCATTTCAAACCAGCATTACTCTGTTTTCAAAGAGCATATTTTTAGCTCCTCTGAGAGGAAAAAAGGGCTAATGCTGGGAGATTTTTCCACTGTACAGGTAACAGGAATTATAGCCTGCAGCTGGGATTGCTCCCCTCAGATGGAACTGGCAATCATTCCTCACCAATGGTTTCTGCCAGTTAATTTAAAAGTGCTGTCCCCTCCCCCAAGAGGGCTGTCCACACAAGGCTCCTGGCCCAAATTTTCCAGGTGCTTTAGTTCCACTGGTGGGATCATGATGGGGGCCACCAGGAGAGATGTCAACTCCAGACAAAATCAATCAGGAGCTTGGGCTGAGAATCATTCCCCAGTCAATGTGAACTGGGATGGGAAAAAAATAAATAAAGGGAGAAGGTTACATTCACTATAAAAATCTGCATCTAAAGATCAAATCCATTCCTAAGTGTCAGTACCAGCCTGAATTGTTAAAGCTGAAATTATTTTCTGAGGTTAATTTTCCTTTCCTTGCTTGTGTTAGCAAATCCTGCCTAGCAACAGAGGTGACCTCTTGAGGTTGCTTCTAGCAGCGTTTCACGTGGCTCTGTTTGTTCACTGTCTGCAGCTCCTTCCCATCCAGACAGCCCAACGAGAATAGCCAGTTTCTCTTCAGTATTATCCTCCAACTGCTCTGTGACATGCTTTGTGGCATGTCAAGTTACAAACACTGTCAAGAAAGATTTAAATCCCCCAGAAAACAATTCATCTTTAAATAAAAATAAGTATCTATGAATCATTCCTTTTAAAAATAAGCACTTATGAGAATTCACGCTGTCTTGAGTAGTAAAAGCTTCTGTTTGACTCTAACAAAATCAGAGTAACTCTGTGACCGAAATGGCTGGATTCCTAAAGCTTTTCTTCCCTCCCCTTCAAGAAGAGATAAAACCCAGGCCATTATGGTCCCAGACAATCCCTGTTTTCTCAGCTTCTCTCTTTCAAATCAGGGTGAATTTAATCTAAACTCTTAATTATAGACTGGATCCTAAAAGCTGCTAAAATAAGGTGCCAATTATGCCCAGCTCCTCAGTGATCCAGGCGGTGAGTTAATCACTACCCTCACATCTGGTACAGCCCCTACTGCCTTGCAAATCCCTGCCTGCAGACTGCTCCCAACTGGGAACAGATTAACCCCTTTCTCTCAAGCATCCAAACTGCTCTAAAGGCTACATCCAGGAGTATTCACAACCTCAACCTGATATGTTTCCCTTTCAGCTCCCAGGTCCCACTGAGGGCCTCAAAAGGCAGAAGCAAGGCTTAAAATAGGGAAGATATGGAAAATGTCTGTGAACAAAGCTTGGAATTGATTTCCTTGATGCCTTAGAGAATGTAAGGCAGCATGCAGTGTGTGCAGGGTAGGTCCCCAGAGCCTGCAGTCACAGCAAGAACAGGGCACAGGAGAAAGAACCTGCAGCTATTCACCACATCACTGTGACTGCTGCTTCTGTACTTTGAAGGGCTGTTTATGCCTGAATTCTTTCCCTGGATGTAACCAATCCCTTTACCTCCCTTCTACTTTAATATATGAGTTTGTAAAGAAAAAAAAACCAAGTTGAGATGTGTTTCCACCATCACACAGAGCACTAAAGGTGATTTGCTTGCAGGACTAACAGCAAAGTCCTTGCATTTTGCCAGCCTTTTTCTTGGCTAAGACTCATTTGAGTGCCATGTGCCTGTTCACCATAGCACGGGTGGCCTCTTCTTCCCTCCCAAGCCACAGCTCAGCCTTGGTACAGCTCCAGCAGTTATACAGAAAACTATCAGGAGAGCAATGTCAGGAAATTATTTCCTATATTTGCCTTTCCACTTGACACAGGTTGATTTCTAGAAAGGAGGAAAAACACCAGTGTTAGTTGGAAAGTTGAATGCTGCTCAGCTGGTAGGAAAAAATTCCTCGATGCTGTGGCTCTCAGTTTGAGAGCTGGTGTCATGAGCCAAAAACTGATTTATAAACTGTCCTGTCTCATGTTGAGTATTTATAATTCTACAACACTCTCCCAGAGAGGAGGGATCGCATAACGTAGCCCAGGCTTAAATGACTCCACAAAAAGCAAAGCAATGGTGAATCAAGCCGTGCACAGCAAGGACAAACAGCCTGTCTGAAAAGTCCCAAATGCTGATTTGCTTAAGGCGAAAAAAAAATGAGTTATGATATTGCAGTTTGATAGGCATAAAAGGTCTCATTTGTAAGGTGGTCTCCTGCCTTAACAAAGCACCTCAGGCTATTTTCAAGTGGTTTCTACACACAGTTATTTCAGCTCACTGTTTGCTCAGTGTGCTTACTTTAAGTAGCGGTGACAAGATAAATACCTCTGGGTTCCAATTTACTTTATGTTTCTCAGCTTTGTCGAGGCACTATTTAGACTGTTGTGTTGAACAGCTGTCTCCGAGCTGGAGCTTGCCCCTGCCTACATGCAAATGAACGATCAGATTGTGGGTTTGGGCCAAGGAACCGGGGAGCACATTAAACAAAAAAACTGCAGAGCAGTAATTCAATAGCTAGGACAGGGCTAAGTATAATCTGCCCTCAGGTGCGATGAGTCAATCGTAGACAGAGCTATGCTGCACAAAAGAAAATCTCCCAGGTCACCCAAGATAAAAACCCGGGATTAATGAAGTCTTGATTAACTCAAATCGATCATTTAACAACCATCTCTTGTTCTGTCCCAGTTGTGTTTGCGCATCGGGAAAGGGCGGGGAGAGCTACGCAGTGAGTCACTGCACACGGACACCCACCCCCTGCCCGAGAGCCACCGTGCTCCTTTTGCAGCAGAAAACGACAAGGATTAGTGACAGTGAGCCAGCAAAGATGCCACTATGTGGGCTGCCCGGGGAGGGCTGTGTGGCAACCTAACGTGGCTCATGTGTGCATCACTGCCCCCGAAGTTAGGGATGTGGGCAGGAGTGATGTGTCACACGCTATCAATAGCCACTAACAGCGCCTTCAGAAACGGGGGACAATTAACAACCACAGAAAACTCACCTGCCTGACACATGGTTCAGCTCTCCTTCCAGTTACTGATCAGTTGCTCAAGTGAATTTGCCAGGGAAACAAAAAAGGTTTTCCTGGTGTTTCAAGCTGATTCAACCGATTTATTTCTTTAATCCATTTCTTGGCTCTGTCATTTTGCTTTCCTGCCCCTAGTTCTGAGCTGTTCCTTAATCAGTTTAATCAGCTCCTATTTTTTCATGTGTAAGTGTCACTGGATTTATCTTGTTTGCTCACTGTTTTGGGGGAAGGAGTACTGCATTGGTCTATTCCTTTGGGAGCTACCCACAACAAGTATTCCAAAAAGAAACACATTTGCTCATGTCTTACTCGACCTGGGAGAAACCAGCTCCCTTTGCCCACAGGCAGTTACACTGTCTGCATTCTGTGAGCGTCTGAGATTGCTTCTCACCTTAAGGTAGCAAGGCAGGAAAAAAAAACAACCCCCGGACAAAGCCAAAATGCCCAGCTGGTTTGACTACCAGATTTCATCTGTCCAGAAGCATGGAAGGGCTCTGTGAGATCACTACTGAATTGATAGTGGGAGACAGGAAAAGAGGAAAACACAGGTCAATTGAGTATCAAGTTTAAAAGCATCCCAGTCCTTGTGATGTGCTTCTTCTTGAATTAGTTTGTTCTCAACTATCTAAAATTGGATCTTCCCAAAGTGAGTTAGAAGCTGCCAAGTGTCTGCATGATTTTCTTGGGCAAAAATCTGCAAGAGATTGGAATGAGATCAGCATTTCTCTTGCTAACTGATCAGATTTGGACCTGAGATTCCACCAGACTGAGGTCAGTCAGTACATTTCCATGGAGAAAAGTCACACTAAACTATAATAGCTGAGTTTTTGAAAAACCAGAATTAGGAAATTCCAACGTAAGTGCTGTACTGCAAGGAATTCAAATTAATCTGTTCCCGTGATCCACTTCCTTGTGCCATTTTACCTCTAAGATATAGTCATGGCTGCAAGGGCACTCAGAGACCTTAATTGCACTGACTGGCCTCACCAGTGGCTGTGTTTGGCTCTTGTGGGACCATGTGCCATCCCTGAGAGCCCTGCCTGTGCTGGCTCTGCCTCCAGCTGCTGCCCTCTTGGAACATCAGGCCATTGCTGTGCCCTAGCAAATACCCTGGAGGCTGTTTTCCACCATGTGGCTTTCAAGGGCTAAGAGTGGTTAATTAGTTCAGTCTAACAAGTCTTTCCAAACTTGATTGGTCTAGATTTTAATAGGGTACCTGTGAAAGTCCATTTGGTTTTTGCTGTTTAGAGGCTCGTGAAGGGGTGATCTCTCCATGCAGCCTCCCACTTCCCAGGCTGAGGCTGCACTGTAAGCTAAGCCCCTATTGCCTAAGTCTCTCTGAAATGAATGGGAGTCAGGCACCTACATGATGCCTTTTGGAAATCTGTCTAAAAACTGTAATAATAATAAATAGCTGTCACATTAGCAGATTCCTAGAAGCTTGACTAATAATGATGCAACAACAGTATGATGAAATACTCTTCTATTATTTATTGGCAAGTTACTGGAGTGCTTTTCTGCTTTGTTCTTGCTTTCTGCCCCTTCAGAATGCATGGAGTGTCCATCTCTTCTCCTAAAGACTTCTTCTTCAAGGACATAGCCAGCCATGCCCTCTGTCCTGCGATGGAGTGTCCAGGTCCCATGTCAAGTGGTCACTGCTGCAGCTCAGCTCCCTGCACTGTTGATGCCCTGTTGCCTGCCTGTGTTGCACTTCTGGATGCATAGTCATGTGTGAAGGCAAATATCCCCCTCACGTCACATCCTGCAAACCAAGGAAGGGACCTTGCTCACCTCTGTCAAATGTGAGCAATCTGCATATGGAGTCCCAGTGAAATGAGAAAAATGAATCAGGCATGTTGTGGGTTGCTTACATGAGTCCTGTGCTACAGTTTTGTGAGCCCACCTGAGTTTAAATCTGTAGTTACTCTTATTCTTCTTGTTCTCACCTGTCTCACTGGCTTATGAGTGACTCAGGCTGCCTTTACTAAAAGTCCCTTGCTAGTATAACTCAGAGCCTGCCCTGTGTAAGGTCGGTCACATGTGCTGAATAATTACATTACTCACCATATAAGCAACTGGCTACATGAAAACCCTCAAGCACCCTTCCTTTGGGCTCTCATCCAAAATGGAGCCTGGAAAGCAAAGAAATGGAAGACTCTTTTCCTTGTGCTCCTGGCCTAACCCTCCCAGTTCCCCTCTGGCAGGACAAGGGGGTTCAGATCATTTGCTTCTAATCTCTTGTACTCCTAATTTTTATCTCTGCAGCAAGAACTACATTGCTTACTCAGCTTAGCAGACTACTTGAAAATCTTTACGTGTGTGATACTGTGTGTTCTGATGTAAGGTCTGCAGAGAGCTTCCTTCTTTTTGTTACTATTGTGCCTGGGAAGGAAAGAAATCCTTTCTCACTTCTGTGGAGGTTTCGGGAACGCCCTGGAACAAACCATGGATCATTTCTTTTAGGCTGCCCCAGAGGGAAACACTGGTGTTTACTCAGCTGTGCAGTTGGGCTCCGAGGGACAGCCCCCTCGCAGACCTCTGAAGCACTTGCAGAAGGGGAGCTGGGCGTTTTCTGTTTCCTCAGGTGCGGGCTCCTCTCACGGGCCTCACTTGCTGAAACACACTGTCCCTGCAGGGAGTGGTCCCACCCATGTGTCATGGCTGCCGGACAGAAACCAGGTGTGAAGTCTCCCTCCTCAAGGTTTCTCCATCCTGGAGACTGGTGTTAAACACGGACACACATCTGCTGAGCTCTCCTCCTGGTCTCACATGCATTCTACTTTCACTGTTTGGCTGTTTGACAATGACCAAAGATTATTAGGGTGTCAAAAGGATCACAAAATAAGTCTTCACCATTGCAGTGGTATGGATGAAGCTGTTTATTGGGTAGATTTCCAGGTCCTGTCCCCTTCCCTTGCATCTCCTCTCTCCCCTTTTTATGTGGGCCACCTGTTTCTTCCCCCAGGCTCTGCTTGCCTTTTTCACTCTGCTCCCTCTGAATTTAGCATCTTTGATAAATGTCTTTGGGTAGATATCTGTGAACAAAAGAAAGTAGTAAGCCAAGAGTGGGGCTGGCTGTTCTCCTTCACACAGGCTCACCTTTGACACTCAGAAGTGTGCCTCCTAAGCAGGGGGTGGTACTGTTAAAAGACTGAAAGCAATACTGAATCAGCTTCAAGACCTTTGAGGAAACGCTATGTTGACTGAGGCTGGGAAACTCCACCCAGAGCTCCAGGAACAGCGCATGGAAAAGACTGACAATACAACAAAGATTTCTTCTCACTCCCCTGTCTGCAATGTGGCAATTTTGTAACAAACCAGTTTCATCTCTTGGCGAGTGCAACCAAAAATGAAACAGCTATGGGAATTCATCTGGGCCTCAGGTGTGTGTACATTTATGTATGCCCAAGTTAGGAGATTCCTCTGATTATATAAAAACCCCCAGCAATCCAGTGCAGACATTAAAGTGTCCTGTTCTGTACAGGCTCTGAATGTCTCTGCATGGGGCCCTTTCTAGCCCAATCTGTCTTTGTTCTCACCCAGTGCTCACAAACAATAGGGACAGCCCAGACTGTCTGATGAAGTCCACGTGCGTTGGAGTAGCTGCTCTCCCCTGAACTGTTTATCTCCTGGTACAGACAGCTGTTGTGATGTTTTTCTGTGCCAAGGGAATGGTTTCAGCTTTACCTTCTCAGCTGAGGATACAAGCTCCCTTGAAATCATCTCCTATAAAACACAGGGGAGTTGGCAGCTGGCTCATTGTATCAGCTGGGTCAGTGGGGCACCACCCCATGGCATCTTCTCTCCCGTCAAACGCACGTGCATCAAACCAAGCCTTTGTGTGGAGGAAGTGGCATAATCAGATGGCTGTCATCTGTGAGTTGAACACCTGACAAAATCTCCCCCAAAGGAAAGTGATAACATATGTGATCTTGGAGAGCATTGCCACTGGACAGGATTTGTGAGACAGGATTTGCAGACTTAAACCTGAAAGGTGTCCTCATTTCAGTAACTGTCCTTCACTGTGGAGGACCAAAAAGAGAAGGCTCAGCAATGAAAAGCCCTGCAAGATCCTTGCCCCACTGTGATATGTTTGAGTCACCATCCATCCTACTTAGCAACTTTGCTTTCTTTGCTAGGACATGGCAGTGAGGCTCGCTGCAACAGTGCCTGGCTTCAGGGTCTCTGTGTCTGCCTGCTGGCCTCCCTGAGCTGCCCTGTGCATGGCGATAGCTCCTGGTTTCTGCAGGACACCGTTCTGCATTCCCTGGCACCAGGCCTGCTTACTGGCTCCATTCCTGATGTCTTAATAATGGCACAGAAATTCAAGGTCCCTCTTCAGGCATTAAGTACTTTCTCTGATATGGCTCCTGGGTCTTTTGGGGTTTTACATTTAAACACCTTTTAAAATCTGGCCAACAGCTACTAGGTATGGTGACAGGGTAATGAGACCACCTCTGTCATTATGGAGAGGGTGGGGAGGGACTGCTTCATCACTGACCTTCATCTTTTGATGTTGAGATTAACTGTAGAAATAATTTCCCCTGGCAAAAACTACAACCATCTGAAAAAGTATCTGTAAGTAGGACTTGTGCCTGAGTCAGCTTTCACATGAGCCAAAAGCAGTAAGTGTCTGCTTGTGATATCAAATGAAACACAATTACTTTTTTGTGTGTGTCAGTAACCTTACCTTATGAGAATGAAGCTGCAGGCTGTACCATCTCCTCTGAAAAACACAGGCTATCAGTAGCCACCGCAAATAACAAGAGCAGCTCGTGGGATAAACCCAGCCTTTGATGCGAGGCAAAGCTGAGAAGGCACAGAAGGGGCAGTGAGGAGTCACGCTGTCTCCCAGAGAGATCACAGCCTGTAAGCCTGGCTCTGTATTTCAGCTGCCTCCTCTCTGCTGACAGAAATCCTGGGCACGGAAGGAACAGCAATGGAAAATCCCACTGCATCATTGTCCACCTCAGGCATGCCTGGTTTGGTAGGCTTAACTTTGCCATACAGGAATCCACAAGTGTACCAAAATATTATTAGTGGCTCTGGAGAAGGAGCAGGAACAAAAACTACCGAGCTGTAAGTTTTTTCTTTCTAAAGGGAGAAGATATGCTCAAGCAGCCCCCAAGCCCTGACACTCATTCAGTGGGATGTACCCTGGTCCTGCTGAATTCCACTGAAGTTTTGTCACAGGTTTTAATTAGATTAATATGTTGGTGGTTGAGTTTCACTACACAGTTCTGTCTGAGATTGTGATTCATTCCTCAGTTAGCCAATTATTTCTGAAATGCTTCCTATAGAGTTGCTCATAGCACTGAGAAATGGCTTTAGATGGGGCAAATATTAAAAGTGGGTCTTACTAAGGCTGTTGGGTTTTGGCATCTCCCCTTTCTCTGGTTCATGAAGTTCCAGATCTAACATAGCCTTTTTTTGCTCAGTAGTGCTGCAAAGAAGTCTGGCTCCTCCAGAGTAATTTGAGCTATTGTGATATGAATCAGCTGTGGAAAAGGCCCAGGGTCTTCCCAAAACCTGGCATAAGAAGTAAAGGAGCAAACTGCTGACTGCACTGCATTTTCTTATGTCAGAGGAGAATTAATTAATGTTTTCAGGCTGCTTTGAAAATTAAAAGTGCCATGTGGTACAATACTGCTGATCCCGTTTTTCACCCTGTAGCTGACACGTAGCATGTCCCTTACAAGCTAATTGGAAATTGCTTTTGGTATTTTTAGCGTTTTTCAGCAGAGCTGCTACAGCCTGCTGCTTTGTTCTATTAAACGTGCCCTGCCTTACCCTCCCTACCCCCCCTTCCTCTAAGCTCCTCTGCGAGGGAAATAAAAACATCAGTCCCTGGCACCATCTGTCAAGCACAGGCTAATCCATTCTCTGCTTGTCTCATGGTCAATTTGGTTTCTCTCTGATTGGTACAGCTACCCTTCTTATTGCTGAGAATTTAATTCTATTCGTAAGTTTGGGCTTTGCTTTGTTTTCATGGTAATATTATTGTGATGATTGCAATATTCAGACATACAACCCCTCCATATGCCCTCCAGACTGGAGAAGGGTACTTAAACAAACCTGCAACCTCCCAGTAAGGCAGGGAGCATCACTCTGCCCCTTGTACAGAGGGAAAATGAGGCAGGAAGAACCAGCTTGCCCTGGGATGTGCGGGTGCCTCAGCAGCAGAGCTGAGCAGTGAGCTCACAGGGCCCCAGATTAGACCCAGTCACCAGTGCTGACTAAAGCACCACTGCTTGGAGTCTCTTTCTGCTCTGTTTTGGCTTTGTTTGCAGTGATCTCCATGGGCACTGTGCAAAGATGAGTAAGACATGGACCTTTCTATGGCTCCTATGATGAGATACAGCAGATCCACTGGGACGCAGCTCATGAGGACCCAGTGAGGATCAGCAGCAGATCAGGTCAGCCTGTTAACAAAGAGGGCATGTTGGATCAGTTATTTCCTCCATTTGTTGGTGGTAAATGGGACCCCAGGCACGGCTTTATGGCTTCCTTCTAATATTCTCAGTACTTCTGCTGTCCCTGTGCCATTAACTAAGTGGTGATTGCTGTCTGATGGACTGCTCCAACACCTTTCACTCCTCTTCCACGATCTAAAGAGGGGCTGATGAGAGGCCAGTGAGAAATGTCAGTGCTCAGCTCTGCTCTGGATCAGGCCAGAGCTGACCATACTGAAGAGATCTGATTTTCTGGAGGTCTGTCCAAAGCAAATAGCAGCTCTTAGCACATTGTCACTGACTGTCTGCCCTCACACATGCTGTGGTATTCTCTTCTACCTCATAATTTCTTTTTATAAAAGAATCCATGCAAAAGACACAGGCTGAAGAACAGCTGGGTGTGTAAGCAGGTTTTGTGTGCTGTATGTTATAAATAAGAAGCTTGACTAGGCCAATATTCAAGCAGCAATCAATTTATTAATTAATGTGGTAAAGTATGAGCAAAACAGCGCTAGGTACAGTGAGGGAAGTTTTCCCTCCAACTGCACACCGATGGTTGGGGCGTACAGATATTTATAGGGGTACACATAAGCTTTTTTCAGCAGTTTCTATTCCAAATTTTTACGTCACAATTCTGTACACTATTGTGAGTTCGTTTTTCTCAGGATGTACCCCAGAAAGGAGCATCCCCAAATGGTGGGGTCCGACTTCCGAAAGAAGAAAGAGGCCTCCCAGCTGGTGTGGTCCAGACTCCAGATGTGGGCCCACCTTTTAATTGCAAAGACTATAAATCTCAAAACAGTGATGTCCAGCTTCCCTTGGTCGAAGCCATCAATCCTTGGGTTGATGTTCATCTTCCTTTCTCAAGCTGCTTTTTACTGTTTTGCTAAGGTGTCGAGATAAGCATGTTTCCTTTACATATATTCTAAACTTATATTTTCAAAGCTCCTTACTACAAGCAATATTCTAAAATTATACTTCAAAAGGTTATTATTGCAAAGCTATTTAATGCTTAGCTATGTGCAAAAAGTTCCTGTCCAGCAGCAACATCCTTAAAGCTTTAATTCAGATGCTATAAAAGTTAATTGCAAACAAAGGATAAGTTCAAAGGCCTTCTTCCATGCTTTACTCCCTCAGTTATTTTTTTGGAATTCATCCTTTAATTGTCCCATGATCAGTTTCCACACATATCACAATCACAAGCATAGCACACATGCTGCCTGTATGTACCTGACACGAAACACAGCTTTGTATCTCACATGTATATTCACAGAGAGATGCCCCTCTGCCTCTGTGTGAAATGACAAAAGAATCCTGCTGACTCATTCCTTCCTGCCATTACTGCTGCTCCTCTGGTGATACCACATGGATAGACCCAGGAATGAAAATACTTTCTCCAGAACAGACATCCTTAAAATGGCATGGCTTGCCCCATAGAAGGAAAACAACAGCTTTTTGCATCTCTTTTTCATAACCAAAAACTCAAAATCACTTTTTTTTTTTCATTGTATTTTGTCCAAGACCACTATTTGCCAGGGAGGCAGGCTGTGAGCATTTAAAACTGGCAGGGAACTGATAGCTCTTGCAAACAAATGCTAAGAAGGGCCACACTTTGCCTCATTCTCCTCTGATGTTTCATCTCTACAGTGGTCAGTGTTTAAGGTATCCCACAAAGATTTCAATGTGAATGGCCTGAAAGTCTGAAAGCAGCATGAGTCACAGCTTCCCTGAGAGGGGGATGTCACCAAAAGCCATCTCTGTGCCTTTCTACACCTCCAACCCTTACGGGGCCCCATAGTGTGGTGAAGCTTGCAGGCAGGGTAGATCCCTGAAAATGCAGGTGCCTGGAGACAGGAGTCTCCTTCCTCCCAGCCAGGCCCATGGCAATGTGCTCTAGGGGTGCAGGGAGGTGTTGGGTGGCTCTGGCATTCAGCTCCCCTAGGAGAAGGAATTTCTGGCAGGCTGTGAGGGAAGCAAGGGGGTCTGGGAGGCTGGCAGAGGGGGAGTGGAAGGCATAGGTTCAGGGCAGCGGCTGACAGGTGCCTGGGAAATGGAACTTGTCAGGTGGGGAAGGGCTGACCGCTGCCACAAGGCTGCAGCTTTGGCTCTGACACTGGCCAGCCCCGCAACAGCTGGGCTGCAGCGCTGAGCACTGCCCCGGCCCTGCCCTCAGCACTGGTGGCAGTACTGTGCTCAGCCCTCAGCCTCTTGCTTAAGAAGGGACATTGAGGTGCTGGAGTGTGGCCAGCTAAGGGCAACAAGGCCCGTGAAGGGTCTAGAAAACACATCTTGTGAGCAATGGCTGAGGGAGCAGGGGTTGTTCAGCGTGGAGGAGAGCCCACGGCTCTGCACAGTTACCTGGGAGGATGCTGTAGGGAGGTGGGGGCCGGTCTTCTCTGACCTGTCTGCAGTGACAGGACCAGAGGAAAGGGCCTTACACTGAGACAGAGGAGATTCAGATTAGACAGGAAAAAATTGTCATTGTTAGGGTGGTGAAGCATTGCAATAGGTTGTCGAGAGAGGTCACCATCCCTGAAGGTCTTCAAGAGGCTTCTGGACATAGTGCTGGGTGGTGTGGTGTAGTGATTTAGGGGTTACTGTGGTAGTGCTAGGTGGACGATCAGACTAGATGACACTAAAGGTCTCTTCCAGCCTTGATGATTCGATGATTCCGTGATTCCGTAATTCTAGCTCTAGCATTCTGCCATTCTGCGATTCCGTGACCCGGCGTGCCCCGCCGGGCGCGGCCGTGAGGCGACCCGGGGCGGGGCGGAGCGCGAGGCGGCGGGGGCGGAGCCTCCGCGGCAGCGAGGGGGCGGGACCGGGGCGGGGCCTCGCAGCGTTGATTGGCAGGCGGGGCGGGGCCACGGCGGGGCGGAGCCGCGCGGCCGATCCGGAGCGCCGGGGCCGTGGAGGGCGGGGGAGACACCGGGCACGGAGCCGCCGCCGCCGCCGCTCCTCGCAGCCAGGTAACCGGGCGGGGGCCGCGCTCGCCCCGCGCTACCACGGGAGGCCAGGGCGGCTGGGGAGGGAGGTGGCGACCGCCGCGCCGCGGCGCTGTGTCTGTCGGGCCGCGGCAGAGCCCCGGGCGAGCCGCTCCGGTCCGGCGACGGGCGCGGAAAGGGGCAGTGGTCGGCCCTGCCTGACCCGGAGCGTTACCCGGCGCCGCCACAAAGCACCGGCCTTCCTCAGCCGCGTCCCCTTCTTCGTCAGCGTCTCCCAGCGCCGCCCAGCCTTCCCGGCGGGGGCCGGCACCGAGCACCCCCTCCCCGTCGCCGCCGACACAACTTCCTCCCCCGGCCCGGCACCGGGCAACTTTTCGGGCCGGTTGTTGTGCGGAGCTCCGGGCGAGTGGGCGCGGGGCCGTGCCCGGGCCCGGTGCGGGGGCGGCTCGGGTTTGGGGGGCGGCGGTGGGCCCCGGGCACGGCCCCTCGGTGCGGCGGAGGCGGCGGCGGTGCCTCCCCGTCAGCTGTTTCCTGCTGTTTGTTGTCAGGGCTCCTGCGCTCCCGGCAGCGCCCGGCGGTGGCGGGGGGGGGGGGACGGACGGGACGAGCCGGGCCGGCCCCGGTTGGCTGCGCGCGCCCCCGTGACGGCGCGCGGGCCGGGCCGGGCCAGGGACCGCCCCCGCGCGCGCGCGGCTTTGTGTGTGCGCGGCACCGGCACCGGGATCAGCCCCGGGATCGGCACCGGGATCGGCAGCGCCGCCCCCGGGCCCGGCCGCGGAGGTTACGCGGGGGTTGAACCGCCCTGCCCTGTCGCGCGGGGGGCGGCGGCGCCGCCTGACGCATCGCCCCTCTCCCCGGGCGAAGGTGCCGCTGGCTGAGAGCTGGCCGGCGGAGCAGCCCCGTGTCCCCGCCCGACAGGTGCCTCCCGCGGGGAGCTGTCACCGACCCGGCCCCGGTGTTTGTTTGCTTTGTGGAGGTGCCCGCGGCTCGCTCAGCAGCGAGGCGCGTTCGGCTGCTAGCGCTTAGGTCGGGGTTTTCCCCGTGGAAGTATGGATTCTCAGGGAGCTGAAATATTCTGCCGGAGCTTTTGGAAAGGTTCTAAGTCAAAGCAAAACTGAATGTGAAGGCTGTTGTCTGTCTACTTCATTTGTTACTCTGTGCACAGTCCTCATCTGTCCTGTGCAAGCAGATGTAGATTAGTTTAATCCAGCGTGTTTATTTAAGAATAAAGGCCGTGTTTCGGACTGATATCGCCGTATAATTTAATACATTATTTGTCTTTTGTTTCTTTAAACAATAAACACGGGTTTAGGGTAAGATTGAGGGAATAACAAAGCAAGTACACACGGTTTTATGAGAGAGAAACAGGGCAGGGCTCTTTCGAAAGTGGTATCACAGAACAACTCTTGATGTCAGCAACTAATGGCTGTAGATTAACCATTATCTTAACTAATATTTATGACTGAAAGGAAGGGAACTTGCTCCCCAGTTGTAAACATTCCCTCACGTGACTGTATGTAACTGCTATACATATATACATATATATATATATATATATATTCCTATATATATTTTTATATACAGCCTCTTTCTGGATGGCTGAATTCAAGTGGCTTGTGTGACAAACAAAACTGTCAGTTTTTAAGCATTGCTCAATTTTTCTAAAATAGTCTTCAGAAGTACTGTGTGGAGGCTTCTGTCATCTGCTACTTTCACTTCCGTAGTTACAGAATTACTTAGAGATACAGAGCTTATTGTTTGTATATAGATTTTAATAATGACGAGTGAGTTTCAAGTGTGGTTGCCAAGTGTGTGAGGACAAATTAAACTGCATCTCAAGGCCCAGCAGAGACGATGACAAGAACAAGCTGTATTTGTTACTTGTCACATGCTGAGAGCTATACATGTTTTTATATGTCTGTATTTAACGTGGTAATCATCACAAGCTTGAAGGGGTGTTGTCCAAGTCAGGTCATTGGTTCATGTTTGTTTACTAATATTTGACCTGTGTTGAAATCTTGGGTTGCTCAGCTCTCACTGAAATACGTAATTCCCTTAAGCAAAATTTAACTTAAAAATTACTTCTTAAATGTTTAGATGAAATGCCTGTACACTGTGGATGTTTGTTAGCAGGGTGATTTCTAATTTTGGAGCCTTTACCTACATTTAGGACCTTTCTAGTTAATAGAAAAATCTCTTGGAGATATGCACTTAGTGTATTAGCACCCTTTCTGCCAGCTGGATGTCGCTGGTTTGGATGATGGTTCTCTTTACACCATTTCTTAAAAGGTTAATTATTGGATTTCATTTTTAATGACTCATGAAATCACTGATGTCTTTGGATGAAGTTTTGTATCATTTCAGCACTAAAACTGATGAAAACAGAAAATATGTAGTTTAGCTTTCTGAAAGTTGCAGAATAGATTCATAGACGAAAGTTGTCTCAACTGCTTAAGTAGTATAAGAGTAAATTTATTACAAAACAAGGAAATACAGCTTTCTTGAAAATAGTGTGGTAATTAGGAAGGGGAAAGGAGGAAAATGAAGGGAAAAAGAAGCAGGGAGACAGGTCAAGTTGCTGGTTTTGGCCTCTCTGTAGTGGTGGGAAAGAAAATTAATCTGAGTCTGATACCATTTGTAAACTAATACTTTTATATGTTATCTAGCAAGAGTATTGTGAGGGTTTAAGTTACTCTGTGGGAGATGCTGAGATAGAGGGGCTGTATGAGAAACAAGCACCCATCTGTGTGCTTCTGCTCTCTGTAAATGTGAAACAGTACTCTGGATTAGTGTTTCACTGCACCAATATGACATAAATTTAAATGTCAGTGTCCTAAAAAATGCAGTTTGCAATAGGAAACGATACTAGTGCACCCTGCAATACAAAATTACACTGCTGCAACTTGCACAAGGGTGTTTTCATCCTGCAAGGCAGCCTGTTGTTGGTGGGTGCCGTGCCCTGCTTCTGGGCTTTGCCAAAGCCTCTTCTGTCATTGGACTGTATTAAGTTCCCTTCACAGTTTGCTACAGTAGCTGGATGGTTCTAAAGAGCACAGTATGCTGGTCCAGTTCAGCTTCTCTCCACATTTGGCTACATGTGGTGGTTTCAATTCTGCATGTAGGCAGAGGCCAGGCCTTGTTTACTCGGACAGTCGCAGAAGTTGATGGTGGACGTTGAATCTCCAACCTCCCAAGAGACTGACCACGTGTTTATGTTTGGATTTGCCCCCACCTGTGAGCAGGGAAACCTGGGAAGGTAAGGAGCAAGTTTTATTTTTTCCTTTATGATTCTTTAACGTTTGGTCTTGTGCAGTTGTGCTAAGAATTCTCTTTCCTCTTTAGTCCATCTCTGAGATGGGAAGAGGAAGCTGAAGCCCAGTTCCTGAGATGCCATGATGAAGTTTCAGCCTGGTTCCAGAGTAAGTACATCTTGAGAATGTTTCAGTGTGCTTAGGGGAATGCATAAGCCTTTCTCAGAGGGTAGAGAATGCTTATTTGCTCACAAGGAAATGTTTTTAGTTGGTAAAATGGTGAAGGAGAGGTTGTCACAGTTTTTTGTCCTTTAACTAGCAGCTGTTCTCTGTTGTAGATGTGAACGCAGTAGATGGTGCTGAAGCAACACTGAGGCTCCTCCTGTGAAATATCCACAGTCCAGTGTGTATAGACAAAGTGCTTGCTGGCTCTCCCAAGTGTTGACGGTCCTGTGTCTTCAAGAGATGCATTCCAGGACAAGAAAACACTGACTGTTAGTTTTAAAAATGTTAATAAATATTTATTTGTGTTACTTTTTCATTCTTTATTGATGGTGAAGGTAGGCAGGTGAGGTAGTACAAATACCAACCAGGTGGTGCTTCAGGTGGTTTTGGGTGTGTGTGCAGTTAGTGGTCAAATTTAAGCTGTTGAATGTCAGCCCTTTCATATGGTTGTTGCTCAGTGTTGCTGAAATCAACACTGAAAGTGTTTGGGGAGTTTGGGAGCTACTGCTCTGGGAATACACATTACAGCACTCAGCCACAGTGCCTGTGTTTCCTGTCTGCCCATGCACTCACTGGGAGAAGCACGCAGGGAGGAAGTCTTTCACAGAGAGATTGAGAAGTGGTATCAAGGTTTATGCTGTCAGAATAATGTACTGTCAAAATTGTGCACTGTCAGCAAGCCTGACCTGCTAGGCAATATGACCTGTCATTGATTGCTCTCCTAAAGGTTCTCTCAGGAAGGTGGTCTGGGTGCTGAATAATGGAAGTGTCGTCAACTCTCAAGTACCCCTTTCTTGGAACTGGGGAGATTGGACATGCAATAGATACTTTATATCCCATTAAGGAAAGTAAATAAGTCTGCCTTTCTTACATTGCAGCCATTCATTTAATATAATGACTTGTGTTTGGTAATTTGCATGAAGGCAGGAGCACTAGAACTTCATCACTGATACATACCCAGTAAAGAATGCTTAGCTGATTTTAAAATTGAAATCATAGGCCAAAAAAAAAAAAAATCTGTTCTTTCCTCAGCATTTGGTTTTGTGAATAACCAAGATCCCGGTCCACTACTTCGGAAAATTCTGCTGGTAACATGATGGAATTGGTGGGATAGTGTCACTTGCTGGAGCTGTAAGTAGCACTAGGGAACCTGACTGGTTCTCTGGACCAGTGGAAGTTATTTTCTGTGTTTTTAAGTGTAAAGAGTGGATGAATGGCAAAGTGCACTACTGTATTTTCCTCCCTCTGTTTGGAGGATCTTAAGCTTTAGAAATGCTTTTATGTTTGACAATTCTTTGGGTTTTCCCCATTTAAGAGAACCCTCCCACTGCCTATCAAAGCTGCCTATAAGTGGCTTTTTCAGATCATTTATGCATGTGTGAACATAAATAGACGCCCGCACCTTTACCATTGGTAGTGAAACTACAGGGAAAAAAATCTGTAGTGTTAACTTGGGTGACTTTGTACACACCACTTGTGTTTGTAAGGGGCAGGAGCGTGAGAGCAATGGATAATTGCTTTCCCCTTGTGCTGTAGTGCTTCTGTTTGTTTTTTTTCCTATGTGCAGCAAGTATACCCTACAGGATTCAGCATCCTTACATAAGGAGAGAGGAGTCTTTATGCACAGCAAGTACTAGGCCTTTTAAGTGAATGCTATGTTTTTAGCTTGGGGGAAGAAAAAGGAAGGGGAAAGCATGAAATGATTTCAAGTTGAAATCAGTTTCTCTATTTTACAGGAGAGGTAAAAGCAAAATTTCCATGTTAGGTTTTTTTAGAAAATCCATGATAAAGTGTGGCATTTTAAGTCTGCATTACTAGCAGTCATTTTGTAATTTTTTCCTACTTTTTACTACTGTGAGCAGTAACATAAAGACTAATTTAAGGTGACTTGTCTTATAGTGCTTCAGCTGAGCCCTTACAAATTCATTGAATTCAACAATCAAAAGTGAGGTCAGAGGTAGCTGTACCCTGCTGTGTATTTTGACTGAAGTCTACCAGGTGGTAGTTAAGTGTAGAGGTTACTTTGAAAAAGTTAGACACTCTGGTAATCTTACAGTATTTTAGTAGTTTCTTAAGAAAACATACACAAAATCTACATTGTTTTGACTGCAACAGTGCTGACTGTAGAATTTGTTTTCTAAAATTTTTAAATGTGTACTATTTCAAGAATATAGATTTTCTTGTGCACTGTATTTTGAAAAAATGTGTTCTGGTACCATTTGGTTTGTTAGATTCTGCTGCGACTTTAGGTTACTTTCAGCTCTTTAAGGTGACATAAATAAGTAAGGATTTTAGGCCTTGTATTAGTAGGCAGATTTTTCAGCCTTATGTCTTTGAATATATTTATTTATGCATTTATTTTAACTTTTGAGATCTTTGGGACTCAAGACTTCAGACCATGCCATAATGCCATATCCAGAAGTAATACATTTGTATGTTGCTGTGGGTTCTAACTTGCTTGTTAGAATTGCACTTGTGCTCCCTTCTGAAGTATTTAATTTCCATTTTTAATGTCTCTGGGCTACAGCTTTTCTGAGGGCACTGACATGAATTATGATTTTAGGCAGGTGATGCACTTGCATTTGGAATATTAAGGTGCATTTTTCAAAATGTCATGCTGAGCAGGGTCAGTCTGTGTAAAGGATGTGTTCTGGACACCAAGCTCTGCGTTTGTGTTGCTCTTGATGAGATAGGGATGGGTTTGGATTTATGTTATGTTACCTTCTAAAAGTACTGATAGGTGGGCATTGTGTTTACTTTAAAAGATATACTCCTTTGGATGCTGATTCCACATTTACTGTAACTTATGATCAGTTAATGGTTTTGAATCCACAATACAATCAGCACAAATATAACGTTATCCAAAGTTAGGAAGGATGGCACATGGATCTATGCCAAGTACCTTATGGGCATATCTGTTACAATTGCCTTAATTGCTTGTATTTGTGGTTTCTTCTGGCTGGCGACTTTTACTGATACTTGTTTATTCACACTTATTGTGCGTTGATTTTCCTTCATTTTGTCACTATTCATGATTTAATTTTTTTTTTTTGTCCTTTGGCTGCTGAGAAAGATAAAGGCATATTAGAAAGGTATAAAGCTCAGAGAAATCTAAACTAAAATGCTTTCTGTATTTTGAGTGGAATCACACTTCTGACTCTCAGACCTGTTTTATTTATCCTTTGAAGAAGAGAAATGGGTATTATGTCACCTTTAAAAGGAAGAGTCATGACATTGCTTTTAATTTTTATGTATCCTTCAGATGGGATACAGAAGATTAATCATGATTTGAAAAATCTGAAGGTA
Organism: Motacilla alba alba; assembly: GCF_015832195.1. Taxonomy (NCBI): domain Eukaryota; kingdom Metazoa; phylum Chordata; class Aves; order Passeriformes; family Motacillidae; genus Motacilla; species Motacilla alba. The sequence goes on from NC_052018.1 coordinate 101,100,650, forward strand.
AGGAACCTGAGCTAAAATCTCTCTGTTCAATATCAGGAGCCCTTTTTGTTGCCTCACATTGTAAGAAAGCAAAGTGTGAAATAAAGCAATTGGAAAAAAATCATCATGTCAGTGACTTCTGATTTTTAGATGTTAAAATGGTGTGTTAAGCTCTGTGTGTTCAGGTGCAAGTCTTAAGTCCATTTGCTTTGTGCATGTTAAGAGTAGGCTTTAAGAAACTGATCCCCTAAACCTTGAAATGAGTTTAAATTAGGTATTTGTGCTTCTTAATGGTGTTTGACTTGGAATATTCAATTAGATGAGCACAGAATTTGATTGACTTCTGTATGAATGGCACCGTTTCCTGCTCTGAAAAGTAAAACCCACACAATTCTAATATTGCAGTGTGTCAGATTTACTTTGCATTGCTCTGCATGACAAAAGCAGAGACAATACATTGTTCTGAGTCCACATCTGAAGCATAAATTGAGATACATTTAACTTGTGTAACTGTAGAAGTTTAGTCATAAAACTTCTGCAGTTGAAAGGGAAATAACATCATAATTCAATTCCTTTGTCATGTTATATCATCCTTCGTGATTTAAGTTTTCGGCTATACATTCTGTGCCTACTCACTAGTTAACTTTGAGTAATTTATGCTAGTTAGTGTGAAGTTGGTGAGACACTTTAATTTTCCTAAGCAGTGAAGAGGCTGATTTATCAGGCACTGCAGGTCATCTCCTATAAAGTTTTCAAGCGCTGTTTTTTTTCTCATTGGAGTTGCTGAGGTATTTTAGTGATGAGACTTTGGAAATACCTTGGGTAAATGACACAGTATTTTATATTTGGATTAGACAACTTTAAACATTTGTATATAAAACTGTCTGGTGTAAAGCCTGGGTGGATTGCTTGTTATGTGAAGTAGCATCCAACCTTTCCTGTGTTGGTGTGTATATGAAACAAAGAAGTGTCAAGTCAAACACAGCAGCCAGGGTGCTATACCAACATTCTGAGTGGTGGTGTTGTGTGATCATGTGTCATAAATTGTGCAAAGCTATGGGGAAGTGACATAATAAATATGTATTATAAAAGGTGGGGGTGACTTGGGAAAATTAAGCTGTAATTGTCTTGGTGACTCAGTGTAATTCTCAGTGCTTCATTTCTTAGTGCTGACTAAGATGAGTGAGTTGTTGGGAATGTACTGAAATAGAATTTCAGTACTGTGTTAAAAGAAGTGGAAGCTTCTGAGTTTAACAACTGTAGGGGCCAGTAGGGGGTCTGCAAAAGTCGGAGTTGTATTTTAAAGGTTTCAGTTTGTGTTTTTCTCATTTAATGTAATTAGTTTGTATTTAAGTCATCTTATTGGTAAAATGGTCACTTTGGGAAATAACTGTCTTGATGAGAGGGTGAAGGCAGACTGCAAGTTCAGCAGTTCACCAACAGAGGAATGACTTTGAGCAATCATTAGCTGAATTGGTTTGAAGAATATTCTGCCATATATGTGGGATGTTTGGGAGTTTCGATTTTTTTGCTGTAATGCTTTTTTAACATGATGTTTCTTTTTGCTTTCAGGTCTTGAGTATAAACTTACATAAGTTCTAAAAATGGGAAGAATTTTTTTGGATCATATTGGGGGCACTCGCCTGTTCTCCTGCGCAAACTGCGACACGATCCTGACCAACCGCTCCGAGCTCATCTCCACTCGCTTTACAGGGGCCACAGGAAGGGCCTTTCTTTTTAACAAGGTTGGTAAGAAGCTGGAGGAACTGCTGTTTACTTTTGAAAAATGAGTTTGTGGGATATAAATCTGTCATGAGACTGAAAAAACTTCTTGGCTAAAGTGTTGCGTAATTACTATTTGAACTTTTATTTTTTTTCTGTCTTTGAAATCAAATTTGACATTTACTGTTGATGGGAAACTTAGCTAAATTAGTTTTGTCTGAAATACTGAAAGACTGTAAAGAAGAGTGTGTATGTAGAGGCCTCAGGCCAAAATTGATGGAGACTTCAGAGACTTCTGTAATATGAACCTCAAATTCACTCTGAGAGTATCTGGTGGCTGTCATAAGGTTCCAAAGGTTTTTTCATTTTATGCAGTTAAACAAAAGTCTAGATAATATTTTGTTTAATTTCTGAAATACATTTAATTTAACAGTAGTCTGGCATCTTAAGTTGCCACAATCAATCACCCACCATCTTTTTTACAGGTAGTAATACTCTGGTTTAGTTTAAGAGTTTTTAATGAATTTGATTCAATAGATCAAAATACAGAAGTCAAAATTTTTGAGTGAATTGTAGGATTATTTATTAACCTTGCATAAAGACTTGTCCATTAGATTAATTGAAAGAAATTGTGATTGTCCTTTGCTTTCTCGCAAAGTTCCTGGTCAAATAATGCTTGGTGTATTTTAGTTTTGTTTTTTTCTTATAAGCCATTTGTCCATGGGCAGAGTTGATAGAGGCATCAATAGTGTCTTAACTATGTTTTGCTGTGGGACTTCAGGTATCCCAAATCTTATCACTACTGAGAGATTTCTTTCTCATCCAATAAACTCTGGATCCACGAGTTCAGATTTTTTTAATGTTAAATAGTGGGATTTAATTACGGCACTTGCAGTTTTTGCATTTCTGCAGTCAGAAGCTGTACATTTGAAGCAGTCAGGTGTAAAGCGGAGAAAGTAGTATAGTCCCATCTTTTAGAATCTGCATATCAGCAGATATAGTTCTGACATCAACTTTTCAATGAAGTAAACATCCTGGTTTTGTGGTGATGCTGCAAAAGAAGTTGCAAGTATATTTAAACTGCTGATATAGCGCACAAAAAGGAGCATATTTCATGTCTACGTTCTCAGCCACTGACCCTGGCTTTTTCTTAGGTAATTATTTCAATCACCACAAAATCACCACAAGATTTTTAAAGAAGTACTTCTTTTAGTATTTTGTTTCTGAGTTCTGGGACTTGGTGATCACATCAGTTGCTAGAAGTGGGTTTCATACATTACAAATGGATTAATATAAATTTACTGTTCACTGGGAGTTTATCACCCAGAATTGAACACAGCCCTTTTGCATATTTTGTGATAGCAATCCCTGTCTCTCAGATAAAATGTGAGGGTTTTACATCACTATGAAGCACGTCTTTAAGGTGTTACCTTCTCACACGGGTGATTTTTTACACTGCAGTTTTCGGTTTGTGTGTGGTGCCAGAGGCTCTTTCCTTCTAACGTGTCATGTAGCAGGTTTCCCGTAGGCAGACTAATCCTCTGTGTTCCCTGTGCACTGTGTTTGTCCCAGGTGGTCAATCTGCAGTACAGTGAAGTCCAGGATCGGGTCATGCTCACCGGCCGCCACATGGTCCGGGACGTGAGCTGCAAGAACTGCAACAGCAAACTGGGCTGGATCTATGAGTTTGCCACTGAAGACAGCCAACGCTACAAGGAGGGCCGCGTTATCCTGGAAAGAGCCTTGGTCCGGGAGAGCGAAGGCTTCGAGGAGCATGTTCCATCCGACAATTCCTGAAGAGGCTCCAGTCTCTTCTCAGGTTCTCTTCAATTGAAACTCCAATATAATAAAATCAACAAAAAATCTGCTTACATACACTGTCACCTTAGCATCAGAGTCGGATTCATGGACTACAGAGTGGGAAAGATTGTGAGAATATTTCAGATGGAACCTTACTTTCTTTATTCCTTTTATATTTTACTTTCCCTCCAGCAGCTGTTTGTAGAAAGAATGTTGTGCAGATGCTGTAACTTCTTCTCTCTTTCATTTACATCTGTTAGATTTGAGATTGTATCTTAAGGTACAGTGAGCTAAAAGGAAAATATTTGCAGGATTTGTCTTTTGTTGGAGAGAAATTTAATGAGGGTTTTTTCTTTTAGTTTGCACAAACTGATGTCAGCATCAAGTTATTTTAAAACTACAGATGTTTTTTTAAAAGTGTATTCCAACTTTTGGCTTAAGTTTTTAGTTAGGTTTTTGGTTTTTTGGGTTTTTTTTTACCCAGCCTTTTCACCTGGTTTGCTAGCTAAAGTGAAGAGATCCGAATTTGTGCTGAGTGCTAAAGGTTCAGTGTTGGTACAGCTTGGGCTGGCCCATGTGCCATATTCTTGTTGAGGTTGATTGGTAGCACAGAGCCCATTATTTCTTGTCATTCTTGACCCAAAGATGTCACCATTCCTTGTTTATTCGTGAAGTCCCATTCACCATGTAAACTGGTGTTGATTGGAAACTATCCTTGAAATAGGGTGAAACTGCTTGGCTTTTTTTTAACTTTAACAGATGTAACTTATGAGCATAGTAATAATATAAAGTAATAGCTGTCTGTTTAGTCTTGCATTGCTTACAAATCCGGCTGTGTTTGTAATGATAGGGATCCACTGAGGAACTACTGTTTCAGTAGTCATTTTTTTCTGTTTCTCTACTAATCTCATTAAGTTAGACAGAGAATTGCAAATCTTAATTCTTCTTCAAGTAGCTTTCTTTAAGCCCAGAACTTCCTATGTTAAACACAGCTGCTGTGTAAAAGGAGAAGATTGCCAGCATGTTTGTTCATGCGTAGAGTTATGCAATCTGCATCTCTTGAAAAGATTAACTTAAACAGCTTGTTTTCAAATGCTGCTTCTGGTGTTGAAACCTTTATCTTTCAACTTTGTTGAACGTTTTCATTGTGATGTTATGTTTTTATCTTTCTGGACAGCAGTACATGTCAGCCTAGTAGTAACTAGTGACTTGGATTCCTGCTTTGTTCTTGTAGAGGTCAGCTCTGTTTAAAACAGTGATCTTGCTTGCCTTTTTTAGCAAAAATGCTCTTCATTAACTTAACTCAAGGGTGCCCAAACTATTTCATTGTGTCTTAAGCCATAAGTTAGGATCTCAAGGGCTGAAATTTATTTGAATGTTAGATATGTATGATTTCTTATCCAAGATATGAGTTGGTTGTGGTTTTTTTTCTTATTGGATAAATTGTGGTCAACGTGAAATAAGTTACCCACAGATGTAGGAAAGAGGGGGAACCCCATCCAGCCAAATGGATCTGGGTTCTGACCTTTCAGAATAGCTTTTTTTCTCTAGCCACAGCTCCATATCTGAAACTAAGATGTGGAGGGTGACTATGCAGAGTATTTTTCTTAATTTTTTTTTTGGTTGCCAAGTGGCAAATTGGACACCCCTGACTTGAATCTACTGCCTCTTTCATGTAAAGGTAGCTTTGTTCTAGAAATGTCACATAGAAAGAAAACAGAGTAGATCACATACCAGAGCTGTGCTTGAATCAAGCTGCTTAAACAATAGTGTACTTGTGCCTCAAATGAATCAGTTTTTGCACTGAGTACAGTAGTACCCCATTACCTTGTACTTCTGTCCTTCACAGACCCTGGAAGCGCCATTAGCATGGTTCTCTGCAGTACTTTTCTTGTACTTCTGACATTACAGTACAATAAAGTATGTTTTGTCCTGAACTGATCTTTGCTGTCCTTTTAGAGTTATTGTCGTAGAGTCTGTCAGCCAAATCATATAACCCATCTTTCATTCCTTGTGTTCAGTTTCTGCAGCACACTGACAAGCTGTTGATGAGCACCCCTTTCTGTATAGGTGGTGAAAGAGTTCTGTTGATTTTGGAAGGTGCCAAGTAGAGCTTCATGCATACCACTTGGACACTTGAAAGCCTTCAATTTGTTGCTGTTAAAAAGAGAAAACAAAAAAATGTCTCATTTTGAGGAATTCTGGGTGCCAAATGTCTTTCCATGACTTTGAAAAGACAGCAAGCTAAGCAAAAATCCGCCTTCTGCAAGAAGCTTGAGGTTTTGGCTTCTGAAATGGCTTGGGAATTAATGAATTTGGTATTATATATCTGGACTTCTGTGGCTTTTTCCTTTGTGTTCAAATGTTAGGCAGAAACCTGCCAGCAGCTGGTCAACTTGTAAAGCTGAAGAACTGAGATGAAAGGATTATTCTGTTGGTGTGATGGAGACTGGGGCTCTTATTCTAACTTAGATTAAGAGCATTTTGGTAGAATGCTGGTGTGAGATGCTAAAAATTACTTTTCACAAAGCCTTTGATTTGAAAAACACATGTGAGGTGAATTCTTCAAAATCCCATGAGACTTAAACAAGTTCTATGCAGCTTTAAAATGGTAGACTTGGGATTGCTGTTTTAGCTTACATGCTGTTCCCTCCTGTATCACTTTTGATGGCTCTGGAAGAGTTTAGCCTCCTATATTTTGGCTGCTCCTCCTTGAGACACTTGGTGTGTGAACACAGATAACTTATCTGTGAGGAACAAGGCCATTGGTTACAGCACATCTAGAGACAGAGGAGACATTGCTTTTGGCATCAGCTGCAATTTTGTAGTAGTGCAGTAGCCTGGGATTCTCAAAGGAGGGCTGGCACAGGAAAATGTGCCACCACGGTGATCTTTTGCCTGGCATGTGGTGGGGCCTGAGGTAAAGAAGGGAGCAAGGAAATTGCAGTGCACAACAGACTGCACCTTGCATTCCTGGAGACCTCAGAATCTGTGCTCGTAGGCTGCAGCTTGGGCCAGCAGTGGTGCATGGGCTGGATTAGAGTTCATGTCACCAATGCTGTGATCCCATCCTGTGGGTGTACTCAAAAGTAAAATACTTCCTTGCTACTGTTTCAACAAAACACAGGTTTGGAAGAGGAAAAGTTTGGATGGTGTGTCTGTGAAGTGCAAAAGCATTTTACTTATGCTCTCCAGGGATGTTTGAAGAACTTTTAAAAAATGACATACCTGTCTTGTGGCTCTGTTAGAAAAAGTGGCCTTACATGGGGCTCTGGGGTTGGCTGTGGTCACTGCCACAGCCTTGTTCTTACCAGGACAGGCTTGTCTCTGCAGATTTGGGTCAGAGCTTTGGGAAAAAAAGTTGGCAGATCATCAGTGGATGAGCAGGTAAGGAACAGGTGAAGCTGCAGTTGAGGACACAATTGCTGGCTACAAGGATGAGGTGGCTGGGAGTGCTCTGGCATTGATGTGGGAAGAGGCTAGATGGTTGATGAACTCTACTTTAGACAAAAAACACAAGCTGTGACATTGCAGCACCATTCTGCAAAAGCCAGAGATAGTGTACTGTGTTTCCTTCTTGGGCCTGCCTTTACTTTGAACAACAATAAATTTTAAAAATCCAGTGACGCTTGCTTTCCTGTGCATCTCAAGGGCTTTGCAGACTCCTTGATGCCTGACAAGGATGAAATGCTTCTGTCTTTTTATTTTGCTTGGGGCATTGATAAGAATTGCTCTCCAATCCTGGTTTTGCAGGACTTAAAAGAACTAAGCAATTTTGAGGCCCCTCTTTTCATAACCCAGAGTTAAAATTGACCAAAACTTCAAAAGATTGTTTTGAGCGACGAGGAGGAGTATGACCTGGTAGATATAGTTCCTGTGCAAGCTTTTTTTCTTGCAGAAAATCTGAAATATGGCCAAAGAAAGTGAGCTCCTGAGTGTCTCATTACAGGTTGTGTGGCAAAGACCTTCAAGAGCTGCTTAGGAGCCTCGTTTCTGTAAGTGTGGAGTTCTTCCTGGTCTCATAGTTACTTCCTTCCCTACCTCTCTCTCCTGTAAGTGTCTAGTACATGTAGGAAAGTGTAAGGGGAGAAATCTCATATTTGCCTTCCAGCCTTTTGTTTACTGATAGTTTTGCTCTTACTTGAATGGACTTCTGTGATCTCAGTGAAACGGCTGCTAGGCTGCTGCTGCATTTACTTAAAGGCCCTTCTGGCAGAATATTAGTGACTTTATTATCTCTCATCCCCAAGTCTAGGCAGAGGTTGTTTGGGAGTGATGCTTGACTGAACACTGTATTCTGGGTAGAGGTGATGTGAAGGAAGACCTCATTCACAGGATACTTCCATTGCTGTGCTGCATCTCTTTCCTTCTGATGTTATTTTAAATGTGATTTGCTTAAGTTTGCATTTCAAGTCCTTTTAAAAAGGAGGTCACTTAGAGACAGCAGTCTGCCTCTTAAACATGGCATTTCCCTCCGAAGGACCTGAAATACTTCAAATTTGGTACAGAGTGCCCTGTGTGCTGCTCAGTTGGAAGGCATGGCTGTGTTCCTGTTTGACTTGTTCCTGCAAAAATAAACCTCAGTGCTTGTCTAAGATATGGCCAAAAATCTCCCTGCTTGGGAGTTAGGATATGGAGGAGAAACCCAGGTGAAAGTGTGGGTGTGTGTGTGATTCATGTCAACTAAACTGGTCACTCTGAAGCAGCAGAGGTGGGAGAAATTCTAGAGGTAAGCTTGTGCCTTTTCTTTTTGCCTGGTGTGGAAATCACTTGGGCATTGCAGAGCATCTAAGGTCCCCTGATGAACAGAGGAGTGAAAAATGCAGCACCAGGGCTAATTTTGGCACAGGCTCTGTGTTGTGTTTGGATGAAGGCAGCTGGAAGGTATTTGTCCTTTGAAGTAGGCTCTGTTTCTGTTCTCATTAGGTGAAGCATTTGTTACTATCAGGAACTTACATTTGTATAGAAGTGAAAGTAGGAGAAAGAACAAAAGACTGGTAAAATTTTGGATTTTCTAAGCATGAGGGGTAAATGGGAGAGAGAAGGGTGTTCAGATCTTGTATTTTGACTCTGCCCAGGAGAGAGATGTGTGTTTTCCTGACATCAAGATCCAGTGCTGTTTCTCTCTGGGACTTAGGGATGTTTAGATACAGGATTTTGCTTTGTCCTTTTGTAAGCATTTGATTTCACAGTTGTAAACATTTACAGGTGTTTGAAGCAGTAAGTTTACTGGATTACAGCGGACTGCTTGCCATGGTTGTTTGCACACTAATGGCAGATGTTGCAATGGATGTAGTTATTGGATAGGGAGATCCCTTTTCTTGGAGGGGAACACAAAGCAGACTGGCTCATCCAAGGCTGCTTAACCAAAGAACTGCCTGGTGGCTTTCAGCTGTCTTTAGAGACAACAATCGTCTGTCCCTGGAAGAGTTTGAAAACTAATATCCCAGACTCCGGTATATGGTGAGTATAAAATAAAAGGGGCATTTGTTATTTTCAGGGGTAGATCTTGGCACACGTGCACAGTCAAAAAGGTGGGATGCTCTGGATTTGGTAGTGAGAACTCGGGTACATCCCGTGGACAGAGTGCAGAGAGAGCCTCTGTGATTATGCTCCTGTTGGTATTTGGCCAGCAGATTTTTTTCCCCCATCCTATCCATTTTTATTGTCTTTATGGTCTGTAGTGGCTGTTGCACCTTCCCTGCAGAATCAGTGTAGCTTAAGGACTTGGGGAAGTGCCTACTTTTGGCAATATTAGACGGTCACTTCTGTCCTGTACTATGCCAGTACAATGGATTAGTTGTCGCAGCGCAGAGGGATCCATAGATTGTCTATTCCATGTCTCCCTGCTGAGGAGGGATTAGCTTAGTGATGTACTCAATGAGAGTGCATTCTTGGGATGAAGTTCCTCAGTGGGATTTCTTACTGTAGCCAAAAGTCAGAAAGATAGTCAGAAAGATACAATTTAGGTCACAGAAGCGGAGCCCTTGAAAAATGCCAGATTTCCAATGGATTGGGTGGCACATGGTTATCCTGTCCCTGCATACTTGCAGCTTGGGGATGAAAGTGCCATGTGATCTACAAGAGGAAGAATGGCACCATCATCAATCACCCTTTAATATGATATGCCTTGAACTTGTAGCTACAGCCTCCATCCCACCATTCCTAACTCCAGACTGCTGGACTTCCTATTAATGTTGTTTCTAAAGGCAGTCTGAAAATGAACTTTCTGATGTGCATTTAAGTGGCAAAACTAAAAGAAAATGAGATTAAGTATTTGTAATTGCTGGCTTCTTCATGACTAGGATTTGAACTGGGAACCAACCCCCTTTGGTGCAGTAATCATCACTTCTTAAGCTCCAAGGCTGACTGCTGCTTAACCAGGAGCTGGAGGAAGCTTTTTGATGAAGAAAGCTGAGCAGATTACAGATGAAGGCTTTAGATTTGATGTAAAGCTTCAGTATGGGACTGGGCATTTTATTTCCAGTTTGTATGCTAGTTCTGGCTTGGTTGAGGCAGTTGTGGTTTTTTTTTGTTTTGGCTGGCATTTGTATTTTTCCCCTTCTGGTATGTGATGTGGAGTTGGTGAATTTCCTGCTCCATGTAGGACTTTACAGGAAGAAAGGGGAAGATGAAAATCACATTGTATTTCCTATCCAAGCTGCATAACTGACTCTTGCTTCCAGGCTCCTGAGCTTGGGAAGGTTCCTGCTCCATGCATGCTCCCTGTCAAGGAGAGAGCAGCACCATGATTCATGTGCCACATTCCTGGGAAAGGGAGGAGCAGTGGGAGGCAGCTTTCTATCCCACCCTGCTTCATTTGCTCTATCAGGCTGCAGGTAAGCTCAGGGCTTCTGCAAGCTCTGGCTGCCTGCAAAAACAAACCAGAGGCACAGGAAAAAACCCCAGCTTTTAACACTCAGTCCATTGCAAATTTAGGATGTAAAATTCTATTGTTATTCCTAAAAATAGACACAAAGCCATTCCCCCCATAAAACTCACTTCAGCAGCATTGGTATTTTTATGTCAAAAGGTTGAAGGAGAAGGTGGGGGATGCTTGCCTCAGGAAGTGAGGGGAAAGCAAAGGCAGAGAAAGATGCTCTGCCAGAGGTTTTGGTGTTACCTGCCAGCAGTGTTGGTGCTTAGATATCGGCTCCAGGTACCTTGGGGAAGGTGATGCTCATCTCTGGCTCCTTTACCTGTATCCTCCTTTTTGATCCCTTCTCTCCCTGTCCTCTGCAACCCAGTGTGCTTTGTTCCTCCTGCAGTCTGTGCTTTCGCCGCTTGTCAACTCCCCAGGCTGCCACTGGCTCCACTCCGCGCTTCCTGCCCTGCTCCTTGCATCGCTGCTGGGTGTTCAGCCGGTGACCTTGTTCCTCCCGCAGGGCCCCGAAGGCTGCGGTTCTGGAGCCGGGCTCCGCTCCCGCTGCCGGCTCTCCTCGCCCCGGCGGTGCCGGCGCTGCTGCTGGCGCGGCGTGCGGCGAGCCCGGGACACGGAGGGGCTGCTGCCGCTCTGATTCACCGGGCTGTCACGCCAACAGCACACACAGACAGCCCCGCTAGCACACTGCTGGGGGTGAGGCAAAGGGGCACTGCATCGGGAATCAGGTTCTCATCCCTGCCCCTGTGTGCTGCCAGGGGGGGCGTGAAGAACACACACGCATGAAGTGACCCTGCTGTTCCCAGCTCCTGCCCCGCTGGCACTGATGCTCAGCAGAGGCAGGTGTGGAGAAGGCTCTGCTCATCTCTGCTGCATGGGGCTGGGCTGGCACCCAGGGTGGCCGAGGAGCTGAGATGGACATTGCACAACCCCCTGCAGACACAAAGGTAATGGCAAAAGGCGTCTTCTGGAGTGACAACCCTACCAAATTTCAAAGCCCAGCTCCAAAATGTTGTGTTACAACTTTTTAACAAAGTAATTGGACACCTTGTCTTAAAAGGGCAGAATCATGTAAATCCCCTGAGCCTGTTTTTCAGAAATGCCTGTTTCTAGAGGAACTGTTTTAGAATATAATAACCTATTCTGATGCGGACCTCCAGCAGGGAAAACTTCAACTGTGTAATGCTTTGTGAGCAAAATCATAGCCAGCTGAAAAGAGCTGTGTGCTGGCAAGTGCCAAGCAGCCTTCCTTCAGGAGTCATTTTTTGCAAAAACTCTTCAACTCAACTGAAAAGAGAGCCCAGCTGCCAACGAGTGCATCAGTTTGGACGAGGGAATGGAAAACTATGTTTTTTCTTCATTTACTATGCTCTGAGATATCCTTTCAGGATTCGTACATACATCTGTTTTTTCTTGTCTTCAATGGGCAATTTTGTGAAATCTGTCAGAGGCATATATTTTTGTCCATCTTTTAACATAGTAAAATTGTTCACAGTATTGCCTTAGAAATGCTTTAGTTCAGTGCCCTTTTCAAGCACTGATTAATTGCCAAATAATCGGTGTTTGAAAGACTCTGGACCTGATTCTTCTCTCCTTTACACTTTTTTCCTCTTGACATCAGCTTACTTCATTGCAGCTACTAATTCCCTGCAGACTTGGTATGACTAGAAATATATATACATATATTCTTCTGTATATATGAATATGTATGTATCTATAGAGAGGAATTATATGGAATAGAAATGAAATCATAGTACCTGGTGGGTTTTGGTTTCACTTGATCTTGTGCACATGTGCTGAGATTAGCAGTCTCCTCAAACATACTTCTAAGCACATCTTCCCTAAAGAACACCTTCTTTACACCTGCAAGTGTTCTTTAGAGTTGTGTGACTTTGTTGTTGTAAATTTTCCTGTCTGCATCAGATACTGTTAAAAAACACTAAATAATTTATTTCAGTTTTTTAGGCAGTAAAATTCCAAATATTAACTCAGTCATGCCTCATGGCAAGGCTTAGACTGGTGCTGAATTAAAAGGCAATGAAATGGTGTAATTTTTCAGTCCCCTTTCAGAAGGATTCCTTTTATGTCCTCCTAGATAAACAAATTTGGTGGTCTGCCATCTTAATTTCTTCCCTACCTTTGCTTCTGTCTTTTGTCTCCATCTGTTCATCACAAGCTGAACACTTCTTATTGTGACATCATTTCAAACTACAATCTTTTTTCTTGATGACCTTTTGCTCACTGTCTTCCCACCCACTCCGACCTTCACAAACCCATCACATACTTTATTTTCTTGGCTTTGGCTACTCTTTCTACATTACCAAATCCATATTATTTCTTGTTAGATCAAGTAGGGTCCAGAGCTCTTATTGACTCTTTTTTTTTTCTAGGTAGGATTAGTGCAAAAAGTGCCGGAGACTCAAACAAGGGTCCTCTACAGACATTCCACCTTTCTATTTTGAAACTGGTCCTGGAAGTCTTTAAGATTAATGCAGGGTCCTTTCCATGGCTCCCTCAACAAATGAAATACTTCCAACTAGGCTGCTTTGATTGTATCTGGTAACCACCCCCAGCTCACCTTTAATGAATTCCCAAGCTGCCCTGGCTGCAGCTGCTGGGGTGTGATAGAGGTGACAAAATTAATTTCCACAGAGGTAAAGTGAGCAGTGACAGGGACCCCTGAATAGAGATGCCATTATTTCCCTCCCTCAGCCTAGGAAACAAAAGAGAATGCTGCAGCTGGGCACTGCAGTGTGTGTCCATAGACAGTGGATTGCCTTGCATACTCCTTTTACAGAGGGGTATTTTGTGGTCCTCTGATATTTTTTGTGACCAGACCTCACAGAGGAATGACAGCCACTGTCAGATGTCTACTACACGCCTTGCTTCATGTGTGTGTGAATAAATCCAGCTTCTCTGCAAAGCATCTGTGTTCCACTCATCAGCACTGTTTTAAAGATTTCTGCTGTTAAAAAAACGCTGTTGCACTCCCTTCCAAAAGCATCTGGGAGCTGACCCTCACTGGCATGGCATGAATCCAGCTCAGTGCCAGCTCACCTCCTGGGGGCATCTGCATGTCCCTTCCCCCGTCATCAGCTCTGCAGTGGGATGTGCACATTCTAATAATCAAGGTCTGTGTTTCAGAAATATTAATGGCTGGAGATATACCACATGCCATGCCTTAGCAACCCTCTATTTTAATGAAGAGCTATTTTCAGACAGCACAAGAGAGACTGTGGGAGTTTCAACATCTAGGAATGTTGGGGAGTGAAACCTGAAGCAGATCTTGGCAGCCTGCAAATTATTTATTACCTGGGCGCAAAAGAAGTGTGGGCTATACTTCCACTGAATCACTGTGGCCTGGAGATAGGGTCCTGCCTGCTTTCTTGGCCTTTCCTAGATCTCCTCTGCCTAATGTTTAGCTGAGAGGACCCCCTGTCCAAAGGGGAGAGCCTTTCTCTGAGCAGTGTACCTGGGCCTTAAAAGCTTTTCCTGAAAAATTCTCATTTTATTTTCCTGATTGGTCAAAGCTGCTAACAAAGAAACTTGAATTCGTCCTCATAGAATAACTTGAGTCAACCTTCCCAAGGAGGCTGCTGTTGCAATTTGTGATTAAAGTGTTTTTTAATTCCAGCTCATCCTTATCTGGCTGAACTAGACATCTATGGTATTTGAAAGAGAAGTACTGTTTGTTACTGACTTGAAGGATATATTACATCTGGCTATAATCTTTAGGATGAAACATATCTTCATCACTTCAAGTTGTCAGGTCAGATCCCAAGTTTGCATGTTCCTTCTGAAACTAAACTTGGGTTGGGTTCTTCCCGAAGCTGTGTTTCACCACTGTTTATTGCAACAAACAGCTTTGGAACAGACATTGTTCATCTCATGTTGGTTGAAGAAGTATTTATAGGAAATCTGAAGCAACTTTATTTTCCCAGGATTCCACATAGAGAATGTTAGACTTGGAGCTTTCCAAGGCAGCTGCCACCTTAAAATAGTCTGTGAGAATTCCTATTGTTAAGGTGACATAATGAGGCTGAGATGCAAACGCAGAGGGAAGCAGTAGCTGGTATGTTTTGACTGATTTTTTTTTTTCATGACATCTCTCTGTCTCTTTCTCCCCTTGTCCTTAATAATAGATTTTATGGGGGAGAATAGAGGAAGATCAGGGACCAGCTTCTGGCTGGAGAAGTTGGGATGTACAGCCTGCACAGAGGGTGAACGTGGCTTAACGCCTACATCTGACAGGAACTGATTTAGACATTTCCTCCTGCTCTGCAGAGGGCTGCGCTGCAGTATCAAACACTGATGCCTCCCTAGATCTCTTTCCTGAAGGAGGAGAGGAGGAGCAAGCAGGAGTTAATAGCTGGTGGCCAATACCTTCACTGTAGGTGCAGAAGCCCTGGACTGAAGTGTGGGTATGTCCTGATACCCAGCACCAAGCCTGCCCGAGTTCAAGAGGCATTTGGACAACACTCTCAGCACATGATTCCTGAGGAGTCCTGTGCAGGGTCCGGAGCTGGACTCAATGATCCTTGTGGGTCCCTCCCAGCTGAGCATATTCTCTGATCTTTGCAGACCATAAGCATTGCACTGTGGGGAGAGGGAGATGCTCTCTTTGTCACCCCACCAGCAACTCTGCTGAGGAGCACAGGAACACATGTCGGTCAAGCTTCATTGAATCCAGGACAGCCTCACAGATTGCCTGAGTGAATCAGCAGTTACCAGTACTGGGCTACATTTTGTTGCTGACAAATCCTACTGGCATCAAGTGGATTCAGAAGGATGGCAGGTGGTACAGCCCTGGGAATGAAGAGGCCTCGGGCCTATATCCACTGCTGCCACCAGCTTTCCCCTAATCCTCCTTTTCCCTACAAGGTCATTTCACTTTCTATCTTTGAAGTTGTCACCACCCTGTGTGTAATAAGAGGGCTGTGAAAGATGTAAAAGTTGTCTTTCAAAAGTACTATTTTGTCAACTAAAGAAGCCATAGCAACGTAAAGCTACAGCGTGGTTTCCATCACAAGACTAACTTGAGTCAGTCACTGCCTTTGAAACATCTGTGCTGTGGGCTAAAAGTAGACTTTTCCACCAGAATTGAAGGACATTGAAGGAGTCACAAAAAATAGCCTAAAAGAGGGTGAGGGAAAGAGGATTACCAGATTAAATGGGGGGGGGGGGGGGGGAGGAAGAACAAACAAGTGCCTCTAGTTTCTCTGCTGGTATTGATGTTACTCTTTTTCAGCCAGACTAATTATTTTATAGGATATGTTGGATGGTGACCTAGCAAGTGGAACCACTGCTGGGACTCTCGTTGCTAAGATTCTTAATAATAACAATGCTCCTGTCAGGAATTACCTGCAGCTGGGGAGTTATAACACTGCTTACTTCTGCAGGGATTAGGAAGTTGTAGAAGCCATACCTGAGGGTTTTTCCAGATGTTTTGCCTTTGTCCTGTGTTATGCTAACTTCTATTCTCCCTGCATTCCTACTTGTTCTAGGAATGCATCTATCTGGAGACTGGAAATGTGAGATCTCAATAACAAGTTGATATTTTACCTGTAAAAATGCAAACATATGTCCAAGAAGGACAAACTTGCTTCTCTATGAGAGCCATTTGAGATATCTGAGAGGGCTGAGATGTAGCAGGGAATATTTTGGAATAACTTTGCGACATGACAAACAAAACAGGCCAGTTTGAGGCCTGCCTGTATTATGGTAGCCTGTCCTTGGACACATCACACTTGTTTGGATGGCTAAACTGATTTTTTTAAAGAAAAACATTTCTGCAATGTTTTCCCTTGAATATCTTTGAGTGCTTTAATAGGCCTGGGAGATGCTGGGGAATAATCAACACAGAAGCTGTTCTGTGAATCTTGCAGCATTTATTTCTATGAATGTAAACTTACTCCCTTTTTATTCAGACATCAAAAGGGAAAGAACAACAAGACAAAGGCAAAGGCTGAGGCTTATGCAAAACATTTTTCTCTATCATTTTTGCCAAAGAAAAGAAGAATTACCATAGCATGTAAATAATCTTTTTTCCCTATCTAATCTAGGGCAAAATCTAATAGGCAAAAATAATATTTTTTGCCTATTCTAGACACTTTCACCAGTTCATTGTAATTAGGCATATGAAATGATTTATATGTCAGACCTAAGGGACAATATTGTGGTTCACTGTTACTAGGCAGAAGGTACTGAAATGGTTTACATTTCAGACCTAACAGAAAATGCTATAATTGTACCATTTTTTTAACAGATGCTTTGACGTTGATTTGAAATTTGGGGAATGTGTCTTCAGATTATGTAGTCAAAGGCCATTTAAAATAATGAGCAAGAAGACAGGAAGAGAGTTAATGTTTTAAGGTCAGGTGTGCAGGGGTGGTTTTAAGATGTGTCAGAAAGCTGAATCCCAAAGCCAGGAAGGCGACCCAGGACACAGAGGAATTTGGATGATTAAACAAATGATGACTGCTGTAATTAGGAGGAGTTTTAAAGCCCCCTTAAAAAGAAATTAAGGGTCTGCAGTGTTGGTAGGAGATCACTGTCTGAGGGATGCACAGAGCCCTGAAGAAGGAGGAGAGGTTTATGTGCAGCCTTGAGGGAATCGCTGTGGTTCCTGAACACAGGTGTGACTGTGCCAGGCTCGCTGGGCTCAGTGCTCACACAGCCACATGAACTAGGTGCTGCTGTTCCAGTGCTTGACTTGGACAGTCTAGGGACAGGTTTGCAGGGGTGCAGCAAGCACAGAGACAAGTGAGATGTATGGGTACCTGCTTGCTCTGAAAATCAGGTTTTGCTGTTCTCAGACTAGCTGCTTTTGTAAATACTAACCTTGCCAGTTGTGATTCCTTGTCCTGGTACAGGAGAGCTTGGAGATACTCTTGTGAGAAGGAAATTTCTTCTTGTTTTTACAAATTTTTTGATTTAAATCTCCTGGTTCCCTTTTCCCCAAAGTGCATTCTCTTGTTTCCACAAGGAGTGTACATAGCCTTGGCTGGTGGGTCACCTCTTCATTGACCTGTGATGAAACTCCACTGATGGGGAGCTCAGAAAATTGTGTGGTGGATCCTGAATGGGAAGATGTGTAAAAGTCAATGCCAAGGTAAAGCAAATCCTTCCAGATCCCCTTCTTGACAGGCAAGAGTCTGACTAGTAGCCTGATGGACTGGACTAGTCTGTGGGCATGGCTGGTAGGGTGTGGCTCCCAGCGCTGCGCTGGCTGCACCATGCAATGCTCCAGGGTGACTCTCCTGAGGCCTGGTGGCAACAGCAGGGATTAAATTGGCTCACAGTGGGGAGTCAGGAATTTTGTTTAAAAGTATTTATGCAAGCGAGTGTCAGAGATGAGGTGCAGCAGCTGTGTCTCTCAGTGTGAAGTCTGTCTTACCCATCCTCCTGAGGAATAAACCCCTCATCATAGCTGCCAGCAGCTCTGTGTTTCCATCTAATGGGCAGTGTCCCTGCAGTGCTGATTGCCGTGAGGAACTTCTGGAGGACTGTGGAAGTAGAAATGCTAGGGTGCAAGCAGCTTCCTGACTGAACGTCCACCCCGCCTCCTGAAGCAGTAATCACTGTGTAACCTCTGTGATAAACCAGTTCCTGTGCTGCAGAAAGAATCCAGACTGGCCATGAGTGGTCTGGCAGCCCTGTGTGTGTGACAGATGTGTACAATTTGTACCCCACTGTTTGTCTTTCACACAGCACCACTAAGGGAGTGTAAACCTTCTATCCACCCTGCAAACAGCACTCACAGCAGCAGAACCTGTTTCTCTGCCACAGCTTTTGTAAGTCAATGGCTGCTCTCCTGACCTGACCCAGATTTGTACTCCAGTTATTCCCTGGTGGGATGGAGGAGCCAGCAGCTTGCTCTGTGTGTGAACAACATTGCACACATCCTAAAATACCTGAGATATGATGCTCTGTACATGGGCTGCTAGTGTCAGAGAAGGGGCTTGTGCACACTGGTTTTCAGTATCTGTGAGGCTGTGCTTTGGAAATTGGGCATTTCACTGAATTACTTGCACTGTGAGCAGAGAGATCATTTAGTCATTTGTTGAGCATGTGGCAGCACTGCAGAGAAAGGCCAAGAAGGCCTGGGCTTGATGGTGTAGCCTGGAAAGACAATGAAGAGTGATACTTAACTAGACCAGTTCCCTGAGGTTACCTTTGGATGCTCATCTTTCTCTCCATCATTATTTCGGCTTAGAAAATACTTCCCTCATGGAAGCCAATGTTGTTTTACCACTACTTTTGCATTTATGTTGGCTAGAGAAACACAGCTAGTATGAGAAGACATTTAATTTATTGTTAGTCTACTTAAAAGTTTTACCAGTGTGCTTAGAGAGTACTTGTCCATTACAATGATGCTAAAAATTACAAACAATATTACCTAGAGTATTAGAGAGAAAGGGTCAAAACTAACACATAAGAGCACTTCAGCTGCTGCAGCTTTCGAGGGTACCAGATTCAGAGGTGCTGTCTGTCCCCCAGGAGAAGGAGGAGGGCTGTAGGTGTCATGGGCCCAACAAGTCCTTTGCTCCAGCAGCACAATGCAGGGAGGATGGTCATGGTCATTCTGCCTCCTTCTCTGCTAGAGTCCACCTGGGGCTGCTTCTGCCTCGTCTTTAGGGCTCCTCTTGCAGTGTTCCTCAGTCCTCAGAGCTGGGTACATTGCACTGACCCAGGCAGAGCTGTGCACACCTGGCAGAGCTGCTCCTGGCCCTCCTGGCTGCTGTGAGTGGTGTTTCCCTGCCCCAAGGTCGGTTCCTCTGTTGATGCAGCAGCTGCCTGTGGGGGAGTAGCTCATAGCGCTGGGGCTGCTGGGTCCCTGCATGTCCCGACCAAAGCAAGGTTCACAGACCTCTCTCTCAGTTTTGCAGCGTTAGTAAATGGCCTGTGGCCTGTTTGTGGCAGTGGCCAGGCTGTGTTTCATGGGCTATAGGCAAACAGACCCCATCTGCACCCCACGGGCATGAGCTGCCACACACGAGTCCAGCAAGGACATCGCAAACCCTCCTGTGGCTCAAGGCTCCTGACCAGGACCGAGCAGCTGATCTTCTTGGAGGCATTTGCTCTTTCCTACCTGGTCTTGCCTCGTGCGGGTCTGAGGGTGGCCTGTAGCTCTTGACTTTGGTGCATGGCTGCTGCTTGGTTTTTGTAATATTTTATAGCCAGTTTAATAGTTTGCACAATCAACTGAATTCTTGCAATTCCCAGGATTACATTTCTAGACTTGACAGCCTAGTTAAAAATTTCAGTAGGTGATGGGAGAGCCAATAAAGAAGGATTTACACCAAGTATGATGGCCAGCATCTTTTATTGCTGTTGTAGTAACAGCAACTTGCTCGTTTTTGTGACATACTGCAAACCTTGCTTTGCTGCCTGTGAGACTACAAAAAATACAGGTAGATACTGTAATCTGCAACAGCTGGTGAGAACCCGGCCCAAATGTACACAGTTCAAAAGATTCTTTGTTCAGTACACAGTTAAATAGTTTCTAGCAATTTTAGTGTCACTTCTAAAAATATTGTGTCATTAAAATCACACATTTAAATTAAAGTCACATTAAACAGTCATGAATTACCAGATAACTTAGACATGCAGAGGTGATTTCTGGATTCTGGAGATACACACAAACACAGCTTGATCCCACATAAGTGCTTACATTCCCACTGGAAACCAAAGGGTATATTTCATATTCACCTCTGGCTAGACCCAGTTCTAAACTGATTATCTTTTTGTAAGCAATTTGCACATGTAAGTGCTTCTAGCTTGCTGGTGTCCCTGCAGAGAGGCAGTTGGGAGCACTCCACCTTGCTGGGCTGCTTGACACGGCCACTCTGCAGCTCTCATCTCAGGAAACCTCTGGCTGTCAGTGTATAAAGTCACCTCCTCATCTCCTCCATAACAAAATAACATTTTTCATCAGCGCACTACATGTATCATCCATGTATGCAGTGATTTGATATCCCCGTCACTGGGCACCTTCAGCTTTCTACCCATCCCAGCACCATCAATTTATATACATAGGTGCTCTAAATTAAACTAAAAACTGTGCAAAGCTACACTAAGTGTATATATTTTTGAAATATAGCTCAGCCTACTAAAAATTTCTACACTTCATTGGTTTATCTTTGCTTCTCACAGTATTCAAAAATACTTATGTTTTTCAGCTATGTGTTTCCTGTTTCACATATACAGGTGCTCTATCAGTCAGGATCACTATCAATAACAGGAAGCATGTCCATACTCATCAAGGGAAACTAGATTCCTCTTATATTTGGAGATGGTGACCCCTTTAAAATGGATCAAGTTTTTCCTTGTCACCACAGCTTGTTAATTCTTTTCTCTTATTTGAGCTTCAGTAATAGCAACTGTTCTGAAAAAAGGAAATTATATTTTTCCACACATCTATGCATGTATGATAATAAAATAAAAGCAAGAAAGCAAGCACTAAGCATCATAGAATTAATAATATCTGTAATTTGGAATTGTTACTTATTCTTCTGTGTTACCTATGGAAGACAAAACAGAAAAGATTGTCATGAATAGTTATCTCAGTTAAGAAAGGTAGAAAACATATACACCCATAGAACTTTTGATGATATTAAGGATCTAATAAACTGCATCTTCACATACTTTTATTCTATTTATTAGCTTATGTTTTTAAACAGTTGCTCCCAATCCTCCATCATAATTGCTTCAACTGGCTCCATTGTATCTCTGTAACAGAAGAACTTTATATTTTAATTAAAAAACATTACATTAATGTGTATACTTTACCATGATAGGTGTTTTTTACTTCTTTTTTTTTTTACTTTTGTTTTTCTCCACTTTAAGAAAAAAAACACTGGTGTTAGTGCACCAACCACACATCACACATTTAACTTTCTGCTTTCACAGTGAATTCTGTCCCAAGTCAATTAGAACATTTTATCATTAATAACCATCTCCTCGTGGTTATTTTATAGATAGATACATACATAATCTGCCACTTTTCCAGCTTGTAACTTTTTAAGCATTGGTAGCAATTAGTTCACATTCCTCTGTTTCAATCCCCTTTTTCTTTTTTTTTTTTTTGATACCACTCCTAAATTTCTTTGCTGCAACTATTTCCACATGCTATGTGACATGCTTATGTGAGAACACGCTACTGAATTTAACAAGACTAATGCTAAACATGAGCTGCTTCATTTTCTTGGTACCTCTTGAATTTGCTCTGCTTTTTCCTCTCGATTTCTCTGCTTTGCCTCTGACAACAGACAGGTATTTTTTTAAATGGTGGGCTTTTATTCTTTTTCTAAGTCCAAACCCTTTTGGATTGCCTACAGAAGACCCAGAAAGAAGATGTTATTCTTTCCTCCTTGCTTCACCCTCTGGGTTTATACCGTGCTTGGGACTCCTGTAACCTTTCTTGCACAGCCCTTCATACCTAGAGCTCTTTCCCAGTCCTAGCGCTGCACATCACTGCTCACAAATGCCGCAGCCCAGCTGGTATCCCAGCTCCAGTGTTTTATCGGTCCTAAAAGCTTTCTTTTTTCCCAAAACAGCTTCTGCTAACTTGGCCTGAGCAGCATTTGATACCCCTGCCCAGACTCGGGGCAGCAAAGTGGGTGCTAGGGTGGCTGTGGCAGTGCACAAGCAGCCTCGGCTTTACTGCAGCCCTGACTCCTTCCTGCTGGAAAAGTCAACTTTCCCCTCTGTGTTTCTGCTTCAAAAACAAGCAAACCCAAACCCCCTTAACACTTCACTCCTCCTGCATTTCTCTCCCCAGAGGAGCCTTCTCAATTTGCACCAGCTTTATGTGTGACACGGATGATACCTCGAGGGCTCCCAGCGCTCCCAGTGTGGGAGCCTTCCCCAGTGGTCCGGTTTTGGTCCGACCACAAGCCCGGGGAAGAGGGGGGCTGTCTGCCCTAGGCTAAGACAGGGAGGGCAGGAGCCCCGGGCTCGTTTCCCTCTCTTCTCCCGCTGATCTCCAGCAGGCGATCCAACAAAACCCTGGTGGGAGCGTTATCCCAGCGGGCCATGTCCTCCCCCTGCCTCCGAAGCTCCCTCCATATGTCCACTCGTATCGTGCTTAACTCCCTCCTGGCCACGGTATTTTGTACCACAAATCGGGGGCCTGCACTGTACTCTTGCCACTGTCTCTTGCCCTGCCAGCTCCCTCTCCTCCCTTTTCCCAGGAAGGGGCTCTGGGGGCTCACAGCAGCAGAGGCAGTGGTCTGCAGCACCTCTGGGTCCTGCATATCCCTGGAGCTTTCCCTTCCTCTGCTGCCCCTTCCTCTCCCGGACCCCTCTCTGCCCTCCCTTGCCCAGACACTCCCTGCTGACTGCTCTCTCCTTCCCTGGGCGCCCCTGGGTCTGAAGTGGCGAGGAGCTGGGCCAGCGGTGGTTCTTCCCTCCGTGAGAACCTGTTCTGCCTGCGGCTGCCCCTTTCTCTCACTGCCCTGCTCCACTACTCCCCTCTCCCCTTTCCCCGCCGCTGGAGCGCAGGTGAGCGAAACAGGATTTGCTTTAAATCTTGCTGGTCTCTCAAAAGCTACTGACTGTGGGTTCGAAGGCTTACACTCCTCTGTGGAGAGGTTTCCATCCGGATTAACCCACTCCTTTCCATCCCAGTGCTCATCATCCCTTTGATGGGGTGTTTTTGTGACTGCCCCGTGCTTCATCTCCAATGCAGCTTTTAGCTTTTCTATCCTGACCTCACAGGCCCGGTGGTCTGTGCACCTCTCTTTTAAGGTCTGTATTTTTTGCATCAGTAATTGGATTGTTCCTTGCGCCTCCTCTACAGCTTTTGTACTAATGGCTACTTTTTCCTTCAATGCCTGATTTTCATTCAAAATGGCTTTTTTTTGTTCACACACCTCTTGATACTGGAGAACAGTTCGCACTTTTTCCATGGCTACAGCTCTTTCTTGAGTTACACCCTCCTCTAGTTTAAGCTGCTGAGCCTTTATTTCTTCTTTCAGTTTCTTGTTTTCCTCCCTTAGCTTCTGAATTTCTACCTGGGCTGCCTGTTTTTCTTCAGCTAAGCTTTTGGCAACTAACCACACAGCCCATGCTCCTGCACATTTTAAGGATTTTTGGGAGAAAAGCTTACACTTGGTCATCTCTTTTAATTTGGCAAACTCTAGGTCAGCCTGCTGCATACTTCTGCAAGAGTTTGGACCCCAGGGGTTTGTTCCCCACTGAGTAACCCAATTTGCCAGCTCTGACATCTTTTTGTCTTCCCTAAAGATATTTTAGACTTACAGAAAGGTCTGTTTATAAACTACAGCTCAAACAGGTTGAGAGAAGATGGCAGAGCTTCACCTAAATCTGGGCTTGCTCTTCTGTCGTTTTTCTAGTGTACTTCTTCCCTCCAGAAGGTTTTCTCAACCAAGAAATCCCCTAAGCAGGGATTTCTAATTTATCTCTTCTCACAGACAAGGCAGAGAGCTTTCATTCCTCTGTCCAAGGATGGTTAGAGGCATCCCTTGAACATTTCTCTTCCCTAGGCAGAGGGAAGGCTTTCAAACCTGCTGGGTTCCCCACTTCAATATTTTCTACTAGTCTGTGTTGCCCCCAAAACTGGGTGCTATGCTTTCAGCAAGACACTTGAGGCTGTGTGAACACAGAGCAGCCTTGTTGCTGGTTGTCTCTGCCACAGGATGGCACCCAAAAAAAAAGGGCTCTCTCAGAAGGGCTACTCACAAAAATGCCATAAGGGCTCCCCAGAGAGCTGCTGCCTTCTCTGCCGGTTCTGTGCACCACAGCTGGTGCCTTTACATGGACTGGGGAAAAACACCTCACACAGGAGAATCAATCTGCTGTTTGACTACTTCAGAGTTCTAACAGCCTGATCAAAGACTGTTAATCAATCCACTTACAGTGCTGGGTGATATTATCTAGACTATTAGAGAAAAAGGAGATAAAAGGGAAAAACAATCCCTTATCAGTATCAAACCCACCCCCTCCCTTGTCTGCTATGCCTTTCCCCAGTTCATACTCACCCCTCCACTGCCCAAGGATGGCTGCAGGTGTCCTGGCACAAGTCCTTCACCTCCAAGGAGCACAGTGCTGCTGCTGATGGAACCCCTCTGTCTGCCTCTCCAGGGTGCTGCTGGTGGTGGGATTCTGCCTCCTTCTTTTCTGCAGGAGTCCACCCAGGCCTGTCTGTGTGGTGCCCTGAGGCTCCCCTCGCCCTGCTCCTCTGCCCCCTGATCCGGGGATGTCGGCACTGACCCTCCAGGCAGAGCTGTGCACACCTTGCAGAGCTTCTCCTCGCCCTCCCCGCTGCCCCTGAGTGCAGTTTGCCAGCCCCAAGGCCGTGTCCCCGCTGATGCAGTGGGGGAGTAGCTCACAGCACCGGGGCTGCTGCTATCACCCTGTGCCAGAGGTTTCAAGGCCCCACTGCCCTCCCCTACCTGCAATTTTCCTCCTGGCTCAGGGAGAGATTGCCATGCACCCACTGCTTGGTAAAAATACAGCCAAGACATGCTGCTGGAGACCTTCTGGCACCCCTTGGACCAGGGGAAGCAAAGCTGAGCGCTGAGGGGTGAGTCCCTGAGTCCTTAGACAAAGCTCCAAGAGCTCCCTGCATGGCAGGTCCCAACCAAAACAAGGCTGGCCAACCTCATGGCCAACCTCTAGCATAGTTTGTGGGTTGTGGGCATTCATTGCACCAGCATCACCCTACTGCATTCCCCAAGAGCTCTGTGCTTTGCTACAACAGCCACAGAAACAGAGGCACAAAGGCCTTGTGCTTCGCCCTGACCTCAAAGACCATCACTGATGCTCCTTAGCGTTTTCACCAGGAGCTGCAATGAAAGCAGTGGGTCTTTGAGGGCTCAACGGGACCATGGCTGATGGCCTGTCCTGCCCCTATGGCCAAAGAAATCCATCAGGCAGTGCTGGCAGCAAGGGCGATAATCCTACACAGAAACAATCCCTTAAATAAGCAAAACCAGAGAAATATTTGAAGTTCAGCAGTTATTAAAACACATAAATCCCTGCTCATAAACCCCACCGTCCCCACAGATCAATGCTTTGAGAGACATCTGAAGCTTTGTAAACTAGAAGAGGTAATAGGATTAAAGCTGCAATATGACAAGACAGCTAATTTTTAATTATTTCTAACTCCTTTCTAATTTCTGCTTCATCCTGAATATTTAAAAACCTTTCCAAATGTATTTCACAGGTTTCAATAACAACCTAGTAACTGGATGTGGCATTATAGCAATTTATAATCACCTCCCAAAATGGGGATCTAAATTAATCTTTCTACATCTCATTAGTTTAGCTATCAGAGATCTTTTACAAGATAATTGGCTTTCAGTGGCTTTAATTTAATTTAATTTATTAATATCTTACATTTATATTTCATAGATGCTGTTTTAATTATTGAACTGATACATCTCAGAAACATAACTCTTTTATACAGCACAAAACTTTTGCTTTTAGGGCTCTAGAGCCTTTTAAAGATGTTTTAATGATAAATAATAAGTCCTTGTTTGTGTTTGCCTTTAGAGTGGATATCAGTTTACTTTCGCCTTAGGTTCTCGCAGAGGAAAATTAGATCTTATTTTGGAACATCCTGTTTTGCAAATGAGGCTGCCTTTATTGTTAAACCAAAGCTTGTTCCAACTTTGTAATGCCATAAAAGCACAAACGAGGGGAGGCAGGAGTAGCAGAAAGGATTTGGAATAAGGAGCCAATTCGTAGCTGGCAGGTATTTGTGCAAATTATTTATTGGGCAGCTGAGTTAGGGGAGCTGAAGTTTCCCATGGTGTTGTGTCCCATGGCTGAGCTGCCCAGTGCTGGCACCAAAGCTGCCCTGCCTGGAGCTTCTCTTGCACCCATCAGGTGCTTGCTCTACCTGCACCCACACCACTAGCTGGTTCTGGGGGCTACCCACCATCCCCCTGGCTAATTAAACTGCAGCAACACAATGTGTGGAGGCTTCCAGCCTGCCAAAAACTTTGGCTGAAATGTCCTCACCGAATCAGTGAGGACAGACAGACAAGCACACGGCACAGCTGACCCCAAGAACAGCCTTCCTTCGGGAGCCAGCCTAAAAATATGTTCCCTCCTAGAGCAGAATAGCAGCGTAGAAACATCTGACAGTAAATGTGATGGTGATAATTGATGCTTAATGAATAATCCAGGGTAGCTTTAATATTTAACTTCATAGAATACCTTTTGTCCCCAGGAGCTCAACCAATTTATAGAAGGTGTACTTTTCCCCTGCAGGGCCTTCTTTAACCATGGAATACACCGTTTCAGGGGGACCAGCTACAGGACTGGCCTGCACTGGGCAGGTTTCACAGCACTGCAGCAGAGAGCTCCTTTGTCCTGCTCCAGGAGCTGCTCAGAGTGAGGCCATCTGCAACACCTGGGTTGGGGCAATCCCAGACATGAGTAGGGACAGGGAGAAGAACTCCTTGAGAGCAGCCCCCATGAGGACTTAGGGGTTCTCGTGGGTGCATCATAAGCAGCACTGTCAGCAGCACTGGTTGAGGGAGGGGATCCTGCCCCTCTACTCTGCCCTTGTGAGACCCCACCTGGAGTTCTGTGCCCACCTCTGGGCTCCAGCAGAAGAGAGACATGGACCTCTTAGAGACAGTCCGGTGGAAGGCCAGAAAGGCACTCAGAGGGCTGGGGCACCTCTCCTATGAAGACAGGCTGAGAGAGCTGGGGCTGTTCAGCCTGGAGAAGAGAAGGCTCCAAAGAGACCCTAGAGCACCTTCAAGTACTTAAAGGGGACTTATTAAAAAAAGGGAGAGTTTTTAAATGAGCAGATTGGGATAGGACAAGGGGAAATGGTTGTAAACTAAAAGAGGAGCGATTCAGATTAGATGTTAGGAAGGAGTTCTTGCTTAGAGGCTGGTGAGGTACTGTTACAGGTTGCCCGGAGAAGCTGTGGATGCCCCTTCCCTGGAAGTGTTCAAGGCCAGGTTGGATGGGGCTTTCAGCAACCTGGTCTAGTGGAAGGTGTCCCTGCCCCTGACAGGAGTTTGGAACTAAGTGACCTTTATGGCTCCCTCCAACCCACACCATTCTCCAGTTCTATGAATTTACCTCGGGCCTGTGACTGTCAGAGGCCGCGATCCAAGGCCCCACAGAGCTGAGCACTTCCAGTTCTCTGGTGGGAATGAATTTCCACCCCTCACTCTGCTCACTGGGGGCGACTTTCCAGGTGTGAGTTGTGTTCCTGAGCGCTGCCCACGGAGGAGCTTTGCTCTGACACAGCGTGGGAGCAGCTGAGGGGCCGCAGTGATGCTTTGTGAGGGCTGACCTAGAACAGAGACTAGACGGAGCTAAAGAATAAAGTAGGGATTTATTAAGAGGCCTCAACAGATCCACCTTGGGCAGCACAACCCAAAATGGCCACAAAATGCCTGACCGGTCATGGGGTCTCACACTTTTATAAGTTTTGGTCCATTTGCGTATTAGACCTAACTATACAATTACAGCTTTAGCCCATGCAGTCCCATCCTTCTTGTTTTCTCTCTTCATTCCACTGTTGTTTGTGCTCTTGGGCCTGAGATCTAGATCTGTTGTCCTTGGTCCCCAGCTAGAGAAGGAATGGTTTTGTCTCCCTTCTCTGTGAAGGGACCTCGCCATCCCCTAATATGAAGCCCAGACCCACACACTAAAGCAGCGCAGAATCTGAAAAATACAAAAGCTAAAACCCGAGGCATCAGCAGAAGCTGTCAGGACAAGACCCCCTCTCCCACCCGAGCCTGGAGATGAGGAGGGGGCCCTTGCAGACGCCCCCATACCTCCGTCTCACCGCGCACCCCTGGGGCACACGATGGGAGCCGGTGCCCTCCGGGACGGCCGGAGGGGCCCGCGGAGGCTGCGCTGCCCCGCCGGGCTCCGGCAGGGCCGGGCCGCGGGGCTCCGGCTCGGCCGGCGGGCTCGGCACGGGATGCGCTGGAAAAGCGGCCCAACACCCCCCTCTGCTGGCACACACCGCGGCACGGGCTCCCCGCACGGCTGCTGCCGCCGCCGCTCCGCCAAAACCCCCGGCCGGGCTCATTTGTGCAGCTAAAGCATGAGACAAGTGTGTATCAGAGGAGAGCAACAACCATCGGCAGCGTCTGCTCGTGTCATGCAGTACCTGAAGCCTCTGGCCCTCGCGTAAAGGCAGGTTTGGGTTTAGACACGCATGGATAAAAGTCATGGCTGTTTTTACTTAGTAACATCCCTTCCTCGCTGTCCCCAAAAGAAACAAGCTGCTTCTCTTCAAAGTTACTCTGCGACGCAGCTTCTGCCAAACTTGCTCTTGCAAGTCATGACTTCTCTGGGCACAAGGCTGGTCCTCTGTGCGGGTCCTCTTGTTGGGTGGGTGTGAAGGGCAGGAGGTCGTAAAACGAGGCAAATAGGTTCCTGTTTTAGTGTCATGTTGGCTTGGGCCAGTTCTACAGAGTGGCCTTTTTTTATTTTAGACACATTTTAGCATTTTAAAATAACTTTATTTGTAAAAGAATGCTGCAAGTCTTTCTTCTTTCTATCCCCACTACAAGCGCTCCAAGCTGATTCTGCTTTTTCTAGTAAAACCTGCTGCAATGAGGACATTTTTGATAATGCAGCCATTCTTGACAGCACTCCTAAGCCATGAGAGGTGTCTTCCAACTGCAACATTCAGGGCCTGGGAGAAGGCACCTCAGTGAATCTTGAAGAGCTCCACTGAGCTCATGGTGCTGCAGCTGCTGCAGGTCAGGCTGGGACAATTTTCCCTTCTCCAGGAGGCTCCTGACATGGCTCACCCACAGTTCACGGCTTCTCCTTGATGGCTTGTTATTAAAACTGTACAAATACGAAATTCTTCCTCCTATTAATCAAATCAGGAAGAAGGTCAAGTGGGTTCATTTTAGATCAGTTAGAAGCGAACATTTCTGGTAGTTTGGTTTGCTCAGCAAAATGAAAGAACTTCCCTGAAAGAAGTCTGAAGCCAGCCAGGGCTTCTTTTTAACCCTAACGTCTGAATCACTGGTGTGACTGTCTGCTGACTTGGGGTGACATTTGCAAACATTCCCCTTTAGTCCAAACCAACCTTTTTTTAGTGAGTAAATGATTGGTCCTGCCATGACCCCGTGCTCTATTCCTATACTAGCCAGAGATGCCCAAGTGTCACCCAGGGTCAGCTCGTGACTTTGGCGTCATGTGCACTTGCCTCAGACAGGCAGAAAGGCAAGTGTGTGATTTCTAGACAGCGAGGAGACTTCTCTTCCAAAAATACATGAAGAAGTCCTCAGCTGCCACCCAGGTCTAGCTGTTCAGGAGCAGGGATGAGCAAGAGGTCCAGAACATGAGCCAAGGTCTGGATCTGCCCTTTTATGCTTCCACCACTGCAATGTGAGTATTTTTGTCTACCCTGCCAAGAGGCAGGGCAGAGAGTGTTCCTCATTGATTAAAAAAGGCAAATTGACGTCCCATTAGATACACTCCAGGTAGGGACTGGGGCAGGGATCTCACAAACCTTTGGGAGGTGAGATACATGAAATAAAACAAAAGAATCATCTTCCTAACAGCATGCTCTTGTTCCTCGCTACTAAATATATTTCCTGGAGCCAGACCCGAGTTCTGCATCCTATGACTCCTGCTTCAGGGATCTTAAAATTCCTACTGATTTCAGTGGGATTGGGTTCAAGCTTCTGGACCAGCAGGGAGCTTGTCCCTGGGTGGCAGCTGTCCCTGTGAGCTGCAGTGGGGCTTCCCAGCCCCCAGGACAGCATATTCCTGGCTGTACCAGAGCAGAGTACATCCTGTTTCATCTTTGCAAAAGGTTGTTATAAATGGTTTCATTTGAAGGGAGCTCAATTAAATCTGGGAACTCTTGCAACAAGTTCACTCCTAATTGTGGCTCGGAGACTTTGCAATAGTCAAAAGACAAACGGATGGTGAGGAAAAAAGCAAACAACAGCAGGCATTTCCATGGTGTCCTCTTTGCTGCTTATTAGCTGTGCCCTGTCACGTACTGAGTACTTTGAGCACTTCACCTGTCACTTCCAAGACTGTCACATTTCTCTTCCTAAGTTTCCATGTCTTTTAGGGAAGAAGCTGAGTACACTACTTGCTAAAGGCACCATCCCATTGCCTTTGGGAGACAAGAAATTCTGAAAACAGACATTGCTGCACCTGAAACTGACCTGCAGCTTTTGAGCTGCTTCCCCGGGCCACAGGAGATCAGCCCTCACCAATGATTTCTAGCTAAGCACAGTAATGAAACCCACAGGACATCAGTCAGGCAGATGCCTTTTAATGGGACCTGATTGTCCTGAGTCCTGAGAGTGGCCTGGTTTCTTGGGGATTACTGCTGGCCTTGTTTCAACTTTCATCTCAGCTGAATGTGATCACCAAAGTCAGGTCAGTTCTCAGAGTGGGTGGTCTCTGTGCAAGCCAGCCCTCACAGTGAAAACCAGCGTGTTGCTCCTTTCTCCCAGGGCTGGTCCTGGCCCTGGGACTGCCTTTCTACAAGGCAAACTAAGACCTTTAATTTCATTTCCCCATTTTCTTCAGCTATAAAAATACACCTGTGGATAGGATTATCATAAACAACAATGTCATTAAATTGTGCCTTGGTCTTTGCTGCTTTGTTTGCAGTGACTCATACTGCAATTCTTACAAATACAGGTCAAACAGGAGCCAGAATTCAGCAATCACAGTCCTGGCTCTTCCCCATCCTAAATGCTGACCCCCCCCAAGGCAGTGGGAAGGACTCTCCTGTGGATGACCCAGAGACATGAGGTCCCTCAACATCTCCTTCCAGTTAAAGCAACAGCAAACTGATTGCTGGTTCCCTGTCAGCTTTAAGCAGTGGGTTTTGTTCTTTGGGAGCAGCCCCACGTTGTGTTTCAGCAGCCCTGGTGCAGGGGCAAGGCTGGGCCAAGTAAGGAATTGGGCTGGTTTCCCCCCTCCTTGTCTTCCAAGCCCCTGTGCCACCGCGCTCACGTGTTGTGTCTGGGAGCGGGTGACAGCTCACATAATGCAGACTGGCAGGTGACCACGGGAAATGCAGCACGGGTCACGTCTCTGCAAGCCAGGCTCAGCCTAAGTCTCCGAAGATGCGTCACTAAGACTCTTAGGACTAAATCCCTCCCTGCCGAAGTGCAGCCGGCAGCAGCCCTGCAGCAGGGATGTGCTCGGCCCCCACTCCCGCCCAGATGTGGCCATAGCTCTCTGCATTGGTAGCACAACTTGTCAAACTGCTTGTTTGTGAGCTCTCCTTGACCAGGGCTTAACCTTCCAGGAGCCTAGAGCAATGGAAAGAGTTTTTACCTTTCTGTACCTGAGAGCAAGGAGTGGAGCTGGGGAGCAAGACCCTGCCAGGCTGTCTGCAGGTTGTCAGGAGGTTGTGACCATCCAGCAGCTTTGAGGGGGCTGTGATCCGGGGAGTCTCACTTAGAAAAAACACAGCAGGGCTTCACACCACTCTGGATGCAGTTAAGCACTTCTCCCTGCCTCTTACAGGCAGGGAAAGGGACAAGGGATGGGAACCTCGCTGGCCCTTTGGCAGACAGGGGGTACAGCTGCCTCCCTGTGTGCCATGCCTTTCCTGGGAGCAGGCACTGGCACGGGGAAAGGCTGACCTTTGGGTGGCCATTCCCTATGGCAACTCTTACAAAAACAGCCAGCACTATCCGAGCTTCTCCCCCTCAACTGTTCCCAACCCTATCCTAACTCCACAGCTCTCATTTTTTGCCAGTCAGATCCCAGCCACCCCACACCATCCATCTTGCATTCATCTCTCCCCATCCCTGCCTTTCCTTCTCCCATCCTCTCCTGCGACCATTACTAAACTGATCTCACCAGGCTCCATGCGGATTTCCTGCCAGTTGGAGGCAGGTCCTCACACATATCCTGGGCAGGCTAGACCTATTTCTGCCCCATCCCCTTGCTCCCCACACCTGAGAAGCTTACACCCTCCCAGAGCAGAGGCAGGACACTCCGGTGCCTGGAAAGGCAAATGACAGCACCTCTCATGTGACAGTGAGAGGGAGGCCTTATCCTTTCTTTTCCTGTGAGAAAAAGGTAGGAATAACTTGCACAGCCCCTCCAGACTGAGCAGACACCCTCTCAGGATTGCCCGACTGCCCACAGCAGCACTGATGTAACGAAGGGCCTTGTTTCACACAGACAGCAGCTTTGGAAATATTTAGTAATTAGTGCAGAGACAGCAAAGCTGAGAGCATTCCTGAAACTGCTCATTAAATCCCCAGGTCCTTAGAGTCCAGGAGCTGCCTGGTGGCTTCCTGCACACGGCAGGGGCAGGCAGGGGACCAGGCTGCCCCAGCTCCCTCCTGCCCTCCTGCCCACACTCCGGCCACCACGCTCAGCCCTCCACCCTCCAGCGGGTGCCTCGTCCCCACTCTGAGGAGCTGTGTCCTTTCAGGCTGGAGATGGCCGTGTGGCCAGTGCCCAGCAGCTGCAGCATCTCCAGCTGGGCGGGTGCTGGCCCCTGTTCCCTCTCCTCCTTGTGGATTTCTGCAGTGGTGGGGACCATGCCCAGACCCAGCACCCCGTGGCTTTGTGAACAAGGCAGGTGTGTTTGTGGGGTGGCCTGAGGCTGTATGGGAAGATGTGATAGAAGCTTTTCTCCTAAGGCTCTGTGGTTACACACGGGGCTGCTCTGCTCAGTCATGGTTTCATTTCTGGGTACACACAGATCGGGGCTGGAGCACAAGAGGCCATTTGCCTCTATGAAAAGGTTATACAAATGTTCTTTAATTATCTGGGGAAAAAAGTGATCAAAGCCCTCCTTCAGAAGCTGTAGCTGTAGGACACTGCAGAAGTGCCTGTGCTTGAGACCAGCTGGGTGGATATTATTGCTATGGGGACATTGCTTTACATTATTTGGAGGTGGTTTGTCCCATCTGGAGAGCAAGAAGCAAAGGGGGGGGGGGGGGTGGTCTGGCTACTGTCATCTACCTCCTATGGGGGGCTGGTGAGAAAGTGGGGTCAGACCCTTCTAGGAGGAACATAGCAAGAGGCAACAGGCACAAATTGCAGAGAGAAGTTCTGGTTAGGGAGAAAGAAAAATGTTCACCATGGGGATAGTGAGGCCCTGGACCAGTTGCCTGGGGAGGTGGTGGGATCTCTGCTCTGGGAAACACAACTCACCTGGACTGGCCCTCAGCTACCTGCTCAGCTTTTCAGGCCAGCTTGGCTCCAAGCAGGGGGTGGACAGAAGGCCCTGGCCCAGTCCTTTCTGCCCAGAGCTGCTCTGTGATTCTGTTATCCACATCCTCCACATCCTTAAGATATTTCTGCAATTAACCCAAGAGTTTACTGATGCACCCCATCGCCAAGGGTCGATCCCTGGAACTCCCTAAAGCAATGCCTCAAACCAGCCTCATGATCCCAGCCTCCCCCACCTCCACAAGTTCCCCAGGCAGTCGCAGTTCAGAGCAGACCTGGATTTATTAACCAGGGGGAAGCATAGGAATTTCAGGCAAGAAGCTTTGGTCCATCTCATGAGTAGGTTTGTCAGCCAAGGTGTCTGAATCTTGAGTTGTGTGGAGGAGATGACAGCAGAAGATGGTTTGGGGGCTTTGCAGTCCTATTTCTGTGACACGGATGAATATCAGCGACTGAAGGACAGGTGCTGCACAGTGCTGGGCCCAGCTGCATATAAAAATACACTGTTCCATCCGTCTCCACATAATAAACACATTAAAAAGGAACAAGGTGTGTCTCCAACTGTCTCCAAGGCTTTACATGGGCCAAGCTACTTTTTTTTTTTCTTACCTTTTTACAACAAATGGAAGTAGAGCAGTGAGTTGGTTTCAGGGGAGAGAAAGGAGTGGGAGGCAGAATATCACATCCTATTTCCTCTTTTAAACACTTGGCAAGGGAGAGAACTTTCCATTCCCATCTGGCACAAGCAGACTAAACACAGGTTCCTTTCTGATAGCCATCTGCACTCTTCTGCTACCTTTTCCCATCAGTCTTCTGCAGGCAAAATGCAAACCCGAACACTATTTAAAGACTCTCGAATTCAGGGTGTGTAACAAAATGATCCCTTTTAGTTACCTTCTTCCCAAGTCACCAAGCTTCTAGAGCCAAGCCAAACAATAACCCGGTTAATCAACAGGCTCAGGACATGAAAGCAGCTCCATTTCCTATTTGTGAATGCACAGATGTTGTTTATCTTGGATCTACCGTTGTTGGTCCCCCAGGATTAAATCACAGGCCTTTAGGTGGAGCATGAGTGATTGCTTTTCTATTGAAGCAGCTCGCAGCAAGGTTTGGCCAGCCCTGGGGCTGTATCATCCTCCTTCCCACCTCCCAGGTGCTGGGTCTCTCTGCTGGCCCAAGGGCTCCCTGTAAGAAGTGGGGTGTGTCGAGGTGTTTGGGGGCATGGCTTGCTGACACAGAGCTGGGTTATCTCTGCAAGGACCTGCCCCTGGCACACCCTCAGGATGGTGGGGCTGATAGTTCTCAAGACCCAGGCAAGGCTGGGTCAACGCAGGCACTGATAAGGGAGATGAGCTTCCTTGCAGACACAGATGTGGGGCCTGATTCCTGTGCAGCTCCATGTGCAGCCAGCCAGCCCCACCTTGCAAGCCCGGCATGGTTTTGGCCAGGCAAGGGAACACCATATTTCAAACGAGGTGCTGGTTTTGGTCTGGTGCAGTAGCTGGTGCTGCAATGAGAAAGCCATCCCTGGTCAGGCCTCAGTGCCATCCCTTGCTCCCTGGCACGGCAGCTGAGCTGCAGGTTTTGACTTTGTCCAACATAACCCAGGGAATCTATTGGCTCCCTCTGCGAGCAGGCTGGGCCTCCATGTGTCCTGTGGTGGTGAGACTGTGTGGTCCACAGTCAGGTGGGTGGGACAATTCCTCCTTCATACACACTGAGATGCTCTGAAGGTCCAGGCACATTTGCCACCTGATGCCAACTCTAGCCACCTCGCTCAGCCCTGGCAGGGTTCTCCTGCCTGCTTCTGTAGCCTTTAATTTCAAGTGTAAGGGCCGTCCTCATCCTTCCCCATGCCTGTCAAACTGCTGCAGAGCCAGGCTGGCATGGCCTCATCTGCAAACCCCCCTGTAGGGGTGGCTGCACCATGGAGGTGTCAGCGATGCTCTGCACGGGGTCCATGGCACATTTTAAGAGGCTTCCTGTGGGACGAGTGCCACTTCTTGCAGCATCGGTTGTGACTGCACTCACAGCCTACTTCCTCGGCTGCCAAGTGCTCTTTTGCAGAGGGGGAGACATGGTGATAGTTTTCCATATTGCAGAAACACCCCGACTGCAAGACTAAGCTAGCGGTGGCTGAGGCTGTGTTTGGAGACACCTTCCCACCCACACACCCTCTGCTGCCGTCTGCCTACCGAACGGGAGTCCCCACCCGCCAACCCGGCACGCAGGCTTGCTCCGCAGCTGCGAAACGCCGAGCGGCCCCGCTGGGCGCACGGCGTGGCCCGTCCGTGTGTCCCGCAGCGAGGACAGACGGGTGCGCAGCGCCCGGGGCCGCTCCCCGCAGAGGATGCTGCAGGGCCGGGCGCTCCCGGCAGGGAGCGTGTCCCGCACGCCGCGCCGGCAGGAGGAGGCGCGGGGGGATGAAGAGCGGCTGGAGAGCCGTGGATCGAGTCCTCGGCAGCCGGCCGCTTTCCCTGCTCCTCCATGCTGGGCACCGGTCCAGAATGACTCGGAGACCTGGACGAGCATCAGCTCGTGCCGCCAGTTCACGCTCTGGAGGCAGTTTTCCCCTAAGATGCTTTCTGCAGGAATTTCAGTGCCCAGGTTGCAGTGGCAGGAGGGGGGCCGCTCCCACCTGTGGGCACAGGGTGGCATGGGGACACGGCGTGTCCTGGGTGCCCTCAGCAGCTGGAAGAGGTCCCCGCAGCAGGGCAAAGGTGGGGTGGGTTTTCTCCTGGTGCAATGGCACTGAAGTCCATACGAGTATAAGTAGGTGAGCAGAGAATTTGTCTCTTCTTTGGTGGCATGACCGAGCTGTCTGATTACTATTTTTCAACAGTAGTGACAGATTTAAGATAAAGCCCATCACTTCCCCTGCGGGCTGGCCAGACAATGCAGCTGCCAGAGGACAGGAGCCACCAGGCTGCTTCCTACCATGGGAAGTACCCGGAGCCGTGTAAGACAAACTGCAGTGACACTTCTTGGGCACCTCACTGGAAGAAAGGTTTACACAGTCAAGACTGTCCCACTCCCATGTGTGTAACTGTATGGGATGTGATGAGCTGGGGCCAGGATCCTTTCCCTGCTGCTTTGGGAATGGTAGGAGTAGTGGTGGGTGAGGGGAGGAAGGAGTCATCCTGCTACATGGTTATTCTGGGCAGTGGATCACAAACCAGGGATTGAGAAGTCTCACGGAGAGTGGAACACAAATCCCCACTGGCACCATGCTGCAGCCTTTGGAAAGGGAGGGAAGAGCTGCCACTGAGCAGGCACAGGACTTCAGAGCTGAGCTACTTTAGCTACTCATTCCTCAAGTCCCCAAAGAAGCAATTACTGCATCGATCCCTGTCGTAGTGAGCTCTCAGAGCAGAAGGCAAAAGGGTAACTAGCCTCCACTCTTAAGTAGGAAGCTGAGGATTTTATGGGATTACTTCTTGCTCCTTGACAGATGTAGGCCCTCTTAGGTCAGAGTTAAGGTCAGTGCTGAGCATCATGGTTTGATTCAATAGGCAACTTTCATCAGGACAGGGATGGGACAGGCCGATGACCACAAGGGACCATGCTGGCTCTTGCACACCTGTGCACATGCAGGACAGGGTGTGGAGATGAGCATTGCTGAGACCCATGTGGTCAGAGTCCCCCTCTCCCAAGTGCCTGGATTTGCTCCCCACGCCTGGACCTGCCACAAACCCAGAGGAGCTGGGTGCCTGCCAGGAGCCAGGCCACCCAGCACATCCTGGTTCAAGCTGTCCCATGCTCCTCAACTGCAGTGTGGCCATAGCTCTTCCTAAGTCTGCCTTTCATCCAACAAGTAGAAGAGCTTGGGGCTCTGCTGGGTGAGCAGCTATCCCCCTAAATCAGGACTAGATTTTCATCATTAATATTCTGCCCTAGGTCCTTTCAACTCTTTTTAACAAAGCTGACTCTGCTGGGGAAACTCTGGGGGCTGCCATGCCCCTGCTCATCCTCTACCATGCTTTGTGGTGGGGAAACAGTGGTTTTCCTGCTCTCACAGCAGCCAGAGCTAGAGCACTGGCTCACTTCTATTGAGACAGATGTGCCTGACATCGAGAATGTTAGTCCTCCTTTGGTGCAAAAATAGTAATACTGTTGTTAAGCCGCCCTGTGCTGTGATAGCAGTGGTCACAGCTTTAATTACAGAATAGATGAGATACTACAGAAGGAATAAATTCCCTCAGCTCCTGTGTTTTGGTGCCTTCTTGATGCTTGGATTTCCACATTGCCTCTCTCCCTCTTAGGCAGGGGACTTATCTTTGTGTTTCTCATGCTCCCACTGTCTCCCTGATGCTTGCAAGTGACCTGCCAGAAACTGGGAAGGGGAGGTGTTGCCTCTAGGGTCAACTCATCTCAGGGCACTACTCAGCTGACCAACAGATTAAAAAAAGGGAAATAAATACCAGTATTTTAAAAAAATAAATTCTGTTTAAAAAAACAAAAACAAAAAAAACCCCAAACCCTACGCTGTTAGAAAACATACCCTGTTAAAAAAAATAAACCCGTCAATAAATAAAACTCTAGGATGATGAAAAGGGGAAATGCAGTGATTGAGTAAAGGATTCAATTTTTTAAATGAAAGATCTTCCATACACCAATTCCAGCCAAAAGGCATTTCTGTTCCCTTGACAGAATATAAATATTAATCCAGACACTCGTTGTTCTCAATGTGTCCTTTTGTATTGGCATGATCTGGAGCCACACTGAGAGCTCACATCTTCTGCTGGCTTCCTTGAGGGTGCAGAGTGCTCACTACAACTCCAGAGAGTCCAGCAAGGACACGTCCTCCTGCCCTGAACATAGGGCTCTGCTGCTCATCCATGCTATATCCAAGTGCATCTCCTGCAGGAGCCATCAGAAGGATGGAGAAGACACCTCCTTTTGCAGGAACCTGGAGGGAATGCTGGTGAGACACCTACACCATGTGAGGTCCACATCAAGCCCCCTTTTCTGGTCTTTTGAGCCTAATTCTCTCCTGTTTTGTGGAATTTTACCTTATTGCAAAATGGCTCTGAAATTCTGCCCCTCTGGTGAGAGCAGTGGGCAACAGAGAGGGCCAGGGAAGAGTCACAGAGACCAGCCACGTGCCCAGGAAGACTGCAGGCTATGTGGGGACATGTCCCAGGCAGGACTGGGTGAAACAAGGACCAGGCATTGGGTGAAACACTGGCCAGGCTGGACATGGGGCTAACGAGCTGTGCCGCCTCTGGCAATGGAGAGGAAAAAGAGAAGAAATCTTGAAGAAACCAAGGTTTTCATATTTTTGGTTTCTTGAGACAGAGAAGCCATGTCCTTTGTCCTTTCCTTCTATCGCTGGCCCTTCCACTCTCCTCATGGTTATCTACAGGAGCTGTCACCATCCAAGGAAAGGCCCCAGTTCAGAAAAGTCCTTAAGCATAAACCTAATTATCAGGACAAGATTAAGGTTTTCACTGAATTGGGCCTGCAGAGCTGGATGGAAACCAGCTGAGCCACCCCGAGCCAGCCTCACCAGAGGCTCCAGACTCAGCTTCAGCACGGCCCCTTCCTTCCTGGGGGGTCAGTGTAAAATAAAACCAGGGGCAACCTTGCAAAAGCAGATCCAATTCCCAGGCCCTCAGCAGCCCATCTGGGTCTATAAGATCAAACCCCTCTCCTCTGCCAGCTGTATCCATCCTTTTTGCTTTTCAACACAGAGTATGAACCGCATTTTTCCTCTCTGCTCTCCAACCTCCTTCAACATGAGGCACACAGAGCAGGACAGCCGAACGTTGAGTGGCCTTTTCTTCTCAATCACTCTCTGAAAGTCACTGTGAAATGCGATGCTATGTGGAAAGTGGCTGGAAAGAATGACACTGTGAGAGCCTATTTTTTTCCAAGGAAATAAATAGATTTTGTGCCACGAGCACGGAGAGGAGAGGGTTTGTGCCAGGTCATGCACAGGTAGGGCCATGCAGGGACAGCCTGGAGTTTGTTTGAGCTGCAGTCACTACCTCTTAGGAAGATTTTGCTGGGCAGAGGCACATGGGACAGTCTCTGGTGGTGCCACCAAGGTGGCAGCCTGCAGGTGGCAGCTGTTTCAGCTTGTCTGCAGCATCCCTGGGCATGCAAACTATTTGCAAGAGGGTCATGAAACTTGGTGAAGTAAAACAAGCTACTGCACACTGTGTGCGCAGGAACCCAGAACTGGGGGGAGCCTGACCACCTCTCAGATGAGGAGGGGGGACTTAAATGCCCAAGGGGCTGGTGGGATGTCAGGCAAGCCGGAGCTCGAGGCCTGTCTCCAACGTGATTGTGGTGATGGCGTGGATTCAACTATTTCAAAGGGCACCGGATGGTCAAATCAAGCCCCAAATTTAAATTTGTTAAAATAACTTTTTGCAAAACATTAGGACGGAGAGAAATGTTTCCATGGTTTTGTTTTTAAATTCCAAGTGGGAAGAGTTTATTTTTTCACTAGGAAACTTTCCCCGTAGGATTCACAACGCTGGCCGGGAGACAAGAGCCGGCAAGCTCCGCTCCCGAATGGAGGTGACCCTAAGGGTGACCCTGCGCTGGTCACGTTGCCTCGTGCAGCCTCAGTTGCCCCTTGGAAAAGGGAGGTGGCCACGTGCATGGCTGCAGAGGGTCTGGGATGCCAGCAGGGCTGGCTATCGTGCGGTCAGCCTGTTCCGAGTGGGATCTAAATCCAGACACGCAGTGTCTTGTATTTGCTTGGAGGCAAATGCAATGAAAGCTCTTACATTCCAAGCAGATTAGGGGAAAAATATGGGGAAATGAGCCGTCTCTTTGGCTCTGCTGATGCACAAGTGTCTTCCAGGAGGATAGCATTGGTCTGTCCTTTACCATCACTCTGCTCCTGCTGGATTGCTGCTGATCCAGAACGTATGAGCTACCATTTGTTTGTTGGTTTATGCTGTCCTGAAAAGCAAAATATTACAGAGATTTATAAAATTAACTGAAGGTAATGAAAAAGGCACGGGGGCTCATCTGGTTCCCCTCAGCTCAACGCCCTGGAAAGCCCTTTACCCCAGCTGAGAGCCCAAGTGCTGCTGTTCCTGCCCCCAGGTGACTGCAGAGTCCACAGTGTTTAATGCAAAAATACACAGCAGTGAAACAGGGTCTTGGTGAACATTGAGATGAGGGAAGAAGGGGAAATCAGGACAGGTTGAGCTCCATTTACTAGAACTGGCTGAAAATAAAAGACAAAAAAATTGCAATTTGAAATGCTTGTATCTTGCACCTATCAAGAGAGCAGAGAATGAGCACAGGGGTTCATTCTCATTTGTGATCAAAGACTTTGAGCTAATCCCGTTTTATTCTCTACTCCCATGTACTCTGTGGTTGTGAGGTCATGGATGGCAGGAAACTCCTTTTGCTTTGCTCCCTGAGAGAAGTGAGGACTTGGCATTTTAGAATCTGCGATGTAATGAAAACTGATTGCTTGGACGTGCCATTTCCAAGGTGGCAGCTCAGCAGCTCAAGGGTTAATTGGGCTCCCTCATTTTCAGCCTAGACATTGATATAAAGGCTTAACCAAAGGGGAAAGCTTGTTCTTAGCAAGGTGGGAGCAGCAGGTACAACAGCCCCTCCTGCTCACCTCTGCAGCCCCAGCCTTTCACATCTGACTGAGGCAAGTAAAGCAGAAGGAGATGTTTTAGGACAACTCCCTTGCATGGAGAACGCCTCCCCAGGCTTATAACACATCTTCCATCCCTGGGACACATG
Organism: Motacilla alba alba; assembly: GCF_015832195.1. Classification (NCBI taxonomy): domain Eukaryota; kingdom Metazoa; phylum Chordata; class Aves; order Passeriformes; family Motacillidae; genus Motacilla; species Motacilla alba. The sequence continues at coordinate 101,141,892 of NC_052018.1, forward strand.
GATACCTTCAGCAAGACTTCCCCCAAGGGTATGGCCAAAGGTGCAGTGTTCCTGGTACACAGCTCACCCACGGAACCTCACCCTGGTGCCCACGGGCTGTGGAGCAGGGGAGCAGCCAAGCAGGGCTGATGGGAATCACTGATGGGAATCACTATGGGAATCATGGGAGGTGTGCCTTTGCTTTCAAAAGGGCTATTAACACACTTAGGGTAATCACACGGATAAATCTTGAGTGGCTTGGAGCCAGAGAGAGCAGTCAAAGCACGCATCCCCAGGCCTCCCGATGGGAATTGGCCAGGGCCAGGGCCCATGTTCTCACCCAGTCATTGGGAAGTAATCTGCGTACTCAGCACAGAGACATCCAGGGATTTGTTCCGTGTCATCCCCCTCAAGCCCCCTGAAAGGCGCTTATTCAGGTGGAAACTCTAATATCTTCCCATGCCAGCCAAGATGGCAAGGCAGAGCCCAGAGGACATAGGCAAAGGGCTGATCTGAGCTGCTTTTTCTCAGTGGTGGCTGCAGGAGCCATGGAGGCTGGATGGAGGGGAGGCTGAGCCCCATTTCTGTCCCTTGACCTCCTTCAAGGACCTCAATGTATCAAAAATTATATACTTAAAGGAATGAGCTTCCCAAGGGGGGGAAATCTTGAACTTCAAGCCCTGCTGAGTGTAGGAAGGCATTTAGAGATTCAAATCAGTGGGCCCAGTGAAAGAGGGCCTGGAGGGCATGTGGGTTTTTCATCAGCTTTTATTTTGTACAGACACCACCAGGAAATCCATAGCAGGTGTATATATATTTGAGGGACACAGGCAAGGTTGCTTCAGATGAAACACCCCAGGGAACTGAGCTATGTCCCCACCTCATGTCCCACGTTTTAACTGGACATGGTGGGAGATAAAAGCGCTTGGGGCAGGCTGTAAAATTAATTATAAGGCACTTGACTGAAGCAGCACCCGGTCTCTCTCCTCCCAGAGTGGTCTCCCAGCCTCTTCACATACCACCAGGCACTGACCTGGGCTGTTCAGCATCAAAAAAGCATTTTATAAGTCAAATCTTTGTGTTCTCTTAGTACAGAAATCAGCAAAGACAGTCAATGTGAACGTGTGTGTCCCAGGGGAGGCAGCAGGGAGAGGGGGTCTGAGTGGACAGGACAGCAAAAGAGAGGGAAGCTGTTTCCCCAGCACTTTGGAAACTTGGTTGTCCTCTTACTCCGCTCCCTGACTCCAAACCTGGTTGTCAGGAGGCTCAAGGAGGGCAAAGGGACTGTGTGCACCGAGTCCCCTCTGCTGCCTTCCTCCCTTTAACCTTGCAGAAGGTGACCGGTGGCCCTTTGCAGGGAGCTCGCTCACACCCACCTGAATTTCCACACACTTGCAGGGGCTCGATCAACTCCTTGTGAATCATTTTAATGTGGCACAAAGCAGCAGCTTGCTGCAGCCTCATGTGAAACACCCACATACGCTCACATTATATAATATCAATCTAAGAAGATTAAATTATCCGGTCTGAGGAAACACATGCACATAGGGATGTACACACTTACACACAGTCTGGAGGGTAGCTGAGTGAAGCTGAGGGCAAAGCTTCCCTCCAGACACACTGAACTTGTGCTTTTTTAACACTCAAAAACTGGGGCAAATAGCGTTTATTTGTCCATGCATAGACATGTGTGTGAAGCACGGCGGCAGCTGAGTGTTCTGCCTTTGAAGGAAACACGAGAAGCGTTTGTAAGCGTGTGCTTGGTTATCACCGTGTTGGCAAAGTCTGAGCAGCAGCCTGGAGCAACAGGTGGAATCCAAACAGTGCCGGCACTAAACTTCACCCGTCAGTGTATGGCAACATCCCTCGGAAAGCAAACAGAGGAGGGAACTGTCCCCAAAAACCCTGAGCATCTCTCGGCAGCCTTGGAGAGCCCGGCCCATCCCGTGGCCAAGAGCCCTGCCCTGCAGGCATGTCCCTCGGGGCTCAGCCCGCTCCTCAGGCTGCCAACACAAGCAGATCGATGCACAAAGTCGGGAGTCATGCTGAGTTTGGGGTGCCCAGGCCTTTCGCCCAAAGATGCACTTTGCCTTCCAGAAGTTTCATGTTGGGAGGGGAATGCAGGAAATGTGCTTCACCTACAGCTGCCCACGGTGCTCACGCTGCCCGGGCAGCGAATGGATTTGCCTCTCTCTCTGCTCCCGCGCCTTCCCGTCATCGATTCACATCGTTTTGTTAAATATAACTCGGCCCCTCGAAGCTGCTCGCTCAGCTTTTGCTCCCGCCGGCGGTGCGGGGCACGGAAGGTGCTGGCAGGAGCGGGGCTGGGCGGCCGCTGCCGCCTCCCGGCACGTGCCGTCCCCGCCCGTGTCCCCGGCCACCTCCCCGCCACCACCGCCGTGAGGGCGCCGGGTTTGAGACCCGCTCCGCTTCGTGAGACCCGGCGCCAGCCGCGGGGATGCTCGGGGCTCCGCCGGTGCGTCCCTCTGCGGCCGGGGCCGCACCCCGCCTCGGCCCGGGGCGAAACAGCGGGAACACAGCTCTCTGACCTCTGTGCACTGGGAACGCCCGGCACGGGGTAGCCACCACCCCCGCTCACGGGGACATGGCATGGGGAAAAGGGGATGTGGGGACGGACGGACGGACGGACGGACGGACGGACGGACGGACGGACGGACGGACGGACGGACGGACGGACGGACGGACGGACGGACGGACGGACGGACGGACGGACGGACGGACGGACGGACCCCCCCCCCCCCCACACCTTCCCCCCCGCAGGCGGCGCCGAGGCCATTCATGAAAAAGTTGACGTCAGGCGGGTGGGCGGGGCCGGGCCGGGCCACGCCCCCGGGGCCATTTAAGGCGGCGCGGCGGCGGGCGCGGGGCTCAGAGCAGCGGCGGCGGCCGAGGCGTGAGGGAGCCTGGTGGGTCCCCGGCAGCGCCGCGCACCGTCCCGCAGCGCCTGGGTGCCCCTTCCGCCACCCCCTGCCCGGGGCAGCTCTGCTGGGACTTCATGTCTGTGCTGTGTCCCCTGCCCTGGTGAGTGGGCGCTTCCCGCGGGGGGCGGGCGGGGGGATGGCGGCTCTTGCCGTGGCGGGGTGCTGCTTGAGGCCGAGCCCCTTCAGCCGCCCCCGGCAGCAGGCGAGGGGCGCCGGGGAGCGGTTCAGGGAGGGCGGCCGGTGGCGGCGGTTCCCCCGGCGGGCGGTGCGAGCCGGGCGGTAGCGGGACGGATGAACCGCAGCGGGCGAGCTGCGGGAGGGAGTTCGCTGCACTTTCTCGCGCTGGAAATGCCTCTGAGGCTCCAAGAGCCGAGCTGGAATTGGCGCCGCGCGCTCCGCTGCCGTGGGAGTCCCCGGGGTTGTAAAATAAGTCAGCGGGATCCAAAGCGCACCGGCTTGAGAAATAAAATAAAAATTTTAAAAACCGAAAGAAAAACCAAAACCCCCGCGCTTGCACTTTATTTACTGTGGTTTTTTTACTTCCCCCCATCCCCGCGGGGCAGAGCTGGAGGAAGCGGAGTTAAAAGCGAAGCGCTGCTGCCGGAGCGTCCCCGGCTGTGCTTGAGCTGGGCTCCCGGGGGGAGAGCCGGGGAGGTGCTCCCAGGGCATTGGATGTAGCTCCAGCTTACGAGGTACTGAGCTTTTTCCGCTGCCTTCCAAGGGGGGGCAGGAAGGAAGGGACTAGAAATAGACTGCCTACAGCCTCTGCTGCTCGCTTCGCCGCTTGAATCGTGCTCAGTCCTGCCGGAGCCTCTCAGATCACTGGAATGCTGTCTTTTGTCTCTAGCTCTGATTATCTGCGATCCGCTGAAATGACTGAAGTGATGATGAACACCCCAGCCATGGATGAGATCGGACTAAGCCCCCGCAAGGATGGGCTGTCGTATCAGGTAAGTGTGTTGCTGGCAGTTGAGGCACTAATCCCGTGTGGAATTGCCTGGGCTAGACTGTAAGCTTGGTCTAACGTACGCTTCCATAGCCTGACCTAATAGCAGGTCTTGCAGTAGTGAGAACTAGTCAACAGACTGGAATGTTTGCTTGGCAGGAGATGGTTGTCTAAAATATCACTTGCTATCAGTGCGGGTTGGCAGAGGATTTGCTTGTTTTGAAGTGACCGAGCCCCCGCTCATTCAGCATTCCCAGGGCTCAGTGGGAGATGGGTTAAAGAAGGATTCATGCCACTCAGTGGGCTAAGAGGGCTCTTGAGATCTTTGTAACACAGCGTATAGCTGATCTGCTGAGAGCAGGAGGATACTGTTTATATGGCATCCACATTTTTTTGATCTAGTTCTTGATTTTCCTGACTGATGTGCCCATTTGAGAGGGTTAACAGTCCTCTCTAAGATACAGTGAGGCCAGACACAGCCTAAGTGAGCCATGAAATGTCACTGGAGATATTGGTACCTGGAGGCACGAGTTGCATTCATTCTGAAACTTCTGAACAATGTAGTTAGCTATTAATCTCTAGATCATTAAAGAAGTGGTCTGCAGCTAGATTTAGTCTTAGTATCCCCTTCCTTTCCTAGCCTGTAGTTAATCAAAGCACAAGTTAGGCACCTTAGCTTCCCAGCTCCAAGGTTCCCTTCACTTCCAGGAGGCTCACTGATGAGATCTGACACAGATGGTGCATGCTGGTGGACGACTTGCATCTGCTCTGTGTGTCGGGTGACTCTTACCGGCACATCCAGATGCAGGCTTTGTCCTTTGCAGATGTTACACAATCTGCACGGAGGCATTTGCTCCAAGCCTGCATTCAGATGAGGTGCCGAATGTTTGTCTGAAAAGGGAACTACAAGGCAGCAGCAGTGCACTGGAGCATGAAATCGACTGAACTTTGGGCCACCACTGAGGCCTCCAGCAGAAGCCGTAGCTATGTGGAAGAAAAGGGGATGCATTCCTTCTTTTAGGCAGGATTCTGGCTCTGGATAATGCAAGCTGTGTGGTTTATATCTGTGCTATGCTTCAGTACTTGAGCTAGTGGGGAGTGTACAGCCCCTCTTTCAGACAGAGTGCAGGGGCAATGGCATTTGTCAAATCTGAGGCAATCAAAGTAACCCGCATGGGCTGTCTTTATGGGTCACCTTATGAAGAGGCTTAATCCAGTCAGGTCAAATGCCTCTATCGACCCATCCAAATTCCCAGGGAGAGGCAGAATCTAGGTGCCCTGCTTGTTCTAATGATCACTTCAGTGAGGTTCTTCCTCAAGTGCTAATGACCTTGATAAGTCTGCTTTGGCCAACTGGGGAACAGGACTGTTTGGTTTTGAGTGGATCACCTGAACATGTGAGTCATAAAAGCTGACGACTCATATCTGTGCAGAGCTTCTGCATCCTAGATCTGTTCTCTTTAGTGGTCTAGTTGTAGATATTTTTTTTTTTCAAATGCCTGCAAGGAACTTCACCTTGATGTGATGAAGAGTGATGGCAGCAAGGGTAGAGGAGTTGAAATGGAAGACCCTTATGGCACTAGTAGTATGTGGGCTGTGTATGAGGTCTGCCTCTAAATCAGGTTAGTGTAAAGAGGATTTGGAGCAGGATCCAGCCTTCCTTCTCTGGCTCTTGGGCTGAGAATGTCACAGTGTAAGTCAAGGTAAGTTGAAAACGTCCTTAAAGGGTTGAAATGTCAACTGAGACCAGCAAGGGCAAATCTGATGCAAATCGCACCATGAACTTTTTTGTTCTACCTCAGACTTTGGCACTTTGTGCCTCATCTTGCTGATGGAGAGAGTTTGGTACATGGAAAATTGTATGCTTGTCTGAGAGCTGTAGTGCAATAACTTAAAACCAGACAGGGCTAATGGAGCATGACTGCTCCTACACTGAGGCTTGTTGTTTTAAGCTGCAGCATCTTCTTGCACTCATCTGCAGAGTCAGGCACTCAAAGTGTAACAGCCCTTGGCTGGATATGAGAGGCAAAAAATAAAAAGTGGAGCCAGAATCAAGCTTTTATCTTCAAAATTTTGTCCTGTTCCTTTAGTAGAACTTGAATTTATTTTACTACAGAGATGACCTCAAACTGGGGTTCAAAATTTCCTCCTTCAAGCTGTGTAGAGCAGGGAGTGCCTGGGAGTTGGTCAGTAGGATGCTGCCTGCGAGACTGAGGGCTGCTTCTGCCACCAGAGGCAGGCATGAAACTGTCTGGACCAGAGGAGGTGTTACAGCCCAGCAGCACTGCTGGAATTCTAGAGCACATCAGTACCTGCTGCAGACAGACTTGTCCTACCAAGAGAACTGTTTCAAAGTCTTTTTTTTCTTTTACTTGGAAGTAAACTGAGGAAGCAAGCTCATACTCTGAGTATAAACTTCAGCAATCTGATTCCTCTGTCTTGTGGAGTTCACTGAACTTCTTGGCTCCTCTCTGTCTCAGTGGCTATGAAGGGAGCTGGGGTTGTTGACTTTTTTTCTTTTGCATCTTCCACCCACTGGGGTGTCTGTCTGTCCTAGACATCAGCTGAAGGTCTGCACTCTCCTCCCTGGTAAATAAAGTACTGTGCCCTCTGCTGGGCTGGTCATCACTGCTCAATAGTGTGAAAACTCAGACTGCAGAAGCAATACCAGTATTAACTGAGTTGCTTCCATAGGCTTAAAGCAAACATGCTTTCTCATCATAAGATTGCCTTTTTTCCAGTAAATATGTAAAATGCTTGTAAGTTAGCATGCTAGCTTCAAAATCATCCTCTGCAAGACAGCTTTTATTACTGTATTTTTGACAGCAAGCTGCTTTCTGATCCCCCTGAAGATGGTTCAGATTCCAAGGGCCTGAGCAGAAGTGAGTGGAGAATTTGGGGCATGAGTCTCAGAACAGGGCAGCAGAGACAAAACAGAAGATGTGACTGAAGAGATGATGTCATGCTGGGTCTTGTGCCTGCAGTGAGAAGCTATTTCTGGATCTTTAATAGATGTCCCATAATTCCCATGGGACTTACTAAACAAAAAACTCATTGAAATGCAGCTGATGGCTCAAGTTGCCCCTGCTACAAACAGATGTGGCTGTGGAGGGCTTCACGCACTTCCTGCCTGGCAGTGTCCAGCAAGCCAGGCTGTTTCTGCTGCCAGCCAGAGCTAATGCACTGTTTGCTGTTTCCCAGCCCCAGAAATACCCATGCTTTGAAGAGCCTCATCAGCACTCTGCCAGCTCGTCCTCTGTGCTGCCTCCCAGCAGCACGAACAATGCCGCCGAAACCGAGGCTGAATTAATCATTTCGTGGAGCCGTTGTCAAAACAGTGCCTTGACTGGAATCCTACCTTGCTTCTTGGAAGTGGAGCAGGTTCTGAGCACAACTGAAAATGCCTTAATGCCCAAAGTGTGTGTTCTGAGCGGAGGCAGTGTCCTGAGTTGAGTGTGCTGCTTTGCTGCAGGCTGGCTGGCAGGTGACTCGCTGGTCCTTCAGCTCCCATGTAGGAGACTGGCCTGCAGAGGCTGAGCTTGCCTCATGCCCTCAGTTGAGGTTTGGTTGTCATGGGGAGCTTGAGCTCTTTAAGTCATGATCGCATCATGCTGGGATCTGTGTAGGTTAATCACAGCCACAGCTCGCTGGCAATCACGTCAGAGTGCCTGAATCTGGGTAAATAGGCTTAAGGGCCTATCCAGTGGCTGTGCCAAAAGGTTGGTGTTGGGGAAGTCATTTCTGGTGAGTGCAACACCTCTTCACCAGCCCTGGGGAAGCACTGGCTTTCCCAGGGAGTTGAGGGGCTTGAGCTGTGTGTGCTGGATCCCTCCAGTTAAACTGGACCACCAGTATGTTACTGGCCCAAGGGCTGTTGGCTCAATAGAAATTGAACTTCCTCTGTAACTGTTTTCTCGTCCGGTGCTTCATGTCTGTGCAGCTTTGATTTGTGCAGGGGAAGTCCTTCAGAGGTTGCTTGCTGCTGTGGAAGGTTTTGAGACCAGGCTGCAAAAAGGTGGTGATAGCAAGCATGGCTGCTAGACAAGATTAATGGGCAGAGTCAATGTGTATTCCAGGGCCTGGGACCTCAATGAAGACAGAAGCAGGATATGGGATAAACAGATACAAAAGCAATCATGTTGGCAGCTATGCTGTGCACAAGTGTTCCACTGAAATCCAAACTGAGGACAGCAGCAGCACCTCGGAGCATGTTTTTTCCTCCCTGCTTTGATGCCTTGTTACACTGAGGGAAAATGGTTAGATGTAGGAAGTTTCCCTGACATCATGCCCTGAGACAGGGCAGTATTTCTGTGGCTGGGGAGTTGTTGTGGCTCATCAACCTGAGTCACAGCTGCCGTGTACATACTCGGAGCTCGTTCTTGAGTCACGACTACTGTGTGAGTAAATGTATGCATTGTGGCTGGAGAAGTCCTCCAGAGAGCACACTGAGAGATGACTGAAGCGCTTCCTGAAATGAACTTGCCATGCTTCTCAGTGGCACTAAAGTTTTATTTTCAGAACTTCAATGCTGATTTGGGATTTGGAATATTGATGTTGCTGAAGAGGCCCAAAATTCAGCCCTTCAGTCCAAGGAGGATGAGTGATGTGTCCATCAGGGATGCATCCTGTGCCTAAAGTGGGATGTGTCCCAGTGCAGACTTTGCAGTCTTGTATAGAGCTACCACAGTCAAGCAAAGCTTTCCCCAGACCAGTAACTTAATTTGGAAAGATGTCATTGCTTTAGTCTCTCTGTAATACAATTTAAATGGTTTTCAGCCCCGTGGGAGGGGAGACAGGCATTTTAACTATGGGTGTTGGTATGGAGTACACATGTGGAAGTTGTTTTGAATTTACAAGTGTCACTTGGATTATGGTAGTGCTGAGCTAATCTTCTTAATTGCCTGACATCTCTCCTGCTTTTGGTGTTTCTCCATCCCTGTGAATGCTGAGAGAGGGTATGAGCCTCCCCACGGCAATGAAAACTTTCCATTCTTGTTGCCAAGACTTCATCCAAGGACAGTAGAGCTAGATCATCTGAAACAGAGGCAAACATGATCGTCCTAAAATCATTTCAAGCTTTTGTTTCAAGTTCTGCTTTTCCCTGCCCTTTCCAGCTGCAAGGCAAGAGTTTGGTTGATTTGTGTGTGATCTAGATAAGTTCATGAGGAGAGCAGTTCCCAGACATAAATCCAGAGGGGCCTGTAAAAACCAGTCTTGCTGTTAGCAAGAAGCTATGTTGAGTGATGTAAGAAGCAACATACATGTCCTCTTTGGATCTAGAGGTGTTGGATGTGTCTCTCCATAGTCAGGATTTGGGGCTCAGCTACAGGGGAGGCTCTTCCACTGTGTGGAAGCAGTTGCAGCCCCTTGTGCTGTATCATGCAAGTGAAGGGGTGGAAGATGCCTTTGAATTGCTGTAAGTTTGCTTTTAGGCAGCCATCACGACCAGTTGCTTGTCACTTGTCCCCCATCAAGTGACCAGGTCTGCCAGGGGAAGGTGGCTGCCTCAGCTGTGTGCAAGGTGGACACACGTCACCTTGCACACCCCATCATGCACGAGAGGGAGAAGCTAACCCATGGCTCTTGCCCTCTGTGTGGGGTGGGAGGTGCAGAGCCTTCCTCCCACACCCCTGGGCAGGATAATGTGAGCAGAAAGGCTTGGAGGCAGGTCCTGGCTGCTGTGCCAGAGAGTGCAGAGCTCCCAGGTCAGAGCTGAGCTGCTGCAATTCCCAGTGTGGAGCTTGCTGTAAATTAGGGAGGTTTCTTTCTCCTCATTGTCTAAATCTGGAGTGGGACCAGATAAGGCCTGTGGAACCAACAAATGTAGCATGGCCCTATTGGAGCAGGACAGAGAGAGCTGGTGATTGCTTATCTTTTTCTGTGAAGAGGAAGGGGGAGGCTGGTTGGGTTAACCTTCTCACTTGGCTTCCCCAGATGTACAGTTAGTTTCAAACCCTTTTTCCTTGGGCCCCTATGCTTGGCCTGCTGTCACCCTGCCCATCACACTGGAGGAAATCTGCCTTTCTGTATTTTTTCCATTGACTGTCCACGCCCCTTCAAAGTGCAGTTGCAACATCTCCCTTCATGCTGCCTCAACGATTAAAAAGCATGACTTAGTGGAAAAAATCCTGACCTTCTTGGGTTCAGCCTGTCCTGCAGCTGTTTGAGATAAGATTGTGCTAGGGTTTTTTTTATTATTATTAAAAAAGCTGCACACCACATTTTGCGGATATTTGTTTGTAAGGAAATGACTACTACTTAGTTTCTGGAAAAAAAATCTGGCAGGCTATTTTCAAAGAAATTGCTCCAATTTGACCTAATGTGCTTAAAATAATAGCAGCCAAAGGTTAGTTTAATTATTGTACTGCTATTTTTCTTCCATAGGAGGCTATTTTCATGACATTATCAGCTTATGTAACCTCTTGAACCACACTTTTTTTTCCATTGCAACCTTCTAAACCATGTAATGTCAAGAGTATTTTTTTTTCCCTATCCTGGGTTTAGATAACTTGATGCTTAAGAGCCACTGACTGTACTTTCAGTAATGTACTGTGTGCCTGAAACTGATTTTGTTTGGCCAAGCAGAAGCCACAAAGCTCCAAGAAACAGTTGCTGTCTCACTGGTGCTGAGAGTGACTAATAGCAAGTAGCTCACACTGCAGTGCCCAGGTTGATGTGTCTGTGTTCAAGGGACCTCAGCTGCTCTTGTGCACCTGAAAAACATGGATGGTGGGAGATGGAGTCTTGCACCACTGTCCCCAGGACTAGATGATCACGTGCAAACAGCCCCTAATTTGTGCATCTCTTTCTGTTCCCTTGCCTGAATTTGTGTTAGGTAGCAGCCCAATGGCTTTTCCAATGCAATTGCCACAAAGCTTTGGGTGTGAAGGAAGAATGAGGCTAACCAGTAGAAGACTGAGTATTGCCGAGGAGGTGATGCTGTAGCTAATAGCTGCTAGGCTGAAGAAGGAGCTGATAGATGTTGTTTCACTTTTTGTGGCCAGGGCTTCTCGAGGTGGTGGGTACCCACGTGATTGGCACAAGGAGAGTGGGGCTTTATGGTTAATGCTCAGGGCTCCTGGATGGGGAGCCTGCTTTTGTAACTGGAACCACAAAGATCAAAGCAGATGAGATCTTGCTCTCAGACTGAGGCCAAGGCTGGCAGTGCTGCTCCCTGCAAGGATGCTCTTGTAACTCTCTTGAATGCAGGTGATGTTCCAAGAAAAGTACAGCCACATGACTTCTCACCTGGCCTACAACCTCAAGGAGGAAATGTACTTTGTAATTTTCTTCTTTGGGGTGTTTAAATGCAACTCTAATGTGAAATGGACACTCTGATAAAATTGTTTGAAATAGCAGGTGGTGGTTGTTTAATCTTCTGGCTACTAACCATGAGGTCTGATGCAGCAAGTGGATTTTATCACCCAGCAGTGATAAAATATGTATCGCCCATCCAGTTCCCTTCTGGATGAGCTGGGGTGTTCCCCCAGCAAGTTACCCACAAGTAACACAACCTTTTCTGTTCATATTGCAATCTAGTCATGCAAAGCTGCTGCTAACACTGCACCAGCAGGTTGTTTGTTTTTTTTTTCCCTTTACTCACATTTTGCCTCAGTTCCTAGTAGGATCAAAGTGTGTATCACTGGCTGTACCAGTGAGTCTGGGCCCTGGTGCTGCTGCACTGCACAAGCTTGTGCATCCATGCGGCAAGCAGTGGATGGGAGGGAATGGGTATGGTGCTCCTTGAAGGGCTGGAGATCCAGGAGTCCTTGTATTCACTGCATGAGAAACACAGTGCACAACTGCTTGCTGTGCCACAGGTGCCCCTTTCCTGAAGAAATACAGTCTAGTCCCCAGCCCTTCCATAAAATGAGTGTCCTGCTGAGTTGCCCTGCTGATGTGTGGTAGCTGTAGTGTGCAGAATACTGCCAGAATTATCTCTAAAATGCAGCTGAGCTATTTCAGGCTGGCACCGTGGCCCTGGAGTGATACCAGACACAGGCCCTTGCTGCAAGGGTCTGGGCTGTGCTAGCCCTGGGTTGCCACGAGCCTCCTGCCTCCCAGCAGCAGAGCCTGGAGAACAAGCAGCGTGTTCTGATGTGCGGCCTGACCAGCAGCAGGAAATGAGATCTCAGATTCTCTGATGGAGAGAGCTCTGTGTGCAAACTGAAGAGCATTAATGCAAAAGCAGGGGTGAGGGGGGGCGAGGCATTTGGATAAATATCCAGAAGGGCAGGTGCCTATTTGCTGAGCGCTATCCAAGCAAGCGCGTGCTTCGGGAGCCTCTTGGGCAGTGCTCATTTCCATTACTTGGAGACTTGAAAAGGTTATTGACAGCTTCAAGAGTATTCCCATCACTCAGTGGTTGACTCTGTGTCCAGACTAGCCTGCCCTGGAGACCTAAATGTCTTGAGCTGGGTTTTTAGTTGAGACTGTGTGAATGCAGCCCCTCTCACAGACTGTTCCTTGGCTCTTTCAGATCTTCCCCGACCCCTCAGACTTCGATCGTTACTGTAAGCTGAAGGACCGCCTGCCCTCCATCGTGGTGGAGCCCACGGAGGGGGACGTGGAGAGCGGGGAGCTGAGATGGCCACCTGAAGAGTTCCTCGTGCAGGAGGAGGATGAGGAGGAGGAGGAGGAAGAAAACTGTGAAGACGCAAAGAAGGACAACAAGGAGCAATAAATGGCATCTGAGGAAAGGCAAGGGACTGCACCCTTCTGAAGGAAGAGCCACACTTTCTTTGAAAGTCTTTTTAATAAGACAAGTTCAATTTTGCACCTGCAAGATCTTAGTTTTTTGTATTCTCTGTATTGAGAACTGAAGCCCTCGGTGTCACCAGACCTCCTGAGGAAGGAAGGAAGTAACGCAGAGAAATGTTTGCTGTTCTCGAGATCATTATCTGTATTTTTTCCGAGGCGGAGGCAGCAGTGAAATTCCAAGCACATGGCAGAGGGTGACCACACGAGGACTGCTGAGGGGGAGCTCGGGAAGGGGGAGGAAAGTTGGAGGTGGCAGCGTTTGGCTGGGAGCTGCCTCTGGCTAAAAGCATGAGAACAGAGCCAAAATATCTCAGATTTGCCTTTCTTACAGCTTCCATTTTGTGTGTTGGGGGGTGGAAGGGTGTCCATAGCAAAGCATGGCTAAATGATCTAGTGACAAGGGGCCTGTAGCTCTCCCTGGTTCGGCACCTCCTAGGGTAAGGTGAGCGTCCATAGGAGTAGTCTGGTTTCTTGCTCTCGCTGTTGAGCCTGTTTTCCAGCCACTTCCCCCAAAGTTACTTTCTTCCCCTGTTTGCCTTTAGACTCTTCAATGCTGAGCAGCTGTATTTGCAGGATAGCATTAGGCTGCTGCTTGTCATCTCTCCTGCAACGCCCTAGCTTATCTTGCAGGTGGTGAGCATGAGGTGGTGTGCATCGGATGTAAAAAGGTGCTTCTGTCTGCAGCAAGAGCTCATGTAGGTTTGAACACCTCAGATTTTTCTCTCCTATCTGCTGAGGCTGCTGTGGGTGGTCTGGTCTTGTACAGTGCCCCAAGCCTAAGGGTGGAGATCTACGCCTCCTTGCCTTGATGTCCTTGAAGTTGTAGGGTTTTGTGTCTCTTAACTTGCTGGTCAATGGGCTTGAGAGGGCTGGGGTGGGGGGTTCTCCTCCAGCTTTGCACTGCAGGGCCTCCTCAGTGCAGGACAGGCTGGTGGGGAGTGTTGGGTGGGGGGGGGGGGCTGCCAGACTTGGGGGTCATCCAAAGACAAAACACCAGATCTAGTGTGGATCACCAGTGGGGTTTGCAGGATAGGGTCTGCTGGGAGAGGATTAGCCTGGGTGTCCTGAGACAAGATGCATTCCTGCTTCTTAGTCAGGGTGAAACGTTCTTCGTGGTTGTTTTAATGAAGTGCAGACTGGCTTGTGAAGTCTGGGTTTGTCCTCTCTTCACCATATCCTGCCTCAAGGAGAAGGCCAGTCTGCTGCCAGACAAGGTAGCCTGCTGCTTTCCTGGAAAGGGATGGTCTTGCAGCTTAGGGGACCAGCTTGGGAGCCAGTAAGTCTTGGGATAGGATGAGAGCAGTTACCACCTAAACCAAATCTGGGGTCATGGAAGAGAAAAAGAAATGTCAAGGCCTTAACCAAACTTCCATAATAATCCCAATGCCACCCCCCTTTGCTTATAACTGGTTCCATTTTTAAAATCTATTTGGACATGTGTGTATTTGTATTTTTAATACCTCATGAGTAGTTAAACGCTGGTGGGGTTTGGGAACTGCTTTTAACGTATTGGCAGGATTGTTTTAGTCTTGTCTCGCTTGTGTTTCAACATAATGGCAATAATTTATCAGCTGTGTAACTATTTTTGGACAGATCGGAGTTTGGAGATGAGTTAGCACAAAGCAGGAGAAATTCAGTGTTCCTACACTGCAGCTGGCCTCTGGTCCAGCCACGCAGACCCAGTCAGACACTCTCCCTGCCCACCTTGCTGGATGGTTGATCACTGAACAGCCATGATGTGGTGATACCATTTTCTCTAGCGATGGATTCAGCTGTTGTGTCTGTAACACTTGTTCTAGTCTTGCTGTCTTACTGGAGTGAGCTTGTACACCTGCATACCAGCCAGTTGTCTTATTTCTAAGTGTTACTCTCTATTGGTCTCTACCATCTGTACCATCAAGTCAAAGCTCTATATCAAAGATATTACCATGTGGGCAGCAGTGAGATGGCAATCCTTGGACTTCAGACCTGCTGTCTGCCCTAAAGACTTGCATATTTCTGTCTGCATCCTTTTTTTGGAAGTATTGTGTATATTTCTATTTGTTGTTGAACGTATCTAAAGAACAAAGCACTCCAGTAAAACTCCTGTTGTATGATATACATTCTATATTTCTGTAATTCTTTTTTGAGCCTCAGGGAGAAGCTAGCATTTTTTTCAAACTACATTTTTGTCACTGTGACAGTTGTAAATAAAGTTTGAAAATGCTTTCCAAACGTACTGGCTTTGTTTGTACTTTGAAAGTGGGTTGGGATGGTCAACCTTCCAGATCATGGCTGTTAGTTGAGCCTGGAGATGCTGGTTTCATACTGGTGGCTGGCCTCAGATCATGCCCTTTGGCACTGGAAATCTAAGTCAACTTTGAGGGGCAGCACCTTTGCCTTCCATCTTCCTGTGCTTGCTCATTGCTGTGTGAAAGGCTGCAGCAAACTGCTGCTCTGGTTTATTTATTCCTGAAAAAAAAAAAAAAATCTGTATTTATATTTGTCATCTACATCTACCCCCTTACCTAACCTTGCAGAACGTGAAGTAATGGAGAGTGGAAACTATTCACAGCTGCTGTTAGTCATGTTCCCTGTGCATGCTCTTCCCTGCCCTGAGCAGCCCTCACGAAGACAAGCCTTGCCTTGCTGTGTGCTCGCAGGGTCTCAGCTGAGCTACCCAGGGTTGATTGTGTTGACCATTTTGGGTCTAGAGGTCAGCTCTTCCCGAGTAGTTGTCTTGTCACTCTCCAGTGGCTGTGTGCTGCAGTTTGTGGTGCTGCTGGGGAAAATGGCATTTCTGAGTGTGAGTCTGAGCTTCTCTGGTACCAAGGCACTGTTCTGGGTGTAGAAGTCTGACCATGCCAGGATTCAGTAATTCAAGCTGTGTACTTAATGGGATTAAATTTTCCACTAAAGCCCAGTGATAAGAAGCAAATACCCTGGAATACCCATATCTTTAAGGTACATGGATAGAAGTTCCTGTGATTTGGCAGCTAACACTCTAATCTAACCTAGGCAAACAAGCCCAGCTGAGGCTGGAGTGTTATGTTTACATGAGACTAGTTTAAAATACACTAACTAATGACCCTTCCATTTAATGCTTGAACTGAGGGCATGCTCAATGTGAGCCCCACAGTTCAAAGATGAATTGTATCATGCTCAACCCTCATGGATATTTTATGCCATGAGAACAAATGCAATATTAAAGCTGACCTCTCCTTTTCTTCAGTCAACCTCTAGCAGAGGTGCTTTCATGTCTTCCTTTCCTCAGGCACAGAGTTGCTTGCCTTGTAGAAGCTGCTGCAAGACGACCAGATGTGCTGGTCTGAAATCAGCAAAGGTGTTTATTCTTGACCCAGAACATTTTTGTTTAAAATAAAGCACTGGTTAGGGAAACTGCAAACGCATTGGACTTGTCAGCTGCTTCCATGTGCTGCACACCAACAGGATTTTCAGGCTCACATCAGAATGAAGAATGAATCCTGATGTATCATCCTATTTTGGGGTAAGACCAGAAGGGTTGGCCCCTGAGTGGGGCTTGCTCAGCCAGGGGGTCTGCCTTGTATCAGCCTGGAGCAGTGCTGGTAGGAAGGAGGCTCTCTCCTGCTCCTTGACTCCAACTATTGTTGCCAAACTGGAACTTGAATCATCAAATGAAAATGGGCTTGCTGCTGAATGGATAAGCCTTAGTCATCCACCAAAAAAAAGATGGGTGGCATAAGGACCTTTCTTTGCACACAGAACAATGTTTCTCTTGGAGAACATTTAAACCTGAGGCATTTGTCCTCCTCAAGCTTTGCCCTGTAGCTGAAACTGATGACACAGCAAGCTGTGCTTTGCTGTCCTGCTTAGTTTAGCCGGTGTTCACTCTCCCAGATTTTCATTTGTAGTGTTCAGTGTGCACCCACTTCTGTTCACCTTCATCAAGCCCACAGTCACTTGAACCTCTGCACATGAACTGCTGGCATCTGACTTTGCCTGCATTTGAGTGCAGACAGGAGAAATTCTTGCTCTGTGGGAGTGCAAAGATATTTCACCAGCACTGCATGTGGGGAGCAGCCACTCCTAAGATACAGGTCCCCTTGGAGAAGGTTGAAGTTGTGCTCTGGTGTAACTACACTCTTTATCATTGCAAGCAACAGGAGAAGCTGAATTTTCTTTCAGGTGAGCTGTCTCCTTCCAATTTTAATCCCAGTAGGAAGTTCCTAGCCTGTGAGGATGTGGAGCTTTCATCCTTGTGATGCTGATCTGCTTTAAGATGCCTTGAAGCACAATCAAAACTAAAACAAAATCCTCCAAGTCTACTCACCTGGAACAAGCCAGGGGAAGTGAGGAGCAACAGCCTGTAATGCACATGCCCTGAGCTCTCAAAAAGCAATCCTGAGCACCACACATCTCTATATAAACAAGAGGAATTGCTACCCCTAAATCCTTACTTGAGGAGAAAAGCTCTGGGTGTTTCATGGTCCAAGTGATGCCTTTCTGCTTATGTTTGGCCAGCACAAATCTTTGTCTGGATCTGAGAGGAGCACAGCAGAGTTTAGTTATGCACCTGCCTGGTGTCCCCACGGTCAGCAGCGTGTGTGTCAATGTCTCTGCAGCGGGAGGGCAGCGTGTGGGACATCCCTTGAGGCATGGTGGCCCATCCATCCCGGGCTTTCCCGGAGGCCAGCAGTGTCAGTAGCACAGTGTCATTGGCTTTGAGCCACTTGTGTTTAAAATGTGTCACTTTCTACAGCCCCAGTGATCATCCACCTGCAGAAAGGGCTGTGCAAGCCTGGCTGGAGAGCAGCTCTGCTGAACTAAGCTCAAATCCATCCTTACACAAATGAAGGTTTACGAGTGCTGGTTTTAGGAGTGGGAGGGAAGAGGCTTCATGCCCATCACGTAGGGAGGAACTGAGTGCAGAGAAACCTGCTTCACCCAGGAAATGCCTGGGACTGGCGGGAGCATTGTGTGTGTTTATGTGATGATGAGCAGGGATGGAGAGAACAGGAGCTGCTGCAAAGCCAGGGAGGGCACTGTGGGTGGGATTGTTAGGTGTGATAGTGGAGAGCTGCTCTGCCAAAGCTCCTTGTGGCTCCACGGTTTCATGCCTGAAGGACTAGAAATGTGGCCAGGACAAACCCTGGGGCACCCACTGACCTCCACAGCTCCCAACTTTTGTTCAGTGGAAGTTCACCTGGAGGAAAAGATGTGTGGGGCTCGACTGTGTCATGCTGTGCTGATGGCCCCGGCATGAGCCAAAAGCCTGGGGTAGCAGGCTGGGGCAGTTTGGGTGCCAGGACTGGAGACAAACCAGCTGGGGAGAAGAGATTCCTTTGTTCTCTGGTCTCACCTTTCCTATAATGGCTAAAAGGGGAAGGATTGGGGTAAAAGCAAGAGAAGTAAATTTTTTTGTTGTTGTTGTTTCAAATCAGACCTTTTCCTGTCAATGAAGAGCTTTTTCTCCCACACCAAGTCACCAACTATGTGAAAGTTGACTTGTGCTTTATCCACGTTAGAACAAAAACGCCCAGACCCATGCTTGGGGTCAGTGACCTGTACCTTTCCCACCGAAGAGAGCAAAGACAGGACAAGAAGAGATGGAAGATAGCAGTGGCTTCAGACAAGGGAACGGAGCCAGGAGGGGTGAACCTCCGCCCACCACAACAGGCAGCTGAGGCATAACAAAGTCAAACGCACTGTTCTGAGAGCCCTGAGGGGTGGGAAGACTGCACAAGCCACAAAGGAAGCATGCACTGAGCACCCGGTCCCTGCCAGAGCTGCAACCACACAGGGTTACCGTAGCAGCGACCATCAGCTTCATCTGATAAAAATAAGCAAGGAAGTCAAGTGTATGAGAGGGAGAGGATGTCAGAAGCCAAGCATGAAAATGTCACGGCAGCTCTGCTTTCATTTTTAGTGCTTCCTTCTTTATTCTGCCCTCAGCCAGTTCAGGAGCCCAGGTATTTCCTGCCCTCTCTGTCCCAGAGTGAGTCCTGCCCTTGTCCCAAACATCCCCTGGCCCAGGGCTGCTCGTGGCCACATGCTGTGTGCACAGTGCCCTGCCGTAGATGCTGGGAGCCTCCTGCACACAGCCTGCATCTCTGCTGCAAGCTGCAGGGATGGAGCAGCAGCCAGAGCCTCAGAGTCCAGCTGCAGCCAGGCAGCTCCCCACCTCCTCCAGGGTCACACCGGCCGCTGCCTTTGGCTCTGGACTGCAAGGGTGAGGATCAGCACAAGGGGAAACATGGGAATATAATTCCAGTGTGGTCACTCGTGTAACAGCCTGCTCCTGCTGTTGTCCATGCTGAGAACAGCTCAGCTGGGGTGAGGAGGTGGCTCAGATTTGTGGCTTTCTCCAGCTGTGCCAGGGCAGGGAAAAAGGGTGGCTCTATTGCAGGGGTTTGAGCTCTTCCCCACAGCTTCTCTGCATTCAGAGGTATGGGCCAGGCAGGTTACAATCAGCTCAACAAATATTTGTCAAGCACCAGCCTTCCTGAGCGGTGTTTGACAACTCTTTTCCACTGCAGTTGTTGCCCGCACTGTCAAGCCTGCCGTGGATGCTGCCTGCAGGGTGAGGACTGACCCCTGCTGCTACCGGAGCTCCAGCCACACTTCCCTTGCTTAAAACCTGTTTTGTGGCCGGGTGACAACAATGCTGGGTCCCTTGGTGTGGAGGTGAACTGGCTGAAGGTGGCTGGTGGGGCAAGCAGCAGTGGTGCAGCTGCTTTCCATGTTCCCTCAGGTGGGAAAACCCTTTCCAGTGCACTAGGGAGGCTGTGTGTGTGTGTGTGTGTGTGTGTGTGTGTGTGTGCAGGTGGGATTTGCCTCTCAGTGCCCCGCTCCAGTGCCCACAGCTTGCTTTACCCTCTGCTCAGCCTCCTGAGAAATTGGCACATTCTGACATGCATTCGGTGGGTTTCATCCAGGAACGTTCCAGCTGCTGGGATTTGGGGTGCCTTCACAAGAGGGGAAGGCAGAGGCAGCTTTAGAGCAGGGTCTCCTGCATGAACTTGCTCTGACAGTAGGACCAGGGGAACTTTGCAGGGGCTCTTCAGTCCCTGCCAGGCTCAGCAGATCCTGCAGGGGCCATTATCCCTTGCACTCAGGGACAAAGGGATTTTGAAGTGAGCAGTCTCATGACCTGTCTCTATCCGTGGGACTCTCAGCTGACCTGAAATGGGATTTGCCCAAATCTGCAGCACTCAGATGTGGATTCCTAGCTGGGTCTGCTGTGGGTGCCTCTGTGTGGAAGAGGGAAGAGCCTTGTGGGCATTCATATGGGGCAGGGGAAAGTCATGCTGTCTGCTACTGTGCACCCCATTGGTGCTCCCAGATGGACTCTCAAGCCGTCCTGGCCCATTCCAGGGCCTTCCTCATCTGCCTGTTTGCTGCAGCATGTTTCACAGACTGCACCCTGTCCATGTGCTCCTTTCCATACAGAATCCTTTCTACTTTTTCTCAGTAGCAGCCCAAGTGATTTCTCCAGGACTTCCTACCTCTGCCTTACTTGATCGGAGCAACTAAACCTCTGTAACCAGTCCTGACCTCTGTAAAATGGGATTGGCCACAGAATGCAAGAAGTATAATATTTAACTTTTTTGTTCTTTATAGGGACTTTTCATCAGTGACTTTCCATACCTGTCTCTTCCAACAAGCCTTAGATATTTGTCCACAGGGAAGCTTCCTGCTGTGATGCAGCAGCAGTCACTTTTGAGGAAACCGGATCAGGAGAACTCTCCAGAGCCACTGCTGTAAGAAGAAATTGTTTATTTGGCTGAGTTTTACCCAGAGAGCCAGCAAAAGCTCCAGACCCTGGAAGAAAGGACCCCAAAAGCTTCAGACCCAGTGATGCCACCTCCCATCCTGGCACTGGGCTAGTCATGCTGAGCTGCCTCCATTGTAATTAAAATCTGGGTGTTTAGTCTGAGGTAGTTGTTAGGTCTCCTGCTGTACTCCATGGCAGGAAGTAAACATCTCCAGAAGGTGAATCATTTTAACAGCCTATCTGGAAAGAATGTCCTCAGGCCAGCAAGAGGATGGAGATAACCACGTAGTTGATTAGAGGGGTGGAGCAGCTCTCCTAAGAGGAAAGGCTGAGAGAATTGGGACTGTTCAGCCTGGAAAACAGAAGGCTTTGGGGTAACCCAGTACCTGAAGGGAGCCTACTACAAGAAAGATGGAGAGGAACTATTTAAAGGGCCTGTAGTGACAGGACAGGGGGAATGGCTTCAAACTCAAAGAGAGAGTAGGTTTAGATTAGATTTTAGGAGGAATTCTTTACTGTGAGGGTGAGGCACTGGATGCCCGGAGAAGTTGTGGATTACCTATTTCTGGAAGTGTTCAAGGCCAGGTTGGATGGGACCCTGAGCAACCTGCTTTGGTGGAAGACATCCTTGTCCATGGCAGGGGGCTGGAACTAGATGATCTTTAAGGTCCCCTCCAAACCCAAACCATTCAATGCTTTTGCATGCCCAGCTTTCAAGCAGCTGAATCCAGATGAGCTGAACCTCACCCTTGGTTTGTTTTGTACTTTCACCTTGTTGGGTTTGCCCCTTCACATGTCAGTGCCCCCACTTCTGTGGTGCAAAAAGATTAATGCATCCATGGCCAGCCATTCTGTGTGAGCCCAGTGGACTGAATTTGCTGGAAAATTCACATTTCTTAAAAAATAACCCTGAACCAGCAGGACATTAGCCACATGAAGTGACATGACTGGTGAAAAAAAACCCAGTGGCAAATGGGAAGAATGAGGAACACACAGGCAAGACTTCAATGAAGACCATGGAAGTAGAAGGAGAGGTGTCAGGGACAAACCACATGCAGCTAGTTCACAAACTCTTGATGAGGTTCCTCCCACTTGAGCTGAGGAAAACAGACCAAGGAGGTTAAATAGACTCCCTGTCTTTTGTCTGCAGCCCAGCTGTAGGGCCTGATCCTGTTTGCTCCCTTGCTCCCACAGCAAAAACCTCTGGGTGTACATGGATCTTGCACAGTTCCCCATCTTTCTGTGTGTGTCAGAGATTCACTGCAACAAATGGCAGACAAGCACATTCTGCTCACCAGGGATCACCTCAGTGTCTCAGGAAAAGTTGTTATTTCCGCTCCAATTTTTCATATTAAAATGTTGTGGACTTAAGTATTTCTCTTGGGCATTTTTCTGTTCCCACACATGTCAATCCAAGTACTATCAGTGGTGGCTCACCTGGGCAGGTTGGCTGGACAAGAGTCTCCCCACAGATTTCAGGGGGATGCTGGTCTTTCAACCTCCTCTGCTGGGGTCTCACAACTAGTCTGTCCCACCAGGAAAAAAAATACAGGGACCAGCAGCATGCTAGAGGGAGCAGCAGCTTCCCCTGCCCCTCACAAAGCACAGCAGGCTCCACAGCTCCCTTGGAAACATTTCATAGAAGGGCAGAGCACCCGCCAGCAGTGGAGAGCAGCAGCCTGCCACTCGTGCAGCTGCAGCAGTGTGACAGTGACAGTGCATGTAAAGCCAGCTGTGAGCAGCACAGATGAAAGGCACCATAAAACACACGGCAGGAGAAGCACAACGATGAGAGTACAGTATTTTCACTTTCCATCTGTCGATGCCTGCCTAGTGGTAACTAGAAGGAGAAGTGAGAAAATGATGTCTCTGAATTTTTATTCCATGTCTTATCTGCTATTTGCCGTGTTACATAAGGGCCCAGTCTAGAGCTACTTCTATGATCAGATGTTTAACACAAAGATGTGTGGAAGGGCTTCAGGTTTAGCACCTATTTTCTTCACTTGGCTGCCCTGGTCCTCTGGACAAAAGCAAGTCTGGGGAAATGAGTGCCAAAGCTTTGCCTGTGACCAAAACACAGCGGAGGACTGGCGGGAGGACGAGTAACCGACAGGAGCTGATAGCAAGTTGCCTTTGCTAATTGCTGTTTTTAAAGTCCAAAGTCATTGGAAAAAATGAGTAAAGTTAGATTTCGCACACTAACGACAAGAAGAAAGTGCACTGGAATGTCTGAGTCACCGCTCTGAGCACTCCTAATTACACAGAGATACAGTTTTCATGTGCTGTGTTACATATTACAAATGTGTGCAGAGGCTTGGAGCAGCCTGGTGTCTGTCATTATGAGCATTGTTTACCAGAAGATTTGAGGCTGGGTGAGATGACCCAGGGGGCTGCAGTTAGAGGGGTGGGATTTTTGTAGGTGATTTTATTTGTTTTACACAAAATTGGAGCCAAGTCTGAAACCAGCAAACTGAAATAGCAGGTAACGATTTTCTTGCAAACGTGGGAGCTGGGTTTTTACCCAAGCCCACACTCACATGCAATGTGCCCTTCACCCTGTGTCTGAAACCTGCCACAGTGCTGGGCCTCTTGGGAATGACTCTGACACATAAAACAGGTTTGCTCTGTGTGCGTGTGCCAGCCCCTTGCTGGCAGCCTAAGGGGTGTTTGGAAACCAACTCTGGTCCAAACTTCACAGTCCAAACTGAGATGATTGCACAGGCAGGGCAGGGCTGGTCCCTGCTGGTGGTGAGCCCTCGATGAGGGGCAGTGGACCTGGGGAGGTTTGTTTGGTGTCCTGGTGTGCCTGGGTGCAGCTAGGGCTGAGCAACATCTGCCTCTGCTAGAGGATGCTGCTTTGGTGGCTCCTGGACCAAATCTGCAGCCCTGGGTGGGACCCTCAGGCATCCAAAGGCACCTCAGAAGGCAGAGAGTACCTATGCACAGGCTCACACATTCCTCCTCGGTGGTCAGGTGGCCTTCCTGGGTAATCCCTGGGCAGCCAGCACATGGGCCCTGTCAGGAGACAAATTTCCTGTGGCCCACATGGACCACGAGCTGCAGAGCCAACTCCGGTCTGCCCTGCGAGGTGCAAAGATGTCCTTTCACTGAGTGACCTCCTGGGATGCTGGTCCCAAGGCTGTGGGCAGAGGTCAATTCCAGAGGCAGTGCCAGCCCTCAAGCTTGAGTACATTGATAGTACTTTTCCTGGATTACCTTCACACTCATGTGAAGGTAATCTGCTTCCCAACAAAGCAGGCCAGCAGTTAAAGAGCTGAGGCCTCATTAAAAAAACTAACCACACCACAGGGCTTGTGACAGGTAGCCGGTGTCTCCAGCATGATTGTCTGATAAGAGTAAGGCTTTGGAAAAATCCAGCGTGGAAAGGGTTACAACCTCAGTTGCGTAATTCCTTTAATAAGTTGTTTTGTCATAAACCATATGATACAAACAGGCAGGAACAGGGGCACGAGGAGGATGAGGAGGATGGAAGGCTCCTCATAACCCCCCCGCAGGCTGTGGAGGCTGGAGGTCGTTAACTGCTGGTGACTAATGTTGTTATCTATTTTTTTACCCTTTTGAAGTGGTAATGTTTCATCTGTGGTTTGGCCTCTTTATTCTTTTGTTCTAAACAAGGCTTGTTTGCCTTTTCCTTCTTATCCCCCATGGTTCCTCTCCCCTGGGATGGGAGGTATGGGTGGGGAAGCTCACTGTATCCCTGAGGGTGAGGATGTGCAGCCCCACACAGCAGACTGGAGATGAGGGGGGAAAAAAGGTAATTTATGAGTGTTGTGCCCCAGGTTTGTATCCTCTCCAGAAGAGCTGGCATCCTCTGCAGCAAGGACCCCAACCCTTCCAGCTTCACTGCCACCAACATTTCCCCAGCCAAGGAGCAGATCAGAGAGAGGACATCATTGCACTGAAATGAGGGTGTTTATTTTGTTTTTGTTTTGTTGTTTTTTTTTTTTTTAATTTTGCATTAAAATAATTCCTGTTGGCTTTATGCTAGCCCAGATTCCCAGGACTCCACATGGTGGGGATGCCATGCCTCCCCAGTCCTGGGGCAGGGGCAGCTGATGACCAGAGCCAGCTGACTGCTGCAGGCACAGGCAATTGTGTGGTGGCCATGGCTCTCTGAACATGTTAGGCAAGCTGGTGTCCCAGGCTGCTTGGTTTAGTCCCCCTGGGCCTGGCTTTCCACTGCACCAGGGTTTTTTTTAGCACATTTATTATATTTTCCATCCTAGGCTGGGGATGGTGCCTGCTTGTCAGTGTCACTATTACCCCAAGAGGGAGAGATGCCCTGTGGCACGATGCACCAGCAGGAGGGCTGGAGGTGCCTCGTGTGCTTTCCAGCCAAGTCCTGGGAGAGCAAAAGGGGCTGGGCAGCTTGGCTGGGCAGCAGTGGCACGTGCTGGGATGTGCCCCTGTGTGTTGGAGCACCTCAGCCTCTGGTGTTTGCACAGGAGATGTTCAGATGCCTGTGAGACCAGGTTTTCCCCGTGGTGACAGCCCTGGCAGGCTGTGTGAGCAGGTCTGTGGGGTCACTGGGTCTTCGTCCTGCTCCCTAGGGTGTGCCAGACTAAGGCAGGTCTGGTTTCTTTTGGGGGAAAATTCTAACAGGCTCAAATGGTGTAAGAAATGACCTGAAACAGAGCTGAGACGCAGTAAAGCGTGAAAAATGTAATAGGAGCTTTCTGGTAGTGGCAGCCTGGGGTGTTTTATGGTGGCAGTCAGTGTCACAAGATGGGCAAGGGGAAGGGGAGCCCTCTCCCAGCTCTTGTCTACTTTTTACCTTTTGGAAAGGCGTTGGTTTTATATTTGACATCCAAACACTTTTCTCTCAGCTGCTGAATGAAGCTCTGAGTGTTCTACTCCTCTTTTTGAAGGGGTCATGGAGGGGGCTGATGTGTGAGACCGGATGCAAAGGTGCAAATTCAGCCTCAGTATCACAGACTACACCAAAGGAGCCACAGCTCTTCCCACTTCTGGAGGGATAATTAATCCCCTGAGGTGGCAGCTGGCTGCAGTTTTGGGGAACCAGTTTGCAAGTCAGGGACTAGAGCATTAAGGACGAGCTACCGGAGGCAGCTGAGGGTGCAGAAAGGGAGGAATATTTAACTTAAACAAGAATTTTAAGCTTGGGGCCAGAGTGGCTATGCTTGTGAGGACGGAATGGAGGGGGATCTCATTTTTAAATACGTGCCACCTCACCTCTGCCTCGTGCCAGCCTCCCCCACCCCCTCCCCAGTAACAGGCTCTTTACCACAATGAAAAAAAAAAAAAAAAAAAGAATAAAAAGAGAACAGGGAAATTCTTGAGATTTTTTCCAATGGAAAAAATGTCTCCACTTATCACTCAGTGTCAACAGCAGCAGACACCTGTGCTTAAACACCCAACAACAGGGGCAAGCCAAAAGGTAACCTAAAGCTTCTGCTTCTACATCCCCCACGGGCAAGCAGAACAATGGGTTTGGACGCTTCTCCATCAGCCCGGTGGGGCTGTGGCCTGTGACTGCAAAGCCGTGAGAAGGCGAGCTCTGAGGTGGCAAAGCTGGCAGCATCCCGCGGCCAGGAAATGCCTGCAGCCCTGGAGCCAGGCACGGTCCCTAATTAGACTGTCACCTACTTATCCCTCCATCCTGCCCACCCTCCCTCGAGCTCTTGCTCCATCACCCTGGCACGCTGCTCTGCGAGTGACAGGGTTATTGGCTCTCCTGGTGCCACAGCAGGGCACACCTGAGCCGTGTGCTGCCCATTTTCACCCGCGGGGAATGCCAGGCCCTTCAGGTCCTGCTGCCTCTGGGGATTTCTTGATCAACCCATCAAAGCTCCTGCTCTCCCCACTGCCTCATCCATCAGTCTCTCTGATAACCAGCACCCAGGGTTTCCCCCATTCCCTTCCTGCCTTTCTTCTAATTCTTGTCCAGGGAAAATATAAATATCACCGTTTTGGGGAAGAGGACCTCCAAACATTACAGCAGCCTCGTGTTTTTTGGGTCCTATGCAATGCCAAGCTGTTGGTAGGAAGCCACTACAAGCTGACAGTCTGGTCAGGGGAGCACCTGCTTCCCATCCCTCAGTCCTCACCCATTTCCTGCGTGATGTTGAGCAAGCTGCTGATTTTCTACATTAATTTCTTAATTAATGCTATCACTTCAGCTTGATTCCTATCTGCGAAGAATAGAAATAATGATAATAATATTAATAACGATAATAATACTACTAATAATGAAGGCCATTCATAGAATGTGCAGAAACACCCTGCATGTGAAGACTGAGAGATGGTCAGGTATTAGTGAATGTATAATCACAGAATGGTTTGGGTCAGAAAAGACCTTTAAAGGTCATCTGTCCAACCCCCCTGCAATGAACCTACACCACCAGACATCACTGCACATGTCTCCATCACATTTCTTTCCCTGTTTCTGTTGCTGCTGCATTCCTCCTGGCTTGGTCAGTGATGATGCTATTGAGATGTTTTCTAAATAGAGAAAATTATCTCACACAGCCAATGGGATTTAACTTATCCGGCTGGGAAGATACATCTTGGTTAAGGTCCATGCATCCACCAGAATGGAAATTTGGCTCACACCTGCCTCCGAGACCTGGTACATCCTGGCTGATGATTTTAGCTGAAGTGCTTGGATTTGGTGTGTGATTGCTCTCAGGACCTCTTACAGCAATGCAGATGTCAGGAGGATGCCTAAACCTAACCTTTCCCAGTTCAGGTTTAACTGTTTAATCCCTTTTTCTTTTTTTTTCTTTTTTTTTTTTTTTTTTTTTTTTTTTTTTTGCTAATAGAGATCAAAACAGTGAGAGTCTACTAGCATTGCTCTATCAATTGGAAAAGTGACTTTTTGTCCTGTTATCTAGTGTTTTCCCCCAAATCCAACCACCAAGCAGCATCCGCTAAGCGCTGCATAATTCAGCATCATTTGGTGCCTGTAATTCTACAATTACTCTTCAAGGCTCATTTGCTTCAAGGTCTTCAGGCTGTAAAGTTATGGGAGTGTGGTTAGTTGATTTTCAGGAATGTCTGCTCTCTGGCAGGGGCTGGAGAAGGAAAGAACCGAAAAGAAATGCATGCAAATTCAATGACATAGCAGGAACTTTAGAGGCATTTCAACACGGCAATACCCACAGGCAAAGGAATTGTAATTGTGCAGGGGAAATACTGCCTTGCCAGCTCCTACGATTTTATCAGGAGTCTGGTAATTTCCAGAGTGTCCTTAAAAGCCCAGCTGCTGGAGTCATCTCATTGTTAGGGAGTCTCAGCTTCCTTTTAAACGAAAAAAGAGCATTTCCAGTTTTCTTGGTTTTTTTGTTTTGTTTTTTTTTTTTTTTTTCCCCAGAGAAAATCTTTAGAAATTAAAGTAAGCTGAAGGTTCAGACATGGAAGGAAAAGAGAACTCAGGTCATATCAAAACTAAGCAGAACATTAATGCAAAGATCCATGATCAAAGCCATGCTAATTCAGTGGGGTTTTTTTGGTTTTGGAAAAACTCAGTGCCAATACAAAACCTGTCACCATTTTTATCTGAACATCTGATTTGCAATCACTTGTGCTTGGCTGTCCCAGCCTTCTGTCCCTGCTTGGAAAAGCCATTGGTGGCTCCAGGCCGGGGCAGGAGGAGATGTCAAGGCTCTACCCTTGCTCTTTTTCTTTCTCCTCTCCTCATTTTCACCTCCAGCTCTTGGGGCCCTAGGAGTGCTTGCAGGGCAGCTGGGCCCTCAATGGAATGAGTCCTGAGGAGTGCAGGCTCCAGGACCAGTTAAAGTCTCCATGTGGACATGGTGGAGAGGGAAGGGAAGGAGGAAAAGGCAGCTGAGCAGAGGGCAAGGGGAGGAGAGGAGTTTGCCTTGACCAGACAACATCCCCTTCCTTTCCAGGGAGGGTTGTTATACAGACTTGAGGTGGGATGGATTCCCAAACAGAAAGCAAAAAGACTCCTTGCTTTTTTAAACAAGGAAGGAGTTTCCCTTGCTTGTAACCTTGCAAGTTACCTTTCCCTCAGAAAATGGCTTTTTGCTGGGGGCTGTGAGCTTTTACAGCACCTTTCAGTAGCACCATAAGTCTGTCCCCTGCTTCCTCAGAGCGGTCACTCGAGCAAGGCTGGAGATAAATATGGCCAGAGATGGCAAAACTTAATGTTTCTAGAAGCTTCACTTTGTACTGGATCAACATCCAGAGGTTTCAGCACTTATTTTGAGTGTGTTTGGACTTAACTGGGCCTCCTGGCTCCTGGAGGCAAAAAATGAGCTCTGTCTCGTGGTGTGTTCTGGTTTCAGCAGGCCCCTGGCAATGCAAGCACGGTGCCAATTGGCAATTCCAGCCCTCTGGAACAGCCCTCTGGCTACCCAAGACACTTCCCCAGCTGGTGACTCCAATCCCCTCCCAGCTCCCAGGAGCTGCTGGCTCTCACAGAGGAGGTGCATGAGCAGTGCGCTCTCCATAGCTTTGCTCTTGGTCCAACATCCAAATCCTGAACTTCCAGAACGGGTTTGGGGATTTTTTTCTGTAAGTCCTGCAGGACATTTCTGGAGGTGCAGCCACTGTGATGTGATGAACTGTTCCATGTGAAAAGCAGGTGGAGCAGTCCGAGCCCTTTCCTGCAGTGCCTTTGTGCCTGCAGTGAGGGCTGCGTGGGAAGGACTCCTGCCCACCCAGGGCAGCACTGAGCTCTGATCCCCTTTGCTCTTCATATTCCCATGAAGTCCCTCTCTCTGTCTCACTGCCTGTGCGATTCTGCCAAAGGTTTGGGTTCATAATGCTGCCAAAATGTCTTGCTGAAACCTAAGAGTGAAAATATTTCTGTTTCTGAAAGGGCCCACATTGCTGCTGACAAGGAGTGAACTCTTTCTTTTCATAGACAAAACCCTAAATGTCTGTTCTGACTCTAGCAGACATTAACTTCAGCCTAAGGAAAACAGCAACAAATCAGGAAAGCCAAGTTTCCTGCAGAAAGCCCCGTGTTTGGCTGGCCAGTAACTGAGTGCTAATTCCAGGAATAAAACAGCTGCTATCCTTGCACACAGGCGGTTGTCTTGGAATTTAAAGAGGAAATAAAATGGGGAAAGGAAACAACAACAAAAAATTCTTCAAACATCATGTATAAAATCATGCCAAAAAGTATAGAGCAGCAGAAGTTCGCATTCAAGGAATTGCTTGATAGGTCAGCAAATGCTGCTGGTGAAATTCTGGGTCCACTGAAGCTGACTGTCAAAATTGGAGGCTGGCTCTTTCTCACAGACCAGGCTGTGCACGTGTACCTCATTTTGCCTAAAATCTGTTTTGCCCAAAATCAGATTGCAAAATGTGCCTTTTGCATTCTGTTTTCATGCTTTTCATGGGAAATGCTGAGTCCCAGTCCATGGAAAAACAGAGACTGAGATGCAGCCTGTATCAAGTCAATGTGGTCCTACAAGTACAGGTTCAGGGAGGCTTCAAAATCTAAGAAAAAGTAATGACCAAACAATTGCCACTGCTGATTGAGTTGAAACAGAGTTTCACCTAGGTGGGAACTTGCACAATCCCCATCACTTTATCATCCTGGTGCTTCATCCTCTTTATTGTGTTCATTCTTGTGCAGCTCCAGGAGATGCAAGTCTCTCCTAGCACACGTGAAGCAAATAATCAGAGAGATTTACTGAAGTCTCTTAACCTGGCTGTCTCATCTATAAAAGGCCTTTGTCTTCAGCTGTGGCTTGCTACTGGTGCAGGATCTTTTTCTAGTGCACCTCTCTTTTGTCTTTGCCCCTTCCTCCTGTCAAGAGCGAAATGGCTTCCCCTGTGTTTAGTAGAGGTGCTGTGCAACACTGAAGAGCAACATCCTGAGGTAAGCCCCAAAATAGCTTTTTATTCATGCTGTGCAGCTTCTTACTGAGGGCTCCTGTGTGCACAGGAGCTATTTCTAGTTTCCATTTGCCACATCTGCTTCACCCTCCTGTCTTGTACTCCCCTTTACTCTCCAAATTCCTTCTGTGGGGCTCTCATTTTCTTCTCTCTCCTGATTCTGCTTTGCTGTCCATCACCCCTGCTGTGTGTGGCCTGGGCAGGGAGGGCTGATGGGGTTTGCTGCCTCTTCTGGGGGCCCTCCTGGTGTCCCCTCCCTTTGTAGGAGGCTCCTCTCCTTGCCCATGCAGAAGGCACTGGGCCTCTTTGTGGCATGACATTGATCTGTGTGCATCAGAAAACAGAATGTCTCTGGAGGAGGGATGGCTTTGGACCAGCTGAGAAGCTGACATCAGTCAAAAGCCTTTAAAACTCCTGCCATTGGGTCTACAAAGACTTCGGAGGGTGTTTATAGATGCAATCTTATAGATTGCCAGAGGGAAAAAATACTCCCCTGTCCTTTTTGCCTTTTCCACTATCAGAAGGCACCTGGGGAGGGGAAAGCTGTGCTCCCAGCATCAGACTGCCCTCTCTGTGCTGCTCTGTGGCAGGAGGTGGGAAATCGGTGACATCACTGTGCTGTTTGCTTTGCCTCCCTTCAAAGTGCCACTGCTGCCAGGGAGCCACGGCTGGGGCAGCCTGCTGAGGCGCTTTGCTCTCTCTTCCTCTCTCCCCTGCAGCCTCTTGCCTCCATGGGAACAATGGGATGATGTGACTGGAGCCTTATAAATACTAACTCGCCTTTGAGGCTGTCTCACCAAACAGGAAGCACAGAGAGCCCCAGAATAGAAATTCAGTCCTTGCTCTGCTCCTGGGCAGAGGCTGATCCCAGGGGATGCTGCCTGCCACACCCCTCCTCGTGTGGCCCGGCTGCTCTGCCCCACACTGTGTCCCCCAGGCCCGGTGCTTTGACTGGCTCATGTCACCAGGAGGTTGTCCCCTGCCTGGAACTGGCAGGCAGGTGGATTTTGGGATGTGCCTTCCCCTGGCACAGCTGAACCTGGCAAGTGATGTTTCCTACTAGGATGGAGATATGTCAGGAGAGTGGCAGGAGACTTGGGAAGGTGAACAAGGAGGTGACCCTGGTTTTGAGGTCAGATCACAGGGGAGGCTGTGCTGTGCCTACTCCTGTTACCCCAGCTCTGAGGTAGGTTGATTGTTGCCAGAATTGCAAATATCCCCTTGACCTCTTAATAACTTACCCTCTCCAAACTCATTTTCCCTCTTGCACCAACCAGTGGGGCATTAGCACGTGAACTTGCAGTTGCTACTGGGGTGTTGTTCCCTCTCTAACACATTTACTGGGGCATCTGTTGAAATCGATAGACCATCAGGAAGTACCCTGTAAGGGTGTTAATCCAAGTGGGGATGCACACCAGGTGGAGAGTTTGGATGTGTCAGCCAGACTGCAGGACCTCTACTAAAGCAAAACTTTCACGCCTGCTTGCTTTAAACTGCCCTAAGCATCCCGAGTAATCCCCTCGCTCCCTCTGCTCGTCCTTCATACTTGGTGTGTTTTCAGCTCCTGAGAGTGGGCATGCAGCATTTCAATGAGGCTCCAGTCACTGAGACCTGCTGCTCCCTCTCCTGCAGCCCAGGAGTCATGTGGCAGTGCTGGGTTTTGGATGTCAGAAGATTAATTTGTGCTGGGCGTGTGCTGCTCCATGGTGCACAGACAACACTGGGTGGGTCAGTGGTGCTGGACAGGCACAGAAGTGTGGTGGGGCAGCAGGGTGTTGAGTGGTGTTGAGGAGAGCCATAGCCTTCCCAGGAAAATCCTGTTGTCCCCCAGGCTTTGACTGGCTTCCTGTACAAATGAGGATCATGGAGCTGTGCCTGAGACTGAGCTCTTTGCAGTAAGTGCCATCTCCCAGTGTTTGTGCTGTAATAAATATCTTTACGCTGGAAGTGAGGTACCTGCAGCACTGGCCTCTGCTAAAAAGGCAGGAAGCATGTTGTGACCAGAGCTAAATCTTTTGTGTTGGCTTTATTACAAAGTGTTTGGGCTGGGAAGGGTTTCAGTAGAGATGCTTAGAAAAGACAATTGCAGAAGAGGTGTTCCAGTGTGCGTGGATGAGTTTCCCCTCTGGGTGAAGAGGGATGCAATGATGCCTTCCTGGAGGATATAGGTTGCCTTCCTTGCTCAGGAACCCATCAAACCTCAAAGTTTTCCTGAAGGCTGATGCACATCCAGGCTCCGGGTGTGTGAATGGACTCTGGAGCTGTAGTCATGTCCTTAGGTGACAGCATGGCACATCATGCCTCTACCCAAACAGAGTCTCTCCATCAGTGTCTGAATTGCTTTAGGCTTTGCCCGGCTGGGGGAAGAGTTCAGAGAGCTGGGGACAGGCAAAGCTGTTCCTCTCTTTGTGCTGTTGGCATGTTTTAGCACATTTTTAGCTGGTATTTCCTGGAGTTTGTCCTGAGCAGCTAAATGTAAGTAAAAATGAGGAATTTCACATGGAGGAAGAAACTAGCTTTGGTAAGCCCCAGCCTGGCATCTTGGATGCTTCTAGGCAGCCCTTTGAAGACCCGGTTCTAGGGGCTTTCACTGACAATGGGGACATCCTGACCTGAGTTGGTTACAGCAGACAAAACTTTCTTTACTTCCCTGACCATCTTCTGTGCTTCTATCTCATTTCCATTGCCATTCTTTAACCTCAGCCTTGCCACCCTCCAGAAAAGTGCAGTAATGATGATAATGTGCTGCTTTCATCTGCAAATCATGCTGGTATCTATTGGTGGAAACACCTAAAAGATGCTGCTGTGCTGCTGGTAGGGAAAAGCTGTCAGGCCACTCCTGAAATCCTCTGTTCTGTTTTTGGGTCCCTCGCCCCAAGAAAGACATTGAGGTGCTGGAGTGTGTCCAGGTGACAAGCAATAGGACAGGAGGAAATGATCTCAGGTTGCATCAGAGGAGGTTTAGATTGGATTTTAGGGAAAACTTCTTCACCAAAAGGGTTGTCAAGCCTCATACAGGCTGCCCAGAAAGGTGGTCAGTCACCATCCCTGGAGGCATTTAAGAGATATGTAGATGTGGCACTTAGGGACATGGCATGGGGGTCGACTTGGCAGTGCTGGGTTAATGGTTGAGCTGGATCATTTGAAAGACTAAAATGATTTTATGATTTTCTGCCTTGGCACTCAGGACTTGCCAGGCTTCCCTTGCATGTGTAGGTAGTCAGGAGGGTCACCAAACTTCAAAGTTGCAAGGCAGGAAGAAGATTTTCTGACATTTCTAATAACCATCTCTGATCATTATTTTAACTGGGGGAGAAGGGGTTGAACTTGTACCTTGCGTGAGACTGAAGGTGTCTCTGGGCTTTAGCAAGCGGTTTGTATGATAGTGACCCTCTGGGAGTTAGGCTGAGATAAAAGAACACATCCCTGCATCTTCCTGTGGCTGTGTCTGAAGTTTCCAAGTTACAACACTCCTTATTCATGCCCGAGTGCTACTGATAATTCATGTTTCCAGCTTCTATCATGCAGAAGGTTAAACATGACATCTTGTGAAATGCTGAGTGCCTTCTTCCCTGCGCCTCCAGGGGATGAGCTAGGGGCAGATATGCTGAGAAGGAAATAAATAAATAAAAAATCATTTGAAGATGAGGAAATGTGTTTTCACACTCTGTTTGCAAGCTGAGAGTGAAGGAAAAAGAGAGCAGGGACTGAGCTTCTGTGTGGCAGCTGGGAACTGCATGGCTCAGGAGGCTGGGTAATGGGCTATGAAAGTCCTTCACCTCTGGGTTCACAGTGTTCATCCAGGCCAGCACTGGGGGAGTATTGTTGCTCTGGCAGAGCTTCTCAGCAGTTTGTGTCAAATTAAAAGGACTTGATTCCTCTCTGAGAAGCCCCATTCCTGCTGCAGCAGGTGCTTTGGGGACCAGGAGCTGGTTTTGGCAAGCCCTGTTGGAAATGGCCAGGCTGCAATTAGACCAGCTGACACAGGTGTGCACTTGTGACTCGGGCACACAAATCTTCTCATCTGCTTGATGCCAGGTGAGAAAATGTGTGTGCTCAACTCAGAAGAACTGAAGAGATGGGCTGGATATCAAAAAGCAGTGACTGGCAAGACAAGAAGTGAGTGAGAGTGCATTCCCATGGGCAGATCAATCCTTGGTGGTGGTAGCTGGGAGCCTGGAGAACCATCCAAGATTACAACCAACTCTCTGACCATCCCTTCCTGGGTGGCTTCACATGTCGATACAAACCATTACACGCTTGTTATCAAGACCATATCAAAATGTGTCTGTGTCAGACCCTGGAGAAATGGGCATTCAAGATTGGAGAATTTCTGGCTGAATGACCAGTTGTATGAAATTCAGGAAGGGAGAGGTATAAAAAGCATTTGCTGCTCACGAGAGGGCTAGGGAGGTGGCATATGTTTTTGGTGACTTTGCAGGCATCAACAGTGACAAAGTGTAAACTTCCCAAGTCAGGCTGTGCTCGGCTGGAGGTGGTGGAAATGCTAAAAGATTGGTGCAAGCTGTGACTGCCTCAGCAGCTCAGGGCAAGGAGTGAAATAATTGGCTTGACCTCGGGATAGGTGTCAGACAGGCCATGCTTGAACACTGGTTTGTTTCAAGAGACAGCATAAAAAAAAGTTCAAAACAACCACTGATGGAAAATCTACAGGAGGGAGCTTTGGAGCCGTCTGAAGATGGGAGAGCTGTTAACTGTGTGCTTCACTGATGAGACAGGACTAAACAGAGCTTTTGCAGGAAGACTGATGAAAACTTTTGGAAAAAAGGTTCAGGAAGAAGAGGGAATATCCCTGCATTGCCTGTGCAGATCTTGAGAGGCTGTAATGCTTTACCCATCCTATGTGTTTTAGGCACCTCGACAAGGAGCTTTAAGCATTGCCTCAAAATCTGGTGCAGGCAGCAGTTGCATCTGTCGCTGGGGTTGGGAGGGCTGAGAGCCAATGTCATGGGCTGAAATCCTTCTGTCAGCGATCAGAGGGAGAGTTGGGGCCCTTAGGTTTGCCTTAACATCTGATGCCAGCTCCCCAGAGCTGCCTGGGGCTTTCTGAGCGTCGCATTATTGCAGTGACCTTTCTCGCATTGCTTTGGGCTCGGTGTCTGCACAGTGTACCCCTGTCTGTATTGAAAATAGGATTACTTACTTTCTACCTCAAGAGGCAAACTGTAATCCATAGAGCAGGATGTAAGCCGTTAAGGCATTCCTATTAATTAGTCTCCTGGAAGGAGAAAAGGCAGAGAGGTAAGATGCAAAGCCCCTTATCTCTGGGGTGGGCTGTGCCAGAGTGGTTGGGGGCTTTTCTGTTTGTTCTTTTCTGGGATAAGTGTGCTCACTAATGTCCCGTGGGGGAGAGCAGGGTTTAGCAAACAAAGCCCTGTGAAAAGAGAGAGCCAGAAATAGAAAGACTGTGAATATAGAAGCCCCAGGCAGTGTCTTCCTCTGCCTGGAAGATGCTTTCCTTATTACAAAAGCCACCCTCTGACTGGATCTCTGATGGCCCCAAGCAGTCAGGGGAAAACAAGGCCCTCAAGAAGCAATTTTTTTTTTTTTGAGCCACAGTAAAGACTTATCCATAAAAGAAGCAGCAGGAGGGAAGGTGGAAAGGGAGGAGGAAGAGGGAAACAAAGGGAAGTTGTAGCCAGACCTTTCACTGTCTGAAAACAGTCTCGATGTTAACCCTTTAAAAATGCTTTGAGCATCTTCAAGTCCTGATAATGTGCTAATTAATCTACAAGTTTCTGCAAAGATGAAAACTTTTCACAGGCCAAATTTGGACCGTGTTTTGCTGGAGAAATGCTCTGCTTGTGGTCGGTTCGGTGGTAAAGAGAAGTGTTGGGACCAAGGAGAAAGTTCCTGGGGCTGAAGTTTCAGAATGGCTGAAAGGCAGTAAAGCACTGGGAAGGAAGCCTGGGGGAGATCTGGCAGTGTAAAGGTAATATCTCACATGAAGGCTATGGACCTGAAGTGCTCTCTGGGGAGTGTGACAAGCATGAAAGGGTTAAGAAGGATCACAAGGCAGAGGGACTTCTGGCCTTTACAAAGTCATGCACCTGCACTTAAGTGGTTTCCACAGAAGACATTCTGTAACATTTCTCTGCTAATCTGCATGCATCTCGGGGATTTTTAAGGAAATGTTTTGTATTTGGAGGGAGTAATGGAAATTCACAGAAAACATGAGGAAGCTCAAACTGATTTCCAGGAAATTTGCTATTAATGAGTTCTGATTTTGCAGGTTGCAGTGGTCACACACAGCATGAAGGTGCTTTGTAACATCCCAGTAACGTCTCTGTTAATACTCTTCTGATAAATTATGTCTTAAAAGGATTATTCTGTGTCTTTAAAGGGTTACAACCATGCTTTTTGTGTCTATGGCTGCAGAGGGACCGCCCCACAGCAGCTGCAATAACCTCTATTCCCAGGAGAAGGGTTTTCAGGGATCCACCTAGGAACTGCAAGCTCCAAACACAACCCTTCTGCTTCCACTGTCCCCTTCTCAGCTCTTGTGGCCCTGCTGTGTCTGACACAGAAGCTGTGCTGGTGTCTTTTTGTGTACGCCTCCAGTGGGGAATATTGCATGTGAGAAGGAGCAGGTGTGGGGCAAACAAACCAAGCAGAAACAAATCCTGCAGAAAGCACCAAGGGGATGTTCCTTGTGGGCAAGTGGCTCGCTCCAGAGGTCTGATCCACTGATGTTACATTTCTTGTTGATGATTTCCAACAAAAAGTCACTGGGTAGTCCAAGACCTGAAATCAGGGACACGTGAATGGCATAGGAACACACGCCTGTCTTTTGGGGTGCCACATATGTTGCTAACCTGAATTACTGATTATGATTACCCAAAATCATATCAGAAATGTAAATACAGTCAGAGCTTCTCAGGGGGATGAGGCTGTTGAGGAAGGGTTAAGCAGAAACAATGGGATAAACTGGGCGAGGGGAAATGTAGGCTGAATACCAGGAAAACATTTCTTCACACTAAGGTCACTTGGGCTGGGAGAGAGGGAAGTGGCAGCTCAGCCAGCTGCCTTCTCCAGGCTGTGGGGCTGGGAGTGTTGGGGGAAGAGGGATGGGGCTCTGCGGAGATGCTGCCTGGCAGTGTTTTCTGCCTCCGAGTGCTCCTGAGCGGCTGGAAAGGGGAAATGCCCTGATGCTTCTGTGCCCCCTGAGGGTTTTTCCTTGGGCCCAGCAGCAGGGATGGGCTCTGAAATAAGTAAGAAAGAAAACCAGGGATTAAGTAAGGAAAAAGGAGTGGCCTGAAAAGAATTCATTGGAAACATTTACCTGAATAGGCAGCAATCACTGCCCAGAAATATCTGCAAAGTGTGAAAGGGACGCCTTTGGCCTCGAACCAGGCTGATTAGGGATCCCTGATTGCAGCCTGGGGTGAGGCTCAGGCTTGGCACTGCAGTGGTGCTTTTGGCAATTTGGACTGCAACAATTCCCTGCACCCCCTGACCTGGTCGGGTCAGCACAGCACATCTGGAGAAAATCCTGCCTCTGCAGCCGGGTTTTCTGCCGAGCTGCAAGTACAACATGTTGCTCTAAATGGGAATTGGATAGGCTGCCTTGTGGATGTGTGAAGGTAAACCTGTGTGCAGGTATGAAGGAGTCTGTCTGTCTGAGAAGAACGTAGATTTAGATATAAAATACAAAGGATAAATATGGAATCATAGATGAATTATTTTTTTTCATTTAGCTTTTGGGAATATTCAGCCCTTTGTGCTGAAGACAGTTTACAGTATATGAGTAACAGGAAATGAGGCTCTGAAATATTCCCTTGCTTTTTTTTTTTTTCTGTATTGTACCTTGTTACAACCCCACCCCCTCACCACCAAAACGTACAAAACCAAAATCTAAAAAACTGATATGTTTTGAAAAACTGATTTTCCTTTTGTTCCTGAAGATTATGAAGGATATTTTTGGATCAAGCTTTTTATTGCCCTTTGAGGGTTGTCTGAGTCGAGATGGACTTTGTGTGTCAAAGCCTGACTCCACCTTCTGAAGGTTGCTGTCACAGCACAGAACAGAGATGGGACACTGAAATTAATTCTGCAATAATTCACCTGCCAGTCAGCCAGCTCAGCTGTGTCCCTAGTCTAAGTGGGACCCCAGTTACTAGAAATCCTCTTTCATTCTTCTTAATTTTTAGTTGCTAATTCAGATATCATCTGAAGCTGCCAGAGAAGAAAACACAAAGACTACCATTCATTACCTAAAGAAATTACTTGTGAGAACTACTCAAGGTGTATTTGTACACCTTGAGGCCACTGAACTATTACCATTACCAGGAAAACTGCAACCAGGAAACTTCAGAAAACCATCCGATTATTTCAGTCCTTCTCTGAAGTCCTCAGAAGAGGAGGCCAGATGGGAAAGGAGTTTATCATGGAATCTGAAGATATTGGCATCTGGTTTCCTTCTGGACTGGGGACAAAACGTCTGAGTTAGTATTTGAAGGCTACTTTGCTGCATGAAATTGTGTGGTGAAGACATGGTCTCATCCCACTCTGTGGTCTAACTGGCCTCCTTCAATTCAGCTGAAGTAAAGATGTTGCTGCACAGAAAGATGTTGGGGGAACTCAAGCCTCCTCCCTCTCTGCAGAGTCAGGCAGGGCAAAAACTGGTTGGGATAGTTCACTCCAAGATTACTCGAGGCATCGTTTCCACTCCAT
The DNA here is from genome assembly GCF_015832195.1 of Motacilla alba alba. Taxonomy (NCBI): domain Eukaryota; kingdom Metazoa; phylum Chordata; class Aves; order Passeriformes; family Motacillidae; genus Motacilla; species Motacilla alba. The sequence goes on from NC_052018.1 coordinate 101,180,803, forward strand.
GGGACACCATTGTTCAGTCACTCCTTGGCTTGGCCTTCCCAGCTCATGGGAACTGTGGTGTCAGCACCTGGATGGTCCCAGCTGGTGATGGGGCAGCTCCTGGGTGACACTGACTGCTGGCCATGGGTGACAAGCATGTCTTTTGTTAAAGACCTTTTGCTGGCACCAAGAAGTGAGTGCAACCGGCAGGCTGAAATGTGACACTTCCATATGGATATGCTGGCACTGCTGCAAGCCCCCTGCAGGGGTGTGAGCCAGGAACAACAAAACCCAGATTAGAAGGGATTGCACTGACTGGGAAAGCACTGGGGCAAATGTGGGTTTCACATTTTCTGCCACTAGCAACACCAAGGCAATGATATGAGTGGCAAGGCATTGGGTGGAGTCTGCCCAACCTGCCAGACCCTCCCTGCCTCCCCAGCACCCCCTCAAGAATCCACTGTGACTTCAGGCAGGGACTGAAACAAGTGATGCAGTTAATGAACAGGAGAAAATCGAGGTGGTGAGAGATTATCTGTCATCTTAGCTGGTGGCAGAGTGTGGATAAATGATGGTGGGGTGAAACCATCATAATAATTTGGGGTGGCATTGGCTGAAGCCACAGAGTGGGTCCTGGGTGGCCACAGGGAGCAGGCAGTGTTTGGCTGGGTGCTGCACTACATCATCATTGCTATTCTTTCTTGATGGAAACCTTTCTACTGCCTGAAAGTCTACTCTGCCTCCCTTGTTTTTCTTCTCCACATTGCAGTAATTCTGCTTGGGTGAGATAGAACTTGGTTTGCTTCTAGCAGCAGAGGAAATTCAGCAAACACCATTGAAAATGGGATGAAATATGCTTGTTCTGTCAGGCTGAGTGGGTGGCTGTGAGACACTCGGCTGCCTGGAGCTGCTTCCAATGAGTAAACAGGGGTAGGAAATCCCTACTTAAAAAGAACTCAGAGCAGAGATCCAAACTGTGCTTGTAAGAAAAGTGAGTACAGAAAAGCTGGTTTGATATTGCACAAAGTTTAAAGCTTTGGCTTCACCCTTGTGGAAAATCTTTGGAGGGAGAGGGAACCCCAGGAAAGAGAGATGAACCAAATATCCAATGGGATAGGAAATTCTCACACCCCACGAGACCAGCTAACTGTTGGAAACAATCTGTAGTGCCCTGTCAACTGGAGAAAACAGCCCACTGCAGCAGGGTTACGAGAGCCCTTGAGATTTGCAAAGGAATGGCACCATTTCATTTTGTTTCTCCTTCCATCTTAAATCAAAGCTAAATTATTCCATCCTCCTTAAACCACCAGACTGAAGTTCCAGTCTAGCTTGCACCCACAAAACCACCCTGACTTCAGTGTGTGAGCTGAATCCAGCCTTTGGCCCTAACCCCCACAGAAGCTGAGGTACCTCAGTTCTGGGTTTGGCCAGACCATGTGGATGTACACTCACAGTGCAGCCCTGGAAACTGGGGGAGGAGCTTTTTGTTTGATTTCTGATATTTCCTTTCCCACCAAGCTGGTGCATGGAGAGCTTGATGCCTGCAGCCGAGTGAGCACAGGCACTCGTTTCCAGAGCCAGCTCTGGCTGGAAGCAGCCCTGAATTTCCTGCATGGTGTGCTGAAGGAGCCCTGCTAAAAGCATCCTGTGGCCCTGACAATGGAGATTAACCAGAGGAGCCAGGTGGCAGTGGCCTCTCTGGAACATCTTCTGCAACCATGAAGAGCAAAAAGCTGTGATTGTTTTTCTGCTTCCCAGTGTAGTAGGTGATGTTGAGCAAGGAAAGCTGAGTTCAAGCAAAGGATTGTATTCAGGCATCTGGGGAAGAGGTTTTGGGAATCACAGTTTCTAACTGATAAAACTGAGACTTGTTTGGCCTAAGTTTTTTCAGAGGTATGTGGCACATGTGGCCCCTGTGTGACTGCACTTGTAGCATGGGCATTTGCCACTTAAGATCAGGGCATGGATGTGTTGGGCTAGGAGCCTGGACACACAGGAACCCATCCTGGAAACCTTCCCATGATAGCTCAAAGCATAAAGCTAGAGAAGGGAGGAAAATCAACTATTTCCAATCCTGTTCTCTGTTTTTGTTTTTTGGCCTTTGAAGGAGTCTGTGAAGCTTGGAGAGCAAAGGAGTGAGGGCCTTTGGGTGAGCAGTGATCAACATATTCTCTGTGCTGCCATAAAACCTTCAAGGGTCTTTGGGTGACTGGATCAAGGAAACACAGAGTTCTTGCACTGCAAGAAGGATGAGCTCACAGGTTTTGATCAAGTACTCGGTTTGATTGGGATGTTGGGTTGGTCTAAGTGTCCCCTCTGCCACATATAACCACTTAATTTCTGGGGCTTAGTGCAGTAACAGAACTCTGAGTGCAACAGGATGGAAATTCAGCTAAGTAGTTTAAAAGTTACTATTTATTTCATGATTCCTTGCAGGAAGTGGCATCACTTGTTGGATCTGAGGTCTATACAAGCTTGTGTCTCTGATGCTGGCAGTGAGAGGTTGGGGACAAGGACAGACACTTTTTTTAACGCCCTAACATGTTTGCTATTGTTTTTGCAACTCCAGCATTTGAGTAATTCTGTTCAGTCCTGTGCTGGTTCTCTCTTTGCTGCTGGTGAGATGATTTAATATGCAGCAAGGCCAGCACAGCATTTCAAGCCTCCTTGCCTCTGCCTACCTTCCTCCCAGCTGGTGAGCAGAATTATCATCCTCTCTCAGACTTCAAATAGGGTGCTTTCAGAACAAGCCCCAGGTACCTGGGAATATTTAAAGCAGCACACAGGAGGGTTGTTTTTTTTTTAGCTCTGCATTGACATTCCTGTGTTATCAACCCCCAGAGCTTGTTGCTTTCGTAGGAAGGAGAGCTATGAATGGTCCAGGAATGTGATGTTCCACTCAACCCTATCTCTTATCAGCACACATAAGGTTGCTGTGTCTTCTGGAGAGCTTTTCCATTGCCGTTAGCAGCTCGTTTCTCCTCCTAAAGTTGCTTTTCACTTTATATATATCCTGTCTGTTCTCCTCCAAAATACCCATCCATCTAAACGGCAGCCACCTAATTTCCTTTGAAATCCCTTCAGCCCTGCCTGTTCCTGCGAGCCCAGGGCAGGCTATTCCAGCTTGCTCTGGGGGCACTTAAGCGATGTCCCTCCCCACCTATTCATTGTGGAAAGAGCCCTCTCTGAGGCAGTGGCAGTATTGTGCTTCAGAGGATGCTGATGGGCAGGGAATCTGGTGCAGAGAGCAGTTCCCTGCAGCCAAAAACCAGCCCCAGGTGTGCCCCCTTAGCAGGGTGGTGGGTGAAGCTGTATCTGCAATAAGCAGGTATAAATATATAGGTAGAAGGCTGAAGGGGATGATGTCTTTACAAGCCTTGCCAAGAGTGCTCCAAGGGCCAGAGTTTGCCTTGAGCATCAGTTGCAGCTCAGTTACCACAGTGGGCACCACATGGATGTGTGGTGGTGCTTGGAGAACCTGACCCCAGAGGGAGTCTTGTAGAGAGACTGATAAAGACAACTAGGCCATAAAAAAAGAGATAAAAATAAAATTAAAAAAAAGCCCTTTGGTATTTGTTTAAGAGATAAGATAAGCTGACAAAAATGCAGAAGACAATTGTTTACACACGCACACAGACACATACACCAGGAAGAAAATTCTTTTCCAAAAATAGCTGCTGACTTCTTATTTATAGAATTTTTCCTCCCCTTTCTTCTGACATGAAGCAGAACATTCACATAAGGGGTAAGGAGATCTGATGATGAATAACTGTTTCTTGAGCGGACCAAAGTCCTCATTAGACCTGCCAGCAGGGACAGATGTCTGGGCCTAGGGATAGCACCAGAATTAGCAAGTATCATTTAACTGTCTGAAGTCTTCAACTAACAATAGACAATCTCCTAGAAGTTCAGTGGGATTTTTTTCAAAGCATCAAAATTATGGCAGGTCTGATTTATTCAGTTTAAAAAATTTCATGGGGCAGAATAAAAGGTGTAGTTTATGTCTGACCTACACCTGATTCATTGTGGCTTCTGCTCCCAGGCCCTTCACCACCTCCTGTCCAGCAAGAAAAGTATGGCAGAACTCCTTGTTGTGCCTGGAGTGCTGGACTCTGGGTTTAGGAGATGATGAAAGAAGAGGAGGAGGAGGCAGGTTCCAAAGGAGAAGCTTCGCACTTTGCAGTGCATGTAAAACAAGATGCCACCACCGGGCAGAGGATGACAGGAACAGGGGCACAGAGAAACACGTTCTTTAGCTTTGTGTGAGGGTATTTTTAGTCTTGCAGAGTACAGACCCAAACTTTGGACAAAAATAGCTATCCACTTACATAACATCCTTGCTTAAAAAACTGCCCCCGCTGGGGCCCTGGGAGGCTCCTGGAGCAGGGGCTGTCAGTCACAGCGCGGCCGTGACTCAGCGCGGACGCACATCCCGGCGCTGCAAAGCCGAGATGTGCAGTGTTACACTGCACGGGACCTGTGACAGCAGATGCAAAGCAACTTCCCAGCTCCATGGTCGCAAGGATGAGGCAGGGCATTGACCAGGGCAGAGAAATGCAGATGGGGCAGTTCTTCCCCTTCTTTCCTATTTGCCCATGGCAAATGGGCAGGATGAAGAAAGGACGCGGGAAGGATTTCCATTCTATGGGTTCCTGGTTTTGCTTTTTTAGGGTTTCCTGAACAGGAGGCAGCCCATATACTGAGCCCTTGCTCTCCATTGCCTTGCAGTGTGAGTTGTTGGTCTGACATGGCCCAGTTTCAGTGTCACTGTACCCCTGCCACTGCTGTGGCTGACTTCTCAGAAGTGAGATTCCAGCTCAGAAGCTCTGGAGCTGAAGAGGTCTGGAGTCACAGTTCACCCTTTGACCCTCTCCTTAGGACAGAGGCATACTCATGCTCAGGGGAAAGTTGCCCGGTCACATCCCGGGCTCCAGTTATTCCGGTGATAAACAGGGGAGTGTGGTGTCAAGGGTGCTCATTCTTTCCATTTGCACTTTGAACATGCGTGGTTAGAGATTAGTAATGTGTCATCCTTTCTTCATCCTGTTTTCCCTTGGCAGCCATGCTGTAAGTGGATGAGCCCAGGCAAGTAGGTGATACTGGTTTGTTTGCCAAAAGCAACATTACGTGGTGATAGCACTTGTTGGCTCTGAAGGACCAGTTCTGCTGAACGTGCTTGTTTTCCTGAGGCACAAGGTGGAATGGGTTTCGGTTAAAAATAACTGACCTCCCCGTGCTGAGCCTAAGCATTTTTTCCTAGGAAGCCATTTTTAACCACAGATGGTCACCAGATGCAGTGGTTATCCAGGAGATCAAAGCTGGAAGCCCACCATGGGGAGGAGCTGAATTCTTTCCTCTTGCTATTAGACCTTCTCAAGTGGAACATCTTCCTGGTTATCCGCTGGTGTGAAGGGAAATGTTTGGGGGGAATATGTGGGAGCGTTGGGTCAAAGAGAGATGTGCAGTGGTGGGTGTACGTGTGCATGCTTGGGAACAAACACTGACTGCTGATGGATTCTGAGAAAGCCAGAGCTGTCCACCGTGTCCCAAAATAGCTCATGTAAACAGGTGGCCTTACCCTGCATCCATACTCTGTGATGGAGATGTACAGCCCTGAAGTGTAATTTGTTACACAATTTATCAAAATAGTCATCCTCCAGAGGCTTAAGGGCCTTACTGGGATGGGACAAGGAAAAACAAGAGACGAGCTTGTTTTATTGAGATAAATAGTAAGTTGTTTTCTAATGCCTTGGAGTGATTTCATTGGGAGTCTTGTGCGACGTCAGAATACAGTGGTGCATTTATAGAAATGTTATTTTTATCTTAGCTATGTGGAGGGGTAGTGCTAAAATATCCATATTATTACTGGCCATGAAGAAAATATCTTCTAGCTCCTTGTCTTTTCAACCCTTGTCTTTTCAGCATCAGCTTCGGGTGCTGTGGTAGGCCAGGTCCCTCTGTCATTCTCGCGGAGGCATGTACACACATCACATGTAGGATGTAGAGGGGGTCTCTGGGCGTGTATGTTGGGGGAAAGCACGGTCTGGCAGCTTGGGGCAGCAGACAGATCTGCTTTCTGCACTACTTTTCTTGATGACATCACACCAGGTATACTGCTTGCCCACAGGCTCAGAGCTGACACAAAATGTGGGGGGCCCTTCCCCATGTCTCAGCTGTGATGGCAAGATCTACTGCAGCTTTGGAGGTGCTGGCAGGGGCTCCTTATTTCTCCTAGAGCAGGGCTGAGCTGTGATCTATGCAGGGACCATCAAGTGCTTCCCATTTGCCTCAGCATCAGCCTGACATATCTCACTTTGGCAGTTTCTACCTCCAGCTAACTTTTTTATTCTTTTATTTAGAGATATTCAGACTATTCCAAAAATAGAGGGGGTGAAAATGCAGTGGTTTTCCTCAGTTAAAAATCTGGTTACCTTTTCTAGAGTAGATCTAATACTCGTACTGCTGGGAATTATGAAATATGTTGGGACTTGGTCTGTTTGCCAGCCCAGTACCTCTGGGTTATGCTGTGTCAAACCTTTGAGGGCAGGAAAGTAGTTTGCATATGCTCATATGGATTTTACAGAGAAATCCCCAGAAGATTTTATATGCTTTAAGCAAGTCCAAGCCAGGGACTGAGTAAGACTTTGGCAGCTGGCAAGTCTGTATCCAAATACCTGAGTTGGAGGTAAGAAGAATGTCTTCCTGTGCTGTTACTGCTCATCCTGTTAATATACAGACAAAGATCAAACAAAACCCCTGAGAATATGAATAGAAGTGTCTTCAGAGCAGAGCCTGAGTACGGCACAATAAAAAGGCACATGGAAGGGCATTAAACGAAATCCAGAATTCCCATTCAGTGAGTGATCATGATCCAGAACACGACCTGTATGTGGGAGGGGGAAATGGTCTGCAGTCATGCATTTGGTGGTTGTGCAATGCTACCTGCACAGTGAGTTAAGGTGTTAAAATCCCCAGAGACCTCAGTAGTCCGTGTTGGATCTGCATGGAGATCCCGATTTCTTCAAGTCCCACCACAGTGGCTTAAGTTCATCCTGCAAGCTCCCTTGATACCTCATTGTTGGAGGAAACAAACCCTAAAGGCCTTTGAAAGCTCGTGCTGAGCACTGATTCCTTTTCTCCTAGTAGCTTTTCTCTAACTCTGGCTTTTTCTGCACAATTCACTGTTTCATGGCCTGGCGTCAGTCCAGGGTTCGGGAGGGTTTTGTTATTGATTTTTACAGGACCAAGATGTTGCTGTAGGTGTTTCACATCACTGCTTTAGCTGTACAACCTGACATCTCTGCCTAGGCAGGCTGTGGGAATTAAGGGAAGCATTTGCCCCAAAGGCTTTTCTCCACCCATCTGGCACTCATTGTGTCTGTGAGGACTTTCTGTCCCTGCACAGTAGTCTTTCCTAGGATGTTCAAAGTATTAAAAGAGGGCAGGTTTTCATGAGAAAGCAAGTCGAAGGCAGATCTGATCCCTAGCACTGCTTTACAAACAGGAGAGCTAGCACAGAAATGTAATTCCCTTACCCTTGTTGAGTAGTACCTTGAGCGCTTGGGGGCTACTCAGGGGACAGGTACCACCAAAAGTGGCGCATGATACATGACCAGCATCTCCTTTACATAAAGCCCCACAAACCAAAATGAGCCTCTTTCAGCAGAGGAAAGGCAGAGAGACACGTGTTTGAGAGTCTTGTTTGTACCCACAATACCATGCACATGTTCCTAACTTTTTATAGAAACACTCTTGTTTCTCTGGGTGTGCGTTGAGTTGGGTTTTTTCCATCTGTGGGGATTTATCCCAGGAGTTGGTCCAACCAGCTCCCAAAGTTGGGTGATCATGGGAGGCTGTATAGTGAAAATAACTCGTGAGAACTGCAAAAGAAAAACGCTCAGGACATCTAGGCTATTAATAAAAGTGAGTGTTGCAGATCCCGGTATAAGTTTGCTGCATCAAGGATGCAGAATTTGCCACCCAAACCATTTTGGCTCTTTCAGCCAACAGAGCACTTGAGCTCATGTTGAATTGGTGATATTTTGGTGTCCGTTCTGTGCAGGAGGAGTTGGTGCAAACCTGCATTAGGGGCACAATTACAGCTCCATTGCACTGGAACACTGTGGAGCATCCCGTGGCGCCTCTCCCACGGAGGCAGAGGGCTCACAGTGATTTTGGCATAGCTAGACTTGCAGGTGGCTTTGGAGAACCTCAGCCTACAGCATGGCTGTGTTTCTTCCCCTCTAACCCATGAACATGAACACTGCTTTATTCCAGAGCCAGGAGCTTCCTACTGCTTCATAAAGTACTTGCAGCATCGATTTCCAGTCTTTGCACTATGGGAGCAATAACTAACCGAGCTGTAATATTTTCCATTGCATATTTAACTCTGTATGCACGGCGTGCCCTTGCCAGAGCTTGGATTTGCAATTCCACGGCCTGGGAAATGCATGCACGGAGTACATCTTTAGTGAAGGATCCCAGGCAAAGCGATGCCTTCTCCACCACAATTTTAAAGATCAGCGCACAAACAAATTGCTGCGCTTCCAACGGAGCACGTCCATAAATATAGGAAGAGCTGGCTTTACTGTGATCCACATCTTCCAGGCAGATCTCAACCCCCACCTTCCGCTTCCCTCCGTATTGTGCCGATGCCAAATCAGCAAATGTTCAGAGAAACAGGATAGGCCACAGCTGTAAAGCAGCGATGGCATCTTGTGCGTTGGGCTGTTGTTGTTTTTTTTAGCGTGAAAGGCTGGAGTAGTGCAACACTGAAATTGCATTGGCTAAGATAATAAATGGATCAGACAAATATAGCTGGGCATATGCTGAGTGTGGGTATGGGTTTTTAATTTCCCTTCTTCAAACCAAGATCTATAATAAGATGTTTCCTGGCTTGTGTGTGAGTGTTTTTAATAGCTTCTTTTTTTTTTTTTTTTCTTCTTGCTGGATATTTCTGGACATGGCTGTACTAGCCAAGCCCTGCACAGCAGCTACAGTGAAAATTGTTTTACATCTCTGAGCTGAGAATACAGTAGGTGCCATAAACCATTCTTCAAGTCTGCTCTGTCAACGGGTGAGCACATTAGCAGCCTTTCTTTGCAAACTGAAGCAGCATCAGATGGCAGAGGAAAGAGGCTTTGTTTGCAGGAGAAAAGCACAATTCTCAGCTGGCTCCTTGTTGGAGCAAGGGGGGGGGTGGGTGGGCTTTTATTTTATCTGCCTCTGAAGTCACAACAGGTAATGGATTTGCTCCTTGGTCTTCTCCTTTGTCAATCCCAAATCCAGTCCAGTTTGGACCCTAACTCTTCTCTGAGGGCCAGCAAATCCCACAGCCATGCAGCAAGCAGGAGATGCTGCAGGATTAAGGGGCAGAGGCGCTGGTAAGCAGAAAGCTTCCCACAGAATCATGCACACACACACCAGCAGCAGCTACAGCTATGGATTTGCATGGAACCACACTTTTCATAAGCTTTGCTGAGCCCATACTGTGCCCATCATCGCTTAAGCTGAGCTAATTCAGTTTTATATTCCCCATCCCTGTCCCACACTACAAAGGCAGGATGCTTAGAGTCACCCTGGGCAGCAGTATTTCTCCATCACCTGTGGATAAAGCAGGGCTTTGGGGCTGGAGTGAGTCATACATGGTGACCACTCCTTGAGCTGGACTATAAAGCACCTGCCAGTGGAGGCAGCTTGTTAGAAGCCTTATGAAATGGGTGTACTTGCTTAAAACCCCCTCGTCAGATGTCATCTGAATGACGAAACTCAGCTTTCACTCAAACACAATCATCCCACATCTGGCTTTAGCAGCTTTGACCTAGGTGGCTCAGGAACTGGAAGGAGTATCCAAGGTATGTTCTTATTTTAACCAACAGAAGTTATTTTTAAAGTCAGCATCATGGCTGGAAGAGGCCTGAACAGCAGTCATCTTCAGAGTGGAGCCAGCTCCCAGCTCCCAGGGAGGACATTTCTAAACCTCCTGCATAATACTTGAACTTTATTTTGACATGAGTCAGCATTATAGTGATCTTATGGGAAAGGCAAACATTGGACTAACGAAACGTGCTCCACAAGAAAAGATCAAACTAACTCAACCTACTGAGACTGAGGGAAGGCCATTCCTCCAGAACACAAGCCAGCTGAGAGAGGGAGACCTTTCTGCTAAGACACTTGCATCCCACCTCTGTGGAATCAATTACAGAGACATCCCTGACTGGAAAGGGAGACCATGGAGCAGTGGAGCATTAGCTCCTGCTCTGACTAAGACTTCAGTGGGGAAATACTTTACTTCTGTATCTCTTCTCCTGGTCTCAGGATGGGATCATCACCATCATTCTGCCTTATGTGTGTTAACAGAACACGTAATCAGACCTTATCATTACAGGGCCATGCCAGTCCCTCTGATAAGCAAATTTATAGCTCCAAGTGGGTGCAGAGTCAATAGTCAGCAGTGGCTTTAGGAAAATAAATGAGTATGAAAGTGGCTTCTCCTGTGGGTGGAGAAGGACACCGCCCTGATCAGTTCTGGTCATCTTCTTCTGCAAGCAATAATGCACATTCCTCCTGGACCTCTGCACCAGTTAACGGTGGGCAGGGGGAGAAAAATAGGACCCAAACATTTCCATAGGAATGCAATTCACTCCTGTGTCTTAAATGCCAGCTCCCACCATGATTTTGCCACTTCATCCCTGGTGTGATCCCAGCTCTGATGAGCTGGGCCCTAACAGATCCTCTTTTCAGGGTGCACGTGTAGGGCAGTATGTCTGGAATCAGCTGTACAAAGGGGGTCTGTCCCTGCCTTCCCCCTGTGTCCAGCCGGGCCATGCTCAGCTGCTGATAAGGAGTGCTGGGAGCAACTGCAGGGGCAGCTGCGCTGCTGAGGAGCACACCCCTCACACCCCACGGCTGTGCTGCCATCCCCCAGGTTCAGCTCCCATTCATGCAGGCCTGGCTGTAAGTGCCCAGGGCTGGGGAAAGTGCTGCTGCTGCTGCTGCTGCTGAAAAGGTGGCTCAGCAGTGGATGCTGAACAGGTTCTGCCTGTAGGGAAAGGGCTTTCTGTAAAGCTGCCTGAGCTGGCTGATGTGTGTGGTGTTTTACTGAGGGCTCTGCCTTGTTCTGCCTGCACTGCAGCTGCAGCTACAAAAGAGGCAAAACTCACATTATCCTGCAATATATTGAGAATTAGCCCCCATTCCTTGGACCTCTTAGGTACCAGGTCTGCCTGGGTTTGTGTTTCTCCTTTGTGCTGAAGTGTCCCAGGCCAGCTCTCGGGAGCATATTCTGTCTGCACTCAGCTCATTTATCACAACCTCAGTATTGCACCTGTCCTCATTTATTATCCTAGATCTACCAGGTGGAATGGCCAGGGTGTCTCATGGCAGGAGGGAATCCTGGGCTGCAGGTGCATCCTCATCTTGCAGCTGGAGGCCTGTGGCCATGGCAGAGCTTCTGCTAGGCATACCAGCATCCTCTGCCTGCAGGAAGAGCACAACCTCACTGCCCCAGCAGGCACCCTACAAACAGGCTTTTGCTCCCAAACGTAGCCGTGGTGTTTGTGCTCCTTCCCTCCCACAGTTCTCGCTTCCCAGGCATTGCCAACACATCCATGCATCCAAGCAAACCAAGGCCCAGGGGGCTGTGAGGGTGTCCCAGGTTCCACAGTGACTCACAGGTGTCTCTGTGTCCGTGCAGACCGTGCCTGGCCCCTCTTTTCCTATGGAAGTGGCGCAAACCAGGAGTTAAGGTTGCGTGACGCTTGCAAAACAGCACAGAGACACCTCTGGTTTGGGAGGGTGCTGAGGAAATTCTTGTTGAAATCAACCCACAGCTGGCTGCTTCCCTCCTGTGCTGGCTTGCGCCGGGTGATTGCTTCCCATTTTCCTCAGATCCAGCTTTGCAGATGTGCATGGACACCTCCCCCCAGCCCGAGATGAAGCGATGCAAACGAGGCCATTGTGTCTGAGACAGCCTGCACACATCACATCTTATACAAACAGTAATGGGCTTCGTGATTACTCCTGCTGCTGCCACGGCACCATCCCTCCTCGGCATGTCAATCACCACCTTTCCCCAGGGAATATTCCGGTTTCCCAGGAGGTTGTGGAGCTTTGATCACACGCCACGGCAGTGGGATGGAGCACATAACCATCCCTAAGCCCTTCCTACGCTGACGCTGAGCAAGGTGACCCTGAAACTGGCTGGCAATGGGACAGCGAGGCACAGGGCAGGGTGCACTACACGGTGCCTCACATGCCCGAAAGGAGATGGGAGAGCTTTTCCCTGTTCTTGGAGCAAGTGGGGTTGGTAGCGACATCCTTCCTCTCAAGCCATGATGGGAGAAGGAGTTAATTCACCCCTGACACCAAGTGCTAAAGTGTTTGTTCTGGCAGCCACTGCCAGGCAGCAGGAACACACTTTTGACAGAGAGATATTAGGTAAAATGGAGTGGTGACCCAAGGAGGTGTAATTAGCTCTGCTGTCACATAGGAAAGGACATGTTTGTACAGATTATTTCCAATTTCTAGCAACACCTGCTCACTTGCTTTAACCAGGTTTCTCAAAATCAGGACTAATTAGCACTTCCTTGGAAGCCCAGCTCTCTCCAGGCAATGGCTTTACCTTTCAATTGGTATTCCTTCTTCAGGAAGGCACATTAATTACTGTATTAGGAAAAGCTAATGGCAGCAGGAAACCATTTTCATGCCTAAAGCTAATTCAAGGAGAAGGCAGAGCTCACCAGATCTGGACTTTCTTGCTCATGCCAGGCATGAGGGCTGTGCAGTGAGTTTCCTTCTCTGCATCCTTGAAAGAGAACAGGAGCAGGTAGAGCAGGAAAAGGACTGACAACCTGAGCCAGTGGGGTAGCTCCTGCATATCTGTGCTTGTTGTCATGTCCCCTGGAGACAGATGTGTGACCTTCCAGACAACAGAAATTCCTATTCCCCAGCTGACCTAGCTGAGCTTCACACATAATTTAACATGCCTTATAATATTTTATAGACTCCACTCTGTAACTCAGCACTGAGCTATTATTTAATGGAATGATCCCCAGTAGGGACCTTAGGAGAACTAATTGTACATAAAAGCTTCAGGGGTAGGGTGGTGGGAAACATCCACAAGTGCTTTAAATACTGAATTTTTCGTCTCTTAATATTTATTAATTTATAGCCTCTACTCTGGTTTCAGTTCAGCAGATACACTTCAACATGTGTTGATTAAATCTGGTGCCAGTGCAAACCAGTGTCAGACTCAGGCCCAGAGAAGTAGTATTTTAATTGTTCTAGAACCATTTAGCCAGCTGGAACCTTTTTTTAATGGCACTGGTAGATGTGTGAAAAAGCAGTTGCAGGAGACTTCTAAGGGAAGAAATTCAAGTTAAGTCCCTTTATCAGTGCATCCAAGAATTTGGATACTCTTCCAGGCAGTTTTGCTTGAGGTCTCCGTATGGATCTCAGTCCACGTCTGCAGCAGCAGGAGCCTGAGTAGTGGGTTGGGAGGAACCCCCTTGTGAGAAAAGAGCATCTATTTATTGTTTTTTCCTGTTTATTCTTCTCAACACTGAATTTGCAAAATAAATACAATCCATCGGGTTTTGATGCCCACTTGAATGCTTTGCAAAAATGTGATGCCTTGTTTTATTATTGTGTTGTTTTTTATATTCTTTATTGGTTTATTATATCCAATATCTCAGCAGACCTGTCAGCTGACTCCAGGGAACTCTGGTGTGTTGAAACAACTTGCAAAGGATGACACAGAGTCGCCCATGGTGACTTCCATTGGGGATGGGGGAATGAGATGGAGCAAGTCTCACCCTCAGGGACCTGGAGAACAAGGAAACGTGAGAGGCACCTGAGTGCTATTGGTGGTATGAAGTGCAAGAGGACATAAGAGCTCTGGTTCCTGTGCCCCAAAGGTCTTTTTAGCATGCCAATTGCCATGCATGAGGACAGCTTCTGGTACAGGCTGATGAGTAATATTTTTCCTACTGCTGCTGAAGCCACTGGAAAAATCTGGTTGATCCAGGATGTCACGTCAGAGCCTAATTCCCGTTTCTGCGAACACCCATACGCTGGTGTTCAGTGCTTAATAAAAGGTAAGCTCCAGTCAATGGGAAAATGTGCTTAAGAGCTTTACTCCCTTTCTTAAGCACTCTGCTGGGTCTGGCCTCATGCAATGTGTCAAGCACTCATTACCCTTATCTTTTATTGTTTTAATACAGATAGTTGTGTGGGAATAACCCTCTCACCATAAAGGTAGGAATTTTTAGGAGGGGAGGCCACCCTGTGCATATGCACATGACAGGTTTGGGTGATGTTCTGGCTTGGTGCTCAGAGGAAATAAAGGGGAGGAAACATGATTGTCTTGGAGCAGGTACACAGCTTTGAGATGCCTGGCTTGGAAGAAATTGCAGAAAGTGCTTCCCTTTGTATTGCAGGGCCTGGCAGCCCGGTGAGATAATAGAAGATAGAGCAAATTGTACGACAATGGAAAATGCTGAGCTCCCTGAGTAATTAAAGGTTGTGTAAGACGGTCGCATGGCTTGCAAGGATTATTAATGCAGTCACGTTTGCATTATATAAAGGGTAATTAAAATGCAGCCTGCTTACCATTGATTACACCCTTTGCCTGGCACGGGTAGCAGCGGCTGCACAGCCAGGCAGCAAAGGTGGCTTGGGAAGCAGTGGCTGCCAGCAAAAGGAGAGGCTGTGGGGTGCAGCATGCCCAAAACTTTGGGACCACTGCCGTGACATAGCTTTGGACATATCTCCCAGCAGATTGTGTCCTCTCCCTGTCACACAGGCAGGAGGGCGGCTTTTCATCCCACCACACCACAGTCACTTAAGCTTCCCTAGAAGAGCTTTTTGGGGTCTGCCTAACAAAGAGCTTTTTGGGGTCTGCCTAACATGGACAGTAGTGGGGTATAAGCAGTTCTCAATAGATACCTAGGCTAGCCATGGATTATAGATTGGTGCACCTGAAGAAATTTTGCCAGGGTAACCTGAGGAAGCTGGGAGGTGAGGGAGGCCACTGGCAACAGCCACTGCACAGCTGGGAGCCACCCTTAGCCCTAAGAAGGCTGCCTTGCTTTTGCCAGCCCCACTCCATCTGTGGGTATCACTCAGGAGCATGGGGTGCACAGGTCAGAGAAGGGCAGCTTCCTGAGGCAGGGCAGAGCAGACCAGGCTGAGGATGCCAGCTGGTCCCACCTGGATTCCTGAAGCCCAGTTTCATCTGCAATGAGGTGTGAAAGATGGGAGTGGGCCTGGCCATGGTTTTCTGGCAGCTCCACCTCCAAGACAAAGGCCAACTTCACTCATATGATGTTGCACGTGAAAATGACCTCCAAGAAGGGCCTGAAGTGATGTGTTACTTGTGTGGAGCTTGCAATGAGCATTTTCCACTAGCCCCTACAGCAGGAAGAGACAGAGTGCTCATACTGAGGAGAAAGGAGTACAAACTCCCTGACATCAGCTCCCATAAGCCTTTGAACCCCTGGCTGTACTTTCTATGGCAGAGGCAACCTTCTGGTGCTGAAGAGGGCTTCAAGCAGAGCCAGGGAGGCCTGGGCTCTGTAGGATGCCCTGCTTCCTGGATCTCTGTCTGTCTGCTCCCGGCAGAGCAGGCAAAAGAGATGCCTCAAACCCACATCTGACACTGTTGGGATGTTGTGAGCACACCGTGTCTCAATGTTCCTGATTATATTTCTGTGTTCATTATTGTTTCCCTGGGACTCCTGTCCTGAGTGCAAGGGTGCCTCTTGAGCAGTGACAAAGGTAGTGCCTCCAAGGGAGCTGGAGATAAGAGTACGAGGGAGAATGAGCTGGACCTACTGTTTTCTCCATGGAAACATGATTGGCACTGAACTGCTAGGCCCAGTAAATCCAATTATGGATGTAGGCAGAAATGTGTTTAAAGAAAAAAAGCCAAGCTGGTGTAAATAAAAATATAACAGTGTGCTGTAGAATTGTTTGGGCTCGCTCTTTGTTTTTTACAAAAAACCAGCTTGCCAACTACAAACTTGTGGGATGTGTGTGTTGAGTGATGTTTCCTGTGAAATCACAGTAAACTACACCTGCCCTGAATTATGGAACAGCCAGCCAATGCCAAACATTTAAAGACTGAAATACTTCTGGAAAGTCACTTTCCATGTAAGGGACCTGAATAACCAAAACCTGAGCTCCTGGAGATGATAGCTGGGAGTCTTTAGCTTTTCTTCCAGCCTGTCCTGCCCCAACAGCCCTCCAGTGGCTTGTGAGAAATCACTTTTAAATACACACTAGCATTCCTTGCAATTCAGGGGACCTTTTTTAAATACACCTGAGCTAAGCAGAGAAATGCTGTGAGGTGAGGAAGACACAAGCTGAGTTTGAAAACCCTGGTTACAGGAGGATGTCTATCCCAAACAATCACCATGAGCTTTCCCCCTCTGTTTTTATAATTCCCCATCCCCACAGGTGATGTGCTCTGTTTTGCTGGAAGTCAAAATGATTTGACTAAAAAGCTGCAACTGGAATATGAACACAACACTTTTCCATATAACACGTTTCCAAGCAAATTAAGAATAAAAGTTCCCCCAACTTCAGCCCTACCTTTGACAATGTTTTAGCCGACTCAGCTTCATCCATGCAACTTTAGGTAGCACTATTGGTCTCTCCTGCTCCCCAGACCATCCTACCAGGCAGGGATATAGCCCTTTATCCCACCTTTTCTCATGTGGAGGAATCTGTCTGCAAAGCGAGAGACTTCAAAACCATTTTTTTGTCTCCATTGAAGGAATTAATTGCTTTAAGTGTGCATTGTGATGGCTACAACTCAGTATCTTTTTAACTGGCATGTCACCTGTGTTTATTGAATTCTCTCATGAAATCTCATGATTGGTTTGAGATCCATTTTGCTTGTTTGGTCACTGGGTAGCAAACTTGTGGAGAAATCAGGAGACATGGATGGCTTTTCCAGTGTTTCTACCAACTTTGATTGACTCGCTTTTAGATGCCTATCCAAAATTTGATTTGTTTCCCCATCTGAGGGGAACAAAACAGAGGTTGTTGCTTAATCCCCCTTTAAAAACTTCTCTGAGAACTTAGGGTAAAAACCAGCCGCTAGGCTCCAAGTTGAGTGAGTTTCCATTTTTCAAACCCATAACATTTTTAATTCTGTGCTTTGAAATAGAGAGAAGTGCGGAAATCTTGAACTCTTTTTTGGGGGAGTGGGTGGTTTTTAAAAGCTCTATAATTTTGGTATGGTGGGAGAATTAAAAATAAATTCTTCCCACAAGACTTTAGCCTTGCACTGGACCAAATCTTGAAGGAAGCAATATTGCCGTTGATTATAGTTGTCAGGCTTCGGCGTTTCTGTGTTGTGGAAACCAAGTACCAGGGCTGAGACATGGGGCCACATCCCAGCCATACTCTGCTTTCTCATCTCTATTATTAACTGAAAGCAGTGAAATGCCTCTTGTCTGCAGGGATCCATTTCAGGCTGCTCAGGGAGGAGCTGCCGAGCCCATGGTGAGAGGCAGCAGAGGAGCACGGTGGCACGGTCAGGCGTGGCCATGCTGACACGTGGGCAGGAATCACCTGGCTCTTCCATGTGGACTCTGCCCACAAAAATCAAGTCCTACTGACTGCTGGAAAAGTCATCCCTCCCATCCTCGCAGTGACAGGCAGGTCAAGGGGTCATTCCATGGATTCAGGGAGAGGTGCACACCCCCTGCATCGTCGATGCCCTTTGCAGACCCGGAGCAGGTGGGACTCCTCCCACCTCACCAGCAGCTGGAGCTACCCACTGCCTGGATCATTGCTGAGACTGTCCCCCTCCTGCCCTGGCGGTGGGTCCAGGCTGGAAGGAGACACCCTGGCATGTGGCCACAGGAAGTTCTCTGGTTACACAGGTGGCCCCACGCAGGTAGTTTTGCTTAATGGTATTAAACAGAGGGGGATAAAGTTACCTCAGGGATCAAGTGGTGAGCTTTGTACAGTGTGACCTGCAGCAGCAGTGGGAGGGAGCCTCTCCTGCAACGGAGAGGCCTGGGATGTCAAGGGGAGCCAGCAGATAGGGGGCAGATTTACTGGGGAAAGAAGTGGGTTAAGTCCACCTGGAATGGGAGGACTGCTCTCAATAAAACCCAGCTATTCCCAAGAGTGTAGCTCCTCTGTTTGAGCACAAGAGCTTAGTTTAATTTTATAAAATTTTAACTATTGATTTGGGATTACCGCCAAACAAGCCAATGCCATTTATCCTCCTCTACTTCCTCTTGCCCAGACCCATCATCAGCCCAGGTCTACCTCCAAACATGCCGGAGCCATACATCCCTCTCTATCTCCTTTTGCCACTGCTTTCCTCCAATGCTACTGCTGGAAATGAGCTCCACAGTTAAAACCAACCATTTCAGAGTGGCCATGTGTCTGCAGCTGTGCGAGTCTGGGGTAGGAACCAAATATCAAATAACAAATCAGAGAGGTGGCGTCAGGATCTGCTTGCTGGCACGTGGGCGGAGGGCAGGCGGACAACGTGCCCAGAAGTTACTGGCTCAGCTCTGGTGACACTGGCAGGTTGTGCTGTGCCCTTCCTGAAAAGCTGGCTCCTGCTGGGGTGGGAGCCACAGTTGCCTGCTGTCACCTCGCCAGGCTCTGGGTGGTGCATCCAGATATAGAAAGAAGATGCTATACGGGGGAAGTTACAGTGGATATGTATAAGTACATATATATATACAGGGCTGCTCATCTCCACTGCAACCCAGAAAATGCCAATTTCAGTCACATTAAACCATTAAAAGAGGTGCTCCCTTGACTTCTGTGAAGGCAGGACAAATTTCAGGCGGGTTTCTGTTGGAAGGGAGAAGTGATGAACTTTTGATGAACCGGGGCTGGAAGCAGACAGTCGCTCCTATTGAATCAGCACCGTGCAAGGCTGCCCTCATTAATGAATGTCAGAGAGCCCGCCTGAATCAGAGGTTTCAGGCCTCTGCTTTTTCTCTTTTAATTGCATTTTCCAGAGTTCACAGGCCAGAGTAAGTGGGGAAATTTTTGATGGGTCAGAAATGGCTGTGGTTTGGAAAGAATTTCAGGCATTCTTCATGTGACCTCCTCCTCCCTGCGCACAATTGTTGCTTTTAAAAGAAGCAGTGATAATGGGGGACCAGGGGATATGCCTTGGAGAAATGTTGCCCTCAGTTCCTCCTTCTTGCAAATCCCTTCTTTAACCTGTGGACAGGGAGAGGCCAGGAATATGTCCAAGGGCAGGGGGCTGCCAGTCAGGCATGCCATGCCCTGCTCTCCTCTGTGAGCCAAAGCCTACAGCAGCCACCGGGCAGCTTGTGGAAGCAGCCACAACTCCCATGCTGTTGGTGGAGTTTGGGGTTAATCTGGAGCCAAGTCAAAGTTTGCAGAGCCCCAGGAGTGGATGGGACTCTCTCCCTCCACAGAGATGGGGGAAAGCCCCTGTGCTCCCTCACTGACTCAGCTGGCCAGGGCAGCTGGCCTAGCTGATCTTAAATAAGCCAATTAAGGCTGCACAGTGGGAATGCCTCTCAGCTGAAGGCTTGATTGAATAAAGGCTGCAAGATTTAGCTAATAGTGCCCCAAATCCCAGCAGAGTTCCTCATTTAGAGAGTCAGTTGTGTCCCCTCAGCTCTTCCTTTGCCATGGGCAGGATATGATTCAATTGGCACCAACCCACCAGGGAGTGAGGGCAGACTGAGCCCGGAGCAGGGCAGTGAGGGGAGCAGAACAGGTCTTCTAGCCTCAGTTTCCCCACCTGCAAAACCAGTGGTGCTCCTGAAAGGTGTAGGGCTGTCCTGCAATGGATGTGGGGTAGTTAGTTGTAGCACTTGGTTAAATCACAGGTGTGTCTCTGGGAGGACACATGATGTCACCATTTGTGAGGAGAGAAAAGAGCTGGGCTTTTCAACATCTTCTAGCAGCCTGATGGTGATCTCTCCTTGAAGTGTTTAAGGCTTCCTGATGAAAAGGTGAAGGAAGGCATCCTCAGCTCTGGCTGACTGCTCTATGCTTCCTACCATGACTGCGGAAGAAGCTGGACCCAGCATGAACAGGTAACTATTATCTCTGCAAAACTCCAAAAGAAACTGCTTTCCTTGGGCCCAAGATTCTGCCATCAGGGCTGGCTGCTGCCCACCTCTGTCTGTGGTTCCCAGGCTGCAAAACCCCGCTCTGGTTAAATCTAAGAGGCAAGATGATGTGTAAGGGCCCAGATCCTTATTCAGATGTTGTGCTGCAAAACAGGAGGGTGTTTGCAAATGAGGGAGGGATGGGAATATTATTATCATTTTACTAGTAAGGGAAAAAAAGCTCCCTTCAAAGAGTACCTCCTTATGAATTTATAGTCCTCTAACCCAGTATTTTATGATCTCAACAAGAAGCTCATAAAACCAAGTATTTGGAAAGGGTGAGGAAAAAGGAAAAAAAAATAGGGTATAAAAGAGGCACCAGCAAGTCTCAACTGAAAACATGGAGCGAGGTTTCCTAAGACAAGAGCTCCCATAGAAGGAGCTGGGCTGGCTCAGAAGGGGAGGATGTTTTATGGGATGCCTTTTACGTGGGCTCTCTTCAGTGCTGGTGGGTCGGGAGGCTAGCTGTTCTGGTGAGGGGCTCCCAGCACAGGGGCATCCTGCACAGGGGAAGCGGGGAGGACACAGTGGGCTTTGCTTCATCCTCTGGTAAAATCCTTACTCATCCGAGGGATCTGCAAGGGGATTGCCCAGCCAGGAGAGGGAATGGCTTGACTGAAGGAGGTGTGGGTCTGGAGGATGCTGCTGTGTCTTGTGCAAACTGCTCAGAGCCCCTCATTTGTGCAGGGATTCAGGAAGTGTGTTCTGTTTGACCTGGGGCTGGAGAAGGTTTACAAAGGTGGAGTTATGCCCAGCAGAAGGCCCTCTGGCAGGTGGGCACAGGCACTCTGCTACCTGCACATGGCAGAGATGTCGCTCCTTAGAGACACTGACTGCTGAAAATGACAAGCCAGTAAAAAACAGAAATGCTGAAAATCTTGTATTCAGCAGTCTGAATTTCTATGTGAGGGAGGGAAGTTATCTTTTAGGGTTTGGTGGTTTATTTCTTTTTCTTTTTGCCCTTCATGTTCCCCAAAGATTCTGCTGTATTTTACATGTTCTGGTTCAGCAGCCTCTGAGCACCTTCCCCATCAGTGCTGCTGCAGAGGAGCAGGCTTGGCTCTGCAGGAGACCCTTTGCTGGCTCTGGTGTCCTGAGCACAGCCTGGCCACGCAGCTGGGCTGCCCATGATCCAGGGAGCTTGAACACCAAAGCTGCAGGTGTCTGCTACCTAGATAAATTCAGTGTTCTTTCCCCACATGTTAAAGGCAGTGAGGAACATCAGTTCTGTGCTCTGCCCACAGTGACTGGTTTTCTTGTGTTTAGTCTACCACATTTCTGTGCTGGATTAGAGTCCTGCTGGTGTCTCCATGAAAGCAGATGAGCTGTAATTAAACCACCTCCCAGGATCACCTGTGCTCTTTGGGTTTCTTCCTTCCTTTCTCTGGGCTATTCCCACCTTCTGTGCCCTTTCCAAATCCCAGACTTCAGCACCCAGTGCCATCAGCATGGGCTGGGTAAAAGCAAGCCCTGCTTTCCCTCTGTGCCCCCACCACTAACACGCTAGGAGCTCATTCACCCCTTTTGCTATAGGGCTGCGCTGGGAGCTTGGATTTGCTTCTCTGCCCTTACGAGCTAAGGGTAGGTCTGTGGTGTGTCTGGGACCTCTGGGTGAACAGGCAGCTGTCCCCTACAGCCAGCAGCAGGGAGAGGTGGCCTGCAAGCCATGGCAGCAGTGCCCACCACTCTCCAGAGCTGCTCTTTAAAGGCCATGAGAAGATGTTGTACCTAAAGAGGCATTAAGGACTCACTGCTGACATCACAGAATAAGTCAAGTTGGAAGGGACACATAAGGATCAGGTTCAGCTCCTGGCCCTGCATAGGACAGCCCAGGAGTCACACCATGTGCCTGAGATTGTTGTCCAAATGCTTCTTGAACTTTGTCAGGTTGGTGCTGTAGCCACTGCCCTGGGGATCCTGTTCCAGTGCCCAGCCACCCTCTGGGTGAATAACCTTTTCCTAATATCCAACACAAACCTCCCCTGGAATAACTTCAGGCCATTCCCTCAGGTCCTGTCCCTGGTCATCACAGAGATCAGTGCCTGCCTCTCCTCTGCCCCTCAAAAGGAAGCTGTAACTGCAATGAGGTCTTCCCTCAGTCTCCTCTTGAGGAGCACACCAAGTGACCTCAGCCGCTTCCCATATGGCCTCCCCTCAAGGCCCTTCATCATCCTCGTTGCCCTCCTTTGGGCAGTCTCTAATAGTCTAATGTCTTTCTTATATTGTGGCTCCCAAAACTGCCCCCAGCACTCGAGGTGAGGCTGCCCCAGTGCAGAGCAGAGCAGGACAATCCCCTCCCTTGACCAGCTGGGGATGCTGTGCCTGATGCCCCCCCAGGACATGGGTGGCACTGCTGGCTCATGTTCAACCTTCCATCAACCAGGATCCCCAGGTCCCTTTCCATGGCACTGTTTTCCAGACTCTCGTTCCCCAGTGTGTCTGCACATCCAGGGCTACACCATCCCTGGTGCAGAATCCAGCACTTTTCCCACGTTGAACTTCACATGGTTGGTGATTGCCCAGCCCTCTGATTTGTTGAGGTCTCTCCTGCCTTCAAAGGAGCCAACAGCTTCTCCCAGTTTGTATCATCTGTGTCTGTGAACTTGCTCAGTGTCCCTTCCAGTCCTTCATGCAAGTCATTTATGAAGATGTTGAAGAGCACAGGACCAAGGGCTTCCCTCCTGAAGCCATCCTGGCTGTGATTGATGACTGTGTTGTCCTTCAGGTGTTTTTCAACACCTCCCAGAATAATCTTCATAACTTGACCAGGCACTGAAGTGTACAGATAGAAGTATCTCTTGTTCTGTTTCTTTCTTTGTTTTCTATTAAACTCATAATCGGTTTAAAGATGTGTAAGAGTGGCTCTTTCACAATTTGCACTTTGGAAATGAGGAAAGTGTAATACTTCCCCTACATGTGCAGAAATGTGCTCAGTTTTTCCAGAACAAGATATTTACTTCCTGGCCAAGGTCCAGAATGGAAAATTTAAAAGTAGTAAATATTTCTGAGCATGGTGGGGAGGGGGGGTGTGTTGGTTTTGATTTTGCATATTCTTCTGTTTGTTTGTTTGAGAGGTGGGGGTTTCTTTTAAGTTGTGGAGGGTGACTGCCCTTTTCCCCAGCTCCTTGCACAGCTGCAGTGGGATGCCCCTATTTTGGGAGGTACAAACTGAGGTGCTTCTCCTTGGTTTCCCCCACGCCTGGCTTGGGGGCTATGAAAGAAACCTGTGGGAGATGATAACCTGTGTAATTCTGTCGGTTCACACACTGGAACAGGTGAGCCAGGGAGCAGCAGGGGAGGCTGGCCGGGGCTGAGTAGATACCACCTGTATGTATATATGTACATAGGACTGTGAAGGCAAGGGCTCTTCCCTGTACTGCACCCAGATACATATAGGCATAAAGAAACACATTTTTATAGGCTTTATTTTCTCTCTTATCCGTGCACGTCCTCAGAAATACTAATTACTGAGTGTGAATTGTTGGGAAACAGCTGCACAAGTCCATCCATTTGCTGGTAGACTCATTTCCTCTGCATCCTTCCACCCCTGCATTTTAGAGAGGAAAGGGATTTATTATAAGGCAGCACTGTGGAAAAAACTTCCTTAGAGAAACCCGCTGGATAATCTGGGAAAGGCTTGAGTAATGGAGCTTTTTGTGAGCTAACAGAATAAAACTACTCCACAAAAATATTATCGTTGGGAACATGAGCTGAAAAGGGAATGATTCATGTGAAATCCGGGATGTTCCTATGAATCAGTGCTGTGAAAAGTAGGAGAGGGCTGGGGCAAAATGAGCACCCGAGACCTGCCCTGAAGCATGGAAAAGATAAAACACCTTTATTAAAGGCCTCATCTGGAAGTAGCAGGGAGTGTGAGACAGACTTGGGAAAACCACAGGATGGAGAGTCCCTAGAGCTAAGGAGAAAGCCGTATGAGGTGCCTGCATGATTGCTGATAGAGTTATGATTAAGGACCAGCAGGCAGAATTTCCTGTGATACTCCATGCAAGTAAAAACAAATCTTTTCACCCCTCTGCACCTACGCTACCTCATCCAGGAACATGAGAAAAGAGACTGCTGCCAAAAAGAAGCTTTGTGGGCTATCTCTACGCTTTACTGGGAGATACTGCTTCAGAAGAGGCTTAGTGGAACAGATTAGGTCAAGAAGAATCTGTGACCTAGCAATCTCTTTCCTATCTTTCTGTAGGAGAAATTAGTCCCATCCACTATTTAATGTTTCACAGGCAGCAGAACTTGTGCTCCTGACTCACCAAGGGCTTTTGAAACCCACCCCTAATTTCTTCCCTGATGCTGCCACTGGTTGAGGTGATGGAGGAGAAGCAGGAGGTTTGGCTTTTGTGGCATCTTTGCTTTCTTTGTGCCTTGTCAGAGACTTCATGGTAGCACTGAGGTTACCT
This sequence comes from Motacilla alba alba, assembly GCF_015832195.1. NCBI lineage: Eukaryota > Metazoa > Chordata > Aves > Passeriformes > Motacillidae > Motacilla > Motacilla alba. The sequence continues at coordinate 101,205,332 of NC_052018.1, forward strand.
GGTGGTGCATGCAAGCCCTGGGCCCCAGGGGAGCCACGAGGCCCAAAGCTGCTGTGTTTCCTCTCCCATACCTTTGTGGCTGAGCTGCTCCTGCCTCTGACAGTCCCCCGAGGTGCTCTGTTGATGAATTCAGACTGGGACTTTCTGTCACACGCTATATTTAGGCTGTGGATTTGCATTGTTAACTTAGGTGTCTTAATGAGCAGGCACTTGCTTGTGGCAGCAAGCAGTTGCCTCTCATGGGCTGTGGCACTCTGATGTGGGAGCATCTCTGTTGTGTGGTCAAGAATGCTGCAGTAAGAAAGAGAAAATGAAAAAACCCACCTTTTTTTTTTGGTCACAGACAGGTCTTAGATGCCCCTAGGTCCAAAGCCTTTGGCAGGTTATTGGTACTGTCTATGGCTATAACTCACTCTGTGGTTCCTGTGTTGTCTCACTTTTTGGAGGTGGCACAAATGGGATGCCACCAGGCAGGGCTGGGGCTGTCAGATGCTGGGGCCAGGGGGGAATCTCTGGCTGCCACGACAGCCCCTTCCCTACACACTCATGATTTGCGCTGCTTTGCAGGGTCCTTTGCTGAAACAAAATGGTCTGGATGACAAAATGGAAAAACTGGTCATCGCTTCTTCACAGATAGATCCTAAAAATATATGGCTATTGTTCCTTTCCTTATGACCCAGCTGGGGTGAGATGTTTTATAGAGTGAACAAGAAGATAAACAAACAATTCCATTATGCAAGGGTGAAGGCTGTTGTCCAATTTTTTTCAGCTTCCTGAATCTGACTCCTAGATCTTTCTTTGCTATCAGGCTTTCCTTCTCCAGCTCCCTTTCTGAGGAGGAAAACAGGAAAGTTGGCTGAGGATGTTCGTGTTGAATGCCAGAGATACTGCATCTAGGGAGACACAGGGGCCCTCGGGCCATGGTGCTGCTCCTCTACATGCCACTGATTCAACTGTGGGTCATCAGGGCTGGGAAAAGCATGCATTGTGACCTTGGCATGTGTCACATGCTGGGAAGCTGCCACAGATGGGAAACCCACTGGTGGATGTCGCTGCTCTGGATGTGATCCTTCTGCAGCATCCAGAAGTCCGCCACTGTTGTTGGTAAGGTCTGATGGGGTATTTATGTGCAAGGTTCTTGCTGGCCCCAACCAGGATATTCCTGTCTGGCTCAAACTGAGCCACTCCTTTCTTCCCACCTCCCAGCATGGCTGTCACCCTGCTCAGCAGTTTAACCCTGTCACCTCTAGCTTGGTCTGAGCACAGGGAGGAAGCACAGCACTCATTAGGCTGGAAAAAAACACAACTTAAACCAAAGCATATTACAGGTGGCAAGAAGGTCTGGGCACCAGGATACAAATCCTTGCCCATTTTAGCAGCAGGTTGATCTGTCACAGCTCATTTCAGGTTTGGGGGTGTGTTGTTTTTGTTCCATTCAGAGGGGGTGCTGGTCCCTCATGTGGTTGCAAACGCCTGCGTCTGTACACATTTCCTAAATCACAGTGGGTGATTTAGTGCAGAGCTTCACATGGCCTTGATTTGCCCCCTGACATTATATAAAATCAGAAAAATGTGGAGTGAGGCAGCACTGCTTCTCAGTCACCAGCTCTGCAGCTGGTGTGAATCAACCCAGCTCTTTGGGTTTCTGTGGAATTGCACCCCTACACACCAGAGACCGTGCAACTCCTCACTCACATGTGAGAGTTCCTCTCAAACCTATCTCGGTGTCAGACCCTGCACAAGGACCTGGACAGCAATCTTGCATTTTGCAAGCACTGTGCCCAGCTGCTGCTTTGCTTTTTGTGCAAGCTGGCCATCCTCAGCAGGGCAGGGACAGGATGAACAGGAGCTGCACATCTGTCTCTGGGCTGTCTGTGTGCTGCCCTGCTGGACTTCAGCTGGGAGGCACTGGAGGGAATAGGCTGGCCCAGCAGCTCCAGCCTCAGTTTTTTGTTTTTTCTCTGTGGTAGTTGCTTGCCACATGGGGATATAAAGTCAGCATGATCACTTTTTCAGGGTGATGAAGGAAAAAAATACCTGTGCAACAACCTCAGACCTGAGAGCTCAGCCCCTCTGCTCTGAGCCTGCTGCTGGAGTTTGGTCAGTGGTTTCCTGGTGCGTTGCAGTGCACCTCTCAATCAGAGCCCCCCACAAGGCTCATGGATTTGCCAGCCCAGACCATGGCTCTGCTGCTGAAGAATCTGTTCTTGAGCTTGGGTTAAATGAGTGAATTCAGGATGCAGGTTGCCTGGTGGGCTGTCAATGTATCCCATTGTGCTTGGACAGGAGCAGCTAGGATTTGGGAGATTTGCCCTTAGCCCTCAATAAGCCTAAAGAAAACCCAAGTGCCCATAGTTGTGAGTCTGTAACATTGTTTTAATTGTTATGTGAAAAAAAAAAAACAGCTGCTATTCTGAAATACTTTAAATAAGCTTCAGTAGGCTGGCACCACGTGTCAGGTGGGGCTGGGCTCTGGGCAGGAGTTGTCTGACCCCTCCAGAGCAGCCTGGCCTTCATCACCCAGCACTCCTCTCTGGGAAATCTCCAGTGCATTTTGATACTTCTTAAAGACCTGCTTGTGACTCCATTCTAATGGCATCTGGAGTGCCATTGGAGTGTTACCTTCCCTGCAGCTTTGGACACCTGTAGGGGTTTATGCTATCACCTGATTGCTGGCTGGATCAACATGAATTGCCCCAGGGGTGCTGCTAGCTTGAGGCAAATTGCACTTGCTAGCTTGAGGTGTAGGAAGGGAAAACTGGGGAGGCTGGGAAGCATCTCTCATAGTCCCTGTTTGAGGACATCAATCAGCCCTCAGGACCCTCTGCCCTGAACCACCCCTGCCAGGGCTGCGAGCGCCAGGAGGGCTTGGGGAGCAGCTCATGGGATGGGAGAGTGTAGGGGAGAAGCCATCATCCTGCCTGGGTGTCTTGGGCAGTTTGGGCACCTCAGGGAAGGATGGTGAGGGGTCTGCATTCCTCCAGCTTGCAGGGAAAAAAGGTCCCTTTCCATCAAGTTCCATTGTGATGGATTTCAAGGGAAACTGAGACAGAGTTCTCCACCAAAAGGCGGTGCAAGCAGCTGCCCTTGCTCAGCATTTGATCTCAGCCTCCCCCGTCTCTGACTATCTGTTCCTTTCACTGAGCACCTGGGAACAGCTGACTAATGGAGATGTGCAGATGGTCATCAACTTCTGCATTATACAGCATGTGGCTAAAAATAGCCAAGGTTGCAGGTCCAGGCCCCAGCTCTGCTGGGAGAGATTTGCAGGGCACAGTCAAGAAGCGATTTGTCCCCTGGTGCCATGGCAACAGCTCTCAAATGTGAGCAGCAGGACAGCAGCAGCATGGTGCTGCTCCACTGGTGCACGGGATGACCTTGGAGAAGTGGGAAGCAGCAAGGTGGGCCATTGTTCCCTCCCACAGCCCCCTTCCCCGGCCTGCAGCCATCAGCTTTGGCAGAAAATAAGAGAATTGTGAAGGATGAACTAAAATAAGGAAAATGTTCCTCATTGCATTTGCATCTAGATGGCAAAGATAAGGATAATTAGGAATTACCAGTAAAGAGTGATACAGGAAAAATGCAGTAGAGAGATTTGTAGTTGTATCACTGAGAGTTCCTGTACTTCTTTTTTTTTGTGAGCTTTTTCTGTTCTGCTTGGTTTTAGCTTAGCACTATGCTGCCTGTTAGCCATGGTGCTGTGGGCTCTTGCTGCAGGACAATTTAAGCACACTGGTTTCACTAGGAGATGGAACTGGAAGTGTTGTAAATGCTGTCCAAACCAAAGAGGGCAAAGGTTCATCTGCAGCTCCTCAGCAATAGCTGTTTTAGCACATTGCAGCTCTGCTCTTTGTCATGTTGTCACGCGGTCTCTGCAGTCTGACGGGTAAAATGTCACTTTTCCCTTCACTGTGAGGGAAAAGGAGATGGGAACTGAACTGAGATAAACAATTCAGGTGCTTCTGCAAATATTTTTTCTGCAAAGGGCTGAGGTGTAAGAGTTTAATATTTTTCTTCACTCCAAATAGCCTTTAAAAAATCAGCATTTGCTTGCAGAAAGTTGTTGGGTGCATCTTTTCTGTTTTCACACATGGAAACAGACTGAATATTCTGGACCTTCACCACATGTGACATAACCTGTCTCAGTTTTCAGGGGGTGCTTATGATAAATTTTTTTTTTTTTTGAGGCACTTAAGGTTTTCCTTAATCTCAGCCCCAAATACATTAGATGGCCTGGATAGTATTGGGCCCAGCATTAGGGCAACCCAGGCCCCTTTGAAACCTCCCTGGGGGTACCCAAAATGAGACAACCCCAAGCACCAGACTTGGGTATACAGGCTTTTAATGAGACTCCCATGAGTATTTGATGTCCTCATTTGAGAAGGGGAAGTGATGTAGGAAAATTGAAATGGAAAAGGGTAGAGGCCCAAATGTTTTGGTACAGGAGAGGAACTGAAGCATAGCCATGTTTCAGAATTCTCTGTCTCCACCCATGCTTGTGCTCAGCACTGTGTCTCCTCCTGCACAGAGAGCTGCTCTCCTAAGGGAGCTGGGTCCAAGGCATCAGTTGGAAACTGAGTTTTGAGGCTGGTGAGCTTGGTTCAGCTGAGTGAAAAGATAGAAACCATTCAGAAAAAATACAATCCAGATTTGGGTTTAAATTGTATCCGCATGTTTGAGTTTGGCTACACTCAGTTTTCTTGTAGGCAAGCCTCTTTGTCGGTAAGGCTGAAGAAAAGTCCCTGCTTTATTCTGTCAAACTCTTTTATGGGAAAGTTAAACAAATGTTTACCTCTCACAACATTGCTTATCAAATGACTGCAGAAAGACAGCCCTGCCTCTGAGAGAGGGACACTCCCCTTTCTCAGAGTGTGCTCTTGGGCAGGTGTTGCAATTCCCTGCTTGGGACTGAGCAGGAAGCATGGCAGAGGAAGTGAAATAAAAGCAATCAAATAAAATATATTTCGGAAATATAGTCACCAGCATTGCTTCTGGGAGTGGGTATCCCTTAACTCCCACTCTCATTCTAGAGCAGATTTAACAAGGTGGGTTAAGAATGAGTTGCTTGAAATGAAAAGCCTCTGCCTCTGATGCAAAGAGCACTGGAAGAAGAAAAAATTCTGCAAGAATCAGACACCTGCAGGATTCAGATGGGTCTCCTGCAGCTCTGAATCTCAAGCTGCTGTATGAGGGTGTTTCTGCATGTAGAAAAGAGCTTGTGGAGATGCAGTTCCCCTTGGCTAGAGGAGATCACGCTAGTCCTGTCCTGGGAAATGCTGATGTCTCTCAGCCCATGACCACAGCCAGCAGCTCGGTCCCGTTTTGTGTCTTTGCCTGCATCTTTCAGCGACTAAATCATCGCACAGACCTGGCATTGCCCTGGAACAGTGGCACCTCCCTGCACTTTCTCATTCATGTTTTGCACTGCTGGATGGCCTCTAACAAAGCAGAGCTCAGTTCCCACAAAACCCAGATTTTTTCCAGTGATACTGGCTTCTTCCCTTGGATAACAAGGCCCTGATGCGATGGGAACCCTGTGTGAAACTGTGCCCAGGGCAGCGGGCTGGGCAGGCAAGGAGCTGTGTTGCCCTAACAGGCACCTACAGGAAGGGCGGTGGAGCAAGCAGAGCGCCTGCAGAAGTTTCCAGGCACCAACAGCCCACCCTGCCTTCAGAGATCATCCATCACAGCAGCCACCAAGGGAGAGCATTTACCAGGCACAAACTTGGCTGGTCTTTGAGCTCTTATCAAGGCAGTGGCTACAAGTTGGGTCGTTGCTTTCTGGCACTCCCGCTGTGATGGGGCACTCCCGCTCCATCACCACCCATGTTTCATCCACAGGTGCTCCTTAACCAAGGCAGAGAAACTGAGGACAAACTGTGTACTTTCCTCCTCCCTACAAGCTGCCCCTGCACCCTCCACAGCCAGCCAGCCTTGGGGCTGGTCTCCAGCTCAAGGGCAAAAGCGGGTCTGGGGTGCTCTTCATCCATCCCATGGAGACTACACTCCACAGGAGGTGCT